>NC_088239.1:74427631-75027631 GCF_036934945.1 Oncorhynchus masou masou | reverse complement strand
GCTTTGGCAAAGTGGGTGGGGTTATATCCTTCCTGTTTGGCCCTGTCCAGAAGAGGACTGGCCACCCCACATAGCCTGGTTCCTCTCTAGGTTTCTTCCTAGGTTTTGGCCTTTCTAGGGAGTTTTTCCTAACCACCGTGCTTCTACACCTGCATTGCTTGCTGTTTGGGGTTTTAGGCTGGGTTTCTGTACAGCACTTTGAGATATCAGCTGATGTATGAAGGGCTATATAAATAAATTAGATTTGATCACATACGTTTTTCCACCAGCAGACTACGATCGACAATGTCAAAAGCTGCACTTAAGTCTAACAAAACAGCCCCCACAATCTTTTTATCATAAATTTCTCACAGCCAATCATCAGTCATTTGTGTAAGTGCTGCACTTGTTGAATGTCCTTCCCTATAAGCATGCCAAAAACCTGTCAATTTGTTTACTGTAAAATAGCATTGTATCTGGTCAAACACAATTTTCCCCAAAACTTTACTAAGGGTTGGTAACAGGCTGATTGGTCATCTATTTGAGCCAATAAAGGGGGCTTTACTATTCTTATGTAGCAGAGTGACTTTTGCTTCCCTCCAGGCCTGATAGCACATACTTTCCAGTAGGCTTAAATTGAAGCCATGGCAAATAGTGGCAATATCATCAGCTATTATCCTCAGAAATGTTCAATCCAAGTTATCAGACCCCCCTTTCACCTCTTCCACACTTACTTTATGGAATTTAAAATTACAATTCTTGTCTTTCATAATTTGGTTACATATAATTGGATGTTTGTTGCTGGCATGTCATGCCTAAATTTGCTAATCTTGCCAATGAAAAAAATCATTAAAGTAGTTGGCAATATCAGTTGGTTTTGTAATGAATGAAGCATCTGAATCAATGAATGATGGAGCTGAGTTTGCCTTTTTTCCCCAAAATTGAATTGAAGGTGCTCCAAAGCTTTATTTACTATCATTCTTTGTCATTTATCTTTGTTTCATACAGTTGTTTCTTCTTTTTATTCAGTTTAGTGACATGATTTCTCAATTTGCAGAACGTTTGTCAATTGGTTGTGCAGCCAGACTAATTTGCCATTCCCTTTGCCTCATCCCTCTCAACCATACATTTAAAAACAAATCTACACCAATCCAAGGGAATGTAACCGTTTTAACAGTCATCTTCTTAATGGGTGCGTGCTTATTAGTAACTGGGATAAGCAATTTCATAAATGTGTCAAGTGCAACGTCTGTTTGCTCCTCATTAAACACCACAGACCAACAAATATTATTTCCATCAACAACATAGGAATCACTACAAAAATTATTGTATGACCTCCTATACACTATATTAGGCCCAGCCTTTGGAACTTCCTAGATATGGCCACTATATTACGATCACTACATCCGATGGATCTGGATACTGCTTTCAAGCACATTTCTGCATCATTAGTAAAGAAGTGATCAATACATGATGATTTCATTCCTATGCTGTTTGTAACTACCCTGGTAGGTTGACTGATAACCAGGTTGCAGGCACTGGTTACAGTTTGAATCTTTTTCTTGAGTGGGCAGCTTGATGAAAGCCAGTCAATATCTAAATCACATACCGCTCTGTTGACATCACATACATTCAAGCATTTCACAAGTTATACAAGTTATAGATACTGACTGTTAGCACTTGGTGGTCTATAGCAGCTTCCCACAAGAATGGGGTTTAGGTGAGGCAGATGAACCTGTAATCATATTACTTCAACAGTATTTAACATGAGATCCTCTATAATCTTTACAGGAATGTGGTTCTGAATATAAAACAGCAACACCTCCACCACTGGCATTTCTGTCTTCTCTATAAATGTAATAACCTTGTATTGCTACCACTGTATTAAAGGTATTGTCTAAGTGAGTTTCAGAGATAGTCAGAATATGAATGTCATCTGTTACTAGCAAAGTTATTAATTTCATGAACCTTGTTCCTTAAGCTGCATAAGTTAACGTGGGCTATTTTGAGCACTTTTCTGGGATGATAGCTTATTTTCATTGCTTTACTGATCAGTTCAAAGGTTGGGTGGGTTAATAGGTGAGGTCATACCGCGCCATGTCCTTGGTCTCTTCGTGTGATGTCTGGAGCTCCAGCACCTTCTCCAAGAGAACGATCCCTCCTTCCTTGACCAGCAGAGGGCAGTACTTACTCGCTGAGGGATGAGAGGAAGAAAATAAGTGAAAATCATTTTTTACTAGAAAGCAGAGAGCTTTCCCTGATGAGCGACAACGTGTGGGTAGTGGGCAGTATTCCCATGAAAAACGATTACTCCAAAAGTGAATCCACAATTATGCTATTAATAATGCAACAATAAACATAAAATAAGTAACTGACCTCGGAGGTCTCTCAAATTGATACAATGTGGCAAAGACTGATCCCAACGATGACACCAATAAGCAAGTTTACCTGGCAACTTGCTGGTGTCTAAAGCGGGATTTGTCTTTGTATTGATACTCACGGTAGACTGACACCAGGTTGAAGAGCGCCCACGTGGCCCAATGCTGACTGACTGGGGCGATGCTCTGGGGCAGCAGGCGCAGGATAGGCTCAAAGGATCTGAAAAGAAAAGGGGAGGGAGTGTCAATTCAGAAAATATGAGTTCATTCAAGTGTTCATTCAGAAAACGTATACATAAAAAGTGAAATGCATTTGCATGTCTAAAAGGTTGCTTTACAAGTTCAGCTATAGTTAAATCTTTCCCTGACAATCTACTTCAATCTTTTTCTGATGATATATCCAATTGTAGTTGGGATCATTTGTAACTGTCTCCAGAGACTCATCTCCATTGAGTTCTCTGTTTACCTGTAGTTGATATTCCGGCGGGAGGTGACATCCCAGCTCTGGATAGCAGCCATCATCTTGTCCATGACCGTGTCCCTCAGCGGCTCCTCCATTCCCCATGCCTCTGGCCCATCAAACACGATGTGGGACAGCACCCCACACGCGTTATAGGACACCTCGATCCCATCCGCCTTGCTGTCGAGCAGGTCACTGTCACCACAGAACAGTCAGGAAAGCAGAATCCAGCTTTATTTATCCAGGTTAGTCTCAATGAAATAAAATCTCTATCGCAAGACAGATCTGGGACCGTATGTATCAAGCATCTCAGAGTAGTAGTGCTGATCTAGGATCAGATCCCCCCTGTCCATGTAATTTTATTCACTGTGATCCAAAAGGCAAAATAGATCCTAAATCAGCACTCCTACTCTGAGACGCTTGATACAAAAGGCCCCTGGGTCCAAGATGGCAGCAGGATCAGTCAATACTGCATTTAACCATTCAATACAGACAATGGACATTCTCTTGCCTGAAGACAGAGATGAACTGTGGGGTGAGGAGTTGTGGCCGCAGAGCCCTCACTTCTGCCACATTACCCAGCAGCCCCAGCATGTTACGGTGGAGCTCCTGCTTGTCTGGAAACTCCTGAGAGGCAGTGGAGGACAAAAAGGTGATACACAAGCAAGGCACTGCATGAAGGGACAAGGAATTGCATTTATTTAATTTCAGATGGAGTACATTGACTGTATGTTTTCACAAATCACTTGGTGGTTATGAAAAGGTGAGATGCCCTAGCTAACCTTCAGGCAGTCCAGGAAGAGGCTCATGCCCCTACAGTTGAGGAACATCTGACAGTTGTCTGGAGTCTCGTCAGTGATGTTCCACAGTGCGCTCCAGGAGAACTCCATTACCTGGTCACACTGTAGAAAGAGAAACAAAATTAAATTGGCATATGTTTTTATCCAAAGTGATCTCTAGGTAGACTCATCAGTCAGCCAGGCAATGCCATTCCAGACAGTACACTTGAATTGGCTTAACACATGCAATGTTTTCTTAAGGGTTGCATGTCAAAATACTATTAGGTCTGGAATGAGCTAAGAGCTATGCCTCATGACAATATGATTGTGATGTGGCTCAATCCAGTTCAGGTTCTGCGAGGTAATTTCAGACGAGATGTAGGAAGGAGTCTGCACTTGTGGAATGGTAGGGGTGTTAAAGACAGAAACAAAACATGACTCACCATCCTGTCCTGTAGCTTTTTCTGTATTAGATTCAACATTGTCTGAAGAAAAAAAAGAAATAACCCAAGAGTTAACTTCACAAAACACATCAATGACCTGTGTGTGTGTGTGTGTGTACGAATGCACCAGGGTTTCCGTTAGCCGGTAATAACCAGCTTTTGGCAGATATATATATATATATATAATATATATATATAATATATATATAATATATTAATATATATATATATAATATATTATATATATATATAATATATAATATATAATATATATATATATATATAATATATATATATAATATATATAATATATATATATATATATATATATATATATATATATATATATATATATATATATATATATATATATATATATATATATATATATTTTAAAATCAATAAAATTGCCACTGGCCAATTGTCCGGGAGAGAAAAAAAAATCGCATTGCGAAATGCTGCTTTTTGGCCTCTTCAATGATGGAAATACCAGTCAATGTAGTGGAATTAGATTGCAGTATGTGTGCAGTATACTCATTATGCATACTATTTATCACACAGATACAGAGCCTTTGAGCAGGAAATCTGTCAAACGGCGCGAGAGCTGCTGCTACAGCATCTCAAACAGCAAACATATTTAACGGAAAGTAGGCTTCATCTGCGCCTCACACACACCACTTTGCAATGAGCCAAAGGCACAAGCCTAGTCATATTAGCAACCAATGCTAGTGGTTGCATATTAGAGCTCTTCTCTTTCTAAATTTCAAACTGACATTTTCATCTTTGTCACATGAACCCGTGTTTCACCGCTAATTGCATCATCGAACAAACATTCGCACGTAGCCTACTGCCTTATGCACATTGCTGCATTTAGAATGTGAAGAATTAATAGTTAATCAACATTCTAAGCTAAACATTCTGATCTGGTGCATCAGACTTTTATGTAGCCAAGGCCTACTGGTTGTATGAATTTGGGATCTATCTTCCCACAACGGTCCCAGACTTTGTTTGGAATAGGCTATTTCTTTCTCGGTAAACTAGCCAATAGAATACGTCAACTTTTCTGCTATAGGGGATAGCAGAATGACATAGGCTAGTGATTTTTATGTTCGTTACTCATCTTGTCGGCTGAGGAAAAGTACATGTGGACAGTTAATCTAACATACTCAAAGTGCATATCAGAATTCGGTAAGAAGGACCGCACATCGATGTATCCTCAACTTGCATGTTCTGTGGATATGAATTACCATAATATAAATGTGATTTCTGTCATTCTGAGCACTGTGGGTGGCCGACCTAATCAGGTTACACACCCAACGTATATGGGTCCGGTAAATTAAAATGCTGCCAGTCAATGTCCGGCAACACATTTTCCTTACAGAAACCCTGGAATGTGTGTAAGTGACAAGTGTACCAATTTGTGTATAAGGTTATGGCTATCAATGTGAGTCTTTCCCATCTTGACAAAGCCCATCTTGTGTGCAATGTACAAGTGTGTGTTTGTTCGATTGTTTACCTCTATCAAACAAAATAGCAGTCTCTCCTACCTTGACAAAGCCCATCTTGCCCACAGCTTCCTTGTGATGGTTGTCCACTTGGCAGACCAGGGCATTGCAGAGGTGCACAGCGATGCGCTGGATAGACTCGTCCTGCCGGGCCGGCTCCAGGATCTTCAGCAGCAGCAGGTTGACCCGGCCGTACTGGAACTCCAGCTCCTCGGGGATGCTGAAGTTACACAGTGTCAGGCAGCAGTTCCTCTGAACCTGGGGGAGAAAGGGGGAGGTGAGAGACGAGGGGGGAGAGGAAATGTGAGTGAGGAATATGGTTTAAACTAGGGGTGTGCCGATCTGGCCATAATCGTAATCGAAAATTGACAGATCAGATGATACACTTGATCTGAAAAAAAGCTTTTAAAATGACTAAATAGAGATGAGTAATGTTTTAAATGCCAAAATAGAAGTTACAAATGTAGCTTACAGTCTCCCTTCACTTATATAGATCAAGAAAGCTGCAGATCAGGAGCAGAAGATGTGTGCGTGTGTTCTCAACTTGCAGCGGCGAGACGAGTTCTGTCACCAAGAACGAGCTTCATGTTTTTTTCCTAAAGTCACCGTACTCGTAAGACATTATACACATTGATAGCTTGCTAGCAAAGGTCCTCACCATTTGATTCAGTAGCAGACAAGCAGCAGGCAGTACTCACCTAAATGTTGCGGATACTATAAAAAGAAATTCTCCCCAATTTTGTGGTATCCAATTGTTAGTTGCAGTCTTGTCCCATTGCTGCAACTACCGTACGGGTCTCGGGAGAGGCGAAGGTCAAGAACTGTGCGTCCTCTGAAACACAACCCAGCCAAGTCGCACTGCTTCTTGACACCATGCCCGACACCATAACCCGGAAGACAGCCACACTAATGTGCCAGAGGAAACACTGTACACCTGGCGATCGTGTCAGCGTGCATTGCGCCCGGCCTGATAGAGATGGCAGCTTGGCCATCCTTAGGAAACTGTGCAGTATTTAGTTTTATATATTATTTCTTACATTGTTAGCCCATTGTAAACCTTAAGTGTTGACCAGGAATACGACTTTCCCAAACCGGATCCTTTGTCTGTACCTCCCAGAGCATTTGAACTGATTCCAGAAGCCGACCCAAAACAACGCCGTTGGAGGAGAGGGGGCCGGAGCGGTCTTCTAGTGAGGCTTCGGATGCAAGTACACCACCCACCGCTTCCGAGTATATTACTCACTAATGCCTAGTCCCTAGTTAACAAAGTTGACGAAATTAGGGCATGAGTTGCTTTCCAAAGAGTAACATACTCAGTTTCACGGAACATGGCTAGCTGGGGACATGCTGTCAGCAAAACAAAATAGATGATCGTGGACTTCAGGAAACAGCAGAGAGAGCACCCCTTTCAACCACTCCACAAATGTATTGTTAACCAAATGTAGTTTTGGCAATTCAGTTAGGACATTTACTTTGTGCCTGACAAGTCATTTTTACAAAAATTGTTTCCAGACATTTTTTTTCCCACTTATAAATTCACTAATTCATTGACATCATGGCAAATTCAAAAGAAATCAGCCAAGACCTCATAAAAAAATATTGTAGACCTCCACAAGTCTGGTTCATCTTTGGGAGCAAACAATAGTTTGTAGAGAGTATAAACACCATGGGACCACGCAGCCGTCATACCGCTCAGGAAGAACACACATTCTGTCTCCTCGAGATGAACGTACTTTGGTGTGAAAAGTGCAAATCAATCCCAGAACAGCAGCAAAGGACCCTGTGAAGATGCTGGAGGAAACAGATACAAAAGTATCTATATCCACAGTAAAACGAGTCCTATATTGACATAACCTGAAAGGCCGCTCAGCAAGGAAGAAGCCACTGCTCCAAAACCGCCATAAGCAAACTAGACTACGGGTTGCAAGTGAACATGGTGACAAAGATCATACTTTTTGGAGAAATGTTCTCTGGTCTGATGAAACAAAAATAGAATTGTTTGGCCATAATGACCATCGTTATGTTTGGAGGAAAAAAGGGGGAGGCTTGCAAGCCGAAGAACACCATCCCAACCGTGAAGCACAGAGGTGGCAGTATCATGTTGTGGGGGTGCTTTGCTGCAGGAGGGAACGGTGCACTTCACAAAATAGATGGCATCATGAGGTAGGAAAACTATGTGGATATATTGAAGCAACATCTCAAGGCATCAGTCAGGAAATTAAAGCTTGGTCGCAAATGGGTCTTCCAAATGGACAATGACCCCAAGCATACTTCCAAAGTTGTGGCAAAATGGCTGAAGGACAACAAATTCAAGGTATTGGAGTGACCATCAGAAACCCTGACCTCAACCCTATAGAAAAATTGTGGGCAGAACTGAAAAAGCGTGTGCGAGCAAGGAGGCCTACAAACCTGACTCAGTTACAACAGCTCTGTCAGGAGGAATGGAACAAGATTCACCCAACTTATTGTGGGAAGCTTGGGGAAGGCTACCTGAAATGTTGGACCCAAGTTAAACAATTTAAAGGCAGTGCTACCAAATACTAATTAAGTGTATGTAAACATCTGATCCACTGGGAATGTGATGAAAGAAATAAAAGCTGAAATAAATCATTCTCTCTACTATTATTCTGACATTTCACATTCTTAAAATAAAGTGGTGATCCTAACTGACCTAAAACAGGTATTTTTTTTACTAGGATTCAATGTCAGGAATTGTACAAAACAGTTTAAATGGATTTGGATAAGATATATGTAAACTTCCGACTTCAATTGTATATTTGTAAATAACAGCTAGTACACGATATCTAAGGAAGTCTCAAGGTTTTGCTCCTCTGAGGTAGATTATCTCATGATAAGCTGTAGACTACACTATCTACCTAAAGAGTTTATCTGTATTTTTTGTAGCTGTCTACATACCACCACAGACTGATGCTGGCACTAAGACCGCACTCAATGAGCTGTATTCCACCATAAGCAAACAGGAAAACACTCACCCAGAAGCGGCGCTCCTAGTGGCCAGGAACTTCAATGCAGGGAAACTTAAATCCGTCTTACCAAATTTCTATCAGCATGTTATATGTGCAACCAGAGGGGGAAAAAAACTTCTGACCTCCTTTATGCCCCACACAAAGATACATACAAAGCTCTCCATAGCCTTCCATTTGGCAAATCTGACCATAATGCTATCCTCCTGATTCCAGCTTACAAGCAAAAATTAAAGAAGGAAGCACTAGTGACTCGATCAATAAAAAAGTGGTCAGATGAAGCAGATGTAAGCTACAGGACTGTTTTGCTAGCACAGACTGGAATATGTTCTGGGATTCCAGATGGTATTGAGGAGTACATCACATCAGTCATTGACTTCATCAATAAGTGCATCGATGACGTCGTCCCCACAGTGACCGTACGTACATACCCCAACCAGAAGCCATGGATTACAGGCAACATCTGCACTGAGCTAAAGGCTAGAGCTGCCGTTTTCAATGAGTGGGACTCTAACCCGGAAGCTTATAAGAAGTCCCACTATGCCCTCAGATGAACCATCAACAGGCAAACCGTCAATACAGGACTAAGATTGAATCGTACTACACCGGCTTTGATGCTCGTCGGATGTTGGAGGGCTTGCAAACCATTACCGACTACAAAGAGAAGCACAGCTGTGAGTGACGAGTCCCAGTGACACGAGTCTACCAGAATAGCTAAACTACTTCTATGCTCGCTTCGAGGCAAATAACACTGAAATATGTATGATCACGCTCTCCGCAGCCGATGTGTGGATGACCTTGAAACAGGTCCACATTCACAAGACCGCAGGGCCAGGCGGATTACCAGGACATGTACTGTGAGCATGCGCTGACCAACTGGCAAGTGTCTTCACTGACATTTTCAACCTCTCCCTGTCCAAGTCCGTAATACCAAAATGTTTAAAGCAGACCACCATAGTGCCTGTGCCCAAAAACACTATGGTAACCTGCCTAAATGACTACTGACCCGTAGCACTCATGTCTGTAGCCATGAAGTGCTTTGAAAGGCTGGTCATAGCTCACCATTATCCCAGAAACCCTAGACCCACTCCAATTTGCATACCACTAACAGATCCACAGATGATGCAATCTCTATTGCACTCCACACTGCCCTTTCCCATCTGGACAAAAATGAATATCTACGTGAAAATGCTATTCATTGACTACAGCTCAGCGTTCCAAAACCATAGAGTTCTCAAAGCTCATCAATAAGCTAAGGACCCTAGGACTAAACACATCCCTCTGCAACTGGATCCTGGACTTCCTGACGGGCCACCCCCAGGTGGTAAGGGTAGGCAACAACACATCCGCCACGCTGATCCTCAACACGGAGGTCCATCAAGGGTGTGTGCTCAGTCCCCTCCTGTACAGCCTGTTCACTCATGACTGCATGGCCAGGCACGACTCCAACACCATCATTAAGTTTTCCGATGATGCAACAGTGGTAGGCCTGATCAACGAAAACGACGAGACAGCCTATAGGGAGGAGGTCAGAGACCTGGCCAGGTGGTGCCAGAATAACAACCAATCTTTCAACGTAACCAAGACTAAGGAGATGATTGTGGACTACAGGAAAAAGACCGAGCACGCCCCCATTCTCATCGACGGGGCTGTAGTGGAGCAGGTTGAGAGCTTCAAGTTCCTTGAAGTCCACATCACCAACAAACTATCATGGTCCAAGCACACCAAGAGAGTTGTTTAGAGGGCACGACAAAACCTATTCCCTCTCAGGAGACTGGAAAGATTTCAGTCCTCAGATCCTCAAATGGTTCTACAGCTGCACCATCAAGAGCATACTGGCTGGTTGCATCACTGCCTGGTATGGTAACTGCTCAGCCTCTAACCGCAAGGCAATACAGAGGGTAGTGCGTACGACCAAGTACATCACTGGGGCCAAACTTCCTGCCATCCAGGACCTCTATACCAGGCGGTGTCAGAGGAAGACCCTAAAAATTGTCAAAGAATCCAGCCACCCTAGTCCTAGACTATTCTCTCTGCAACCGCATGGCAAGCGGTACCGAAGCACCAAGTCTAGGTCCAAGAGGCTTCTAAACAGCTTCTACCCCCAAGCCATAAGACTGAACATCAAATCAAATGGCTACCCAGACTATTTGCATTGTCCCCCCCCCCCCTTTAACACCGCTGCTACTCTCTGTTGTTATCATCTATGCATAGTCACTTTAATAACTGTACCTACATATTACCTCAATTACCTCGACTAACCAGTGCCCCCGCACATCGACTCTGTACCGGTACTGCTGCTCTTTAAAGACTTGCTACTTTTATTTATATTTTTTTATTTAAATTTTAGCTGCGTTGTTGGTTAGGGGCTCGTAAGTAAGCATTTCACTGTAAGGTCTTCCTTCACCTGTTGTATTTGGCGCATGTGACTAATAAAATTTGATTTGGTGGTGCAGTGCCTTAGACCACTGTGCCACCCGGGAGGCACATGGCAGCTGAAAATAACTTATTTTCCAATCACAGATAACAAAAAAAATACTCTGATCATAACCGTATCCAGAAAATTCCACAAATCCTTTTTACAATACTCCTTTTGCCCGAGTACTCTGCACACCCCTATGATTAAACTCCTTCAGACCTAATTTATACCAATCCAGTCCTTTTAAATTTGTGAAGGAAATTAACTTTGCAGTTTCACTCAGGGGAGAGACTTGACTTTACCGTGACCTCCTGGTACTGCTCCATGCCGTTGAGCACCACCTGGATGACCTGCCGGCGTAGCCTCATGCTCTGATCGCTGCGGTACTCAGTGTTGGTCAGGTAGAAGAGGGCCGCGCTGCCCGTCACCTGGACGCTCTTTTCGTACTTATGACACTTCAGTGCAGCAATCACCAGCTGGGGGGGGATCACAACAAGACAGCCAGGGGATAAACTGATAATGAACCCCTGAGAGGTAACTCGGTCAAATAAATGAGAGTACAGCTAGCTGTTTTTCAAACTTTATTGGTGTCAGAAGTGGGATCCTACAGTATTAAAATGAAAGAGACTTAACTAAAGTAACTTTCCACGTTGATGTCAATCACCCTTTCGAAAGCATTCAAGGTTACATTTTCGAACACTTTCATTTAAATCAAAAAGGTCCCCTAACCTGCAGTGCCCGCAGTAGCTGGCTGCAGTGCTGTATCCTGGCGATGTCAAACAGCTGGTTGATTGCACGGTGGGCTAACTCTGGGCGGAACTCTGTGTAGGCCTCGATGGCATTCAGGACCTGGTCTTCATTCTTGGAGCCTGTGACCTAAACAGGGACACAATAGAAGTGAAGCATTAAGCACCACGACAACCAACACATACACACAGACACGAGAGACATGAAAGCTACTGGGCGTGCAGGTTTTTGGTCTAACCCTATAATAACACAAACCCAAGGCCTTAATTAGTTGATTCATTTGATGATCGTGATGTACTGGGGCAAAAGCCTGCATGGACGGTAGCTCTCCAGGACGGGAGTTGGAAACCCCTGGTCTAACTTCACCTTGTACGCAGGGATGTGCGTCACATTACAAAGAGTGGTGTTATAGAGCCCCAGAAACTGCAGAGGTCTCTTCAGCTCCTGGAAAGGGTAGATGCTGCTCTTGCAGGGCTCAATGCTGAAAGAAAGACAGAGAGAGAAAGAGAACACATGAGTCTGTCATATTTACATAACATGGGATACGTACACATATTTTTAGAAAGAGAGATTACATCAACCAGTCCTACTATTTACATTGTATAGCAAGCAAGTCAGAACGTATATCATACACAAAGTCTTCATTTTTTATTTTACTAGGCAAGTCAGTTAAGAACAAATTCTTATTTTCAATGACGGCCTAGGAACAGTGGGTTAACTGCCTGTTCAGGGGCAGAACGACAGATTTTGTACATTGTCAGCTCGGGGATTTGAACTTGCAACCTTTCGGTTACTAGTCCAATGCTCTAACCACTAGGCTACACTGCATAGATGTTCATAGACATTTCAAGAATTATGTCACACAAGTGGCTCACCTTGGACGTCCCATGGCCTCCTCGAGGTGTGGGACTGTGCAGTTGTCCAACATGATGTGGCCTGAGATGTCCAACGACACCAGATTGACCAGGCCCTGCACGATGGCCGTCAGGATCTTACGGGTCATTTTGAACTTGGAGGTGCGCTCTCGGGAGATATCCAGGTGCCTGGGGAACACAAAGAGAGAAGGGTACAGACCATTTTACAAGCCTACTGCACAAAGAGTGATGTTTATTTAATATAGAGAATTCAAGTTGACAAGTTGAGTTATTAACTGAGTTATTAACAGATCAACAGTTCTTGATCAATTATTGCACAAAATGGTACATCTGTAATTATCACCTAGGCATGGTTATACTGGACTGAAAACAATTACACACACAGTATCAGGTAACATATCTTTAACTCTCAAGTTCCCAAATCAAGCAAATTCTGATGGTTATTCCAGAAACAAGGGCCTCGTAAGAGAAACCAGTTTACTTTACCCAGTTACTGTACCAAGATTAAACCCTGCCCCTCACAGCTCACCTGAGGTGTCCCAGCTCCACCACTGTGTTGACCAGCTCCTCAGACAGGTCTACGTTGTAGAGCACCAGCGAGGCCAGCCTCTCCTTCCACTGGGCCAGGAATGCAGCCCTGGGCAACTGCACCCCGGACAGGTCCAGAGAGGTGAGGGCTGGCAGGGGCTTGAGCAGGGCCTCGGGGTCCACCTCCTCAGGCAGACCCCCCAGGTTGAGCAGCCGCAGCCGGTTGAAGCCCTGGAAGCTGAAGTCTGTGTCCAGCGCCTGTCTGGAGGCAGGCCGCTGCTGCTCCTCTTCTTCCTCGTCGTCCTCATTGCACGCCAGCGGGGCGCCACCCTTGCGGTAGAAGATGTGGCTGCAGCCGAACAGGCTGAGGGAGACTAGGGTCTGGCGGAAGCTGGCCAGAGTCTTTAGGCTGCGTGCTGATAGGCTGTTGCAGTAGGTGAGGTGAAGCTCTATCAAGTCCTGGGTGAATTGTCAGTTGAAATCAAACATGTTGAATGTCAGTTTCATTGTTTAGCCTATGTGGTACTGACCTTGTATTTAGCGGATATTCTTGTGTGTTTTTTAAATCTGACCTCGTATTGAGTCTGTGCTCTTAAGTGATGCTATTCTGGACTTTCTATTTCTTAACCTTTGATACTGAACATCGCTGAGGAAGAGCTTGCTCATCAGCATTTCACTGCACTGTTTACACCTGCTGTATGCTGTGCACGTGACAAATAAACTCTTGATTTGTTTCCCCGAATTGGTCAAGCAGAAAGGCAAGTGATCCGGTTGGTAACACTTTACCTACAGGTATAATACTTTAACATATAATAACAGTATATGCCACTTATTGTAAGCATTTATGTGCCTTTATAATGCCATATAATTCAGCAATAAGGCCCAATGGGGTGTGGTATATGGCCAATATACCACAGCCAAGAGCTGTTCTTACATATGACACCACGAGAAGTGATAGGACACAGGCCTTAGCAATGGTATATTGGCCATATATTACAAACACCGGAGGTGCATTATTGCTATTATAAACTGATTACCAACATAATTAGACCAGTAAAAATAAATGTTTTCTAATACAGATGATATATGGTCTGATATACCATGGCTTTCAGCCAATCAGCATTCAGGGCTCGAACCACCCAGTTTATAATAAGGCTTATAATATTATCTATGTAGCAACATTAACGGACTCAAAATGGCTGTTTAGTCAGGATCATTCATAATAGATGATAAGGCAGGTTAATACTTGCTCTTGACAAGTATTATAATACATAATAACTACATCATAATTCATTATACCATTGGACTTGTGTGTATTCAGGAAAATACATTTGTATAGATTGTGCCTTCAATTGTTGAAGGCTCCAGTCATTTGACAGAAAAGTGTTCCAGACATTAAAAGGATACAGGCTGGTTTCGGGAGCTGTAGACATAGTCGTAGACACAGCCGTAAAATGAAAGCCTGTTTATGGGAGAGTATTAAAGGAGGAATGTAAGAGCCCTCTATCTCCTCCCCCAGGGCCAGTGTGCAGGACTAGATGGAACACATCCACACAGAACCGCTTCAATACTGGTGAAGGGCCAATTGACCTTTTATAAGTACCTGTGAGTATGTGTGTGTGCAAGTGAGACACACACACACACACAGCATTTAGCCTAGGCAGTGTGTGTGTGCCTGCCTTCTAAAAATGTTTTAAGTGAATAGCCCATATATGGCTTGAATACATGGCCATAACCCCTACTACTATATCCCCCTCCAAGATCTGAAAGCCGCGGTTTGGTTTCATAATAATAATTGTTATTGGCGGAAATACTACTATGCCTATACAGAAGAATGGGGGCAGATTGAAAATGTACTAATTTACAGTGCCTTCTGAAAGTATTCAGACCCCTTGACCTTTTCCACAGTTAAGTTACATCCTTATTCTAAAATGGATTAAATAAATACAAATTCTCTCAGCAACCTACACACAATACCCCATAATAACAAAGCAAAAATAGGCTCAGAAATGTTGCCTAATTTATCAAAATATTATTAAAAACAGAAGTACCTTATTTACATAACTATTCAGACCCTTTGCTATGAAACTCAAAATTGAGCTCAGGTGCATTAAGATGTTTCTACAACTTGATTGGAGTCCACCTGTGGTAAATTCAATTGATTGGACATGATTTGGAAAGGCACACACCTGTCTATATAAGGTCCCACAGTTGATAGATGTTAAAGCTTGAACCAAGCCATGAGGTCGAAGGAATTATCCGTAGAGCTCCCAGACAGGATTGTGTCGAGGCACAGATCTGGGGAAGGGTACCAAAACATTTCTGCAGCATTGAAGGTCCCCAAGAATACAGTGGCCTCCATCATTCTTAAATGGAATAAGTTTGGAACCACCAAAACTCTTCCTAAAGTTGTCCGCCTGGCCAAACTGAGCAATTGGGGGAGAAGGGCCTTGGTCAGAGACCAAGAACCCGATGGTAACTCTGATATAGCTCTAGAGATCCTCTGTGGAGATGGGAGAACCTTCCAGGACACTCCATCTCTGCAGCACTCCACCAATCAGGCCTTTATGGTAGAGGGGCCAGACGGAAGCCACTCCTCAGTAAAAAGGCACACGACAGCTCGCTTGGAGTTTGCCAAAAGGCACCTAAAGAATCTCAGACCAGATTCTCTGGTCTGATGAAACCAAGATTGAACTCATTGGACTGAATGCCAAGCGTCACATCTAGAGAAACTTGGCACCATCCCTATGGTGAAGCAGGGCAGCATCATGCTGTGGGGATGTTTTTCAGCAGCAGGGACTGGGAAACTAGTCAGGATTGAGAGAAAGTTGAACAGAGCAAAGTACAGAGAGATCATTGATGAAAACCTGATCCAGAGCGCTCAGGACTTCAGACTGGGGCAAAGGTTCACCTTCCAACAGGACAATGACCCTAAGCACACAACCAAGACACTGCAGGAGTGGCTTCGGGACAAGTCTCTAAATGTCCTTGAGTGGCCCAGCCAGAGCCTGGACTTGACCCCGACCAAAAATCTCTGGAGAGACCTGAAAAGAGCTGTGCAGCGACATTCCCCATCCAACCTGACAGAGCTTAAGAGGATCTGCAGAGAAGAATGGGAGAAACCCCCCAAATACAGGTGTGCCAGGCTTGTACCATCATACCCACCTGCCAAAGGTGCTTCAAGTACTGAGTAAAGGGGTCTGAATACTTATGTAAAATTTCCATTTTTTATATTTAATGAATTAGCAAAAATGTCAAAAACTGTTTTTGCTTTGTCATTATGGGGTATTGTGTGTAGATTGATGAAGAAAAAACTATTTAATAAATTTTAGAATAAGGCTTTAACGTAACAAAATGTGGAAAAAGTCAAGCAGTCTGAATACTTTCCTATGGCACTGATTGGAGCTAAGTTATGTGATGCATTCCTCTGGTGGGGTATACGAGGCAGACACCTGTGGTATCAATGATTCATTCTGGCCATACAGTAGCAAATGAAGTGACACGAACAAGCATGAGGAGGTTTGTGAGCCAAGATCTTTCTCTTGCCCATCCCCTCATAGTTGTGTTACTATCAACTTCTGCAGTGGAAACTCACTCGTCCATTAGTCTATGTTAACACCTATTGCTGAACTACCCAATAAAGTCCACATTGGTGCCTGCATGTCAAGGAATTAGCCTATAGGGTTGTTGTTGTCCTTTATCAAGGTCTTCCTGGCCATTACAGAGGATGAATAGGCCTTCACATCAAACTTTATTACTATGTATACTGAAGTTTAAAAAAATATTCAACATGTAAAGTGTTGGGCCCATGTTTCATGAGCTGAAATAAAAGATAGCAGAAATTATCCAAACGCACAAAAAGCTTATTTCTCTCAAATTGTGCACAAATTTGTTAACATCCCTGTTAATGAGGATTTCTCCTTTGCCAAGATAATCCATCCACCTGACAGGTGTGGCATATCAAGAAGCTGATTAAACCACATGGTCATTACATAGGTGCACCTTGAGCTGGGGGGGAGGATAAAAGGCCACTCTAAAATGTGCAGTTTTGTCACACAACACAATGGCACAGATGTCTCATGTTGCTGGAGAGTGCAATTCACATGCTGACTGCAGGAATGTCTAGCTGTTGCCAGAGAATTTAATGTTCATTTCTCTACCATAAGCGGACTTCAACGTAGTTGCAAAATGCATCCTACAGGTATGATTTCTGTATTTTGTAAGTTCTATACCTTAAATTGATTTCTGACAAATACAACATTTTGGGACTATGTCAACAATGGACTAATGAAACAAATACAAAAAAATAATTTTCTTTTATTTATACTTTTTTTGTGTCAGTGCATCTGGATGTGGTATTGGTCCTGATTTGAAAGGAGGTATTGTCCTGAATAGAGAGGAGGTATCATCATGGCTTATATCTATAGAGGTTAGCTTGGGCCTAAGGTGCTTGGAGAAACCATTCCAACGCCTTCCATGTTGTTTGTGGGACTTTATGTCCTCCAGAAGAAAAAAGAAAACTGCCGGCCCACCTATTTCTTGCAGGAAAAACACAAGCAAGAAGGCAGCAGGGGCACTCATGAGACTTCAAGTGATGGTGAAAACATTAATAAATCCCATCAGTGCCCCAGCTGCCTTTTCTGCCTGTGTTTTTGCTGTATGGCATTTTAGGGCACTCAGTCTACCTACAGCTTGGTCTCTGATCTGTTTGTACTGTATAGCCAACTTATATGGTCCATGTGGGCTATACCATAGATATTGTATTAAATTACTAGAGGGGCTACGTCATAAACCCTCAAAGTTCCAGAAGGTTCAAGTTCATTTTAGTATTCTAACTCCTAATTCTATGGGCTATACAGCACAAAGAGATCTGGGATCAGACCATCTCCACTATGTCCCACCTGTTTCCCAATGGCCTCTAGGTCCCTGTCCCGCACAAGGTCCTCCCTCAGCTGCACCCTGGTGAGCCTGGTGCTGCGCGGGTCCGAGAACAGCTGGAAGAAGCCGTCCTGCGGCTCAAAGTTACTGTCCGAATGTACCAGCTCCATGTATCTGTGAAGATGGATACATAAAAAAGCAGAGAAATCATTATTTAAGACATAAGATCAAATTGATCATTTGTCAGAACAAACTATGGTTGGCATTTTCATTTCAATTCGATTTTTTTGCAAGATCCAAATCCGAGCTCACAGCTAATAAAGTGATTGATCACAAAATCATCCTTCACACCTCATAAAACAATAGCAACATAATGTGAAACATGAGGTAAACCAACTAGAAAACCATTGTGTGAAAAAATTGTGTTTAAACTATCCTGCTTACTTATTTACAAGCCACATGCTTAATTGACCATTAGGACCTGTCCCAAATCCCAATTATACATACGTGTTGACCAGCTTGTCACAGATCTCGCTGGGCAGGAAGACATCTGAGCGCAGGCAGAGCTTGTTCCCGTCTCCCAGGTAGCACATGGTCCTCCTCAGGTTCCTCAGGCAGAAGGCCGTGGACAGCGCCATGAGGCTGTCGGGGTTGTCCCCTGCTTTGGCCGCCATGTCGGATGCTGCTTCTCCCTTCCCCTCTGTTTGACAACAGGGCAAATCGAGTGGCCTCAGGAAGTGGGTGCTGGGATGCTCTCAAAGGGTAGGCATTGGGATACACGAGGTGGTCGCAGAAGAGGCAGAGTGCTCAAAACCTCCCTAATTTAGGGTTTAGGCATGCAAGAAGCTGCTGGAGACAAAGTTATTATCATGAGTCATTAGGCTACTTGACATTGCTTTGATACACATCTACAATTATACTTCATATTTAGGGAAATGGCAATAGTATAATATGGGATAGCAGTTTGTCAGCTACGTGGCCAAACTAACTGTATTTAGGACTATAAATCAAAATGGCAAAACATGTAATGACAGGCTTCACCTCCATGACATGAATTTGATGTCAATCAATTAGCAAAGAATGTTTGCGGAAGCAAGTTTAAATATTTATGTAACTAGTTTAGCGGCTTCTGAAACATTAGCTATTTGATTTAATTGAATTAGTTAGCTAACTTGCTACTAACGTTAAACACAACGACAAATTGATAAAGTACAAATGATTGTCAACTAGCCGCTAACTAACTTGTTTTTGAGATAGCTAATTAGCTAGCCACGTTAGGTAGCTAGCTGAGTTATTACGAATTACAGATGCACTTTAGTGGTTAACTAGAGGTAGCTAGATCAAAAGTGTAAAGTAGTACTGTATATTTACAGGGGAACTGTATGTATCATAAATGTTAAGTGTAACCTGCAACCATGACAAATAGTTATTGTGCTAACTAACTACTGCAGCTACATCAAATCCATTGCTAGCTAGCTAACGCTAGCACGTAGTTACTGTAGCTAGCCTGCTGGCGAATATATGTTTGGTGATCTAGCTAGCTATATACACGATTTGTCAACACTGCTCATTTGCACGGTTTATCGAACACTATCATACCTTAGCTTTGCACACGGATAGTTCATTGGTTGATTGAATTAATTTATATTTTTTGAATCATTTACGTTCTCTTCTGTTTTTCGTGTTGGCCCGTGTCAACAAAACAACCTCCCTTTCCGGTTCATGTGTTGCAATTAATTGCTTCATGGGAACGGGAAGGTAACAAGAAACACAATTTTCCTTGCATTTTATGAAAGTAGCTAGCTATATGTTGTTGCATGGTCATTGTTAGTAAAATCCTGTCAACATTTGGGATAGGGAGGGTATCTATCTAACTGGTGAGTTATAATGAACTTGTAACCAGATCTGGCATTGAACACAAAATAAGTGCACGCACTGCACATAGGTAGTGCAAAAAGCAATTCTAATTATTATTTACATAAAATAATGCAAAGTAGTAAAATGACATGAAAATTATTATGCATACATTTGTTGACGGGGCATAACTAAAAAATATATAGCAGAGATCATCCAACACTGGAAAGGTGATATGCTCGTGAAGTTTACAGTGTGAGTACAATCAGAAATAGCATTTCAGTCCATCTATGATGTGTGACTTCAAGAAAATAAACTTCGAGTATTTTTTTTACATATGTAATTGGAGCATATGAATAAGCCACATAGTCATTTGAGTAGTTTTTACTAAATGTTGTATGTTTCCCCATCGGACTATTTTTCTTGTGGCACACAGGTCTAGCTTTTGGATTCTTCCAACATGTCGAGCTCGTACCGAAGCAGGTGAGGTGTACATTTGATTTATGAATGGACAGTGGGCCATAATAACAAATTCGAGGAAATGTCATGTACGTTTTGTGTTTTTTGGCAATCTCCTGTGGTGCGTTCTCTGAAGCTAATTGTTCGTGTATTATGTGGTAGACTCCAAAAGCTCTGTAGGCTCACTTTAGCCAACTGGTTAGCTAACGTTAGCAAGCTAGATAGCTAACGTTAGCCCGTTGTTTCGACGAAATGGGAAGACATCTGGTATCAATATCGATGGAAGTGCTCGCTTCTGTATTGTACTACATTGCAGACAATATTACCCCCCATACCCTACTGGAATGAAATAATTGTTTCGTATCTAGCTAACTATTTACTGAATGGGGATAAGATTTTTTTTGTTGCTCTAGCGTAGACACAACTATCATGTTTGTCTATTTCAGTGGCTGTAACTATTAATAGTTAGAATTCAATTTAAACTGAAGGAACCCTAAAGGGCCATTTATTTCGAGGTTTTCAATGAACTAGGTAGTGGCGAACGTTAAACTGTTGAGGAAGGACTGGGCTAAGAGAATGCAGAACTTGTACTACCTAATTCCTCAAATGCAATTATGCAACTTAGGTTACTAACATACCCACATTCTCCACTGATCAAGTTATCACGACAAACTGAGACCACTTTAGACTAGAGACAGTCAAACCTGTGTGTCGTATTTGACTTAATGACAGTCAAACCTGTGTGTTGTATTCAACTTAATGGCAGCTATTGATAATCCACAAGACAAGGAGAAATACAGAATAGCCTAATCAAGGTACAATGTTGGTATGTTGCATTACATTTGACCTATAAAATGCAAATGCTGACAGGACATCCCTTTCAACCCTTGTAAGACAGGGGCAGTTCAAGCAGGACACACTAATTTACTTGATTTGAATCTATTTAGGGGCCTGCAATTTGTGAATAAATAAAACTGTTCATATGCCTATTATGGTCACCTATTTTCTGTGATGGCTGAAATGTTGTCAAACTTTGGCTATTCATTATTAAAGCTTCCCTTGTTTTTAGGCTACTATTCACTTTTGGACTTTCTTGTTCCAGGAAAATAATGGAATCAATGTTATGATAATAGATCCAATGTTATGAAGGGTAGCCCACTTTAGGGTTTAATTGTAACAGCAAAGCAATTTGACCTAGTATTGAAGTTAGTGATCTGAGGTCAGGACTGGTGTCTCGTGAGGGCTGTTGCTTGATGATGAACAAATTAACGGTATTTCCCTTTGAATAGCGCCCAGCAACTTTGCTGATTGTCTGCAGTTTTGGAGGGAGCCATGACAAACAGGATGTAGCCGTCCAGGAAAAAGATAAATAGCTATTATAGGAGAAAGGCATACTAGATTGATATCATAACTCTTGCTTTGGTTCTCTTCAGTAGGTTAGAACAAAATCAGAACATCACAGATATAGCTAACTCTCTGATGTTGTATAGCCAACCCTGTCAGTTCTGCATGCATCTCTTTCTAAAAGCTAACACTGAGCGTTCAGCTTTAGCCAGAGCCCTGCTGTATAGCCTAAGCCTTTAATACTTTTGGGATAAATCACAACAATCAATCAACCCCAATCTATTTTGATTTCCTCTGGGAGAATCAATGCTTATTTTCCTTTTAGTGATAATGTAGCCTAACCACCACACCAATGGGTACTGTGATTTGGCTCGATTGTCAGCTGATCATGACAGGAGGACAGACAGCCCGCATTGATCATGAGTTCACATAGGTATCACTGTACCCATGCAGTCCAGCTGTCAGGAGGATGTTTGCACGTATAAACTAGTGGCGGTACTGTATATTTAATGAGTAATTCAAGTGTTACAAACCATTAAAGGGGCATTCTGCCAAAGTCCCTCCATTTAATATGCTTTTTTGTACCATAAGAACAGTTGGAGCAGGCTGTGTTGGTAAATCTGCATTTCAAAGACTGTTACCTGAGCAGCTGTCTGAGGTGGAAGTTGGACAAATCAATTATGTTGTACTGGGGGTTTATGGCTATTGGAACCAAGTTAGTGGGGAGGGGCAATTGGTCAGAACCTCCTCCTTTTCTAGCCACATTAATGGCCACATGAACGACTCCCCAGGGAATGTATAAGGTAAACACATGAAACTGTGCAGCCCTGTGTAGATTGCATCTATCCTTCTTCTCATAGATAAATAATCATGAGTCTACCCACCTATAACACCCTCTCCTGTTTTCGGTCTGCTACATGTGCATAATCTGAATGAGGAATTATGGGACTGTGTCCCTCCTTATTCTTCATGGGAGGCATTAAGCCATGTCTGTATATTTTAAGATTTACATGAATGCAGCACACAGTAAGCTTCTTACACCACATCCTATATTGATGTTATTTTTCCCTTTCTTGTACAATTAAAGGATCCAGGAATTCAAGGTGGCCTTGAGTGAAGAGAAGCTGGACTTGAATGCACTCCGGGAACTTTGCTTCAGCGGTGAGAAAAAACGTTGCTTTCATTTCTAGAATGTAATTTTTTCATGTGTTTTTACTTAGTAAGTTATTATGTCTCCTTATTTCACTTTATCTTGTCCTGTATTCATCTTTTTTTGTCATTCCTCCTTCTCTCCTCCACCCTCCTATCTCTCTCTCAGGTATCCCATTTGAAGGAGGCATCCGTGCACTTTGCTGGAAAGTGAGTTGCTCCACCCCTTTTAATAGACATCTACAGTATGTAGTATTAGTTTCAGCCTGTTTTTCTAATCTTATCTGTGAGTGATTGGGATTCTTATTTTGGGTGACTTGCTTCCATGTTTCCAGGTCCTTCTAAACTACCTACCTCTGGACCAGACGATGTGGGACTCCTTTCTCAAAAAGCAGAGGTAAAATGTCTCCAGTACTGATGGATATCAATTATTTATCAACAAGAGGAGATGTATTGAAATGGTCAGAATAAGAAATGTGTGCACTTGCAAGACCGGTTTGAAATAAGGCTGTGCGATAAAACTCATATTTCTATTTTTTTTTCAAACTTATGGAGGATTCTCTATATACAGTGTTCGGGCCCCTTCCCTTTTTCCACATTTTGTTACGTTACAGCCTTATTCTTAAATGGATTAAATAAATACAAATCCTCACCAGTCTACACAATATACCCCATAATGACAAAGCGAAAATCCTTTTTTTAAATAAAAA
Source organism: Oncorhynchus masou masou (assembly GCF_036934945.1). Classification (NCBI taxonomy): domain Eukaryota; kingdom Metazoa; phylum Chordata; class Actinopteri; order Salmoniformes; family Salmonidae; genus Oncorhynchus; species Oncorhynchus masou. The sequence continues at coordinate 75,004,140 of NC_088239.1, read as the reverse complement.
ATAAAAAACAACAGAAATACCTTATTTACAAGTGTTCATACTCTTTGCTATGAGACTTGAAATTGAGCTCAGGTGCATCCTGTTTCCATTGATCATCCTTGAGATGTTTTTACAACTTTGATTTGGAAAAGGCACACACCTGTCTATATAAGGTCCCACAGTTGACCGTGCGTGTTAGAGCAAAAACCAAGCCATGAGGTCGAAGGAAATGTCCGGAGATCTCTGAGACAGGATTGTATCCAGGCACAGATCTGGGTAAGGGTACCAAGAAGGTCCCTAAGAACACAGCATTAAAGCGAACTGAGTAATCGGGGGAGAAGGGTCTTGGTCAGGGAGATGACCAAGAACTCGATGGTCACCCTGACAGAGCATCAGAGTTCCTCTGTGAAGATGGGAGAACCTTCCAGAAAGACAACCATTTCTGCAGCACTCCACCAATTAGGCCTTTATGGTAGAGTGGCAAGACGGAATCACTCCTCAGTAAAAGGTAAACCAAGATTGAACTCTTTGGCCTGAATGCAAAGTGTCACGTCTGGAGGAAACTTGGCACCATCCCTACGGTGAAGCATGGGGGTGGCAGTATCATGCTGTCTGGATGTTTTTCAGCGGCAGGGACTGGGAGACTAGTCGGGATTGAGGGAAAGATGAATGGAGCAAAGTACAGAGAGATCCTTGATGAAAACCTGATCCAGAGCACTCAGGACCTCAAACTGGGGTCAAAGGTTCACCACCCAACAGGACAACAACCCTAAGCACACTGCCAAGACAATGTAGGAGTGGCTTTGGGACACGTCTCTGAATGTCCTTGAGTAGCCCAGAGCCAGAGCCCGGACTTGAACCCGATCGAACATCTCTGGAGAGACCAGAAAATACTTGTACAGCAACACTCCCCATCCAACCTGACAGAGCTTGAGAGGATCTGCAGAGAAGAATGGGACAAACTCCCCAAATACAGGTGTGCCAAGCTTTTGGTGTCGAACAAATCAAATAAAATGTTATTGGTCACATATACATGGTTAGCAGATGTTAATGCGAGTGTAGCGAAATGCTTGTGCTTCTAGTTCCGACCGTGCAGTAATATCTCACAAGTAATCTAACGATTTCATAACAACTACCTCGTACACACAAGTGTAAAGGAATGAATAAGAATATCTACATATATGGATGAGAGATGGCCGTGCGGCATAGGCAAGGTGCTGTAGATGGTATAGAGTACAATATATACATATGAGATGAGTAATGTAGGGTATGTAAACATTATATAAAGTGACTCGTGATACATTTATTACATCCATTTTTTTATTATTAAAGTGGCTAGAGATTTGAGTAAGTATGTTGGCAGCAGCCACTCAATGTTAGTGATGGCTGTTTAACAGACTGATGGCCTTGAGATAGAAGCTGTTTTTCAGTCTCTCGGTCCCAGCTTTGATGCATCTGTACTGACCTCGCCTTCTGAATGATAGCGGGGTGAACAGGCAGTGGCTCGGGTGGTTGTTGTCCTTGATTATCTTTTTGGCCTTCCTGTGACATTGGGTGGTGTAGGTGTCCTGGAGGGCAGGTTGTTGAACCCCAGTGATTCTTTGTGCAGACCGCACTACCCTCTGGAGAGCCTTACGGTTGTGGGCGGTGCAGTTGCCGTACCAGGCGGTGATACAGCCCGACAGGATGCGCTCGATTGTGCACTGGTAAAAGTTTTGTGTTTTCGCTGACAAGCCAGATTTCTTTAGCCTCCTGAGGTTGAAGAGGCGCTGTTGCGCCTTCTTCACCACACTGTGTGTGGGTGGACCATTTCAATTTGTCCGTGATGTGTATGCCGAGGAACTTAACTTTCCACCTTCTTTACTACTGTCCCGTCGATGTGGATAGGGTGCTGCTCCTCTGCTGTTTCCTGAAGTCCACGATCATCTCCTTTGTTTTGTTGACACTGATTGTGAGGTTATTTTCCTGACACCACACTCTGAGGGCCCTCACCTCCGTCCTATAGGCCTTCTCGTTGTTGGTAATCAAGCCTACCACTGTTGTGTTGTCTGCAAACTTGATGATTGAGTTGGAGGTGTGTATGGCCACACAGTCATGGGTGAACAGGGAGTACAGGGGAGGGCTGAGAACGCACCCTTGTGGGGCCCCAGTGTTCAGGATCAGCGGGGTGAAGATGATGTGGGGGCGGCCCGAAAAAAGTCCAGGATCCAGTTGCACCGGGCGGGGTTGAGACCCAGGGTCTCGAGCTTCATGATGAGTTTGGAGGGTACCCAAGAAGACTTGAGGCTGTAATCGCTGGCATAGGTGCTTCAACAAAGTAAATGGGTCTGAATACTTATGTAAATGTCATATTTCTGTTTTTTTATTTGTTATAAATTTGCAACAATACTAAAAAAAGGTGTTTGCTTTGTCATCATGGTATCGTGTGTAGATTTGAGGGGGAAACAATTTAGTCCATTTTAGAATAAGGCTGTAATGTAACAAAGTGGAAAAAGTCAAGGGGTCTGAATATTTTCTGAATGTATCTCAATTAACTTTTTTTCTCATAAGCTTTGTTGTACAATTTAAGGTCAAATACAAGTTGCCAATTCCTTGTAATTGTCGGTCAAATTGAACTCCTGAAATGAAACAATTAGGATTAGCTGACCTCTGATAGTCCCTGACTCTTGCGTTAATCCATGGGTGTCGAGATACAATAGAATACTGTATTTAATTTTGTGCCCACAGGGAGGGTTATTCCCAGTTCCTGAAGGAGATGATTATCCAGCCCGGCATCGCTAAGGCCAACCTGGGCCTCTCCAGAGAGGACGTGACCATGGAGGACCACGTGAGTTCCTCCTCTCCCTCCTTCTTTACCCCCCCCCCCCAAAATAGACCAATTTCCTACTCTGATACACACCGCTGGGTTGTCTCGGCTAATACGCAGGAACTTTCACAGAATTTTCCCATACATTTAATTTTAATTCCGTCTTTCTAACTTCTAACAATCTCTCAGCCTCTCAACCCCAGCCCAGAGAGCAAGTGGAACAACTACTTCAGAGACAACGAGGTGCTGCTGCAGATTGATAAAGATGTCAGGTAGGTAGCTTGGCAACAAGCTAGGCACTTCTTTAGCTGACTGTGAAGTGAATATCTCCTTGTATTATAAGTAACTCATCCTCCAGAGCTGAGGCGAGCATTAATGAATAGTCTATTAATGTATTCCAGTAGCCTGTCATGGAATACCATCTCTAAATAGACAGAAGGTCAGCAGCAGTGGCTTTCTCTCATCAAAGGATGTCTTCTATTCCACAAAGGAACAAAGAGGATTATAACTATTAAGTGCTAACTAACTAATGTATTTCTGTAATGGCAGGCGTCTGTACCCAGACATGGCCTTCTTCCAGTGGCCCACAGACTACCCATGCCAGCTGATCCTGGACCCCCAGAATGACTATGAGACCCTCAGATGCCGTGTGGAACAGACCACCCTCAAGGCCCAGACCGTGGACCGCAACCGCAGCGGGGTCACCAACGTGAGTCTGACCAACAGAGAGAGAGAGTGTGTGTATGTGTCCGTTTCATTTGGCAGGTAGCCTAGCAGTTGAGCATTGGGCCACTAACCAAAAGGCTACTGGTTCTAATCACCGAGCCGACGAGGTCAAATATCTGTCGACGTGCCCTTAAGCAAGGCACTTTACCCTAATAGCTCTGGTAAGTCACTCTGGAAAAAGAGCGTCAGCTAAATGACTCAAAAGCAAAATGTGACGAGGAATACCTGTGTAAGAATGCTGTTCATCGACGACAGCTCAGCTTTCAACACCATTGTGCCCTCTGAGCTCATCACTAAACTCAGGGCCCTGTGTCTGAAACCCGCCCTGTGCAACGGTATCCTAGATTTCCTTACGGGCCGACCCCAGGTGGTGAAGGTAAGCAACAACACCTCTGCTCCACTGATCCTCAACACACCGGTTCCCTCCTGTACTCCCTTTTCACCCATGACTGCGTGACCACAAACGCATCAAGTTTGCTGATGACACAACGGCGTTAGACCTGATTGCCAACAACGACGAGACAGCCTACAGGGAAGAGGGGATTGCCCTGGCAGAGTGTTGCCAGGAAAATAACCTCCCTCACAGTCAACAAAACGAAGGAGCTGATCCTGGACTACAAGAGACAACAGAGAGAGCACGCCCCCATCCACATCGACACGCCCCCATCCACATCGACGGTGCCCCAGTGGAGAGGGTCAAAAGCTTCAAGTTCCTCGGTGTGCACATCACTGAGGACCTGAAATGGTCAGATCACACCGACAGTGAAGAAATTCGGCTTTGCTCCTAAGACCTTCAGGAATTTCTACAGATGCACAATTGAGAGCATCCTGTCAGGCTGTATCACCACCTGGTAGAGCAATTGCAACGTCCGCAACCGCAGGGCTCTCCAGAGGCTGGTGCAGTCAGCCCAACGTGTAACCTGGTGCACACTGCCTGCTCTCCAGGACATCATCAGCACCTGGTGTCACAGGAAGGCCAAAAAGATAATCTAAGGACCTCAGCCATCCGAGCCACAGCCTACCCTGCATCTTAGGGACTGCTGCCCTATGTACATAGTCACTGAACACTGGTCACTTTAATCATGTTTACATACTATTTATACAGTATATCTACTGCTATTCAAAATATTTGATCATTTAAAAAAATATATTATTGTGCTTGTTTGCATTGATTAATAGGAACTAGGAACATACGCATTACACTGCAACTGACATAACACCTGCTAAACTGTATATGCATCCAAGAATATTTGATTTGTCAATGTTTCACTCCCATAGGCGGCAGGGTGACCTTGTTTAGGTAACAATAGGGAAAACACTATTCAGTTGGCAGTAGTGCTGACTCTACTACCCTGTGTTATGTTCATTCCCCCACCCTACTCTTCTGCTTTAAGCAATGCGGTCACGATGCACAAGCTGTGGTGAGTATGAAAGGTCTCGGCAAGTTTGGCAAGGGGGATACTACAAAGCAGGATCAATGAGTTGTCCAGCTAACTTGCCTAAATATTCTGAAATATTCTAACTAAAAAAAAAAAACATTTTTAGAAAGTTGAGTTTGAAATGGGCATGGTGTAATTAACTCAAACAACACAAAACACATCTAAGTTTAGCTTTCTTAATGAATTAGAAAATCAATAGTTATTTCTGGTTGTTTATTGAAGTTGATTCTGCTTTGTAATATACCCCTCCGATATTGGCTTGATAACCCTATTTGACTTATGGGTGTATTCGGCTTGTGTCCATTTCCATTCTATAACAATTAACTAGAATTTGAATTCCAATCTTTGTGGATTCCCCTTGCCAATGCGTTTCTTCCATGGCGAGAGCTGTCATGCTGCTTTGATAACTGTTGCTTGTGGATAAGCAATATGGTAGAAATGTTGTCCATATTGCTCATACCCATCTAATCTGTTCAGATCTACACAAGTGCCTGCCTCGGGGGGTTGTGGTTGTTTTTGGACTGGGCCTAACCCCCCCTCTCTCTCTCTTACCCATTCCCCTCTCTACACACCCTTTCCCTTCTTTACCTCCCCCCTCTTCAGGTGAGCTCCCCGGGCAAGGCCCTCAACCTGTACCCTTCCAACGAGTACGAGGTGCTGCCCAATGGCTGTGAGGCCCACTGGGAGGTGGTGGAGCGCATCCTGTTCATCTACGCTAAGCTCAACCCAGGCATCGCCTATGTGCAGGGCATGAACGAGGTGGTGGGACCCCTCTACTACACCTTCGCTACTGACCCCAACGACAAGTGGAGAGGTGGGTGGAGGTTTCTTGGGAGAAGAGCAGAAGACGCCTCTGTAGTGTAGATGGACTAATAAAGTACTATTCTGCTGTATTAATGGCAAATATCAGCTCTATTTGCTGCTACTTCTCTCTGATAGTCCCATTGCAAATCAAATTTATTTATATAGCCCTTTGTACATCAGCTGATATCTCAAAGTGCTGTACAGAAACTTTGCTGTCCCCAGTCAAGTGGACTGGGGACAGCAAGGAGTCATCATGTCAGGTAGTCCTGAGGCATGGTCCTAGGGCTCAGGTCCTCCAAGAGAGAAAGAGAGAATTGGAGAGAGCATACTTAAATTCACACAGGACACCGGATAGGACAGGAGAAGTACTCCAGATATAACAAACTGACCCTAGTTCCCCGACACATAAACTACTGCAGCAGAAATACTGGAGGCTGAGACAGGAGGGGTCAGGAGACACTGTGGTCCCATCCGATGACACCCCCAGACAGGGCCAAACAGGAAGGATATAACCCCACCACTTTGCCAAAACGCAGCCCCCACACCACTAGAGGGATATTTTCAACCACCAACTTACAATCCTGAGACAAGGCTGAGTATAGCCCACAAAGATCTCCGCCACGGCGCAACCCAAGGGGGGGCGCCAACCCAGACAGGAAGATCACATCAGTGACTCAACCCACTCAAGTGACGCACCCCTCCTAGAGACGGTATGAAAGAGCCCTAGTAAGCCAGTGACTCAGCCCCTGTATTAGGGTTAGAGGCAGAGAATCCCAGTGGAAAGAGGGGAACCGGCCAGGCAGAGACAGCAAGGGTGGTTCGTTGCTCCAGAGCCTTTCCGTTCACCTTCACACTCCTGGGCCAGACTACACTCAATCATATGACCCACTGAAGAGATGAGTCTTCAGTAAAGACTTAAAAGTTGAGACCGAGTTTGCGTCTCTCACATGGGTAGGCAGACCATTCCATAAAAATTGAGCTCTATAGGAGAAAGCCCTGCCTCCAGCTGTTTGCTTAGAAATTCTAGGGACAATTAGGAGGCCGCTGCGTCTTGTGACCGTAGCGTACGTGTAGGTATGTACGGCAGGACCAAATCAGAGAGATAGGTAGGAGCAAGCCCATGTAATGCTTTGTAGGTTAGCAGTAAAACCTTGAAATCAGCCCTTGCCTTGACAGGAAGCCAGTGTAGGGAGGCTAGCACTGGAGTAATATGATCAAATTACTTGGTTCTAGTCAGGATTCTAGCAGCCGTATTTAGCACTAACTGAAGTTTATTTAGTGCTTTATCCGGGTAGCAGGAAAGTAGAGCATTGCAGTAGTCTAACCTAGAAGTGACAAAAGCATGGATTAATTTTTCTGCATCATTTCTGGACAGAAAGTTTCTGATTTTTGCAATGTTACGTAGATGGAAAAAAGCTGTCCTTGAAACAGTCTTGATATGTTCTTCAAAAGAGAGATCAGGGTCCAGAGTAACGCTGAGATACTTCAGTTTTATTTGAGACGACTGTACAACCATTAAGATTAATTGTCAGATTCAACAGAAGATCTCTTTGTTTCTTGTGACCTAGAACAAGCATCTCTTTTTTGTCTGAGTTTAAAAGTAGAAAGTTTGCAGCCATCCACTTCCTTATGTCTGAAACACATGCTTCTAGCAAGGGCAATTTTTTGGGCTTCACCATGTTTCATTGAAATGTACAGCTGTGTCTCATCCACATAGCAGTGACAGTTAACATTATGTTTTCGAAAGACATCCCCAAGAGGTAAAATATATAGTGAAAACAATAGTGGTCCTAAAATGGAACCTTGAGGAACACCGAAATGTACAGTTGATTTGTCAGAGGACAAACCATTCACAGAGACAAACTGATATCTTTCCGACAGATAAGATCTAAACCAGGCCAGAACTTGTCTGTATAGACCAATATGGGTTTCCATACTCTCCAAAAGAATGTGTTGATCGATGGTATCAAAAGCAGCACTAAGGTCTAGGAGCACAAGGACAGATGCAGAGCCCCGGTATGATGCCATTAAAAGGTAATTGACCACCTTCACAAGTGCAGTCTCAGTGCTATGATGGGGTCTAAAACCAGACTGAAGCATTTCGTATACGTTGTTTGTCTTCAGGAAGGCAGTGAGTTGCTGCGCAACAGCCTTTTCTAAAATCTTTTGTGAGGAATGGAAGATTCGATATAGGCCGATCATTTTTTTATATTTTCTGGGTCAAGGTTTGGCTTTTTCAAGAGAGGCTTTATTTCTGCCACTTTTAGTGAGTTTGGTACACATCCGGTGGATAGTGAGCCGTTTATTATGTTCAACATAGGAGGGCCAAGCACAGAAAGCAGCTCTTTCAGTAGTTTAGTTGGAATAGGGTCCCGTATGCAGCTTGAAGGTTTAGAGGCCATGATTATTTTCATCATTGTGTCAAGAGATATAGTACTAAAACACTTGAGTGTCTCTCTTGATCCTAGGTCCTGGCAGAGTTGTGCAGACTCAGGACAACGTAGCTTTGAAGGAATACGCAGATTTACAGAGGAGTCCGTAATTTGCTTTCTAATAATCATGATCTTTTCCTCAAAGAAGTTTGTGAATTTATTACTGCTGAAGTGAAAGCCATCCTCTCTTGGGAATGCTGCTTTTTAGTTAGCTTTGCGACAGTATCAACAAGGAATTTCGGATTGTTCTTATTTTCCTCAATTAAGTTGGAAAAATAGGATGATCGAGCAGCAGTAAGGGCTCTTCGATACTGCACGGTACTGTCTTTCCAAGCTAGTCGGAAGACTTCCAGTTTGGTGTGGTGCCATTTCCGTTCCAATTTTCTGGAAGCTTGCTTCAGAGCTCGGGTATTTTCTGTATACCAGGGAGCTAGTTTCTTATGAGAAATGTTTTTAGTTTTTTGGGGTGCAACTGCATCTAGGGTATTGTGCAAGGTTAAATTGAGTTCCTCAGTTAGGTGGTTAACTGATTTTTGTCCTCTGGCATCCTTGGGTAGACAGCAAGTCTGGAAGGACATCAAGGAATCTTTGTGTTGTCTGTGAATTTATAGCACGACTTTTGATGTTCCTTGGTTGGGGTCTGAGCAGATTATTTGTTGCAATTGCAAACGTAATAAAATGGTGGTCCGATAGTCCAGGATTATGAGGAAAAACATTAAGATCCACAACATTTATTCAATGGGACAAAACTAGGTCCAGAGTATGACTGTGACAGTGAGTAGGTCCAGAGACATGTTGGACAAAACCCACTGAGTCGACGATGGTTCCGAAAGCCTTTTGAAGTGGGTCTGTGGACTTTTTCCATGTGAATATTAAAGTCACCAAAGATTTGAATATTATCTGCCATGACTACAAGGTCCGATAGGAATTCAGGGAACTCAATGAGGAACGCTGTATATGGCCCAGGAGGTCTGTAAACAGTAGCTATAAAAAGTGATTGAGTAGGCTGCATAGATTTCATGACTAGAAGCTCAAAAGACGAAAACTTATTTTTTATTTATTTTGTAAATTGAAATTTGCTATCGTAAATGTTAGCAACACCTCTGCCTTTGCGGGATGCACGAGGGATATGGTCACTAGTGTAGCCAGGAGGTGAGGCCTCACTTAACACAGTAAATTCATCAGGCTTAAGCCATGTTTCAGTCAGGCCAATCACATCAAGATTATGATCAGTGATTAGTTCATTGACTATAATTGCCTTTGGTATCATGATCTCTTTCAATTATGACAGGAATGGAGGAGGTCTTTATCCTAGTGAGAATGCTAAGGCAAACACCGCCATGTTTAGTTTTGCCCTACCTAGGTCGAGGCACAGACACGGTCTCAATGGGGATTGCACTAGTCTGCATCAGAGTGCTAATGTTCTGTGATGGAATGGGTGTTCTGTGATGGAATGGGTGTTCTGTGATGGAATGGATCAAGCTAACTGATTCAGGACTGCCAGCTAGAGGACAAATGAGGGACCCCCCCCCCTTCTTCCCGATCACTTCTAATTCTCAGATATTTATTGCTTGACCTCTATTTAGAAGTATTTTATCGTCTGTCATATATAGACAGACAGACACAATTGAAACTAGTTAGGGCACGATTGACTGATTGATTGACTGGTTTACTAATTGACCGTCCAACCAATCAGAGCACGCTGAGGCGGACACCTTCTTTTGTTTCACCAACCTGATGTCGGAGAACCGGGACATGTTCATCAAGAGTCTGGACGACTCACAGTGCGGCATCACCTACAAGATGGAGAGCGTCTATTCCATGCTCAAGGAGAAGGACATGGAGCTCTACATTAAACTGGTGAGCGAGGGACTCCTGGGCCCAGTCCCAAAGCCATCCCTATGCCCTTTTCCTGGGCCCTTGTTGACTCGTCTTCACGGCTCTGAAAGGATACAAGTTCATATGGGTATAGGGGGGGGGTTACACATTTGATCTGTTTACCTATTAATTTTCCCCATGCACCCCCTAATCAAAACCAACACTTCATTTGATGAATTCATTTAGTGGGATAATGTTATGATGTGTTTAGTTATTAGGCTAGTTCAATATTTCAACCCCCTAACTCCCTTCTCTTTAACAGCAGGAGCAGAACATCAAGCCTCAGTACTTCACCTTCCGCTGGCTGACCCTGCTGCTGTCTCAGGAGTTCCTCCTGCCCGACGTCATCCGCATCTGGGACACGCTCTTTTCCGACCAGGACCGCTTCAACTTCCTCATCCTGGTCTGCTGCGCCATGCTTGTGTGAGTTCCCGTCTGTCCTCCCTAGCCACGAACCATAGCCCTCTGGCCTGGAGCACCCCTACCCACAGATTGACCCCAGCCCCAATTCCCCAAGTCTGTTGAATTGAACATGGACAAGAATGCAATGCAATTCTGGTATTCACTTGAATTTGGATGGAATTGGATAGGATTTGGATGGAATTGGATAGGATTTGGGTGGAATTGGATAGGAATTGGATAGGATTTGGGTGGAATTGGATAGGATTTGGGTGGAATTGGATAGGATTTGGGTGGATTTGGGTGGAATTGGATACTAGTAAGATACGTGTCTGCATCTTACCATATGATGTGCATTGTTTGTTATTTCTGTTCTGATTAGCATGCCTGTCCTGTGTGGTTTCAGACTGATTCGAGATCAGTTGCTGGCAGGCGACTTCACGATCAACATGAGACTGCTGCAGGTAAGACCATCTGAAAGGATCTTTTCAAATACAGTGTGGCCAATGTAGGTAATGTTTTAGGCGACTAAGGTGGTTTTACTTGACGTTTTAGCTGATTGTCTCTGGTCTTCTTCAGGACTACCCCATCTCAGATGTCCACACCATCCTGGCCAAGGCCAAGCAGCTTCAGGACGGGTCATAGCCACCCCTACCTCCCTTCGCCCTTCCTTGGTTGGGGAGGGGAGGATGCAACATTAAACTGATAACCCTGGGCACAACAAAGGAGGGAGAGGAAGACACCTGGCGCCAGGTTTGGTACAAGGTTGGTCGGAGAAACCAAACTCAGTACTTAGGCTTGTCATCTCACTCTCACGGCCTGACAGTTTTTCCACTGGGAGGGTGTGTGGCCTCAAGCTATTTATTTTTTTGCACTGAAAACTTGGAAAAAAAGTGTACAAATCTGCATATATGAAGCAGAGAAACCACAGTAACGATTACAACAGAAGCATCATTATAAAGTCTGCCAGGGCTAATATCACACTCCCAGGTTTTTTTTAGGGTGTTTCTTTTTAGTGGGTTGGGAATAAAAAAAAAAAAAATTTACTGTCAAAGTGAAGTTTTTTATTTTTATCATTAAGATGAAATATAATACTACCTTGTAAAGACTAACCACAACAGCAAAAAAAATGTTGCCACAGGGTTTGCTTTAAAGTATAGATTGTTATGACATTGGGCCTCAACGCAAGCATCCTCTCTCTCTGTTTTCATGACCGTGCTCAGATATTTACTCTACGCACATGAGCTACACGTCTGGACAGTTTATAGCTGGTTATAACCTGATTCCGTGTCTATGGAGTCACCAATATTAATGTATGTTTGCTGTCAAACCAATGGGATGTGAAACTTGTTTTATAATTTTTTTGGTGTGTCATGTAGCAGAAGCTCTTATCTAGAGCGACTTACAGGTGCAATTAGGGGTAAGTGCCTTGCTCAAGGGCACATCGGCAGATTGATCACCTAGTCGGCTTCTGATTTCGAACCAGCGACCTTTCGGTTACTGTCCTAAAGCTCTTAACCACTAGGCTACTTGCTGTCCGACCCACTAACCTAACTGAAATTGATACATTGATGACGATGATAAGGTTGCTTTTGATGTGAGGGCATTACTAAGCAAACAAATCAATCCAATTAAATTGGACATTCATTTTTTAATAATATATTTTGACCTATCTCTGGTCGCATTGAGTGGCCAGAATAAACCAGAATACATTAAACATGAATGACGTCTTGTAAATGAAGCATAACACATTTTGCTCTGCATACTGTAAGATTATTACAGAGAACAAATGATTGATAATAGTAGCTGAATATTAATCATGGATAAATGACTGACATTGAAAGGCTATGATGATAACATTTATGTATTCACATAATGGAGTTGGCAGATAAGAGTTGAAAAATTACGGAGTTGATTACTTAAAATCACTATGATTGAATGTTTATTTTATTTTATTTTTAAACGCTAACACTTAACACAAAGCTAAGACACCCTTGAAATGTATTTACCTTTTCAAACAGTAGGACCTTCATAATAATGTGATACTTTAAAGTACACAGAAAATGACTTGCTTTGTTTTCATCAATATTGTGAGAATGATAAAACAGTTACCTTTTTACTATTTGCATTTCAGTTTTATTAGCATTCCCTAGAAATTCCAAGTATCACCATCCCTTTCAGTGGCAAGATGGTATCAGTCTACATTCTAACACTATTTCAGTGCCAAGATGGTATCAGTCTATATTCTTTTCTTTTTACATCTTTTTCTCCCCAATTCCGTGGTCTCCAATTGTCTCATAGCTGCAAGTCCCGTACAGTCTCGGGAGAGGCGAAGGTCGAGAGCCGTGCGTCCTCCGAAACACAACCCAACCAACTGCTTCTTGACACAATGCCCACTTAACCCAGAAGCCATCCACACCAATGTGTCGGAGGAAACACTGTACACCTGGTGACTGTGCACTGCGCCCGGACCGCCAAAGGAGGCGCTAGTGCGCGATGGGACAAGGACATCCCTGGCGGCCCAACCTTCCCCTAACCCGGATGACGCTGGGCCAATTGTGCACCACCCCATGGGTCTCCCAGGCCGCGGCCGGCTGCGACAGAGCCTGGACTCAAACCCAGAATCTCTAGTGGCACAGCTACTGTTGCACTGTGATGCAGTGTCTTAGACCACTGCACCACTCAGGAGGCTTCAGTCTACATTCTAACACTATTTCAGTAACAAGATGGTATTAGTCTACATTCTAACACTATTTCAGTAACAAGATGGTATTAGTCTACATTCTAACACTATTTCAGTAACAAGATGGTATTAGTTTACATTCTAACACTATTTCAGTAACAAGATGGTATTAGTCTACATTCTAACACTATTTCAGTAACAAGATGGTATTAGTTTACATTCTAACACTATTTCAGTAACAAGATGGTATCTTCCTACTGAAAAATTGCCTAGACAGGAATTGGTACAAATTGACAGTCTGTGACTAGCGATGGTTCAATGTGGCTTTATTGTACTAAAGTGAGGTAGTAAGAAATACTGTGCTGAGTATTTTGACACTGAATTAAATGGGAACACTCCTAGTTCAAACAGCTTGGCTTGGTTGATCAGTGTGTCTATAATCATGTCTTGACCTTAAAGGCCCAGTGCAGTCAAAAACTTGATTTCCCTGTGTTTTATATATATTTCCACACCGAGGTTGGATTCATACTGACATTGTGAAAATTATGATAATGCCCTTTTAGTGTAAGAGCTGTTTGAAAATAATTCCTGAAATTTCAGCTTGTTTTGGTGGGAGGGAGTTTTGGCCTTCCATGGTGACGTCACCATGTGGTGAATTGGTTAATAAAGATTTCCAAACCTCTGCCAATAACAGCTAGTTTTCAGTTCCCCCTCCCTAGTCAGAACACTCCCTGGCAGTCTTAGCCAAGTTCTTGATTGAGAAATTGCTCTTTGCTAAGAAGCTATTTTTTTTCTTTTTGACCATTTTAATTTAAAACAATCACAGTAAGGTACTTAATTGTTACCTAGAAATTATTTGATACTGGTGTGGGGGGAATAAAACAGCTGCATTGAACCTTTTAATGAATGTATATAAACGGTGACAAATCCCCATTGAAGGTTCAGTAATGACAAAGACGGAAAGTCTTGTCTCTCTGTGATTCACAAACGTTTGTTGTCAATGATGAATGGTTTATGGTTCTCTAACATTTTCTCCTTCTTGCTCTATCACTATTTTTTTCCTTTACTTTTTTTCCATTTTTCCATGGCTCTTGCCTTTCTCCCACTTCTTCCTCCCCTCCTTGCCCTGTGATTTTGAGGGCTTGTCCAGGATAGGGCTAGCAGCAAGACAGTAGGCCCCGTGCCACCGTCCGCCTGCCAACCGCCATGCACTGCCATTCTCCCTCTTATCATATCGCTCTGTTTCTCATCCAGCAGACATTCAATTTGTGGACCACAAACTATCTGTTTTACAGCTATATTGAGACTTTTAGAAAGCAGCTCACTGCCTCTGGTCTCATCTCTGCCAACCGTTTGACGGTAGACAGCAAATCCTATGTGGCAAAAAGCTACTATAATTGTGGACTTGAGAATAACAGGGCTAGATAGGGAGAATGCATACTCATCATGAAATATAAGAATATATTTTGTAATCCTGCATGTCGATGGCTTTTTCTGTAACATTTATCCTCTGTTGAATTTAACATGGCTGAACAGTCTTTTGTCGTTGTCTGTTTGTTTATTCGCACCACATTGTCCTTGGTGTCAGATGAATGTTTGTCATGCCACTGCTACACAGGGCAACAATGTAAATTGTCCAGCGTGTTGTGCTCTGATTTGACATATCCTCCATTGTCTTAAAAATCCTTAACGTCTTTGACTATGTGGAAGGACAACATTGCATTGTTGCCAGTGGCGATTATATAAATCTGTATAGTGATTACATCAGGAATTTGACAATGCTATGTGTAGCCATATTCTTCTCTAAGGGTTCTTCTTTGTGTATTTTCAGGCCCTTTAATAAATGCCAAGTGTGCAACAAGTACAGTTTTTATTTTACACCCTTTCCCTGTGTTGCTTTCCCTCATTTCTCCCATTCTTCTCTCTCCCTCTTTCTGTCCATCTCTCTCCCTTCTGTCCAACTCTCTCTTTTCACTCTCACATTCTCCACCCCCTCAGTGCTGTGGTTTAATGTAGAACACAGAGCCCCAGCATTGTGGGGTTATTAGTAACACATGGGGGTGTTTCCTCCATCCATATTGGTTTTGTAAGGTGAGGTCACCAATGGCTCTGCATCTGAAAAGGGAGCGGAGCACGCTGGCAGAAGAAACATGTGGGGGCGTGAAGCAGTGTAAGAGGGGAGAGAATGGGACACAGGCTCTTCGCTGCAGAGCTCTGAAGTCTGTAGACTAGGCCAGGAAGAAAAACAATATTTCGAAAAGTATTAAAATATTTACGAGGTTTATATCGGCTACACCCACCACAAAGATGGTGTCGTTGTTTAGCAGACAAGTGGATTAAGTAAAGCAGAACAATAGTAGTCCCACCATTTTCAAAGTTGATTTTGATTTGCTTTTGCAAAATAAAATAAAGGCGTGAACTTGGTCCATCTGGTTTTTGGTAATGGGCATCATAGTGAATTTGTAGACGACTGACAGGTCAGAGAAAGTTCAGCTTCTCTCTAAAATCCTTTACATGAGAGACGTGCTACTAGTCAAACGGTTTCCAGTGGATAACTGTAGAAACAGTATTTTTGTTTACAGTCATGGTGATTCTGATTACTTGACTGACTGGGGACAATATGGTTGCTCCTCTCATCCAACAACCATATTTATCACAGTGCATTGTGGGTAGTTGGTGACCGTGGTGAGTACAGCATGGGGTTGTAGCATGTGTCCACTTGCATGGCACAGCAATGTTTCTGATACAAACTGCTTCCTCTCACCCCTTCTGTTTAATAGCTTATGAAATAGGAGAGAAAGAGAGGTGTCATGTTTAGGTCAAGTTTAGATCAATTGTCTGTGCTTTAAGGGCTCTAAACCAAGGGAGACTTAATCCCAACTGCATCTTCCCTGGTGAACTTAAGTGATTGGCTGAGTTCCAAAGCTTCTAAATCACTTCCTTTCAATGTAATGTCTCCTCCCTCTCCTTAAAGGAAAATTCCACCCCAAAACTATCTTTTGGTATTTGTTTCATTAGTCCATTTTTGAGAAAGTTCCAAAAATGTTTTGCATGTCAGCAATCAAGTTTTCAAGATGTATAACTTTCAATATACAGAAATACAGCTGGTATGATTAAAAAAATGCATCACACCGGCTGTATTTTAAATTATATATTTTGAAAACTTGATTGCTGACATGCAAAACGTGTTAGCGCCTTGCCCTAGCTCCGACCTCGTGTTCACAGAGCTGAAAGGACTAAACCATGAATTACAATTTAATTCACTCAACTCAGGTCATAAATTGACCTCAAAACCCTAGTAGGGAGTGCTCTACAAATCTGTAAAGGTGTAGCAGTACTTTTGTTGATGCTTTTTTTTCACTCATCTCATGTGCCTGAACAACAAATGCAAGAAAGAATGACTTGTCTTTTTTGGGGGGGGGGGGTTGTGGGGGGTTTTTGGATCCCCATTCGCTTTTGCAGAGGCAGCAGCTATTCATCCTGGGTCCACAAAAAAACATGACAAGTAACAAAACACTAGACAAGGACAGTCACACAAGGGTGGGATGGTGAGAAAGCGGGTCAGAATGAATGTCTTGCAGATAAATAACTTTTCTCCTAATTTATATATTTGTGTGGCGGAAAACACCAGTCTTTGGTTATTAACATCAAACTTTACTCTCTCTTTCTAATGGTTATCTTATTGCTACTATTTAACATTTGTATTGCTACCATGTTAAATATTAACCATGGGCAGCATTGGTGTAAGGGATGTTGTAAACTGAAGTAGCTTTTTCGAGCTGGGATATGAAGCGTCCGCATCTGATAAGTTATTTTTCATGTGTACTCTGCTCTATGTATTTTCATCTTGAAACAGTTTAACTCTTTATGAACCGTGTGTGTTTGTTCGTATGCTGCGTGTGTATGCGTGTCTGTCTGTATGACACTCTTGTTTTTTTGCATGACTACATTTTTGTATGGGTATATACAGTATCTTAGTATTGGAGTTCTATACTGGTGTTTACAGTGTTTGCAACTGAACAATAAATATTTCAACGATGGTTTCAATTAAATAATTGTGAGATTCTGTCAATTGTATCGGACATTTTCACTATTGATGTTCTGCTTTTGACCTAAAGTATTACTTTAATTTAATTTAATCACGGCTACATTTGTAATGATGATTCAAATACTTAGGCTATTTTGTATAATTATCTGAACCTTGATGATTGGACTATGATTGAATGATTGGTAAAAATATACAATGACTTCCAGAATTTAGAAATCCTGCCACATAGTGGTACAGCATCACTGGTTAGCAGCTTGTTTCCATGGAAACCCCTCCCTTACTTGCACCATAGACCACTTGGTGCCCATGATTTTTTTTCCTCTGTAAGCGATGATAGGTTGTTGTCAACGTTTTATACTAGGCCCATGTTGAATTTGTCAATCTTACAAAATACCAGTCTTATGTTTGACTTGGGAAAGCCGAAATTGTAGCGGGTTATGAGGAGTCTTGTCGCATCTGCCAGACCAGGCATCACGGGAATATTCTGTATATTCTACCTGTCTCTCACACGAGCTAAACACCAAGAGCTTTAAAGAGAGGAATATAACTATTTATAATTTCCGTAAAATAAATGTCAGTTATTTGACAATCATAGGGTCAGTGTGTGGCTCAGTATTGTATTTGACTAAATAGCCTACATTTAATCTACGATACATTTGCACACCAGTCTAGCCTATCATATGATGTCACGAAGGCCCCATACTAGGCTATGTGATCACATTTGTTTTTAATGCCGGCTTTGAGCTTTTGGTGACAGCTACACTAGACTACAGCAGGCACCCAATATAGATTATATTCATGTCTGTAATGTAGCTATTTCAGATTGAGGTCAAATCTGCCCTGGCTGGCTGCGCACGCAGAATTCAGCGCGAGTGGGTCGTGAGGTTTGTCCGTATTCCCTCTGTTCTTCATCTCATCGACAACCAGCTGGCGGGGAGAGCGACTGATTATTCTGCCCGCCCGGGACTACACCAAGGAACAACACTGGGACAATTTTGAGAATTAATGATTTTATGCTTGCTTCGGGGCTCAGAAATGACAATCCGCTCCGGCGCAGGGTATGCTGCGAAATTGAGGTAAAGCCCAAGACACAGGCATCCCAGCCTCGTCAATAACAGCTCGTGGGTACCGAAGCATTCCAATTTCATTGGCTAACATCGTGCGTTGTGGATGCCAGTGATTTTTCGTTTACTTGTACATGTCGTTTATTTGTACATGTCCACCTTTCTCGTTCTGTATTTAAATGCGTCTGCTTGGCTAAGACAGGACTCGCTTCTCACCATGCTATTTATGGGGTTAGTATTTTTTTCTCAACGGAACAGCCAACACCTCAGAGGCATATGAAGGAGGGATATGACAACGATTCCACACATCCCGAAGGAGTCTGCTCAGAGAAGAATATGAAAAAGCAAGACATTGGAGAGACCATCCATTTTGTGTCAGGAGAATATTTTGATGAAGGAGACACTGGGATAATTATAGAAACGGGAGCCTCTGGATATACATATATCGACATGGGGAGCACCCAGCTCTGAAAATACATGTTGGGCTTATTAATTGTATGATTATAATGACTATAGGCTAATGGTTGGAACATATCCAAAACAAAATCATAAAAATGTGATGGCATCTTGTCGGGAAAAATGCAATAGGAAAAGATGACCCAGAAATCGGAATCGCCCTGTCATCCATCTGTGCCTTCAGCATCATGTTATGAGGTGGAGTGGCTGCGAGAGAATATCAATTGAATTGTACATGGATATCGCTGATTTCTAGCCCTATGCCGTTTTTTAAATTCATATTTCATAATGTAACTGACTTTTACATATTTATTTCAAGGCCAACATTGAATTATTGTGTCTATCGGGATCGTATCCATTCCACTTGGTCTCCAAGTGTCAAATTAAATTCATCTAATTGAGAATTTAAAGGGCGCAACCTCGATATAATCAAGAGTTATTTTTCGAACCAAGCAAACATCCCGTTTCACACAGATAGGGGGGAAGGTACCAGTAACAGAAAAGTCGCTGGTTCGAATCCCCGAGGCGACTAGGTGAAACATCTGTCGATGTGCCCTTGAGCAAGGCACGTAACCTTAATTGGTCCTGTAAGTGGCTCTAAATAACAGCGTCAGATACATTACTAAACTGTAAATATAGATACTGCATATAACTGATTTGAATATATGGCCTATCCATGCATGAAGAGAAGGTCGTTTGTTTTTTATTCTAATATTGACCCACTGTGATCTATTTTTCTATTTTTCTCAATGTTATTTGTCCATGCTCCGCCACAAATTTCTGGATAAAAAATCGGACTGCGGGTTTATCACCCTGAATAGAAACCATATGTGGCCCACTTGATTTGAAACAAGTGTCTTTTCCATTACTGAGGATATTTTTCTTACTCGGCCATTAGTCTAACTTTCAAGTGCGATAAGCTTTTTTAATGCTTGCAGTCTGATTTTTAGTGAGTGCCATCAACAGAGGTGGAATTGATGACACATCTGTACACCGCTGTTGTATTCCGAGGATATTGCACTGTACAAGCCACGAGCACTAGGCTATTACAGTCACGGGGAATTCGACACGTTTCAAGTGCGCTGTCAGTGGGTTTTTGGCTGTTTCGCTCGAAATGTGGAGAGTTTTATTGTAGGAGTGCCTCACGACGCGTCGAGATTTGCCAGGAAAAGAAAAGGAAGGGGATATGAATCCAAGAAGAAGATGATGATGATGATGCTGGATACACAGGTAACAAAATACTTATAGTTTGCTTTGTTATTTTTGACAAAGGTGAAGTAATTCGTTTTTTTTTCATCTGTTGCTCTAGTTGAAGTTCTAGGCTACCCGGACAGACATTTAAAGAGACAAAGCCTGATCGCTATATATAAGCCCAATTTATTTACTTTCTCACGGTAAATGCAAAAACAGCATTCAGAATAAAAACTAAGATAAACAACCTGCTAGGACGCAGTTGCTAGAATGGTTTGGAATGAATTACCATAATAATGCACTATTCAAATAACTTCCCCAGGCAGGGGATCATCATTGTATGGTCTTTACAAAAGAGATTAGGGCCTGGCACAAGGCCATGTCTTTTGTACATCTGTCATGGCATGCAGAACGAGGGCAGTGCGGGGGACATGGGATGGTGTAGTGCACAGCACTGCCCACCCTCCTTCCTCAACATGATGGGTCAGAAAAGCGTGTTATAAAATAGCCTAGAGTACTGTGTATGTGAGAGAGAGAATGTGTGTGTTCCCCAATACTAAATCCTGAAAAACATTTCATCCTGAGATGCTCTAAAATGTTGATGTGGCGTTTTTCTGTGCTTTAGCAGAAATCATCCTGTAAATGGCAGTCACACTATGTTAACAAAGCCAATGAGGGAGGTTATGAGGGTATTAAGGAAGTTATCCTCCACCACATTTCCTCTACACTAAAAAATACAAATAAAATAGAATGTTTTGTCACATACACCGGATATATGCACTTTTACAGCCATAGTAGTATGACGCCCCAGGAACAAATTAGGGTCAAGTGCCTTTCTCAAGGTCACATCGACAGACTTTTCACCTTGTATTTGAACAAGCAACCTTTCGGTTACTGGCCCAATGCTCTAACCGCTATTTAACTAGGCAAGTCAGTTAAGAACAAATTCTTATTTACAATGATGGCCTACACTGGCCAAACCCGGACAATACTGGGCCAATTGTGTCCAGCCCTATGGGACTCCAAATCACGTCCGGTTGTGATACAGCCTGGAATCAAATCAGGGTCTGTAGTGACACCTCTAGCACTGAGATACAGTGCCTTAGACCGGTGTACCACTCGGAAGCCCGTGATATGATGGAATGTCACAAAACATTTACAAGAAGAAATCAATCCAAAGGCAACAGGTGTAGGAGACGAGGAGAGGAAGTCACCGAAGCGCATTAGACCCAACCTCATCATCCTCTCACACTCCATCCATGTCATATGACTTGTTGGCCACAGAGTAATACTGTTCCATTTCACCTCCTAAGGCATTCAAAATCCATTGAGATTCCGGCCCTGGAGGCTCCATTTGTTGCACGTGTTTTGGGAAGGTCCGAAGGGGTGAGCACTGGGGGGCCGTGGGGGGGGGGGCGTCGTTGGTTTGTTTGTTGGCCCGACTCTGGGGGTTGCAGAAGGAGTAGGTGGTTGTGCTGTTCCCTTGGGCCTTGCCTCTACTGCAGAGTTCTCCAACTCCAGGCCTGGAGCGGCACTACCACACCAGTTCCACGAGTTTGGTGATATGAAACTATTTACATGGACCGATGATGTAGTTGCACTACCAACCTATGTAATTACTTTATTATTAAGTAAATACAAGGTTTTGGTCCATAATATAAAGTAGAATCCATCTTTTCATAAAATATTTTGTTACTGTGATTTTTGTCAGTATATCTGTTTTATGTTTGTTACTGCTTACTGTTTGAACTCTCCTGGGTGTCTGTCTCTCTCTCTGTTTCACCTAGTTACAGTGTATTCCTCTATGACTTATTTATTCATCTTAATGCATTATACATTGGTCCGATTACCTTGGAGCTCCTCAAATGCATTTTACCCAGATCTTCCTTTCACTATTACCTGGAGGACTTGTATTTAATGGCCACAAAACATTAGCGGGTGCAGCACTGCAACATTGGATAACCAGCCTGGTCTCATAGACTAGATGTAAATGTAAATCCTGTATGTTACGTTTGGTATGGTTACTAAGACAGATGGTTAATTAAGTAGGGTGGTTGGATGGGTGGGTGTATAACGCAAACTTCTAGCGATCATAAGGTTGCAAGTTTGAATGTCATCACGGCCAACTTTAGCATTTTAGAAACTTCTCAACTACTTAGTGCTTTTTAGCTACTTTGAAACTACTTAACATGATAGCTAACCCTTCCCCTAACCCTTTAATCTAACTCCTAAACTTAACACTAAGCTTAACCCTGACCCTGACCCCTAACCCTTAGCCTAGCTAACATTAGAATTCATACCATATCGTACGTTTTGCGTCAGAATAATACGCAATGCTCTGAGACCAGGCTGGATATTCCCACATCTTGAGGCCTCAGTATGGTAAAGTACACCTTTAACTTGTGGTGCTAATGTTAGGCTAACTCAGTGTGGGAACTGGGAAGCAGTTTCAGGTTTGGTCTCATTCTCTGGCAGTCTGAATGGGAACAAATGGGCTGGAGCGAGTTGTAGGTGTGAGATTGTGAAGTCTCGCTGGGCTTGAGCTAGAGCCAGGTCAATAAATAACAGATAAGAGGGTAGAGTGACAGATGCTGCGTTGGAATGTATCCGGGAGGGATCGATAGATAGACACTTTGCACATTTTCAGAAACTTCATGTCCTCAATTAGCTACACTTCCAATCTCTGTTTCTCTCTGTTCCTTTAGTCTTTAAAGCTACACTCTGCAAGCCTCCTATGACAACAAAAACATGAATGCAGTAGTAGGTCTTCATTTTTAAGCATGACTCAATAAGACAGCTGTACTAATCTGATTATGAAGCTATTTTGAAGTCATATTTTTCCAAATCAAGGGGTGTAGGCTATTTCATTAGTTAAAATTAGTAGAAATCTTACAGACTGTGGCTCTTTCTGCTTTCCTTCTCTTTCATACGATTTGTCTGATTGGAGATCAGTCTCATTGTGGGCCAAGCACACCCATTCACCCCAGCCAGATCAGTCTTATTGTGGGCCAAGCACACCCATTCACCCCAGCCAGATCAGTCTCATTGTGGGCCAAGCACACCCATTCACCCCAGCCAGATCAGTCTTATTGTGGGCCAAGCACACCCATTCACCCCAGCCAGATCAGTCTTATTGTGGGCCAAGCACACCCATTCACCCCAGCCAGATCAGTCTCATTGTGGGCCAAGCACACCCATTCACCCCAGCCAGATCAGTCTCATTGTGCGGCCAAGCACACCCATTCACCCCAGCCAGATCAGTCTCATTGTGCGGCCAAGCACTCCCATTCACCCCAGCCAGATCAGTCTCATTGTGCGGCCAAGCACACCCATTCACCCCAGCCAGATCAGTCTCATTGTGCGGCCAAGCACACCCATTCACCCCAGCCAGATCAGTCTCATTGTGCGGCCAAGCACTCCCATTCACCCCAGCCAGATCAGTCTCTCTCTGTGCAACCAAAGTATTGCTGTGTGTGTGTGTGTGTGTGCGTGCGTCTGTGTTACAGGAAGCACTGTAGGACCCCCCACTTATAATGTGTTTGTAATTTGACACAGGAACCGGAGATTGACACTGCTGTCTGTGACCCTTAGTAAACTTTTGGTTATGAGAATGAGTGTTCTCGAAAACAGATATATGTGTTTGTATTTGTGAGTGTGTGTGTGTGCACGCATGTTGCCTAGTACTGGTACGTCTGACTTCAGGAATGGCAGCCTATGTACAGTATAGTGTGAACATAAACTTTAGAGTAGCCCCCATAAAACAGATCACACACTCTGTGTCCTCTGCTGCCCCCTTTGCGAGAGCGTTGCTATGCTAACAGGTTAGACAGCCAAGCCTGTGGACCTAAGCCCCCGTTGGCAGACAGCCCAGCTCGGACCACTGGGGGAAAATGGGGAGTCCTCCAATTCACTGAGACAGAACTGTACTCACTGCCGTTGCACTGCCTTCAAAAATGAGTGCATTGTAGGAGACGACTTGAAAAGGATGGCTGTATGAAATTATTATGCATTCGTGGGGTTTCACAAATATAGTTTTTAGTTTGTAGGCTATGTGACCATCACAACTTAAATAGCTCCTAAGCATAATTTACACAAGTTAACTATCTACATATCTTCTATTGCTTGGGTTAACATGAGGAAGTAGGTGCTTCAGGTTTTGGTGTGAGTTGGACGATACATTGGAACCAGCTGAGATAGAGTTGTGTGACCTGGTATGTCCAGTAGATGTCTCTGTCACTCCGGTGAATTGTTGCCCGAACCAACTGTTTACAGCTGTGGTTCTCAAACCTCTCCTCTGTGACCCCCAGACGTTTCATATCTTTGTTGTAGCCTTGAACTAGCTCACCCGATTCACATTCAGGGTTGATGATTAGTTGGTAAGTTGACTCAGGTGTGCTTACTCTGGAATAGATTAAATACATGGAACGACTGGGGGTCCCAGAGGAGAGGTTTGAGAACCACTGGTTTACAGTGTGAGCTGGTCTTTTCCAGATGTTTCTGCTCGCTGTGCTGGTACTTGTATGCAGGGAGTTCTTTTGAAATCTCAGGAGAAGAATGTTATAAAAAGTCTGAAAAACGTTGCACGTGTTCACAGGACATGAAACCTCTGCTTTGTAAAAATGAAAGCAGAGGTACATGAGCAATGGGAAAATAATCATCATGAATACGGTTAATGAACTTCACAGCTTTTCACAGTATCATGCTGATTTGGTGAACGTGATATTACGAATTGTCAGTGAGTTCATTTTATTTGTACATTGTGTACATTTATACATTCCTTGCAATGGCCACAGAGAACACATATCCAAACAAATTTCCAAATAAGGATGGGATAACTATCAATTAACCAAACAGTCCAAATAGTACACCCAATATGGCCACCAAACCACAACTCACGGAACATGGATTTGAATTGTAATGTATTTTATACCCATTGTAATTCAATGGCATCAGCTCCTCTAGGAATAGGGCCTGACAGTCATCCGTGCTTTATGGGAAGTCACATGACACACTGCCCTCATCAATCATCAGCAACAACTCCCCCAACCAACCACTACAGGGGATGATGTCACAAAGGGCCAGCCAGCCACCTTCCCATAATCCCCCTCCCCTCTCTCTCATTATAATGAACTCAAGGTCAACGATATGAATATGATCTAATTACCAGCAGTGTAGCTGATGAGCAACTACAAACCATGAGCGACAATTGCGGTTCATTGGCCAATGGCCGCACAAAAATGTTCTGTCCGTTACAATCAACCATTAACATGGTTTCTCGTAGCTGCGCGTGGTCTACTTGTCGAGACCTTTGTTCATGTTTTAGTTTTTTTGCCTCCATTACGCTCATAGGCAGACAAAGGGGTGCAATCATGAAGAACGTGAGGGCGGGTAAACGCCACTTCCTTTGGCAAGGAGACAATACGAGGAGTTGAATGGAGTCTGGCCTCTGGTCACCAGCATAAGGTCACGCTGTCACAATGTGAGGGGACACTAGTTGTTGTTTCTGCCTGGGTGTTAGTGTGTATGACCGCGAGGGGCCGAAGGTGTTGTGCCATGTAGGCTCATGTAGGCTAGTAGTGAGAGCTGGTTGAAGCTTAAATGTGTTGTCGTTTTGTAGCCGTCTGTGGAGTTTTCGTAGAGAAGCCTGAAACTGCGGAAAGGAAATAATGTTAAAAGTCTAGTTTTAGCCTAGTCAATGTGTTTGATTGGTTTGGTGTGTTTTGATTGGGTGCGTTTGATTGGTTTGGTTTGGCTTGAATGTGTTATACAGAGTAGTTATGTCACTGGTGACATCTATACACTCACAAATACATATAATTATGCACACACCCCTCACTCACTGATTAACCTTCAATATCAATCACAGAACAAACAAACATACACACTCTCTCTCTCTGTTTCTTTCTCTCTGTCTCTCTTTCGTCCTTTTTCTGTCTCTCTATTTCTTTCTCTTTCTCTCACTTGCTTTCTTTCACTCACTGATAAATAGCCCAGAGACACCGGAAGGATTGTAAAACGTTTGCCTGCAGACAGTACTTAGTATAATCTCTTTTGTGTTCACACAGCAAAGAACTTGAAGTCGTCAGCCACTCAGCCTTGTTAAAATACTCCAAACCAGAAGGTGGCAGTAGCGTTGTTTGGCAATGCATGTCCTTCTGTGTTGCTTAGTTAACGGTCTGGAACCCAATGTTAGCTTGCTAGCTGCTCTAATGTTGCTATTTTGTGGAAAGCCCTTGTTGATACTAGCCAGATGGCTACCGCTAACTACCTAGCAAGATGACGAAGAAACAATTTAATTCACTCTCCATAATCCCATACTGTCAGTGCAAGTCCATAGCCAAATGTTTAGCTAGCTGTTCCCATAGGAGAACACTTTTGGGTACCAGGTAGAGCCCTTTTGGGTTCTATGTAGAACCTTCTGTAGAAATGGTTCTACATGGAACCCAAAAGTGTTCTACCTTGAACTATATATCCCATTTAGCAGACGCTTTTGTCCAAAGCGACTTACAAGTCGGCTGGGGCCACTACTTTTACATATGGGTGGCCCCAGCGGGAATCGAACCCACGACGATTGGCGTTGCAAGCGCCATGCTCTACCGACTGAGCCACACAGAACTAAAAGGGTTCTACCTGCAACCAAAAATGTTTTTTCTCTAGCTAGAACAAAAATGGTACCCGCTGTGCATTTTCCACCATAATTTGCAAATAAATTCATTAAAAATCCTACAATGTGTTTTCTGGATTTTTTTTTCTCATTTTGTCTGTCATAGTTGAAGTGTACCTATGATGAAAATTACAGGCCTCTCTCAGCTTTTTAAGTGGGAGAACTTGCAAAGTTGGGGGCTGACTAAATACTTTTTTGCCACACTGTACCTTGTCTTTATTAGAAAAAAACACATTTAATTATCTGCAACATCAACAGCATCAGCTGCTGATGCTTTATTCTGGTCTGGTAGAAAGCAGATACTATTAATGCCTTGGAGTATTTATATCTGTGCCTTTCTTGAGTAACTTATAGCAGTGACATAATTTATTTTTCCATCGTTGCTATAGAAGCGGTGGGTATGTTTTGCTTCAGTGTGATAATGGTGGTAGATCAGACTCTGGGCCCCTCTGGTCATGGGGTTGATTGGTTATGCCTGGCTGCACCAATGAAACTGTACAATGCTCTAATTGTATATAAAGTTTGTGTGTGTTTTCGACATTGATACATATTTTATGTGCAAATTATAGCATTGTACATATGCTTGGATTTAAGGTTGGAGTAGTGAGTGAGTGTAACTGGACAAATAAAGACGGATGGAAAGTTTACATGCATTGTTCCCCTCAATTATATCTGGCAGGGTAAACACTGGTTTATAACTTACTCCTGTTTTCTGTGCTAACCCCATAAATGACATCAACCACTATCGCCATGTTTCCCCTCTACCATGCTTCCCTTGCTGAGGGCTCAAGGAAGCACATCCTTTATGACTGTGTACAGCATGGACGGTGTGTGCTGTACAGTACAGGGATAGGGTGTGGAAGCATCCGTCCTGAATTAAGGGTGATGAGAGCCAAATGAAGGAACATTCATGGAGGGGTTGACCAGGTGGGATAACTTGCAGACTATGAAAGGCCAAGGGAGGATGATCATGATATCATACCAGGTGGGATAACTTGCAGACTATGAAAGGCCAAGGGAGGATGATCATGATATCATACCAGGTGGGATAACTTGCAGACTATGAAAGGCCAAGGGAGGATGATCATGATATCATACCAGGTGGGATGACTTGCAGACTATGAAAGGCCAAGGGAGGATGATCATGATATCATACCAGGTGGGATGACTTGCAGACTATGAAAGGCCAAGGGAGGATGATCATGATATTATACGTCATAAAGGACATAAAGCACCAACCTCCAACCTCCCACTCAACCTTTTTTCAGAGCTAACATTTCAGCTTCTGGCGCCAGACCCTGTGACTTCTCCTCAATGCGCTTGTAATGAAACCCGACAATGGATCTGTCAGCGGTTAGCTGAGAAAAGGTAAACAGATGGGAGTAAAGGTTGGTGGAACAGGGAGGATATATGCTGTTGATGTCCAAAGCCCACCCTGTTTCACTATGGTACACGAAGTCTCAGAGACAAAGAGCATGTACATTGAGTTATGACACAATAATAGCCACAATTCATCGAAACACGTGTCGCTATAAAGAGAGAGTTTGGTCCTGATAGATGTATCATCTTGCACTGCAAATCAGTGAGACTGTGCCAGACTTGTCCAGAAGTCACTTAGGGCAAGTTCGAGTCAAGTCTTTGAGCACAAACCAGAGTCACGAACCATAGTCAACCAGAGTTGAACCGAGTGGCACAGTCGTCTAAGGCACTGCATCTCAGTGGTAGAGGCATCACTACAGACCCTGGTTTGATTCCAGGCTGTATTACAACCGTCCGTGATTGGGTGTCCCATAGGGCGGCATCATAATTGGCCCAGCTTCCTCCGGGTTAGTGTTTGGCTGGGGTAGGCCTTCATTGTAAATAAGAATTTGTTCTTAACTGACTTGCCTAGTTAAATAAAGGTTAAATAAAGTCTCAAGTCTTTGAGCATGATTCAGAGTAAAGTCTCAAGCATTTGAGGATGAGTCAGACTCAAGTCTCTCAAGGCATCCTATGTCTCTCAAGTCATTGACCATGACTCTGGGACAAGTCTCAAGTCATTGAGCACGACTCTGAGTTGAGTCTCAAGTCATTGAGCCAGAAGTCAAGTCTCAAGTCTTTGAATAAGTCAAGTCTTGAATCTTAAAGGACAATCATAGTCTCATAATCTGTTGTTGCTGCAAGACACGTCTGTGGGTTGTTGCAGTTTTATGTGTGTCTGTTCTGCCTCTATAACGACCCCTGACCTGACTCCTGACTTTGGCCTCCCCTGTGCTGGGGTGGCTTGTTAGACTGTTCTGGAGGCAGTGGGGATCAGGACATCAGATGGCTGAGAAGCTTCTTGGCTGTGAGCCCATCTCCATCCCTCTGACAGACAGTTGTTTTCCACTCTGCCAGTCAGACGCGCCGCTCGTTAATTGTTGAAAGCCTCTCAACGGGGATAAGCTTTTGTGATCAGGCGGCTGGGAGGACACCCGAGGGGTCTTCCC
Source organism: Oncorhynchus masou masou (assembly GCF_036934945.1). Lineage (NCBI taxonomy): Eukaryota > Metazoa > Chordata > Actinopteri > Salmoniformes > Salmonidae > Oncorhynchus > Oncorhynchus masou. The sequence continues at coordinate 74,975,103 of NC_088239.1, read as the reverse complement.
TGAGACAAAACACATGAATGCGTGTTATATATGCCTAGTCAGACGTGGTAGTATTTATTACATGATGAAGAGTTGACATGAGACATGAAAATGCCTGTAGCTAGAAAGTCAACGTCCCCGTTCTAACAAAACAACTATGTGAATAGCAAAGCTGTAATTACGGGGGCTGCCAATGATGCCTCAATAAATATCTCTCTGCCTATTGTGTCTTAAGGAGGGGGGGCAGGGAATGGTCACTTTGTTGCCATGGCAGCTGGCCAGTCGCTGCACCTGGCCAGTCAGGGACAGTATGTGAACAAAGGAGGTGGTGTGTGTAGCCTAGCGCTTGTTTTGCCACATCGTCGAATCCCGGTTTAGCTGCTCTTTGACACAGCAACCATTTTCTCCTTCCAGTTGAGTAGACGCAGGTCAAACACACACACCTCTCTGTCTCCTGTTGTCTGTCAGAGAGAGGAAGGAGGCTGCTCCATCCCTACATCTGGGCTTCCCTGGAGGAAGCTGCTATCTCACTGTGATGATGTACTTTTGGATTAAGTTGTGAAGCATATAGCATGCCCTTAAATGTGATCCTCTGTGGAGTGTTGACATGATACATGTCTGTATGGATGGGGGAAGATGTGGCCAGCACACTCAGGAAGTAAAATGCAGATAGAAACATATGATGATGGAGATGTGCCTGACCACCATCATCACACCTCCGTAGGTGTAGGCGGAGCCATGTTCTTATTTTCTACCGAAGGGGTATCAGGCAAAGAGCTGGAGATAAATATGGGACCGAGCATATGACCCACAGGAAGTGGAGTTGACTTATCATCCAGTGAACAGACCCCAGATCCTTCACACTTCCTGTCACATGACATGGGATCCCAAACATTTTGGTCTTCCTAGCCCTTGGTACTTATTCTTACTGTAGATTTATGTAATAGGCCAGAATATTACTTGGGCTTTAGGTTATAGAGGTTTAAAGAACATTCCCTAAACATTTGTACCGGGTTCTCCTTGATGCTCCGGGAATATTTGCTTTTTGTCCAGTGAGCACTCCCTCCTTGTCAGGCTAAACATGTTCAAGACATGAGAGGTGGCTACCTGCCTGAAAGGTTTTGGAGAATTACCAACATTTTGTATAGCAGGATGAGACATTTACCATTTTGGACGTGTCCATCTTGGAGGAGTGCCTTGGTGTCTTGGCCGGCAGTCAGAACTCACACGGGCAGGGCTGGTAGTGCGCATGAGTGCTCGGCTGTCTCCATAACGACGGAAGCTCCGCGGCGTCGGCTGAGTTTGGCTTCTGCATCTTAATATGGGTTCTGCTGCTGCTTCCTAACATACCTGGGGCACAGATTCAGTCTTATCCCCAAGCTCTTGGTTTGTAATTAGTTTGTCTGCGTTCTCATCCATCCTTTGTTTGAGTGCACTTTATTTACTGTCAGTTTATGCATTTCCCCTCCATCTTCTCTCTTTAATCCACCCATTACTGTTTCTGTCCATAAACTCTCTATATCCCGTACATATTCCAATTAATTCTTTGACCTTTTCACCTCAGCTATCCGTTTAGTTTGCCCTCATCATCACAATTGCTATCTATCCCTTAATCCCCATGCTCCTTGGCACTGACTCTCTGAAGTCCAGCCTTGTTTGCCTTCATACTGCCACCTCACGCTCTGATGAAAGGTGAAATAACACAATCCTGGCAACCGGCTTTGCATCAGACTTGATAGCGATCATCCAGCGAGGGAATTTGACATTTGTTATGTGATAAGAAAGCGCGTCTAGTCTCTGTGTGATACCGCATTCATCTTAATGTCCACATTTCCCCCGAGGCGGGATATCACACTGATAATCATTAGAAGTGTCTGGCAGAGGCACATTTTCAAAAGAGCAAAGCATTTAGATGGAGTAAGCCTCCTTTATTACAGTCATGTATCTCGTTCCGGTCAGTGGTAAATCTGAGTCATAGCTGGAATAGCACTGTGGAGCAAGTTCCCATCCCGTACATATTCCACTCTGGACGTCCTGGATGCACATCCCAGATCAACCCCCATATTTCGTTCTACCCCGGATGATCCCCCCATATTTCGTTCTACCCCGGATGATCCCTGCATATTTCGTTCTACCCCGGATGATCCCCCCATATTTCATTCTACCCCGGATGATCCCCCCATATTTCATTCTACCCCGGTCTGTTGTTGTGTCCCAGTTATGCTTTTGTGTAGAATTAACATTCATCACAAACTTCCAGAACATTTTTAAGAGCAGGTGTAGTGTACTTAGTGGTGAATTTGCGAGGCACCTTGTCCTGTGTAATTATACTTTAACAGTGACTTCTGAATTCGGTGGCTGATGTGGTGTTCTATGGTTCAGGCATGCCATCGGGTGACCTTACACATGAGAGAGACGCATAGAACAGGAAAAACAGCCGTGTTAGAGTGCTCTTTTTGTGCTATGTGCAGTGGAAAGAGACTGCTGACTGTATATTCCCTGCTCATGCATACATTTCCCAATGCAGTGCTCTTAAACTGGTCAGCCATGGCCCTCAGCACTGTAGGCACACACACACACCAACACACATACATGATTTGTCCATTGTGTCGTAGATGTTTATGTTAGATGATCACACACACACAAAGCATCACCACTGACCTTGGCAACAGAGGTCCCTTGGAAAAGAAAGCATGTAGAAGCTTGTTTTCTTCCCTCTCTGGTACTCAATCATTAATAGTCCTCTCTCTCTCGCCCCTGGCTCATACAAACATCACACACACACACACACACACACACACACACACACACACACACACACACACACACACACACACACACACACACACACACACACACACACACACACACACACACACACACACACACACACACACACACACACACTCCAGTAACACTCCATAGCCTTCTATCAGCAGCTGTTCAGAGAGGAGAGCGAGGGAGTGGTGAGTACCTGCTCGCTGATTCGCCTCCTACACCCCAGCACTCCTTTAAGGTTTACAATGTGTGAGTGTCTCAAAGTAGTGGACAGGCATGCTCTAACGTGTAGCAGCATGTCATAAGGATCTTACAGCAACTTTAAGACCAAGGAAAAGACAAGGAGAGAGAGTGGCGGAGGAGGAGACAAGGAGAGAGAGAGAGACAGAGAAGGAGACCAGGAGAGAGAGAGACGGGAAAAAGAAAGAGACAAGGGGAGAGAGAGAGACAGAGGAGACAAGGAGAGAGAGACGGAGAAGGAGACCAGGAGAGAGGGAGACGGGAAAGAAAAAGCGACAAGGAGAGAGAGAGACGGGAAGGAGAAAGAGACAAGGAGAGAGACAAAGAACGAGAAAAAGACAAGAAGTGAGAGAAAGACAGAGAAGGAGACAAGGAGAGAGAGAAGGGAAGGAGAAAGAGACAAGGAGAGCGAGAGAAGGGGAGGAGAAAGAGACAAGGAGAGAGAGAGAAGGGAAGGAGAAAGAGACAAGGAGAGAGAGAAGGGAAGGAGAAAGAGACAAGGAGAGAGAGGGAAGGGAAGGAGAAAGAGACAAGGAGAGAGAAAGAAGGGAAGGAGAAAGAGACAAGGAGAGAGAGAGAAGGGAAGGAGAACGAGACAAGGAGAGAGAGAGAAGGGAAGGAGAAAGAGACAAGGAGAGAGAGAAGGGAAGGAGAAAGAGACAAGGAGAGAGAGAAGGGAAGGAGAAAGAGACAAGGAGAGAGAGAGAAGGGAAGGAGAAAGAGACAAGGAGAGAGAGAAGGGAAGGAGAAAGAGACAAGGAGAGAGAGAGAAGGGAAGGAGAAAGAGACAAGGAGAGAGAGGCAGGAAAGAGAGAGTCTGAGTAGAAAGAAGAGGCGTCTACTTGGTCTACTTTTTAAATTTTTCCCCTTCGTTCATTTTGGAAAACAACAAGTGAGAAAAATAGATAAAGGAAAGTGCAGCAGAAGACTCATAAGGAGAGATCTCTTTGGTTCAGCTTCGCTCTGAGAGCTGGAGGACCACAGCCCCAGCCAGGGGCGCCCTGCCACCCAAGCCCAAGCCAAGACTCTGTCCCTGGGGCCGCATGGGGTCCAAGTCCCCCTTCAGCCTCCACCGAGCCCTGGTCCAGCCCATGATGATGTGCATGCTGGATGTTCCTCTCATACTGGACCACCTGGTAGGTGTCTGGTGTGGACACTGAGAGGGGATCACTGACTGTAGGTGTCTGGTGTGGAGACTGAGAGGGGATCACTGACTGGGTGTCTGGTGTGGAGACTGAGAGGGGATCACTGACTGTAGGTGTCTGGTGTGGAGACTGAGAGGGGATCACTGACTGGGTGTCTGGTGTGGAGACTGAGAGGGGATCACTGACTGTGGGTGTCTGGTGTGGAGACTGAGAGAGGGGTGTCTGGTGTGGAGACTGAGAGGGGATCACTGACTGTAGGTGTCTGGTGTGGAGACTGAGAGGGGATCACTGACTGTGGTGTCTGGTGTGGAGACTGAGGGGAGACTGAGAGGGGATCACTGACTGTAGGTGTCTGGTGTGGAGGGACACTGAGAGGGGATCACTGACTGTGGGTGTCTGGTGTGGAGACTGAGAGGGGATCACTGACTGTGGGTGTCTGGTGTTTGGTGTGGAGACTGAGAGGGGATCACTGACTGTAGGTGTCTGGTGTGGAGCATGAGAGGGGATCACTGACTGTAGGTGTCTGGTGTGGAGACTGAGAGGGGATCACTGACTGGGTGTTTGGTGTGGAGACTGAGAGGGGATCACTGACTGTAGGTGTCTGGTGTGGAGACTGAGAGGGGATCACTGACTGCAGATGTCTGGTGTGGAGACTGAGAGCTAGGACAGTGGTAGTGTGGGAATCTGTTGTGACTGCTTACAATATGCTTGTGTAATATGCTACAGTTCACCTTTGAATTGAATGCATATGCAAACTGATATGCACTCTACAGTGTGCACATTATCTGGACAGTGGCGTGAGGATTTTTTAATTATGTACTATTTCTCTGATCCTCGGTCAGTTTCCTGTTATGTGGTAGAATCTGTGAGTTAACACCGGTTGGTGGGTAGGAGGTGGAGAGGAGACAGCCTATCAGGTCAGGTCGCTCTTTTAGGCTTTGATCAGCATGGTTTTGCCATGGTAACAGGTCAGGTGCCCACTCAGGCAGGTCCTAAGTGAAGTACTTTATTCTTATTTGCCAGGAGAAAGAATGTAGCTGTACAGTTGAAGTCAGAAGTTTACATACACTTTGGTTGGAATCATTAAAACTAGTTTTTCAACCACTCCACAAATTTCTTGTTAACAAACTATACATTTGGAAAGTCGGTTAGGACATCTACTTTAAGTAATTGTTCCAACAATTGTTTACAGACAAGTTATTTCACTTATAATTCACGGTATCACAATTCCAGTGGGTCAGAAGTTTACATACACTAAGTTGACTGTGCCTTTAAACAGCTTGGAAAATTCCAGAAAATGACGTCATGGCTTTAGAAGCTTCTGATAGGCTAATTGACATAATTTGAGTCAATTGGAGGTGTACCTGTGGATGTATTTCAAGGCCTACCTTCAAACTCAGTGCCTCTTTGCTTGACATCATAGAAAAATCAAAAGAAATCAGCCAAGACCTCAGAAGAAAAATTGTAGACCTTCACAAGTCTGGTTCATCCTTGGGAGCAATTTCCAAACACCTGAAAGTACAACGTTCATCTGTATAAACAATAGTAGGCAAGTATAAACACCATGAGACCACACAGCCGTCATAACACTCAGGAAGGAGACGCGTTCCGTCTCCTAGAGATGAATGTACTTTGGTGTCGAAAAGTGCAAATCAATCCCAGAACAACAGCAAAGGATATTGTGAAGATGCTGGAGGAAACAGGTACAAAAGTATCTATATCCACAGTAAAACGAGTCCTATATTGACATAACCTGAAAGGCTGTTCAGCAAGGAAGAAGCCAATGTTCCAAAACTGCCAAAAAAAGCCAGACTACGGTTTGCAACTGCACATGGGGACAAAGATCGTACTTTTTAGAGAAATGTCCTCTGGTCTGATGAAACAGAAATAGAACTGTTTGGCCATAATGAACATCGTTATGTTTGGAGGAAAAAGGGGGAGGCTTGCAAGCCGAAGAACACCATCCAAACCGTGAAGTACGGGGGTGAAGCATCATGTTGTGGGGGTGCTTTGCTGCAGGAGGGACTGGTGCACTTCACAAAATAGATGAAATCATGAGGAGGGATGATGTGGATATATTGATGGAACATCTCAAGACATCAGTCAGGAAGTTAAAGCTTGGTCCCAAATGGGTCTTCCAAATGGACAATGACCCCAAGCATACTTCCAAGTTGTGGCAAAATGGCTTAAGGACAACAAAGTCAAGGTACAAAGCCCTGACCTCAACCCATTGAAAATTTGTGGGCAGAACTGATAAAGCTTGTGTGAGCAAGGAGGCCTACAAACCTGACTCAGTTACATCAGCTCTGTCAGGAGGAATGGGCCACAATTCACCCAACTTATTGTGGGAAGCTTGGGGGAGGCTACCCGAAACGTTTGACCCAGGTCAAACAATTTAAAGGCAATGCTACCAAATACTAATTGAGTGTATGTAAAATTCTGATCCACTCGGAATGTGATGAAATAAATAAGAGCTGAAGTAAATCATTCTCTCTACTATTATTCTGACATTTCACATTCTTAAAATAAAGTGGTGATCATAACTGACCTAAGAAAAGGAATTTTTACTAGGATGAAATGTCAGGAATTGTGAAATACTGAGTTTAATTGTATTTTGCTAAAGTGTATGTAAACTTCCGACTTCAACTGTATTTATGTGTGCACTGACGCTATTATTAACACGGCACAGGGCAACAGCCTTTCATGGATGCTCATTGAATCAGGATTGAGTAGCATTGTAGCAAGCAAGCAACACAATACAAAACATGATCTCGTGTCACTTTGATATAATGATCTACAACCGAAAGTGGCCATTTTACTATGTAAAATGTGTCACAATGACAAGTTATTGTCGGAACGTTTGAAGTAGGTTCAGAGGTATCTGGCGTGCGTGTGAATCCATTGCGGTCAACTTCAGACATGTTCTGTGTGTGCTGGTTTGTGTGATGTGTGTTTGTTTTTATAGTTCAGGTCATGTATGATTGATGTAAGGTAGTTCTAGAAAGAGAAGGCACTATTAGTGAGTGACAAAACTAAGTAGCAAAAGTAGGATAATTTCCCATCTTTCCACAGACACCAGCCAACCAGCTTTGACTGAATTAGTTTCTCCTTGCCCTGTAAGTGGACCCATCACATTAGAAGTATATGGCTCGTGCCATGTCATGACATGCTTGGACCACCTAATGAGATGTGCCTTTTGTTAAGTAAATCAGTTGTTAAATAAGGTGAAAAGGAGACTGGAGTGCCACTTTAATGGTTTCATGCCATTGTTATTTCTGTATTTTGAAAGTTGCATATCTTGAAAACTTGAGCGCTGTCAAAGTAAGCATTTTGGGACTGGTATTTCTATTTTGACACAAGTTTGGAAAGTCACCAGATCATTTCCCATCTTACTTGGCAAATTTTCCAGTGGTTACTTTTATTTATTCAGACAACCAGGCTTTTGCCAAAACTCCTCTTCATTTCCCAATTCACAAGCCCACCCGGCCCAGCTATAGTATCAGCCAGGCTCTGTTCCTGGATGTGGTGTCCCAGAGATAAGAGGTGGAAATTGGGAGTCTGTATTGTTGTCAGCCCCCTTGGAGTTCTTATCAGCTCCAGTGTCATTACTCTGTAGTCTCTGTAATTTCCAGTATCTTCTCTGCTCCACCTTTCTAATGACAACTTATTTACATTTCTCAACCGAGAGGGGGAGAGGGGGAGAAGGAGAGGGGAGAGAGAGGGGGAGAAGGGAGAGGGAGAAGGAGAGGGGGAGAAGGGAGGGAGAAGGAGAGGAGGGGAGAGGGGGAGAGAGGGATAAGGAGAGGGGGAGAAGGGAGGGGGAGGAGGAGGGGAGGTCGACCACATCTGTAATGATGACCTCTGCTCTGCTGTACAGTAGGTTGGGGGAGAGAGAATAAGAGAGAGAGAAAAAGAGAGTTCCATGTTTTATCCCCAAGCATTACTTTGTGAGCGTCTTTAAAAGTGTTGAACTTATCATACTATTTTTATGACACTGAATATCCACAGTATCTCATTTTTAAGATGTGAAAGATATTGATGACCTCTGCTGTGTGAGTGAGAGTGAGAGTGAGAGAGTGCGAGAGTGAGAGAGAGGGTGGGTGGTTTGGTCACCTACAATAGTGGGTAAGGGAACAGTTTATTCCAGTGCATCCTGAATGCTTTGCAGTTCAGAGCTGGTGGACTCTGGCTGGTTTCAAATACATTTACCAGTGTAGTAATTGCAGTTCTTTGGCTGTCCTCATAGGAGAACCCTTTGGGGCGGCAGTGTAGCCTAGTGGTTAGAGCGTTGCAAGTTCAAATCCCCAAGCTGACAAAGTACAAATCTGTCATTCTGCCCCTGAACAGGCAGCTAACCCACTGTTCCTAGGCCATCATTGAAAATAAGAATTTGTTCTTAACTGACTTGCCTAGTAAAGTAAAATTAAATAAAGACAAGGCAAGGTGAGGTGACACTGGGAGAAATGCTCTTCCATTACACTCTTGGAAAGAAAAGGTGCTATCTAGAACCTAAAAGGGTTCTTTGGCTGTCCTCATAGGAGAACCCTTTGAATAACCCTTTTTGGTTCCATGTGGAACTCTTTCCACAGATGGCTCTATGTGGAACCCCAACGGGTCCCACCTAGAACCAAAAAAGGTTCTCTGTGGGGACAACGAAGAACCCTTTCAGAACCCTTTTTTTAAAGAGTTTATACAAGTGTGTCTGTACTCGTTGGGACGGTTTCCCGGATGAAAATTAAGAATATTTTTAGTCCAAGAATTGGTTTATTCTGTGTATGCATGCTATGTTCAAATTAATGTCTCTCATCTAGACAGCAAAACATGTTTGATGAGCAAAAAATAAGAGGAAATCTCTGCAGTGCTTCACCCATTGGTGATGACAGATGTTGATAGCTCCCACACCATTATATAAAGTGCTTGAGAATCATAAAAACGACCGAACAAATGCACCGCAGCAGCACACAAGCTATTTCCGCTACAATAAAAATGTAATATTCTGGGATCACAAAAAAGCCTATCCAACTAATAAAATGGCGTCCTATAATTATTTTCTGAACCTCACCTGCAGGTTACCGTGGATACTGACAAAGCGTTTAATTATAGCCCATAGTAAGCCTCCACAAAGCAACAGGGAAGAGCCTCTATGCCCTGTCATTGGTGTTACATAACGACAGGAGCCAGGACTGAGTACCACACCAGTGTTACACCATAATCATGACTACTATATCACCCCCCGTTGTTGTGCTACAGGGACTGTTCGCTAACAGTGTGTGAACGACCTTGGGGTCCCATCTCTTTCCCACCCAGTAAATGACAACCATGTCTTCTTTGGTTAGTAGTAGACTCTGTGGTCTTCATCTGGGTTTATCTTCCCTTTGCATGTTTTCCCTTTTTTTTTGCCCAGTAATTCCTGTTGTGTTTGAGTGGAACTCTGCATATGTGGGAAAAGGGCTAGCCAATCGGAGTGCATGTTGTCTTAATTTGACCAGCCTTGTTTGACACACGGCCCGCTAAGGGATGGATGGGAAGAGGATGGATGGAAAGTTATCACATTTTATTTGTAACATGCTTCGTAAAATATACAGTGGGGAGAACTAGTATTTGATACACTGCCGATTTTGCAGGTTTTCCTACTTACAAAGCATGTAGAGGTCTGTAATTTTTATCATAGGTACACTTCAACTGTGAGAGACGGAATCTAAAACAAACATTCAGAAAATCACATTGTATGATTTTTAAGTAATTAATTTGCATTTTATTGCATGACATAAGTATTTATTGTCTTGCAATAAAATGCAAATGAATTACTTTTAGGATTTTTTATGAATTTATTTGCAAATTATGGTGGAAAATAAGTATTTGGTCACCTACAAACAAGCAAGATTTCTGGCTCTCACAGACCTGTAACTTCTTCTTTAAGAGGCTCCTCTGTCCTCCACTTGTTACCTGTATTAATGGCACCTGTTTGAGCTTGTTATCAGTATAAAAGACACCTGTCCACAAGAACGGTGAGCAAAAATCCCAGAACCGGACTTCCCGGGTGGCGCAGTGGTTAAGGGCGCTGTACTGCAGCGCCAGCTGTGCCATCAGAGACTCTGGGTTCGCGCCCAGGGTCTGTCGTAACCGGCCGCGACCGGGAGGTCCGTGGGGCGACGCACAATTGGCCTAGCGTCGTCCGGGTTAGGGAGGGCTTGGTCGGTAGGGATGTCCTTGTCTCATCGCGCACCAGTGACTCCTGTGGCGGGACGGGCACAGTGCGCGCTAACCAAGGTTGACAGGTACATGGTGTTTCCTCCGGCACATTGGTGCGGCTGGCTTCCGGGTTGGATGTGCGCTGTGTTAAGAAGCAGTGCGGCTGGTTGGGTTGTGTATTGGACGACGCATGACTTTCAACCTTCGTCTCTCCCGAGCCCCCGTGGGAATTGTAGCGATGAGACAAGATAGTAGCTACTACAACAATTGGATACAATGAAATTGGGGAGATTTAAAAAAAATAAATCATAAAAATAAATCCCAGAACCACACGGGGGGACCTAGTGAATGACCTGCAGAGAGCTGGGACCAAAGTAACAATGCCTACCATCAGTAACACACTACGCCACCAGAGACTCAATTTCCACCATAATTTGCAAATAAATTCATAAAAAATCCTACAATGTGATTTTCTGGATTTTCTTTCCTAATTTTGTCTGTCATAGTTGAAGTGTACATATGATGAAAATTACAGGCCTCTCTCATCTTTTTAAGTGGGAGAACTTGCACAATTGGTGGCTGACTAAATACTTTTTTGCCCCACTGTATGTATATGTCGTGGCAAGAAAAAGTATGTGAACCCTTTGGAATTACCTGTACCTCTGCATGAATTGGTCATAACATTTGATCTATCTTCATCAAAGTCACAACAATAGACAAACACAGTCTGCTTTTAAACTAATAGCACACAAACAATTATATGTTTTCATGTCTGTTATTGAACACAGTGTGTAAACATTCACAGTGCAGGTTGAAAAAAGTATGTGAATCCTTGGTTTGAATAACTGGTTGACCCTACTTTGGCAGCAATAACCTCAACCAAACGTTTTCTGTAGTTGCGGATCAGACCTGCACAACTGTCAGGATGAATTTTGGACCATTCCTCTTTACAAAACTGTTTCAGTTCAGCAATTTTCTTGGGATGTCTGGTGTGAACCGCACTCGAGGTCATGCCACAGCACCTCAATCGAGTTGAGGTCAGGACTCTGACTAGGCCTCTCTAGAAGGCGTAAGCCATTCTGTTGTTGATTTACTTTTGTTTTGGGTCGTTGTCCTGTTGCATCACCCAACTTCCGTTGAGCTTCAATTGGCAGACAGATAGCCTTACATTCTTCTGCAAAATGTCTTGATAAACTTGGGAATACATTTTTCCTTCGATGATAGCAAACTTTTCATGCCCTGAGGCAGCAAAGCAGCTCCAAACCATGATAATCCATTCACCATACTTTACAGTTGGGATGAGGTTTTGTTGTTGGTGTGCTGTGAATTTTTTTCTCCACACATAGTGTTGTGTGTTCCTTCCAAACAACTCAACTTTAGTTTAATCTGTCCACAGAATATTTTGCAAGTAGCGCTGTGGAACACCCAGACGCTCTTTGCGAACTTCAGACATGCAGCGATGTTTTTTTTGGACAGCAATGGCTTCTTCCGTGGTGTCCCCCCATAAACACAAATCAAATCAAATTTTATTTGTCACATACACATGGTTAGCAGATGTTAATGCGAGTGTAGCGAAATGCTTGTGCTTCTAGTTCCGACAATGCAGTAATAACCAACAAGTAATCTAACTAACAATTCCTAAACTACTGTCTTATACACAGTGTAAGGGGATAAATAATATGTACATAAGGATATATGAATGAGTGATGGTACAGAGCAGCATAGGCAAGATACAGTAGATGGTATCGAGTACAGTATATACATATGAGATGAGTATGTAAACAAAGTGACATAGTTAAAGTGGCTAGTGATACATGTATTACATAAGGATGCAGTCGATGATATAGAGTACAGTATATACGTATGCATATGAGATGAATAATGTAGGGTAAGTAACATTATATAAGGTAGCATTGTTTAAAGTGGCTAGTGATATATTTACATCATTTCCCATCAATTCCCATTATTAAAGTGGCTGGAGTTGTGTTAGTGTGTTGGCAGCAGCCACTCAATGTTAGTGGTGGCTGTTAAACACCATTCTTGTTTAGTGTTTTTCGTATCATACTCGTCAACAGAGATGTTAGCATGTTCCAGAGATTTCTGTAAGTCTTTAGCTGACACTAGGATTCTTCTTAACCTCATTGAGCATTCTGTGCTGTGCTCTTGCAGTCATCTTTGCAGGATGGCCACTCCTAGGGAGAGTACCAACAGTGCTGAACTTTCTCCATTTATAGACAATTTGTCTTACCGTGGACTGATGAACATCAAGGCTTTTAGAGATACTTTTGTAACCCTATCCAGCTTTATGCAAGTCAACACCTCTTAAATTTGGGTCTTCTGAGATCTCTTTTGGTCAAGGCATAGTTCACATCCAGCAATGCTTCTTGTGAATCGCAAACTCAAAATTTGTGAGTGTTTTTTATAGGGCATGGCAGCTCTAACCAACATCTCCAATCTCATCTCAAGGATTATACTCCAGGTTAGCTGACTCCAATTAGATTTTGGAGAAGTCATTAGCCTAGGGGTTAACATACTTTTTCCAACCTACACTGTGAATGTTTAAATGATGTATTCAATTTAGACAAGAAAAATACAATTTGTGTTTTATTAGGTTGAGCACAGTATGTCTATTGTTGTGAGTTAGATGAAGATCAGATCTAATTTTATGACCAATTTATGAAGAAATCCAGATCATTCTAAAGGGTTCATTTTCTTTTTCTTGCCATTGTTTAACTAGGAATAGAGTGACTAGGCAACAGGATAGATAATAAACAATAGCAGCCGCGTTTGTGATGAGTAAAAAAAGTTTTTTCAAGGAGGTTCAATGCAGATAGTTAAATAGTTAACCAAATAGCTACCTGGACTAACTACATATTTAGCATCCTTATGGCTTGGGGGTAGAAGCTGTTCAGGGTCCTGCTGGTTCCAGACTTAGTGCATTGGTACTGCTTACCGTGTGGTAACAGAGAGAACAGTTTATGACTTGGGTAGCTGGAGACAATTTGTAGGGCCTTCCTCTGACGTGCCTGGTATAGAGGTCCTGGATGGCAAGGAGCTCGGCCCCAGTAAAGTACTGGCAGTACGCTTTACCCTCTGTAATGCCTTGTGGTCGGATGCCAAGCAGTTGCCATACCAAGCAGTGATGCAGCCAGTCAAGATGCTCTCAATGGTGCAGCTGTAGAAAGTTTTGAGGATCTGAGGGCCTGTAGTCGACAATCCGCTCCTTTGTCTGGCTGACGTTGAGGGAGAGGTTGTCCTTGCACCACACTGCCAGGTCTTTGACCTCCTCCCTATAGGCTGATTGACCATTGTCGGTGATCAGGCCTACCACGGCATATCGTAAATAAACTTAATGATGGTGTTGGAATCGTGCGAGGCCATGCAGCCGTGAGTGAACAGGGAGTACAGGAGGGGACTAAGCACGCACCCTTGAGGGGCCCCCGTGTTGAGGGTAAGCATGGCGGATGTGATGTAGCCTACCTTCACCACCTGGGGGAAGCCCGTCAGGAAGTCCAGGAAGTGTTCAGTCCCAGGGTCCTTAGCTTAGTGATGAGTTTGGATGGCACAATGGTGTTGAATGCTGAGCTGTAGCCGATGAACAGCATTCTCACATAGGTGTTCCTCTTGTCCTGGTGGGAGAGGGCAGTGTGGAGTGCAATTGCGATTGCACAATACTGTACATTTATTGGGGCAGTATGCGAATTGGAGTGGGTTCAGGGTGTCTGGGATGATAGTGTTGATGTGAGTAATGACCGGCCTTTCAAAGCATTCCATGGCTACAGACATGAGTGCTACAGGGCGATAGTAATTTCGGCAAGTTGCCTTTGCGTTCTTGGGCACAGGGACTATGGTAGTCTGCTTGAAACATGTAGGTATTACAGACTGGGTCAGAGAGAGGTTAAAAGTTCAGTGAAGACACTTTCCAGCTGGTTAGCGCATGCTCAGAGTATTTGTCCTGGTAATCCATGGGCGAATATTTACCTGTTTAAAGGTCTTAACCACATCGGCTACAGAGCGTGATCACATAGTCGTCAAGAACAGCTAGTGCTCTTGCATGGTTCAGTGTTGCTTGTCTCGATGCGAGAGAAGGTATTTAGTGCATCTGGTAGGCTTGCGTCATTTACATTTGTCATTTAGCAGACGCTCTTATCCTGAGTGACTTACAGTCATGAGTGCATACATATTTTGTATGGGCCCCTGTGGGAATTGAACCCACAACCTTAGCATTGCAAGCGCCATGCTCTACCAACTAAACCACATGGGACGTTGTCACTGGGCAGCTCGCGGGTGGGTTTCCCTTTGTAATCCGTGATAGTTTGCAAGCATTTCCACATTCGACCAGGGTCAGAGTCGGCATGCTAGGATTCAATCTTAGTCATTTATTGATACGTTGGCTGTTTGATGGCTCGTCAGAGGTCGTAGCGGGATTTATTAGTGTCCTGCTACTTGAAAGCGGCAGCTCTAGCCTCTAGCTCGGATGCTGCCAGTAATCCATGGCCTCTGGTTGGGATATGTATGTATGGTCATGGTGGGGACAATGTCGATGCACTTATTAATGAAGCCAGTGACTGATGTGGTAAACACCTCAATGCCATTGGATGAATCCTGGAACATATTCCAGTCTGTGCTAGTGAAACAGTCCTGTAGCTTAGCATCCTCTTCATCAGACCACTTCCATATTGGGCACGTTACCGGTACTTCCTGTTTGAGTTTTTGCGTGTAAGCAGAAGGATATGGTTTTATAAATACATTTGATATGGTCAGATTTGCAAAATGGAGGGCGATGGTTTGTATGCATTTGTAACAAAGACGCTGAGAGTCATTTAATAAACCAATGAACATGGAACGAGACAACATCGTAGTGGTGTCTTAATATAGATATGGAAACAATACTGACTTGGGAAAAAAACTTAAGGGAGTGCCAGATATAGTCCAGGTGTGCCTCGTGAAGTGCAGGTGTGAGTAATGATAGATGCCAGGACCGGTGGTTAGTATACCGGTGATGTTGAACGCCGGAGGGGAGGAGCGGGAGTAGATGTGACAGTATCACCCCCGACACACGGCTCTAGCCACAGCGGCAAAAGTAAAAATCAAGGATGATGTTGGGATCCAGAATGTCCTCCACGAACCCCACAACGTTGGGAGTCCAGTAGGGATCTGACGGCATAGGCTGGACCCCCCTTGATGTCCAGGGGGGGGGGGGGGGTGTCGTGGGGGACAGCATCAGCTAGGGAACCAGGAACCATTGGCCTGAGAAGGGAGACATGAAAAGAAGGTGAGATACGGTAGTCACTTCCATATTGGGCGCTTCACCGGTACTTCCTGTTTGAGTGTTTGCAAGCAGGAATCAGGAGGATAGAGTTATGGTTAGATTTGCAAAATAGAGGGCAATGGAGAGCTTTGTATGCATTTGTAACGAAGACGCTGAGAGTCAAGAAGCAGGTGCAGGTGGTACGTTTAATAAACCAACAAACATGGAACGAGACAACATCGTAGTGGCGTCTTAACATAGACACAGAAGCAATATTGTCTGGGACAAGAACCTAAGGGAGTGCTAGTGACCGGTGGCGGTCTGCCTGCTCCTTCTGACGGTGGACGGCACACTGGAGTCTCACGTGAGCGTCACTCCACACTTCTGAGCGCCTGAAGCACTCATCAACCACAGGAGCTTCGGTCTGGTCCGGGGTCCACGGAGCCAGGGCTGGCTGAAAACCCAGAACACACTGGAAGGGGTCAGCCCAGTGGAGGAGTGACGTAGCGAATTCTGGGCGTACTCCGCCCACGGAAGTAATCGGGCCCACTCTCCCTGCCGGTCCTGACAGTGACTCCTCAGGAACCTCCCTAGCCTCTGGATCATCCTCTCCACCTGCCCGGAAGTGAGGCTGACCGTGACCCCGAGTTTCTCCATAAAGGCCACGGTCGGAGACGATGTCCTCCGGAAGGCCATAATGCCGGGAGACCTGCTGGAGTAGTACCGCATTGACCTGGAGAGGCGTAGGGAGACCAGAGAGTTGGATAAAACGACAGGATTTGGAAAATCGATCCACAACCACCAAAATGTCAGTGAAACCAACAGAGGGGAGCTCAGTAAGAGCGTACGAAGTGCCAGCTCATTCCATCTGCTGGATGCTGCTACTGTCCGGAAGGTGAGTGCGTACTCGGCAGCCTTCAGGTCCTCCTGCCCTCCAATTGCTGATCGAAGATACATTTGAACAGAGCCATGAACCCCTCATATGAATATAGGTCCTCCTCTCCTCTCTCCAAGACAGCAGTGGCACATTCCAATACCTGCCCCGTCAGCAGAGAAATAACCGTGGCAACCTTGGACCTCTCGGTGGTGGGGGCTCCCATGTGGTGCGCAAAGTAGAGGGAGCACTGAAGTAGGAATCCACGGCATTTAGATGGGGTGCCTTCATATTTATCCAGGAGGATAAACGGGCATCACTGACCTGAGCTTGTTGCTGAATGGGCTGTTGTGCTGGGTCGACTACTTGTAGAGTATCCTCTGCTAGTTTACTGAAACACCTCCCAGGTATGCTCAAGATGTTGCACACTGCAAAGAACCTCTTCCATAGCTGTCTTCAGTTGTGCCAGCTGGTCGTGGTGTTGACGAAGAAGGTATGCCTGCTCGTCGACTGTCTGGGAGATATTCTGTTTTCCTGCTGCTTCCATTGTTTGAGTCAGTATTCTGTAACAAATATGCTGAGAGTTGAGAAGGAGGTGATATGTTTAATAAACCAACAAACATGGAACGAGACACATTCATAGTGGTGTCTTGACATAGACACAGAAACAATACTGACTGGGTAAAGAACCTAAGGGAGTGCCACATATAGGGTAATAAGTGAGGCAATGGAGTCCAGGTGTGCCTCATGATGAAGTGCAGGTGCACGTAATGATTGGTGCCAGGTGTGCGTATTGAAGGATGCCAGGAACAGTGGTTAGTATACTGGCGACGTCGGAGGAGAGTAGACGTCACAGCATTTCTGTGTGTGTAAGTGATCTAGAGTTTTTTGCCTCTCGTTGCACAGGTGACATGCTGGAAGAAATTAGGTGAAACGGATTTAAGTTTCCCTGCATAACAAAATCACTGGCAACTAGGAGCGCCGCCTATGTATGAGCATCTTCTTGTTTGAGTATGGCACTATACAGCTCGTTGAGGTCAGTCTTAGTGCCAGCATCGGTTTATGGGGATAAATAGACAGCTATGAAAAATATAGATGAAAACTCTCTTGGTAAATAATATGGTCTACAGCTTATTCTAACTAAGGGAAGCACAACCTCGAGACTTCCTTAATATTAGAGGTCACGGACCAGCTATTGTTAACAAAGCTTACCTGAAGTTGTCATTCTGTCCTGCCGATGTTTAGGAAAACCAGAGATGTATATTATATTGTCCTTGTTCAACCACAACTCAGAGGAACATAAGATATTACAGTTCTTCAGTCTCAAATGGAGCTCGTCCATTTTTTTTTCAACCAGCTGTTTGAGGAACTGGCTCTCACTACGCAACAGGTGATACCCGGTTCCTGGGGAGCTACCCTTTTGATTGTTTTCACTTCAACCTCAGATGTTACTAACCTGATTCAGTTTATCAACCAGCTAATTATTAGCCTCACATCAAATATGCGTCTCAGATAGCTGCTGTTGTGTTTGGCTTTGAGTTTGAAATAAGATCCACGGACACCATGGAATGTTTTAATGGACCCGGGAAATCCCCGGGTCCATTTCGGAACAGGACCTCTAACTTCCATCATCAATCATTTATTCTCATCGTTCAGATTATTCCAATTTAATCATAAAGTGTTTGATTTTAAATCAATTTGATTGAATGATTGATTGAGTACTAGGCCATTTGTGACTTGAGGGCTGTTAGCAAGTTTGGCTATTAACGCCTATCAGCGCCATTCATTTACAGAGCGTAGTTTTGTAGTGGTTACCGTGACTCAACAGTCACGTGGAATTTGACCCATGACCGCTGGTGCGGCGTTAATAGGGTTACCATTACATCCCTACACACACGCGGGCACTCACACACATGCTCAAACACAAAATAAATACATACTATTACATGTTTTATTACAGTAACACATTCACATTTCTGCAAAGATACACTTACATTTATATTTGAGTCATTTTAGTTATCCAGTCAGCTTAAGATAGCTAGGTGAAGCAACCTCATCTCACTTAAATATTATACTCACTTCAAAACCCACTAATGACCTTAGTTTTTCACTGAAAACAGCAGCACCCCAACATTGTCCCTAGCTAGTCAGCCCCAACCCCTAAACCCCCACCCCTCTCTGCTCTCCATTCTCCCTCTTCGCATTCCTCAGCCTCCCTGACTTTGTTTTCAGCCTGCGTTTACTGGCAGTGACTCGGGCGGCTCAGCCCACACATAACGCAAAACAGATGTAGAAAGTGGAGCAACCAAAAGGTTGCTGAGGATATGTGTGGGGGCAGCTCAGACTGCCCTATTCTATACTCAACAAAACAAATGAGTTAGTTTCTGTCTCCTTCAAGTATTTCACATTCACAGCTTAATCTTTAAACTGTGAAAGACATATGGTTTTTCAAACATTGCCTTTGATAATAATAACAATAACTTTATTTGAATAGCGCTTTCCAATACAGGTAACAAAGTGCTTATAATCTTAAAATAATCAAATACAAGTACTAACAAAGACTGGAGGAAGAAGAATGAAAAAATATGAAATATGCATCAATGCTTTAATGTAATATAATATATGTCAGTGTTTCTATCATGGAAGACAGTAAGGAGGCAGGTTAAAATGGAGGTAGGCTTAATAGATTTAATAGAATTGATAATGAACAGAAGGTTAGGCAACACATATATACAGGATAGCTACAGCTAGGCCTATATTAAAAATGTAAAAAAGGGTAACATAGCCTAATATTGCTCTCATGGTATGGATACAGATCATAGAAATACTTTGGACTCCCGAGTGGTGCAGCGGTCTAAGGTACTGCATTGCAGTGCTAGACGCTTCACTACAGACCCTGGTTCGTTCCCAGGCTGTGTCACAACCGGCCGTGATCGGGAGTCCCATAGGGCGGTGCACAATTGTCCCAGCGTCGTCCGGGTTAGATAAAGGTTAAATAAAAATACAAAAAAGTAAGTGCTATTTGCGAGTTAAAATGTCATGAGACATTTTTCACCGTTTACATTTCTGTTGGTGGTTATCTCAAACGTATCTTTTTGACGTGCAAGAATACAGCATAGGATGGATAACATAAGGGTGTGAATCGTTTTAAGAGCTGTACAGTTTACGACCTATGTTCTACAGAACGACTTTCTGCCCACATCACGTTGCTGCGAAAATGACATCACCTTCCCACGAGGGGGCAGGCGTTCCTGCGTCGGGGGAGGAGCTATGGACCCGGCTGAATGGGCCAGTTCGTTTTGCATGGCACGGTGACCCGTTTAACGGAGTTTTTTTTGTTAGATCATTTCATTGGTCCTTAAGTTAAATCGCCACTAACCCCGGGAACCGGGCCATGCAAAACGAGCTGGCCCATTCTTTCCAAGCCAACCCAGCCAACCTCTGTCCCCGCTTCCCGGAGCAGAGCAGACATAAAAACAACAAACACATAGAGCAGTCAGTAGTAGCCTACATACTCCTGGGTGTTCGGTTTGTCAAGGGATTTTGTGAGAGAAAAAACAGGACGCCGTTTTACCCTCAAGACATGGGGGAAGACTACCACAGTGTAGGCTTCATATGACATTGTTGCTGTTGTAGCGATACCAACGGACGACACCAATGGTTTATCTAACGGGAGCTCAGTGCGAACGACGCAGTATCAAGCTGGGTTCCCCTGATGTGATGTTCGATGCCAGCACCTGGAGGATACGCAACATCTGGGACGGGGTGAAACTAGAGGTCGCCGGGGATGCGAGCCCTGTTGTCTTGCATAGCTTCACCCAACTGGACCCTGACCTTCCGCAGTTGGAGGTAACGAAAAAACGTATTTACTGCGCACTGTAGCCTTGTGTGAGGTTTTCAATGCGTTTGTTAACTGGTCTGTTATCCAAGCTACCACAGATGATTGATGCAGGTTTATAGCCTAGGGGTTTGAGAGGATACGATCTGTGTTCTGTTGTGTTTTGTTGTTTACTTCTGCCTTAGTGTCAATGACACAGTTATTGAAGTCCAATACGTTTAAGTGCGCATCAACATTAGTAGGCTACAGATGTAATCCTTTTGAAATGCGTCAACATAGTTTGAGTAGCCCGTTTCTTTCCAGAAAAGTTCAACACACGTTGTGAAATCGATATGTTTTATTGATGAAGAACAAACATGTAACTGTTTATTATTTCATAATATAGCGTGTTTTTATTTTATTTTGTATTTATCCTTTATTTATACAGGGATTGAACATTGAGACACATGTCTGTTTAGCAAGTGAGCCCTTCAAACAACATAAGTACCCTGATTTAGTTTTTAGTACAACTAATTAGTTAACAATATATTGGTCCACAATGCATAGACACTGAACAAGAAAATCGTTATAGTCACTGTTATAATTTTACAAAAGAAATTGCTCAACAAGTCTATGCTGCTTATTAAATTAAATGAATACCAGTTATAAATAATCATCAATGAAACCCCTTTAGAAGACAAGGTTATATGAGTTGGAGCCATCATCAATTTGATTTTAATGTTTTAAAAACACTATTATTGTATGGAACAGACACAACACCCGTCACTAGATGTTTTCCCCCCAAATGGTACAAGACAGCTTTTAAAACGAAGCCAGTGAACCAGCCACAATAATCGATTCAATTGGATTTCAATACGTCACAGTGTTGACTGCTGTCCAAGCAGTATGTTTTCTACTTTCCAAATAACACACGGCCTCGCTGGTGATGTCAGTAATAGGCTATGTCCCTCAAACTCAACTCTGGACTTCGAAGCCAGTTCCACTGCATTTCTTCATTTTCCCCCTTGAATCAGGGACTGATTTTAGATGTGGGACACAACCTGTCTGGCATGGTAGTGTTTTGGAGGACGTTTGGCTCTCGACCTTCGCCTCTCCTGTGTCCATACGGGAGTTTCAGTGATGGGACTAGACTACCAATGGGACTAGACTACCAATGGGACAAGACTACCAATGGGATATCACAAAATTGTCCAAAGTTTGGATACACTTACTCAATACAGGGTTTTTCTTTCTGTTTACTATTTTTTGCATTGTAGAATAATATTAAATACATCAAAATTATGAAATAAACACATGGAATCATGTAGTAACCAGAAAAGTGTTAAACAAATTTTAAACATTTTTTTTATATTTGAGATTCTTCCAGGTAGCCACCCTTTGCCTTGATGACATTTTTTGCACACCTTGGAATTCTCTCAACAAGTTTCATGAGGTAGTCTTGTTAAAAGGTCATTTGTGGAGTTTCTTTCCTTCTTAATGCGTTTGAGCCAACCAGTTGTGTTGTCACAAGGTAGGGGGGTATACAGAATATAGCCCTATTTGGTAAAATACCAAGTCCATATGTAACAGTATAGCTTTAGGCTGTCCCCTTGCCCATACCCTGGTGTGAACTAGGGACTCTCTGCACACATCAACAACAGTCACCCACGAAGCATTGTTACCCATTGCTCCACAAAAACCCTTGCATAGCAAGGGGAACTACTACTTCAAGGTCTCAGAGCAAGTGACATCACTGATTGAAACGTTATTTATCGCGCACCACCGCTAACTAGCTAGCCGTTTCACACCGTTTCACATCCGTTACAGATATTATGGCAAGAACAGCTCAAATAAGTAAAGAGTAACGACATTCCACCATTACTTTAAGTTATGAAGGTCAGTCAATCTGGATAATTTCAAGAACTTTGAACGTTTCTTCAAGTGCAGTCGCAAAACCCATCAAGCGCTATGATGAAATTGGCTCTCATGAGGACCGCCACAGGAAAGGAAGACCCAGAGTTCCCTCTGTGGTAGAGGGTAAATTCATTTGAGTTACCAGACTCAGAAATAAATAAAAACCCAAATGAGTTCAAGTAACAGACATCTCAACATCAACCGTTCAGAGGAGACTTTGTGAATCAGGCCTTCATAGTCAAATTGCTGCAAAGAAACCACTACTAAAGGACACCAATAATAATAAGAGACTTGCTTGGGCCAAGAAACACGAGCAATGAACATTAGACCGGTGGAAATCTGTCCTTTGGTCTGATGAGTCCAAATTTGAGATTTTTGGTTCCAACCGCTGTGTCTTTGTGAGACGCAGAGTAGGTGAACAGATGATATCTGCATGTGTAGTTCCCACTGTGAAGCATGGGGGAGGAGGTGTGATGGTGTGGGGGTGTTTTGCTGGTGAGACTGTCTGTGATTTATTTAGAAGTCTAGGCACACTTAACCAGCATGGAACAGCAGCATTTCGCCATCCCATCTGGTTTGCGCTGTTTTTCAACAAGGCAATGACCCAACACACCTCCAGGCTGTGTATGGGCTATTTGACCAAGAAGGAGAGTGACAGAGTGCTGCATCAGATGACCTGGCCTCCACAATCACCTGACCGCAACCCAACTGAGATGGTTTGGGATGAGTTGGACTGCAGAGGGATGGAAAAGCTGCAAAACATGTACTCAGCATATTTAGGAAATCCTTCAAGACTGTTGTAAAAGCATTCCAGAGTGTGCAAAGCTGTCATCAAGGCAAAGGGTGGCTACTTTGAAGAATCTTGAATATAAAATATATTTTGATTAGTTTAACATCATTCCATATGTTTTATTTCATAGTTTTGATGTCTTCACTATTATTTTACAATGTAAAAATAAAGAAGCCTTGAATGAGGGTGTGTGGGCAGGGGGATGTGGCTGTGTGTGCACTCTGCCGACAGCTGTGTGTGTGAGTCACTAAAGCTTTCTAATTCTCTCTCCTGGCTCCAAGGCGGCAATAAGATCAGGGGTTTTCTAAAGCTCAGACTGCCTCCAACCCACGGCCTCTCTGGTGTCCAATCTCAGTTTACGGGGTTGAAATCCTTCCAACTCCACACTCTTCCCCTATTATAACCAATTAACTAAAATAACCAGAGAAAAAACTTGATGAGTTTGGGAGAAGCAACATGCATTGAAGTAGTCTCATACTGAAATATCTTTTAACTGTAAGTGTCTGTGGGGGAAATAATGCCTCTTAAATGACTGAGATGTTCCTGTATGGTAATGACCTCTTGTGAGTAGTGTGTGACTGTGAAGCGTGTCGTCCATCCACGGATCTTCGAAATCTTATTATAGAATAATTTTCTTTGTTCAAGTCTTCTCCCTCGTGTAGTTCTGGAGGGGGGTCGGGGAGAGTTGGCTAACTGAATAAATCCACTGCTGCGTGTCCTTTGGGAAAATAATGGCCTCAGCTGAATTTTACATCTGCTGTTTCATTGAGCAACAACTATACTTCCTCCACCCATACTGTACTGTACAAAATCAGAGGAAGCTTGAGCGAGAGCAACTGGCAAATTTCGTGCCAGGCTCTTAGTTCTAGTGTGCTGGCAGAAGGAAACGGGTGTATCGTGTTCACTGACACACTCTGTAGCCATATCTTATGGCCCTCAATCACCAGCAAAACTTGGTCAAAGAGGAGAATAGAAAGTGACCACACTGATTACTCTCTGCTTGAAGTCGTCTGCGCATTAGGAATGGAGGTGTAGTAGTTTGGACTGAATATTACCTGAACGATAGGGAATTCAATTGAACCTTGAATACAGTATTTAGTCAGTAGTAGAGATGTAGGATCTTACCTGGACCTGTATTAGTGCGGCAAAATAATTCTGCAGAATTAGGATTTGAACGTTTTGTCTATAATGTTGCTTGATCGGTGGTTAGGCTATTAGCAGGTCAAAATGAGGCTACATAAAAAGTGGAATACATAACATTGTGTTAGGTTTTCAGTGAATTTATGTAAATCCTAAAGCTCGTATTTCCTGTGACCCAGGAAAATTCTCAGCAACAAAAGAGTGATCAAATTAGGACCCTACATCTGTAGATATGAAGCAGTTTGCAGTAAAAATTTGATGAAATTAAATTTTATTGGTCACATACACATGGTTAGCAGATGTTAATGTGAGTATAGCGAAATGCTTGTGCTTCTAGTTCCGACAGTGCAGTAATATCTAACAACTACCTAATACACACACATCTAAAGGGAAAGAATAAGAATATGTACATAAAAATATATGGATGAGCGATGACCGAGCGGCATATGCAAGATGCAATAGATGGTATAAAATACAGTATATGAGTAATGTAAGATATGTAAACATTATTAAAGTGACTAGTGATCCATTTATTAAAGTGGCCAAGGATTTTGAGTCTGTATGTAGGCAGCAGCCTCTCTGTTAGTGATGGCTGTTTAACAGTCTGATAGCCTTGAGATAGAAGCCGTTTTTCAGTCTCGGTCCCAGCTTTGATGCACTTGTACTGATCTCGCCTTCTGGATGGTAGCGGGGTGAACTCGGGTGGTTGTTGCCCTGGTTGTTGTCCTTGTCCTGGAGGGCAGGTAGTTTGCCCCCGGTGATGCGTTGTGCATACTGCACCACCCTCTGGAGAGCCGTGTGGATAGTGGGTGGTGCAATTGCTGTACCAGGCGGTGATACAGCCCAACAGGGTGCTATCAATTGTGCATCTGAAAAAGGTTTGGGAGGGTTTTGGATGACAATCTCAATTTCTTCAGCCTCCTGAGGTTGAAGAGGCACTGTTGCTGTTGCTCCTTCTTCACCACACTGTCTGTGTGGGTGGACCATTTCAGTTTGTCCTTGATGTGTATGCCGAGGAACATAGTTGTTTTCCAATAAACTAACAGAATGGTTTTGAGTAGACTACTCTAGATTTCATATGGACTCCGCTCGCGTGCATTTCAGAACTGTTCAAGAATAAGACCTGTGTGTGTGCCCTGCGGGTAGTCAAGAATAAGACAGGTGTGTGTGCCCTGCAGGTAGTCAAGAATAAGACCGGTGTGTGTGCCCTGCGGGTAGTCAAGAATAAGACAGGTGTGTGTGCCCTGTGGGTAGCTGTAAACAAAGATACTGAATACACATTGCTTAAACAGATTTGATTGTAGTTTCCATTATACTGTAATGATAATATTACAGACCATAGAGATCTTCACGGTGAAAACATTTTGTTCATCCAGCATTTCCCCCCGTAGACACAGTGGGACGTAGGTCTCAGCCGGCTGACACATTCTTTCCACGGCCAACTTTCCCTCCAATAAACATAAATAGACCAAATCAAGAAGTGACCAGCCAGTCACTCTATTTGAGCAATTTATGTGTTCAACCTACTTTTCAGTACTTCTCAGTCTGCAAGAGATATAGTTCTAGACCATAGTGTGTTGAAATGGTTTGCCTTGGCCTGTCAAGTACATTTTAGTAGTTCATGGAAAGGGAAATATTAACACACATACAACAACATCCATGTCTCTCAGGTGCTTACTGTATACCGTTATTTCGTAAACAGAAAAAAAAATACTAAACTGTGTCAAACATAGCAGAGGTCTGTTAAGGCGTCTGCATGCTTCCTATCCAGAATAGTTAATGCGTATATTATGACGACTTTTTGGCAATGGTTTTTTCGACTGTACGTCCACACACAAACATTTCTCGAGGCAAGCCCGAGTTCGGAGCCGAAGTCTACGCCCCTACGTCGGTCACTGGTCAACAGTAGGGATTCTTCAGTGAAGTGTTTGTTTTTTATTCAGCGATAGACAACTCATTTTCATTCACACTTTTTCACTTGAGAAATACTGCACCAAACATCTTAGTTAGATGTAAAATTACACAACTAAAATCTCCTCTGCAAAAAAAAAAAAATTATTGACAGATTTCTTGAGTTATCTTAGATTCATTCTGACTTTTGAGGAAGTGTATACTGGCTACGGCGTCTCAAGATGGACAAACAGCACTTTTGCCGCTTTTTCCTATTTTTCAGGCGAAGGTCTTTTAAGGGAGTATGCGAGTACACTGAAGCATGCAGAAGCCTTTAGCCCTCTGTCTCGATAACCATCCGTAGTCAATAGGTCTACATTATGTTTTGATGAAATTAAATGATTTTAGCCTTGGCTGAGTCCCTGTTTCTGAAATCCCTAACTGACAATAAATAAATCTACTCTATTTCTTCCTCTAAATGCAGAGAATGACACGAGGCTATCGAACAAGCATGGTGTTTGTCTCATGATTCCTGTTGATCAAGGTGGGGATCAATCCCCGAGCTGACAAGGTAAAAATCTGTCGTTCTGCCCCTGAACAAGGCAGTTAACCCACTGTTCCTAGGTCGTCATTGTAAATAAGAATTTGTTCTTAACTGAATTGCCTACTTAAACAAAGGTAAAATATATATATTTTTAAAGGCACGGAGTGGCACATTTTGGGAATCTGCATGCGTGTATCTCCAATGCTGGTCACGTGCCTGGAGATTGGCGGTACTGTGCCTTCATCTAATCCCTCCAACTCTTAATCCTGTTAGTTGATTAAGGCTAATCAGTCTTCTCACTCCAGGGCACTCGCCGCATACACACACCACTGCAAACCAAACACACAAGCTCCTCTTTGGCCTTCAAGAACCATCGAGAGAGCCAGCTTCTGCTGGGTGGCTTTTTCATGTTAGTATTATATTTTGTTTTCGTCTGCAAATTGACTGTGAGTTTGAGGCAAGAATTTCAGGCCGTTTATCTCATTTCTGTAAAATAGAACAGACATTTTCAAAGAATGGTTTGTTTGACGCATGCCTGTTTTATGTTTTCTTTGGTCCTCTAAAAAGCGGAGAATGTTACATTATGGCATTTCTGTCAAATTGAATGTCTCCCAACACTCACTTTATAGACCCTATTCTGCCTTTTCACTAGACATATAAATCCTCCCTGTGACCCTCAGTGAAAGTCCTCCCTTCCTACCACCCTCATTGTGATTAGCTAACTTCTATGTTAGGTCCCCTCTTCTCTTTGATTTTAAAAGACTGGCCTCTCATATCCTATTCATCTTATACCACTTTCTCATTGGGTTTAGCTCAAGACATTCTGAAGATACATTTTCTCATTTTATCAGATGCTCTTAACTGCTCCTGTTAGTCACTCTGGATAAGTGCCTTGCTCAAAGGGCACTTATCACATTGATGAGATTTTTCACCTAGTTGGCTTGAGGATTTGAACCAACAACCTTTTGGTTACTGGCCCATTGCTCTTAACCACTAAGCTACCTGCACACTCACTCTCCATGCCTGTCTTGAGGCCATAAAAGCAGATGGTGTTCAACTTCAGGCCCAGTTGTAGCTTTGATACCTCTGGAGATGTATTGATCCTCCACTGTCTGTATTCAGTGTTTTCCTGGAAACCCAATACCTGCCTTCTCCCATGTGATAGTGTGTGAGTGGTTGTGTAATCGTAGGATATTGAGCCAGTCTGGATTTGAGGGAGGCTTCCCCAGAATCCTGTAAACATTCTTGTCTCCACGTGTCAGTTTCCTTCTACCTACATTCTCCATCAGTCCCTCTCTTAATCTATATATAAATAATAATAATATAATAATAATAATAATCTCTCCTCCCTCTCTTTTCATCCATGTCCCTCCCTCATTCTCCATGTCCCTCCCTCATTCTCCATGTCCCTCCCTCTTTCTGCCCTTCCTTTTAACCTTCCACTAGGAAATTCAATTAAGATGCTCCCAGCGAAGGCGATCAGATCGATTCCACTCATCTACAGTTGATGATGTCATGCATCCAGCACTACTACCTAATTCCTTGTTATCCTCTGGTCATAAACAATAACATGATGTTCTTCTAGGTCAAAGCACTAAAGCGAAACGTATTTACGTGATTAGACGCCAAAGAGTCCGGGTCGTGAAAACGGCTCAGGGAATGCAGGGCGAGCCGAACTTAACTGTTCACAACAAGACACTGGATGAGATTACTCTGCCCTCGGGTTAGAACGGTTGAAAAAGGTTTTGAATACCTCAAAAGTAATTCAGGATAAGGCTTTAGTTTCAGAAAGATTCAAAGCGTTTTTGAATGGCTTTCAAGGTTCTGCTTTAATTATAAATGCTATGTCATTCTTCTTATGGTCAGGTCAGCTTTTTGACATTTCTGTATTGCTTTGATATTTTCAGTTTGAAACTCCTGTGTTAGCGCTTGCAGATTAGAAAAATAACACTGTTGTTAAGCCTGTTCTATAGGTTTTTTTTATTTTACCTTTATTTAACCAGGCAAGTCAGTTAAGAACAAATTCTTATTGTCAATGACGGCCTAGGAACAGTGGGTTAACTGCCTGTTCAGGGGAAGAACGACAGATTTGTACCTTGTCAGCTCGGGGGTTTGAACTTGGAACCTTCCGGTTACTAGTCCAACGCTCTAACCACTAGGCTACCCTGCCGCCCCTATAGGTAATGCCTATAGATAAGGACCCAAACAGCTGAATGTAGTTGTTACCTTATCCTTAGGTCATAGGATCAGGGAGTTAATGGATTGCATATCACAACACATTGACAGCATTACGTATTTTTCTAGGTCATATAAAGAAAAGGGAACATCTCTGGCTTTGGCTGGTAGTTTGGTTTTGTGCTGTGGTGGAAAAAGTACCCAATTGTCATACTTGAGTAAAAGTATAGATACCTTTTTAATAGAAAGCTCCTCAAGTAAAAGTGAAAGTCAACTGGTAAATACTACTTGAGTAAAAGTCTAAAAGTATTTGGTTTTAAATATATTTAGTATCACAAGTAAATGTAATTGCTAAAGTATACATAAATATCAGAAGTAAATGTATAAATCATTTCAAATTCCTTATATTAAGCAAAGCCCAGTACTTTACACCACTGGTTTTGTGTGTATTCATTGTCGAATTCTCTCCGATCAGAGGCCTATAGTTCAGACATGACGAACCAAAGCAGAGTCTGCCCGGCACGGAGTCTGATAGAAACAGAGCTCCTTGTGTTGTCGTCACGTCATTGTTGTTTTATCGATTTGAGAGAACACTGAACAGCATTGAATGACAAAAAGGGCTGGACAATAGAAGGGACAGTGATTTAGAGTTGAAAGCGAGAGCGAGGGGGGATTGATTTAGGGCAGTGAACGGGAGTGCTGCTATAGAGGATAGTAGATGTGAGAGCAGGTTTTGAAGGGGGCAGAATTGCAGAGGGATGTGAATGGAGGCCATATTGTGGTGACAGGGCTCTCTAAGGGGAGACTGAGGCTCAAGTAGTACAGTACTACAGCTGCACATCTGGACCCCATCAGGCCTAGTTCTTTATCTCCCTGTTTTCCCTTTAAACGTCCACCCCCGCAGAGCTCTGGCAGCCAGAGCTAGGTGTTGATTTACGGCCATTGAGAGAACATAATCATTTCAAAAACAAGTTTACGTTACGCTCGATCTGATTATCAGATGGAAAAAGATGACACTTAAGTCTGGGGGAATTTACGGAACAGGGACAAAATATTTGCTAGCAATATGAAAATGTTAAATAAAGATTGGTCTTGAAATTCAACCCTGTGGTACCCCTTTTCCCCCTTAGTTG
The DNA here is from genome assembly GCF_036934945.1 of Oncorhynchus masou masou. Taxonomy (NCBI): domain Eukaryota; kingdom Metazoa; phylum Chordata; class Actinopteri; order Salmoniformes; family Salmonidae; genus Oncorhynchus; species Oncorhynchus masou. The sequence continues at coordinate 74,945,241 of NC_088239.1, read as the reverse complement.
CTTCCAGTCCTCATTCCTCTCCTCCATATTGTCATAGTAAAGTGCGACAGTGTTATTCTTACAGATTCCTGCACAGAGGAATGTGTGTGTGTGACCCAAAACAGAAGACGCAGGCTAGCAGCACACAGTGTTGTCTCCAATATTATCCTATTATCTTACACCTTCCCAGTCATAGCCACAGCAATGAGAGAACTTGACCTTCTTCACCGACACCAAACAAAGGAGGGTGAAACACAAAGACCCAACCTTGGGCTTGCTCTGGTTAGATATCCAATGGCCAGTCTGTGCTGTTCTAAAGGGAGTTCACTTCTGGTGATAGCATTACTCCTCCATGCTAACACTGGTCTAATAAATTGTTTTTGCGTGGGTGTCTTGCAGACAGACTCACTCCTTTGGTCAGCTACAGATTGACAGTATCAATCCTTTCAAACCTAACTCCCACCGCTAAGAAGACTGATGGTGCCTTTTGGGTGAAATAAATACAGAGAGGATTTTCAGAGAGCCCAACTTTTCAGGTCTCTGTAAGCAAATGGGCACTAACACCCTCTTTTATGTATTCTACATGGCTGAAGTATTGATTTGGAATATTGTGTGCCAAATCATTTTAACTAGCCCAAAATACATAAATGAGGACAAAACAAGAGTTGTCATAACAGACTGAAGTAGATCAGCTTCTGCTTTGCTCAGTCCTCCCCCGGTTTGCGTAGGTGTCCACCTGATGTTTCATGTGCTGACTCTCACTGCTCTGTTAAAACCAGCAGCAACGTGCCAGAACAAACCAGGCCAGATATCCTGCTCAAACTTCAGACCAAAGCACACATTTATTTAATTGTAGGGTAATCATTTCCTTAGGAGATGAAGGGCTAGTGTGTGAGATGGAAAATGAAAAGAAAGTTCAACCCTGTGACCCTTTGTTACCGTAGTACAGGATACATGCGTTCAGTATGTTCCCTCACAAAATAACAGTTTATAATATATATATATATATATATATATATTTATTTATTCATATAATATATATATATATTTATTTATTCATATAATATATATATATATTTATTTATATATTTATTTATTCATATAATATATATATATTTATTTATATATTTATTTATTCATATAATATATATATATTTATTTATATATATATATATATTTATTTATATATTTATATATATATATATATTTATTTATATAATATATTTATATAATATATTTATATGCATCCAACACTACTTCTTATATATATATATATATATATATATATATATTTGGGTTGAGAAGTCATTGAGGACATGATCAAAAGCTTCATATTATTGAAGGACCAAAGGATATGAGATTCAATATTCTTTAGTTTCAAAAGGATACACAAGGATGTGTGTGTGTGCATGCATTAGAAAGCTAAATCAACCCCTAACACTGCACGGTGAAAGTGATCCAGCTGAAAGTGATCCAGCTGAGGAAGGACAGAAGGGGGGGGGGGGGGTGTTAAAGCTATGAGCCTAGGGTCCTCACGGGACTTTAGAGATGTCACAGCAGACGCCACCGGCATTAGCCACCAGCATTAGCCCTTTGCCAAAGAACTTCCCCTCTCTATCGCTCTCCTTACTCTCTCTGGCCTTCTCCTCCACATATCCTCTGTAGCATTCTCTAAAACCAAGAATTGATTCCATTAATGATACTTTGCCCACCCATACTGTACATTCTACACGTACCTGGATGGATAGTAGGAGGAGTGTCCTTATTATAACCACATTAATACATTATAAACTGAGGGGGTTCGAGCCCTGAATGCTGATTGGCTGACAGCCATGGTCGTATACCATGGGTATGACAAACATGTATTTTACTGCTCTAATTATGTTGGTAACCAGTTTTTAATAGCAATAAGGTGTTTGTGTTATATTGCCAATATACCACAGCCTAGGGGCGTTACGACGTACCTAAGAATAGCCCTTAGCCGTGGTATATTGGACATATACCACACCCCCTTGGACCGTAGCTTAATTATAGCAACCATAAAGTCATCCTGAGAGACGTGGCTGAATGAGAAAAGGAGAGAGGAGGGATTGAATGTGGCAGCCGTGGAGGGACTGAAGGCAAGATATAAACAATCGCCCGGGCCGATTAGAGATCTAAGTGGCACATGATATCATCGCTTCACTTCAAGGGCCATCAGGGTTCGCGAGAAGGGGGGTAGAGAGTGAGTGTTGGCCACTGAGACATCAGTCTCTGGCAGGGAGGGCTGTTCTGTCCCCGACACACACCCCCTTGTTTGGTTTTTGGTTCAGTCCATTCGTAGGTTGATGGTAAGTGTAGAAATGTTAGGGTGATGTTGGCAAGAGGCATCCCAAAATGTGTCCCAAAATGCAATCCCTAACCTTAAGTTAGGATAAAGTTAGCCAGCTAACTTAGATAAATGTTCAGATATAGCTCTTGATAGTTTTCTGGTTCATTAACAAAAGCACAACTTTCATATTGTTTTTTTTGTTGGGAGTGTTGAGTCAGTTATAGCATCCCAAAATATGAAGTTATTTCAAAATAGGAAAGTTGAGGCCAATGAATTGATTCTGTGTTGTGACACCCCAAAGGACAGAGTATGTGGCTCTAAAATAAATACATACAGTGCCTTCGGAAAGTATTCAGACCTCTTGACTTTTTCCACATTTTGTTAGGTGAGGTCAGAGCAAAAACCAAGTCATGAGTGAGACGGAATTGTCTGTAGAGCTCAGAGACCGGATTGTGTCGAGGCACAGATCTGGTTAAGGCTACCAAAATATTTCTGGGGCATTTGAAGGTCCCCAAGAGCACAGTGACCTCCATCATTCTTAAATGGTAGAAGTTTGGAACCGCCAAGACTCTTCCTAGAGCTGGCCACCCGGCCAAACTGAGCAATTGGGGGAGAAGGGCTTTGGTCAGGGAGGTGACCAAGAAACCATTGGTCACTCTGACAGAGATCAAGAGTTCCTCTGTGGAGATGGGAGAACCTTTCAGAAGGACAACCATCTCTGCAGCACTCTACCAATCAGGCCTTTATGGTAGAGTGGCCAGATGGATGCCACTCCTCAGTAAAAGGCACATGACATCCTGGAGTTTGCCATAAGGCACCTATAGACTCTCAGACCATGAGAAACAAGATTCTCTGATGAAACCAAGATTGAATACTTTGACCTGAATGCCAAGCATCACTACTGGAGGAAACCTTAAAATCCAATAACATTTTATTGGTCACATACACATGGTTAGCAGATGTTATTGCGAGTGTAGCAAAATACTTGTAGACCTGGCACCATCTCTACGGTGAAGCGTCATGCTGTGGGGATGTTTTTCTGCGGCCGGGACTGTGAGACTAGCCAGGATCGAGGCAAAGATGAACAGAGCAATATACTCGATTAAAGACCTGCTCCAGAGCGCTCAGGACCTCAGACTGAGGCAAAAGGTCACCTTCCAACAGGACAATGACCCTAAGTACACAGCCAAGACAACGCAAGAGTGGCTTCGGGACAAGTCTCTGAATGTCCTTGAGTGGCACAGCCCGGACTTGAACCAGATCAAACATCTCTGTAGAGACCTGAAAATAGCTGTGCAGCGACACTCCCCATCCAATCTGACAGAGCTTGAGAGGATCTGCAGAGAAGAATGGGAGAAACTCCCCAAATACAGGCGTGCCAAGCTTGTAGCATCATACCCAAGAAGACTCTATGCTGTAATCGCTGCCAAAAGTACTTGAACAAAGTACTGAGTAAAGGGTCTGAATCCTTATGTAAATGTGATATTTTATAATTTTGCAATCATTTCTTAATGTGTTTTTGCTTCATCGTTATAGGTTATTGTGTGTAGATTGATGAGGGGAAAAAAATGTTTTAGAATAAGGCTGTAACGTAACAAAATAGGGAAAAAGTCAAGGGGCCTGAATACTTTCTGAAGGCTCCATATATAAACAAAATGTTTCTCAATAAACTAACTCTTTTGACAGTGTTATGATAACTTCCACCACCAGTGCAGTCACATTTGTTGCAAGCTGTTTTCTGTATAGTTTGGGAAGGTTTTTGTCCTGTTTTCATTCCAGTGCTATTTGGTCTGCAAGTGCAGGAATTTGTGTGCCTGTGTGTATGAAACTGGGTACTTGAGCTGATGAACACTCTTAAGAAACACACAAACATTTGCACACACACACACACAAACAATTTTAGACTAATGGAGATTACACTCAGTGTGTGTGTGCATACTTGTGTGTTCTATGAGTGTTCGTGTTACGTGCACGAGCCCCATTGTGGTTATGCTTCCAGATTACATTGAGGGAAAGGAACCAGGTGAAGCTTGGAGTGAATAGAAACTGTAGAGGGAAGAGAAAGAAAGAGAGATGTGGACAGAGAAGAGAGACTATTTCCAGATGTGTCTTACAGAGGGAGAGGAGATAATTAGGGAGGGGAAGAGAAGGAGAGGAGGAAAGAGGGAGAGAGAGAGAGAGGGGGAGTGAGTGGTCAAAACACAGCTGTCTGGCTTTCTAGACTTACAGGAACATTGCAACAACAAGGGAAATCCGTATAGCGTCCTTATCAAAACACTTCCTTACAGGAAGTTAATACTCTAACAGCATTTTGTTATTTACATTTGGTGGATTGCATCATGGGCTAAAACTCAAGAAAACATACACTAGTGGTTTGTATTGGCACATAAAGTTTGCTCAGTGTCAACATGGATCCTTTCATGTGTCCATTGCACCACCCTGTTGCATGTTGCTACCCATCCATTCACCATCCATCTGTCCCTTCGTGTATTTTCCTTTAAGTCCAGAGGAAGGATGTCATCCCTCTCTCTTGCCCTAGTACAGGACACACATACACTCCACTTATCAGTGCTGATGAAGTAGACAAATGCAGACAGGCATAAGAGATTCTCATTACTAGAGCCATGAGTGTGTGTGCGTGCAGTGTGTGTGCGTGTGAGGTCCCGTCTTCCCATCTCACCCCCCTCTTTTAAGTCCCCGCAGAGCAGAGAGAAGTGCCTAAACTTCAAGCCTCTACTTGTAACCCCCCTGGGAAGTCTGTGTGTGTGTGTGTGTGTGTGTGAGAGAGAGAAAGAGAAACCTTCCTGGAATAGGCCACAATAACCCCCAGAATGGTCTCACATCAGCACAACTTTGTCTTAGTACCACACACACACACTGATTATACAGTACACATGCACAAAGGTCCTTATTCCCTTTAGTTAACGTCCTGTCCCCCTTACTTCTCACTTTCTTTCTCTCTCCCTTTGTCTGCCCTCTTTCCTTTTCATCCTCTGTCTATTCCCCCCCACCATCTCTCTCCCTCTCTCGATGGCGGCAGGCTGAGATGGCCTGTGGAGCACCAGTGGAACGTCTGTCTGTAAATAATAATAATGAGAGGAACCATACAAAAGAGACTGAGAGATGGAGAGATAATGTCCAAGTAATCCAAACGCGTTCAGGGTTGTCAGTTTGTTGTAGTTACTAAGGAAAGTCAGTTGGTCATTGTGAATAATGTTCTGTGTGTTTCTGTGGTGCTGTGTGTGAGTAAGCCAATTCCAAGCTAACTGTGGGGTCTTAGTGGTCTGGTGTCTCACCCATTGGAGCATGTTGATTGACAACCGTTTCTTCATGTGCCTTTTCTTTGCCTGCAGTGGGTGTGTTTGTTTGTATGCAGGATCTCCCTTATGTTGTCATAGTGACGTCCTAAACAGACCATACATGTATGTGTAGGTAAGTGTAACCAGCTGTGGGTGTATCCTCACTGCATACATCCTATTATGAAAGCAGTTGAAGCTCTTGACATACTCTCATATCCAGTACTCACACACAGTCAGGGGAAGATCTGACTGACTGTAGGCACGTAAGGTACTTCACACACACACACACACACACACACACACACACACACACACACACACACACACACACACACACACCCCTGTCTCCTGAACTAGGAAAGTCCCCTGACGGTTACTGCTATGTGTGTGTTAGACCGGAGGTTGGGGTTGAGGGGATAATAATACCATCCAATACGGAGCACTGGGCAATAACTTCTAACAGCTAACCGACATGGTTATGGAGACGAGGGGTGTTTTATGACCCTACTGTCACCCCAAGGGTAGACACACTGACATTTGGAACTTAGGAACCGCCTTAAACATGCCAAAATGGAACGATCCATCTACTGTAGAGTGTGGACAGCCAGCAACAGATTAGAGGAAATAAATGTAATAACAGGCAGATAGCTGCTTTCCAGAACAACGTTCTCTTAGACACACACACGCATTTTGTTCTTCTGTCCTCGTGGGGACCTAAAATTGATTTCCATTCAAAATCCTATTTTCCCTAACATTAACCATAACCCTAAATCTATTCCTAAACCCAACCCCAATTCCTAAGCTTAAAATAGCCCTTGTCCTCATGGGGACATGGGGAAATGTACCCACAAGGGGGAATTTTCCTTGTTTTAATATCCTTGCGGGGACTTTGGGAGATTTTAGGTCACCACAGGGCTAGATGAACAAGACCACACACACACACTGTAGTTGACAACTCTAACTCTCTGTGGAGTCAAAGTTATCTGGTGTGTGTTAGGTGACATGCCAGAACAGCCAGACAGGCCGGGGCCGGGACCAGACTACAGGGCAGACAGCCAGACTGGCCGGGACTAGACTACAGGGCTGATAGATAAGACAGACAGGCCGGGACTAGACTACAGGGCTGATAGATAGACAGGCCGGGGCCGGGACCAGACTGCAGGGCAGACAGCCAGACAGGCCGGGACCAGACTACAGGGCAGACAGCCAGACTGGCCGGGACCAGACTACAGGGCAGACAGCCAGACTGGCCGGGACCAGACTACAGGGCAGACAGCCAGACTGGCCGGGACCAGACTACAGGGCAGACAGCCAGACTGGCCGGGACCAGACTACAGGGCAGACAGCCAGACTGGCCGGGACCAGACTGCAGGGCAGACAGCCAGACTGGCCGGGACCAGACTACAGGGCAGACAGCCAGACAGGCTGGGACCAGACTACAGGGCTGATCGACAGACAGGCCGGGGCCGGGACCAGACTACAGGGCAGACAGCCAGACTGGCCGGGACCAGACTACAGGGCAGACAGCCAGACAGGCCGGGACCAGACTACAGGGCAGACAGCCAGACAGGCTGGGACCAGACTACAGGGCTGATCGACAGACAGGCCGGGGCCGGGACCAGACTACAGGGCAGACAGCCAGACTGGCCGGGACCAGACTACAAGGCAGACAGCCAGACAGGCCGGGACCAGACTACAGGGCAGACAGCCAGACAGGCCGGGACCAGACTACAGGGCTGATCGACAGACAGGCCGGGGCCGGGACCAGACTACAGGGCAGACAGCCAGACAGGCCGGGACCAGACTACAGGGCTGATCGACAGACAGGCCGGGGCCGGGACCAGACTACAGGGCAGACAGCCAGACAGGCCGGGACCAGACTACAGGGCTGATCGACAGACAGGCCGGGGCCGGGACCAGACTACAGGGCAGACAGCCAGACTGGCCGGGACCAGACTACAAGGCAGACAGCCAGACAGGCCGGGACCAGACTACAGGGCAGACAGCCAGACAGGCCGGGACCAGACTACAGGGCTGATCGACAGACAGGCCGGGGCCGGGACCAGACTACAGGGCAGACAGCCAGACAGGCCGGGACCAGACTACAGGGCTGATCGACAGACAGGCCGGGGCCGGGACCAGACTACAGGGCAGACAGCCAGACAGGCCGGGACCAGACTACAGGGCTGATCGACAGACAGGCCGGGGCCGGGACCAGACTACAGGGCAGACAGCCAGACAGGCCGGGACCAGACTACAGGGCTGATAGACAGACAGACCGACAGACAGGCCGGGACCAGACTACAGGGCAGACAGCCAGACAGGCCGGGACCAGACTACAGGGCTGATAGACAGACAGACCGACAGACAGGCCGGGACCAGACTACAGGGCAGACAGCCAGACAGGCCGGGACCAGACTACAGGGCTGATAGACAGACCGACAGACAGGCCGGGACCAGACTACAGGGCAGACAGCCAGACAGGCCGGGACCAGACTACAGGGCTGATAGACAGACAGACCGACAGACAGGCCGGGACCAGACTACAGGGCTGATAGACAGACAGACCGACAGACAGGCCGGGACCAGACTACAGGGCTGATCGACAGACAGGCCGGGGCCGGGACCAGACTACAGGGCAGACAGCCAGACAGGCCGGGACCAGACTACAGGGCTGATCGACAGACAGGCCGGGGCCGGGACCAGACTACAGGGCAGACAGCCAGACAGGCCGGGACCAGACTACAGGGCTGATAGACAGACAGACCGACAGACAGGCCGGGACCAGACTACAGGGCAGACAGCCAGACAGGCCGGGACCAGACTACAGGGCTGATAGACAGACAGACCGACAGACAGGCCGGGACCAGACTACAGGGCAGACAGCCAGACAGGCCGGGACCAGACTACAGGGCTGATAGACAGACAGACCGACAGACAGGCCGGGACCAGACTACAGGGCAGACAGCCAGACAGGCCGGGACCAGACTACAGGGCTGATAGACAGACAGACCGACAGACAGGCCGGGACCAGACTACAGGGCTGATAGACAGACAGACCGACAGACAGGCCGGGACCAGACTACAGGGCAGACAGCCAGACAGGCCGGAACCAGACTACAGGGCTGATAGACAGACAGACCGACAGACAGGCCGGGACCAGACTACAGGGCAGACAGCCAGACAGGCCGGGACCAGACTACAGGGCTGATAGACAGACAGACCGACAGACAGGCCAGGGAGGCAAGCAGGCAAAACAACAACAATGCAGCATCTGTGTCCGCTCTCCTTGAACAATTACATTCCCTCACCCTGGCAAACACACACGTGTTTTTTCTTATGCCCCTCATGTGGAAGAGGGGCTCTCTCTCTCTCTCTCTCTCTCTTTGTTCTTGAAGTAATGTTACAATGGTACTGTGTATCATTATTTGAGTATAGTTTGTATAGTTTGTTTATCGACATGTCTGTAGACATTTGTCGTATGGATATCATGAAGATTCTATTGTCATCTGACATCAAACTTGACGTTGTCATTAGGAAGAAGTATAAACACAAAAGACAGCCTCTGCATGACATCAGCAACCCGATGGTCCAAACAGCAGACTTTATATATTTTAACACCAATAAACCCATCTGTTGAAAAATGAATTCGGTAATTGTCAACCAAGCAGCAAGCCAGGCAACTAAAAGCAATTTTCGAAACAATGTTTTTGTTCGTTGTTAGCTAGCTGGCTAACCAGTTTAAATAATGACCAGCGTCTTCACTCTCTCTTCCTCTAGCTGACGGCATCTTCACTCTCTCTCTCCCTCTAGCTGACGGCGTCTTCACTCTCTCTCTCCCTATAGCTGACAGCGTCTTCACTCTCTCTCTCCCTCTAGCTGAAGGCGTCTTCACTCTCTCTCTCCCTCTAGCTGACGGCGTCTTCACTCTCTCTCTCCCTCTAGCAGACAGCGTCTTCACTCTCTCTCTCCCTCTAGCTGACGGCGTCTTCACTCTCTCTCTCCCTCTAGCAGACGGCGTCTTCACTCTCTCTCTCCCTCTAGCTGACGACGTCTTCACTCTCTCTCTCCCTCTAGCAGACAGCGTCTTCACTCTCTCTCCCTCTAGCAGACGGCGTCTTAACACTCTCTCTCCCTCTAGCTGACGGCGTCTTCACTCTCTCTCTCCCTCTAGCAGACGGCGTCTTCACTCTCTCCCCTCTAGCAGACGGCGTCTTCACTCTCTCTCTCCCTCTAGCTGACGGCGTCTTCACTCTCTCTCTCCCTCTAGCAGACGGCGTCTTCACTCTCTCTCTCCCTCTAGCAGACGGCGTCTTCACTCTCTCTCTCCCTCTAGCAGACGGCGTCTTCACTCTCTCTCTCCCTCTAGCAGACGGCGTCTTCACTCTCTCTCTCCCTCTAGCAGACGGCGTCTTCACTCTCTCTCTCCCTCTAGATGACGGCGTCTTCACTCTCTCTCTCCCTCTAGCAGACGGCGTCTTCACTCTCTCTCTCCCTCTAGCTGACGGCGTCTTCACTCTCTCTCTCCCTCTAGCTGACGGCGTCTTCACTCTCTCTCTCCCTCTAGCAGACGGCGTCTTCACTCTCTCTCTCCCTCTAGCTGACGGCGTCTTCACTCTCTCTCTCCCTCTAGCTGACGGCGTCTTCACTCTCTCTCTCCCTCTAGCTGACGGCATCTTCACTCTCTCTCTCCCTCTAGCAGACGGCGTCTTCACTCTCTCTCTCCCTCTAGCAGACAGCGTCTTCACTCTCTCTCCCTCTAGCAGACGGCGTCTTCACTCTCTCTCCCCTCTAGCTGACGGCGTCTTCACTCTCTCTCTCCCTCTAGCAGACGGCGTCTTCACTCTCTCTCCCCTCTAGCAGACGGCGTCTTCACTCTCTCTCTCCCTCTAGCTGACGGCGTCTTCACTCTCTCTCTCCCTCTAGCAGACGGCGTCTTCACTCTCTCTCTCCCTCTAGCTGACTGCGTCTTCACTCTCTCTCTCCCTCTAGCAGACGGCGTCTTCACTCTCTCTCTCCTTCTAGCAGACAGCGTCTTCACTCTCTCTCCCTCTAGCAGACGGCGTCTTCACTCTCTCTCTCCCTCTAGCTGACGGCGTCTTCACTCTCTCTCTCCCTCTAGCAGACGGCGTCTTCACTCTCTCTCCCTCTAGCAGACGGCGTCTTCACTCTCTCTCTCCCTCTAGCTGACGGCGTCTTCACTCTCTCTCTCCCTCTAGCAGACGGCGTCTTCACTCTCTCTCTCCCTCTAGCTGACGGCGTCTTCACTCTCTCTCTCCCTCTAGCAGACGCCGTCTTCACTCTTTCTCCCTCTAGCAGACAGCGTCTTCACTCTCTCTCTCCCTCTAGCAGACAGTCTTCACTCTCTCTCTCCCTCTAGCAGACAGCGTCTTCACTCTCTCTCTCCCTCTAGCAGACAGCGTCTTCACTCTCTCTCTCCCTCTAGCAGACAGCGTCTTCACTCTCTCTCTCCCTCTAGCAGATAGCGTCTTCACTCTCTCTCTCCCTCTAGCTGACAGCGTCTTCACTCTCTCTCTCCCTCTAGCTGACAGCGTCTTCACTCTCTCTCTCCCTCTAGCTGACAGCGTCTTCACTTTAGCTACTTTTTTTATTTATTATCACAGGAAAATAAACCCACAACCACATTATAGTTCGCAAGGTAATGGTGAGCTTACAGAAAATAGCATTACTGCCACAGTGTGACCAAATAAAAGTAGGTCATTTTATCAGAGAATTTTAGAACTCCTGCATCATCTTGTCACAGGAGGATTTTGTCTGGTTGATGTGGCAGTCCAGTAACCGCAACAACAGACAGACAGTCTCATAGACTTAAACTTTTTTCATGTCTGTGCATCAAGAAAACTGACAGTCGCAGCGACTTTCTACAGACATTCCACCGGAGTATAAATGAAATGTCGTTGTCACATTCTCATTGTCTACAGACATGTCTTTAGACCAAGTATAAACTGGCCTTAACATTTCAAATTCTCCCAATCAAAGTCTTGAATAAAGACTATGGTTAGTTTATTAGTAAAATTGTTACTGCTTGGCTAGAATAAAAGATAAGATTGCCCATCTTCGCTTTAGCATGTGAGATAAGTTCTGACCCATATAATCGCTCAAGGAGCGTATCAGTCATGACTGATTGTTTATATAGTCATAGACACCACAGCAGGATAACATCTGTTCTAAGATCAGCCCCTTGGCTGACACTGATACTGCATGTGCAACACAGCACAAGCTCACGTTTGGGTAAATATTTATACAACATGTTTTATGATATCTAATATTTTCCCGACGAGTTTCAGTCCGGCTCAAAACTTCCTCAACACGACCCAGAAAGGGAACGCAGGCTGTCTGCCTTCAACTTCAGACTGTTGACCCATCCGATTGCGTGGGTGTCCCCTATCCGTGGTTTAATGAAATTGCGTAGTTGAATAGTGTCTTGGCAGTGGCTTTTGACATTGTGATCAAAACTTTCCATTGTGAAAAGGGACAACGGCACCGTCAATCAGTGCAACCTCAGATAAATTCAATCATCAATTTATTTAAACCATTTTTGAAGTGTCGTGAAACAAGTGCTGTGCTGGAAAGCCTAAAGCACTAGCAGTTACTTAGTTACTTTAACAACTGGACTATTTTTAAAATATCACCCAGTGTGTCAGCAGGCAGTCATAATGTCCATCCTCTACAGCACAGCTGTTCAGTCCTCACTCTGTTTACGTCTGTCCGCTTCTGCTATCAGGCCTTACCCACATCCTGTATGCCATCCGATAAGAAGGCTGTGCTCTGTGTTGTGTTGTGTTGTGTTGTGTTGTGTTGTGTTGTGTTGTGTTGTGCTGGCGAGGCGAGCAGCTGGTCGAGGAACCAAAAACTACTGGGAACATGTCGTGGCATAACGTTGCGCGCCAGAATTGTTTTTGGCCTGAAACTAAGGGGCTAGTTCAATGTGTTATTGCGTTGGACTCTGATCTAAAAATAACCCATATTGAACAAGTGGGTCACAGGATGATGGAGTGAGTATTGTTTGGCCAGACTGGTATGTGTGTTAGTGCAACAAATCAACAGAAGGAGAGGGACCAAAGGCGTTGTGATGGTCTGTCACTGGGAAATGGAGTTGTTATGGCCTAGACCAGAGGCAAATAAAATAAATTCCGTCTAAAACTGTCACGCAATAATACCAATAACATGTGGCAGGGAATACTCCAATACTGTATTACACAGCAGAAGTCTAATCAATGGTTATGTACTGTATTACACAGCAGAAGTCTAATCAATGGTTATGTACTGTATTACACAGCAGAAGTCTAATCAATGGTTATGTACTGTATTACACAGCAGAAGTCTAATCAATGGTTATGTACTGTATTACACAGCAAAAGTCTAATCAATGGTTATGTACTGTATTACACAGCAATAGTCTATTAATCAATGGTTATGTATTGTATTACACAGCAATAGTCTATTAATCAATGGTTATGTACTGTATTACATAGCAATAGTCTATTAATCAATGGTTATGTATTGTATTACACAGCAATAGTCTATTAATCAATGGTTATGTATTGTATTACATAGCAAAAGTCTATTTATCAATGGTTATGTATTGTATTACTCAGCAATAGTCTAATCAGTGGTTATATGTACTGTATTACACAGCAATAGTCTATTAATCAATGGTTCTATGTATTGCATCATTCAATGTGTAACTAAAGTAAAAGCCAGCTCCAATCTTTTAGCGAAAAAGCTAAATTAGTATGGACCAGGCTTCATTTGGTTTTCACGTGTGTCATAGCCCCTGGAAGTAAAAAAAGATTGAGTATCTAACCCTCTCTCTCTCGTGCCCTCTGTCTTCCAGAATACGACCCAGGAGATCGGTGAGGAGGTGGAGGACGGGGCGGTGTACACCATCACCCTGCGGAAGGTTCAGATGCTCCACCACCACCACCATCCTGGCCATCACAGTGGCGGCAGCGGGGCTAGTAAGGGCCAGCGCTGGCTGGGTGTAGAGACTGACGCGGCCCTCAGCCTGTACGAGACGTGCAAGGTGCGCACCATCAAGGCAGGCACGCTGGAGAAGCTGGTGGAGTACATGGTCCGGGGCAACGATTCCACCTACGTCACCATCTTCCTCTGCACCTACCGCTCCTTCACCGCCACCAAGCAGGTCCTGGACCTACTGCTCAACAGGTGAGTAGAGGGGGGGCGGAGAGACAGAGGGCGGGATAGATGGATGGATAGATCCATCGGTTGATTGGTGGAAGAATTATAGATGGATAGAAAAGCTGGGTGGATGGAGATACACATAAATGACAGGATGAATGGATGGGTGGATGAGAGGATGGATGGGTGGATGAGTGGGTGAGTGGATGGATGGATGGGTGGGTGGAGGATAGGATGGATGGGTGATTGGAGGAGAGGATGGATGGGTGATTGGAGGAGAGGATGAGTGGATGGATGGATGAGAGAATGGGTGGATGGATGGGTGGGTGGAGGAGAGGATGGATGGGTGGGTGGGTGGGGGAGAGGGTGGATGGATGGAGGAGTGAGTGGGTGGAGGAGTGGGTGGGTGGAGGAGAGGATGGATGGGTGGGTGGGTGGAGGAGAGGATGGGTGGGTGGGTGGAGGATGGGTGGAGGAGAGGATGGATTGATAGATGGGAGGGTGGATGAGATGATGGATGGGAGGATGGGTGGGTGGGTGGGTGGATGAGGGATGGATGGATGGATGTATGGATGAGTGGGTGGAGGAGTGGGTGGGTGGAGGGGTGGGTGGGTGGTGGAAGGGTGGGTGGAGGAGATAGATGGATGAAAAGGTGGGTGGATGGAGAGGATGGATGACAGGGTGAATGGATGGGTGGATGAGAGGATGGATGGATGGATGAGTGGGTGAGATGGATGATGGATGGGAGGATGGATGGGATGGATGGATGGATGAGAGGATGGGTGGATGGATGGGTGGAGGAGAGGGATGGGTGGGTGGAGGAGAGGAGGAATGGATGGGTGGGTGGAGGAGAGGATGTATGGATGGGTGGGTGGATGAGAGGATGAGTGGGAGGGTGGATGGGTGGGTGGAGGAGGGAATGGATGGATGGGTGGATGAGAGGATGGGTGGGTGTGTGGATGGGTGGGTGGGTGGGTGGGTGGATGAGAGGATGGATGGATGGATGTATGGATGAGTGGGTGGAGGAGTGGGTGGGTGGAGGAGAGGATGAATGGGTGGGTGGGTGGGTGGAGGAGAGGATGGGTGGGTGGGTGGAGGAGAGGATGGATGTGTGGGTGTGTGGATGGGTGGAGGAGAGAATGGATTGATAGATGGGAGGGTGGATGAGATGATGGATGGGAGGATGGATGTATGGATGAGAGGATGGATGGATGGATGGGTGGAGGAGAGAGAGGATGGGTGGGTGGAGGAGAGAATGGATGGGTGGGTGGAGGAGAGGATGTATGGATGGGTGGGTGGATGAGAGGATGAGTGGGAGGGTGGATGGGTGGGTGGAGGAGGGAATGGATGGATGGGTGGATGAGAGGATGGGTGGGTGTGTGGATGGGTGGGTGGGTGGATGGAGGAGAGAATGGATGGATGAGAGGATGGATGGATGAATGGATGGGTGGTTGGAGGAGATACACATAAATGACTGGATGGGTGTTTGGAGGAGAGGATGGGTGGGTGGATGAGAGGATGGATGGGTGGATGGATAAATGGGTGGGTGGGTGTATGGATGGATGGATGGGTGGATGAGAGGATGGACAATATGGGTGGATGGAGATACACATAAACGACTCAATGAATTGATGGGTGGATGAGAGGATGGGTGGGTGGATGATAGGATGGATGGATGGGTGGGTGGGTGGATGAGAGGATGGGTGGGTGGGTGCGTGGATGGGTGGGTGAATGAGAGGATGAGAGGATGGGTGGGTGGGTGGATGGATGGATGGGTGGAGGAGAGGATTAATGGGTGGGTGGAGGAGAGGATGGATGGGTGGGTGGATGGAGGAGAGAATGGGTGGATGAGGATGGATGGATGGGTGGATGGATGGATGGATGGGAGGATGGAGGATAGGATGGATGGATGGGTGGGTGGATGAGAGGATGGGTGGGTGGGTGCGTGGATGGGTGGGTGAATGAGAGGATGAGAGGATGGGTGGGTGGGTGGGTGGATGGATGGATGGGTGGATGAGAGGATGGAAATCTGGGTGGATGGATGGACATACACATAAATGGGTGGATGAGGGGATGGATGAGAGGATGGGTGGTTGGAGAGGATTAATGGGTGGGTGGAGGAGAGGATGGATGGGTGGGTGGATGGAGGAGAGAATGGGTGGATGAGGATGGATGGATGGGTGGATGGATGGATGGATAGATTGGTGGGTGGGTGGATGAGAGGATGAAAAATATGGGTGGATGGAGATACACATAAATGACTCGATGAATCGATTGGTGGGTGGAGGAGAGGGTGGGTGGAGGAGAGGATGGGTAGATGAGGGATGGATGGATGGGTGGGTGGATGAGAGGATGAATGGATGGATGAGAGGGTGGATGGATGGATGGGTGGGTGGGTGGATGGATGGATGACTAACAAACTGATTACTGTGTTCAGGTATGCCAAACTCCAGCTTGGATCAGAGGGCCACAGACTGACTCACGACGATCGTACAGAACTGAGGAAGTAAGTCTATCTGACTCTGACACACATTGTGGACAATACATCTTACCCAAATAGCCTATTTTCAACACATGCTGTACAGTAACAGAAGACCTTGTTAGACTGTTTGATTAATTTTCACATTTTGTTGCCTGGAATTTGTATTGCTTGCCTTATACCTATGATATTCTTCTGAGACAGGAGGACACTTCACAAGTGGTGACATCCTCCCTACAAACGTGTTCCTCTTTATCTCTCCATACCACCAGTACTATCCTGTTCTGCCATTGGGAACATTGGATATGTTTCTATTGTGTTCATATGGGTGTTGTATCGCGTTACAAAGTTCGTCATTGTCCTATATTTTGTGACCCATATCCTCAGGGAAAACATTGTTTATGTATCTCTTTCCTATCCTTCTCCGGTTTCATGGTAGCTAGTCCCTTTATCTGCTGTATCTTTCCTACCTCTCCACTCTCTTTTTTTCTCATTTCCACCCTATTTTTTGAACATTATAAAAGGTAATATGTTTAACTCTCTCTTTCACTCTCCTTTTTTGTCTCTCTCTCTTCCTCAGCACAATATCCTCCATCTTGGGGGCGTGGCTGGACCAGTATTCTGAGGACTTCTGGAAGCCTCCGGAGTACAGCTGCCTGCGACGGCTAATCTCCTACCTGCACCTCAACTTCCCAGGATCGGACCTGGAACGCCGCGCCTGCAACCTCCTGACACACTTCCACCGCCGACAGCTCCAGGAGCCCGAGCACGAGTGTAAGATGACCGGCCGACTCCCAGCTGAACTTTTGATCTATGACCCTGACCCTCAACATGAGCATGGAGAGTCCAAAGTATTATTGGAAGGCCACAGATGTTTCCTGTGGTACTCCAAGTCAGATAACACTGTTGTTAGTCAATCCCTTAGGGAAAGTGTTACAGACAACCGTGTGTGTGTGTGTGTGTGTGTGTGTGTGTGTGTGTGTGTGTGTGTGTGTGTGTGTGTGTGTGTGTGTGCGAGAGAGATGTGGGTGTCAGGAAGCAAAGTCGAACCAACACAGTCAGATGCTCTAGTTTAGTCCAACCTGTATTGTCTTACAATACTTTGATCCACATCTTCCACGAAAGGTATATCTGAGTCTGTGGGCCCTCACTTCCCTACATTAAGTAGTTTACTAAACCCAGCCGTGTGTTTCATGTTCTTTTGCTAATGAATGGTGATGTTATCCCTCAGTGCTGGACCATGGTGGCTATCCGTTCACCCTACTGGAGGAGAATGGCTACGAGGATGAGCAGCTGGACTTCCTGAACTTTGACCCAGCGGTGGTGGCCGAGCAGTTCACCCTCATGGACGCGGTAGGATGCCAAAACATCACGAAACTCAGAAAACTTTAGTCCCAAATGCACATATTTGTGTACTAACAACATATAACAACATATCCTAAATAATAATTAACTCTGTCTTTGTTTGAGTTTTCTATGAAATTGTTGTCTATTATTTTCCATCATTTTCCATAATGGTACTCCATAGTTTGAGTTGCTCTCTCATTGTTTTCACAAAGTTCATGTGTATTTTTCCATGCCAGCAAGTCACCTTGGATTTGATCGAAAATGAAAAATTAAACACTGTAACTGTGTCCTGTTGGAGCCAAGGGGCTTCCTTGACCGGTCTTCAGGGGCTGTTAGATAAGACTGGAAGTGAGGACAGAAGACAGAGGGCTTTAGGCCCACACTGCTGTTGAGTTTCCACTCATAAACAAATGTCACTCCAAAAGCTTTCTTACCGGCATTTATTAGGAGACTTGTGTACAACGGGCAATTTTATCAATTGTCCTCAAAGCCTTCTGAAGTATCTGCCTGTTTCTGATTTCTCCCTCGCTTCTGCATAGGAGTGAAAACATGTTCATCTCATCCAAAATACATCTCTGGTTGCAGCAAGAAACGAAGCCTCCCTTTTGTTTGTCTTCCTCCAAACCTCCTCTTCTTTACTCCCCTTCTTCCTCATAGGAGCTCTTTAAAAAGGTGGTTCCCTACCACTGTCTGGGGAGTATTTGGTCGCAGCGGGATAAGAAGGGCAAGGAACACCTGGCCCCCACCATCCGTGCCACCGTCACCCAGTTCAACTGCGTCACCAACTGTGTCATCGCCACATGCCTGAGCGAGCGCTCGCTCAAACCCACGCAGCGCGCCAAGCTGGTGGAGCGCTGGATCGAAGTTGCCAGGGTGAGACACTGTTGTTAGCAGAAGTTGGTGTGGGATTACATTTGAATTAATAGTCATTTAGCAGACACTCTTAGCCAGAGCAATTTAGTAGTGAGCTCATCCATTTTCATACTTCTTTTTCATACTGATCCCCCATGGGAATCAAACCCACAACCCTGGTGTTGCAAGTGCCATGCTTTACCAACTGAGCTCCACGGGTAGAGCATGGTGTCCTTCCCCTTCAGTCCTGCAGAGGGGCAGTTTGTGCTGTGTAGCATGATGATTACTGTACCCATAATGCTCTGTTCCAAAGAGTTGGTCTTATTTGAGTAAAACAATTCTGAAGCTTATCTAGCGGTGTTCTGTCTCCTTACCAATACATTGGATTGATTTGCCCCTGGTGCTGAAATGAGTCCATTGATATTCATCTGAATATTTACTGTCTTTTTTTCTCTTCAGGAGTGTCGAATCCTGAAGAACTTTTCTTCACTGCGGGCTATCCTCTCTGCTCTGCAGTGCAACCCGGTCCACCGGCTGAAGAGGACATGGGACGAGGTGTCCAGGGAGAACTTCCGCATCTTCCATGAGTTGTCAGAAATCTTCTCTGACGAGAATAATCATTCGCTCAGCAGAGAGCTGCTCATTAAGGTAGGTTAATGAGCATGTGTGTGTGTGTGTGTGTGTGTGTGTGTGTGTGTGTGTGTGTGTGTGTGTGTGTGTGTGTGTGAAGGAGTACTCCTAGAGGGGTGTGACCCCACACAAGGGAATCTATATCACTCCACTGCCTGAAATCAGAGGACTACTGTAGTCAGAGCAGTGTGTGTGTATATATTTTGTTTGCTAATGCTTTATTGATTCTGTGCCCCAAACACAAATGTGCTCTCACACACACTCTGATTTCAGGCAGTTAGAGTGATGGGGTTTCCCCTGTGTGAGGTCACACAACTCTAGTGGTACTCCTGCTCTCACACAGACGGTGTCATCACCCAAGATGAGATGACAGTGTTACACTGCAGTAGATTCATGGTGTAACAGGGTGTGGTCACACACTACCCTGCAGTAGCATCATGGGGTGACGGGGCATGTGCATGCGAGTGTGACGCACTTGGAGACGGAATAAAAGGACATCCTGAAAGTCATTTCCAACACATAAAAACACAAAGTAAAAAACAAAATATGTGATCTGGAGTTTCCCATCTTAGCTGAATATCTTGGTGAGATATTTGGTCATCCTCCCAATGAGAAGAGTTCTTAGCTAACAATGTATTGCACTTTGGACACTTGGCAACATGATTCATATAGCCAATCCATTATCAACTGTTATGGAACAACATAGAACACTACAGAACAGTATAGAACAGAACAGTATAGCAGTAGAGAACAGAGCAGTATAGCAGTATAGAACAGAACAGTATAGCAGTATAGAACAGAACAGTATAGCAGTATAGAACAGAATAGTATAGAACAGAACAGTATAGCAGTAGAGAACAGAACAGTATAGCAGTAGAGAACAGAGCAGTATAGCAGTAGAGAACAGAGCAGTATAGCAGTATAGAACAGAACAGTATAGCAGTATAGAATAGAACAGTATAGCAGTATAGAACAGAACAGTATAGCAGTATAGAACAGAACAGTATAGCAGTATATAACAGAACAGTATAGCAGTATAGAACAGAACAGTATAGCAGTATATAACAGAATAGTATAGAACAGTATAGCAGTAGAGAACATAGCAGTATAGAACAGAACAGTATAGCAGTATAGAACAGAACAGTATAGCAGTATAGAACAGAACAGTATAGCAGTATAGAACAGAATAGTATAGAACAGAACAGTATAGCAGTAGAGAACAGAGTAGTATAGCAGTATAGAACAGAACAGTATAGCAGTATAGAACAGAACAGTATAGCAGTATAGAACAGAACAGTATAGCAGTATAGAACAGAATAGTATAGAACAGAACAGTATAGCAGTAGAGAACAGAGCAGTATAGCAGTATAGAACAGAACAGTATAGCAGTATAGAACAGAACAGTATAGCAGTATAGAACAGAACAGTATAGCAGTATAGAACAGAACAGTATAGCAGTATAGAACAGAATAGTATAGAACAGAACAGTATAGCAGTAGAGAACATAGCAGTATAGCAGTATAGAACAGAACAGTATAGCAGTATAGAACAGAACAGTATAGCAGTAGAGAACAGAACAGTATAGCAGTAGAGAACAGAACAGTATAGCAGTAGAGAACAGAGCAGTATAGCAGTAGAGAACAGAGCAGTATAGCAGTATAGAACAGAACAGTATAGCAGTATAGAACAGAACAGTATAGCAGTATAGAACAGAACAGTATAGCAGTATAGAACAGAACAGTATAGCAGTATAGAACAGAATAGTATAGAACAGAACAGTATAGCAGTAGAGAACAGAGCAGTATAGCAGTAGAGAACAGAGCAGTATAGCAGTATAGAACAGAACAGTATAGCAGTATAGAACAGAACAGTATAGCAGTATAGAACAGAACAGTATAGCAGTATAGAACAGAACAGTATAGAACAGAACAGTATAGCAGTATAGAACAGAACAGTATAGCAGTATAGAAATGACTAGTATAGCAGTATAGAACAGAATAGTATATAACAGAATAGTATAGCAGTATAGAACAGAACAGTATAGCAGTATAGAACAGAATAGTATAGAACAGAATAGTATAGAACAGAACAGTATAGCAGTATAGAACAGAACAGTATAGCAGTATAGAACAGAACAGTATAGCAGTATAGAACAGAATAGTATAGAACAGAATAGTATAGCAGTATAGAACAGAATAGTATAGCAGTATAGAACAGAATAGTATAGCAGTATAGAACAGAATAGTATAGCAGTATAGAACAGAATAGTATAGCAGTATAGAACAGAACAGTATAGCGGTATAGAACAGAGCAGTATAGAACTGAACAGCAGTATAGAACAGTATAGCAGTATAGAACAGAATAGTATAGCAGTATAGAACATAACAGTATAGCAGTATAGAACAGAACAGTATAGCAGTATAGTACAGTGTAGCAGTATAGAACAGAATAGTATAGCAGTATAGAACAGTACAGAAGAGTATAGCAGTATAGAACAGAACAGCATAGCAGTATAGAACAGAACAGTATAGCAGTATAGAACAGAACCGTATAGAACAGTACAGAACAGTAGAACAGTACAGAACAGTATAGCAGTATAGAACAGAACAGAACAGTATAGCAGTATAGAACAGAACAGTATAACAGTATAGAACAGAACAGAACAGTATAGCAGTATAGAACAGAACAGTATAGCAGTATAGAACAGTACAGAACAGTATAGCAGTATAGAACTGAACAGTATAGCAGTATAGAACAGTACAGAACAGTATAGCAGTATAGAACAGAACAGTATAGCAGTATAGAACAGAACCGTATAGAACAGTACAGAACAGTAGAACAGTACAGAACAGTATAGCAGTATAGAACAGAACAGAACAGTATAGCAGTATAGAACAGAACAGTATAACAGTATAGAACAGAACAGCATAGCAGTATAGAACAGTATAGCAGTATAAAACAGAACAGAACAGTATAGCAGTATAAAACAGAACAGTATAGCAGTATAGAACAGTACAGAATAGTATAGCAGTATAGAACAGTACAGAATAGTACAGCAGTATAGAGCAGTACAGAACAGTATAGCAGTATAGAACAGTACAGAATAGTACAGCAGTATAGAACAGTACTGCAGTATAGAACTGAACCGTATAAAGGTGGTTGTTCTGGTGGGTGGTCTTGGGCATGGGGGTGTGAGACTGTGCAGGTGTTATGTAGGGGAGATAGCAACTAATCCCTCTTACACACACATAGACATCAAACCCTGACATTCCCCAAATTCCAGAACAAACACACGCATACATACGTCAGGTATCTAGATGTTGGCCGCTATGTGTGTTTGGGGGGGGGGGGGGGGTGCAACTTGGGAATATATCTCCCCTGCTGATACTCTGCAGTAGAAGGGAGGGTGTATGTTCACCATTTGATAGCTTGATAAATGATAAGCACGGTGCGCATTCCAGGTAAAAGTGGGGATTCTTTAATTTAATTGAACAGAAACTAGTGTTATCTGATTGCTGAAATAGGGGCTTAGGCTTTAGATCTCACTGTGAATGTTGTCCGTTATTTTTTCTGTTTAGGAAGGCACGTCCAAATTCGCCACCCTGGAAATAAACCCCAAACGAGCCCAGAAGAGACAGCAGCAACCCCGAGACCTGGTAAGGACATTAAGAGAGAGGCAATGTAAGAAAGGAGGGAGGGAGGGTAAGATGGAGTGGACTTAGAGAGAGACAAAATACTAGAAAGATTGAAGAGGAAGAAAAAAGTGACTTTTACAAAAATGGAGGATGACATGAAAAGCAGAGAGAGATGACATGGAGGATGACATGAAAAGCAGAGAGAGAAGACATGGAGGATGGCATGAAAAGCAGAGAGAGAAGACATGGAGGATGGCATGAAAAGCAGAGAGAGATGACATGGAGGATGGCATGAAAAGCAGAGAGAGATGACATGGAGGATGGCATGAAAAGCAGAGAGAGAAGACAAGGAGGATGGCATGAAAAGCAGAGAGAGATGACAATGAGGATGGCATGAAAAGCAGGGAGAGAGATGACATGAAAAGCAGGGAGAAAGCAGAGAGAGATGACAAGGAGGATGGCATGAAAAGCAGGGAGAGAGATGACATGAAAAGCAGGGTGAAAGCAGAGAGAGATGACATGAAAAGCAGGGAGAAAGCAGAGAGAGATGACATGAAAATGCATGAAAGCAGAGAGAGATGACATGAAAAGCATGGATGAAAAGCAGAGAGAGATGACAAGGAGGATGGCATGAAAAGCAGGGAGATAGATTACATGAAAAGCAGGGAGAAAGCAGAGATAGATGACATGAAAAGCAGAGAGATAGATTACATGAAAAGCAGAGAGATAGATGACATGAAAAGCAGGGAGAAAGCAGAGATAGATGACATGAAAAGCAGGGAGAAAGCAGAGAGAGATGACATGAAAAGCACAGAGAAAGCAGAGAGAGATGACATGAAAAGCAGGGAGAAAGCAGAGAGAGAGATGACATGAAAAGCAGAGATGATGACATGCAGGGAGAAAGCAGAGAGAGAGATGAGAAAAGAAAGCAGAGAGAGATGACATGAAAAGCAGGGAGAAAGCAGAGATGACATGAAAAGCAGGGAGAAAGCAGAGAGAGATGACATGAAAAGCAGAGAGAAAGCAGAGAGAGATGACATGAAAAGCAGGGAGAAAGGATGACATGAAAAGCAGGAGAAAGCATGACATGAAAAGCAGGGAGAGAGAAAAGCAGACATGAAAAGCAGAGAAAGCAGAGAGATGACATGAAAAGCAGAGAAAGATGACATGAGAATAGCATGAAAAGCAGAGAGAGAGATGACATGAAAAGCATGAAAAGCAGAGAGAGATGACATGACAGGAGAAAGCAGAGAGATGACATGAAAAGCATGCAGAGAGAGAGATGAAAAGCATGAAAAGCAGAGAAAGATGACATGAAAAGCAGGGAGAAAGCAGAGAGATGACATGAAAAGTACATGAAAAGCAGGAGAAAAGCAGAGAGAGATGACATGAAAAGCAGAGAGAAAGATGACATGAAAAGCAGGGAGAAAGCAGAGATAGATGACATGAAAAGCAGGGAGAAAGCAGAGATAGAGATGACATGAAAAGCAGGGAGAAAGCAGAGAGAGATGACATGAAAAGAGAGAGATGACAGAGGAGATGGCATGAAAAGCAGAGAGAAAGATGGCATGAAAAGCAGGGAGAAGATGACATGAAAAGCAGGAGAGATGACATGAAAAGCAGGGAGAAAGCAGAGAGAATGACATGATGACATGAAAAGCAGGGAGAAAGCAGAGCGATGACATGAAAAGCAGGGAGAAAGCAGAGAGAGATGACATGAAAAGCAGAGAGAGATGACATGGAGGATGGCATGAAAAGCATGGCATGAAAAGCAGAGAGAGAGATGACATGAAAAGCAGGGAGAAAGCAGAGCGAGAGATGACATGAAAAGGGGAGAAAGCAGAGAGAGAGATGACATGAACATCAGGGAGAAAGCAGAGAGAGAGAGATGACATGAAAAGCAGGGAGAAAGCAGAGAGAGAGAGATGACATGAAAAGCAGGGAGAAAGCAGAGAGAGATGACATGAAAAGCAGAGAGAAGAGCAGAGAGATGACATGAAAAGCAGAGTGAGATGACATGAAAAGCAGAGAGAGAGATGACATGAAAAGCAGAGAGAGATTACATGAAAATCAGAGAAAGCAGAGAGAGAGATGACATGAAAAGCAGGGAGAGAGACAGAAAAGCAGGAGAGAGATGACATGAAAAGCAGGGAGAAATGAAAAGCAGAGAGAGATGACATGAAAAGCAGGAGAAAGCAGAGAGAGACATGAAAAGCAGAGAAAGCAGAGAGAGATGACATGAAAAGCAGAGAGAGAGATTACATGAAAATCAGAGAGAAAAAAGCAGATTGACATGAAAAGCAGAGAGAAAGCAGAGAGAGATGAAAAGCAGAGAGAGATTACATGAAAAGCAGGGAGAGAAACATGAAAAGCAGAGATGACATGAAAAGCAGGGAGAGAGATGACATGAAAAGCAGGGAGAAAGCAGAGAGATGACATGATGATGACATGAAAAGCAGAGAGATGACATGAAAAGCAGGGAGAAAGCAGAGAGAGATGACATGAAAAGCAGAGAGATGACATGAAAAGCAGAGTGAGATGACATGAAAAGCAGAGAGAGAGATTACATGAAAAGCAGAGAAAAAGCAGAGTGAGAGATGACATGAAAAGCAGAGAGAGATGACATGAAAAGCAGAGAGAGAGCAGAGAGAGATGACATGAAAAGCAGTGAGAAAGCAGAGATGACATGAAAAGCAGAGAGAAAGCAGAGAGAGATGACATGAAAAGCAGAGAGAGATGACATGAAAAGCAGAGAGAGATGACATGAAAAGCAGAGAGATGACATGAAAAGAGAGAGATGACATGAAAAAGCAGAGAGAAAGAGAGAGAGATGACATGAAAAGCAGGGAGAAAGCAGAGAGAGAGATGACATGAAAAGCAGAGAGAAAGCAGAGAGAGATGACATGAAAAGCAGAGAGATTACATGAAAAGCAGGGAGAGAGATGACATGAAAAGCAGGGAGAGATGACATGAAAAGCAACATGAAAATCAGGGAGAAAGCAGAGAGAGAGATGACATGAAAAGCAGGGAGAAAGCAGAGAGAGATGACATGAAAAGCAGAGAGAGAGATTACATGAAAAGCAGAGAGAAAGCAGAGAGAGATGACATGAAAAGCAGGGAGAAAGCAGAGAGAGAGATGACATGAAAAGCAGGGAGAAAGCAGAGAGAGAGATGACATGAAAAGCAGGGAGAAAGCAGAGAGAGATGACATGAAAAGCAGAGAGCGATGACAAGGAGGATGGCATGAAAAGCAGGGAGAAAGCAGAGATAGACATGAAAAGTAGGGAGAGAGATTACATGAAAATCAGAGAGAAAGCAGAGAGAGATGACATGAAAAGCAGAGAGAAAGCAGAGAGAGATGACATGAAAAGCAGGGAGAAAGCAGAGAGAGATAGATGACATGAAAAGCAGGGAGAAAGCAGAGAGAGATGACATGAAAAGCAGGAGAAAGCAGAGAGAGATGACATGAAAAGCAGAGAGAGATGACAAGGAGGATGGCATGAAAAGCAGAGAGAGAGATGACATGGAGGATGGCATGAAAAGCAGAGATGACAAGGAGGATGGCATGAAAAGCAGGGAGAAAGCAGAGAGAGATGACATGAAAAGCAGGGAGAAAGCAGAGCGATGACATGAAAAGCAGGGAGAAAGCAGAGAGAGATGACATGAAAAGCAGGGAGAAAGCAGAGAGAGATGACATGGAGGATGGCATGAAAAGCAGAGAGAGATGACATGAAAATCAGGGAGAAAGCAGAGAGAGATGACATGAAAAGCAGGGAGAAAGCAGAGCGAGAGATGACATGAAAAGCAGGGAGAGATGACATGAAAAGCAGGGAGAGATGACATGAACATCAGGGAGAAAGCAGAGAGAGAGATGACATGAAAAGCAGGGAGAAAGCAGAGAGAGAGAGATGACATGAAAAGCAGGGAGAAAGCAGAGAGAGATGACATGAAAAGCAGAGAGAAAGCAGAGAGAGATGACATGAAAAGCAGAGTGAGATGACATGAAAAGCAGAGTGAGATGACATGAAAAGCAGAGAGAGAGATTACATGAAAATCAGAGAGAAAGCAGAGTGAGAGATGACATGAAAAGCAGAGAGATTACATGAAAAGCAGGGAGATGACATGAAAAGCAGGAGATGATGACATGAAAAGCAGGGAGAAGATGACATGAAAATCAGGGAGAAAGCAGAGAGAGATGACATGAAAAGCAGGGAGAAAGCAGAGAGAGATGACATGAAAAGCAGAGAGAGAGATTACATGAAAATCAGAGAGCAGAAGAGATGACATGAAAAGCAGAGAGAAAGCAGAGTGAGAGATGACATGAAAAGCAGAGGAGATTACATGAAAAGCAGGGAGAGAGATGACATGACATGAAAAAAGCAGGGAGAGAGATGACATGAAAAGCAGGGAGAAAGAGAGAGACATGAAAAGCAGGAGAAAGCAGAGAGAGATGACATGAAAGCAGATGACATGAAAAGCAGGGAGAAAGCAGAGAGAGATGACATGAAAAGCAGAGAGATGACATGAAAAGCAGAGTGAGATGACATGAAAAGCAGAGAGAGAGATTACATGAAAAGCAGAGAAAAAGCAGAGTGAGAGATGACATGAAAAGCAGAGAGAGATGACATGAAAAGCAGAGAGAGAGCAGAGAGAGATGACATGAAAAGCAGGAGAAAGCAGAGAGATGGCATGAAAAGCAGAGAGAAAGCAGAGAGAGATGACATGAAAAGCAGAGAGAGATGACATGAAAAGCAGAGAGAGATGACATGAAAAGCAGAGAGATGACATGAAAAGCAGAGAGAGATGACATGGAGGATGGCATGAAAAGCAGAGAGAGATGACATGAAAAGCAGGGAGAAAGCAGAGAGAGAGATGACATGAAAATCAGAGAGAAAGCAGAGTGAGAGATGACATGAAAAGCAGAGAGATTACATGAAAAGCAGGGAGAGAGATGACATGAAAAGCAGGGAGAGATGACATGAAAAGCAGGGAGAGAGATGACATGAAAATCAGGGAGAAAGCAGAGAGAGAGATGACATGAAAAGCAGGGAGAAAGCAGAGAGAGATGACATGAAAAGCAGAGAGAGATGACATGAAAATCAGAGAGAAAGCAGAGAGAGATGACATGAAAAGCAGGGAGAAAGCAGAGAGAGATGAAAAGCAGGGAGAAAGCAGAGAGAGAGACATGAAAAGCAGGGAGAAAGCAGAGAGAGATGACATGAAAAGCAGAGAGAGACAAGGAGGATGGCATGAAAAGAGGGAGAAAGCAGAGATAGATGACATGAAAAGCAGGGAGAGAGATTACATGAAAATCAGAGAGAAAGCAGAGAGATGACATGAAAAGCAGAGAGAAAGCAGAGAGATGACATGAAAAGCAGGGAGAGAGATTACATGAAAATCAGAGAGAAAGCAGAGTGAGAGATGACATGAAAAGCAGAGAGATTACATGAAAAGCAGGGAGAGAGATGACATGAAAAGCAGGGAGAGATGACATGAAAAGCAGGGAGATGACATGAAAAGCAGGGAGAAAGCAGAGAGAGATGACATGAAAAGCAGGGAGAAAGCAGAGAGAGATGACATGAAAAGCAGAGAGAGAGATTACATGAAAATCAGAGAGAAAGCAGAGAGAGATGACATGAAAAGCAGAGAGAAAGCAGAGTGAGAGATGACATGAAAAGCAGAGAGAGATTACATGAAAAGCAGGGAGAGAGATGACATGAAAAGCAGGGAGAGATGACATGAAAAGCAGGGAGAGAGATGACATGAAAAGCAGGGAGAAAGCAGAGAGAGAGATGACATGAAAAGCAGGGAAAGAAAGAGAGAGAGATGACATGAAAGCAGAGAGAGATGACATGAAAAGCAGGGAGAAAGCAGAGAGAGATGACATGAAAAGCAGAGAGATGACATGAAAAGCAGAGTGAGATGACATGAAAAGCAGAGAGAGAGATTACATGAAAAGCAGAGAAAAAGCAGAGTGAGAGATGACATGAAAAGCAGAGAGAGATGACATGAAAAGCAGAGAGAGAGCAGAGAGAGATGACATGAAAAGCAGTGAGAAAGCAGAGAGATGGCATGAAAAGCAGAGAGAAAGCAGAGAGAGATGACATGAAAAGCAGGGAGAAAGCAGAGAGAGATGACATGAAAAGCAGAGAGATGACATGAAAAGCAGAGTGAGATGACATGAAAAGCAGAGAGAGAGATTACATGAAAAGCAGAGAAAAAGCAGAGTGAGAGAT
This sequence comes from Oncorhynchus masou masou, assembly GCF_036934945.1. Lineage (NCBI taxonomy): Eukaryota > Metazoa > Chordata > Actinopteri > Salmoniformes > Salmonidae > Oncorhynchus > Oncorhynchus masou. The sequence goes on along the minus strand of NC_088239.1, from coordinate 74,916,310 downwards.
GACATGAAAAGCAGAGAGAGATGACATGAAAAGCAGAGAGAGAGCAGAGAGAGATGACATGAAAAGCAGTGAGAAAGATGAGATGGCATGAAAAGCAGAGAGAAAGCAGAGAGAGATGACATGAAAAGCAGAGAGAGATGACATGAAAAGCAGAGAGAGATGACATGAAAAGCAGGAGAGATGACATGGAGGATGGCATGAAAAGCAGAGAGAAAGCAGAGAGAGATGACATGAAAAGCAGGAGAAAGCAGAGAGAGAGATGACATGAAAATCAGAGAGAAAGCAGAGTGAGAGATGACATGAAAAGCAGAGAGATTACATGAAAAGCAGGGAGAGATGACATGAAAAGCAGGGAGAGATGACATGAAAAGCAGGAGAGAGATGACATGAAAATCAGGGAGAAAGCAGAGAGAGATGACATGAAAAGCAGGGAGAAAGCAGAGAGAGATGACATGAAAAGCAGAGAGAGAGATTACATGAAAATCAGAGAGAAAGCAGAGAGAGATGACATGAAAAGCAGAGAGAAAGCAGAGTGAGAGATGACATGAAAAGCAGAGAGAGATTACATGAAAAGCAGGGAGAGAGATGACATGAAAAGCAGGGAGAGATGACATGAAAAGCAGGGAGAGAGATGACATGAAAAGCAGGGAGAAAGCAGAGAGAGAGATGACATGAAAAGCAGGGAGAAAGCAGAGAGAGATGACATGGAAAGCAGAGAGAGATGACATGAAAAGCAGGGAGAAAGCAGAGAGAGATGACATGAAAAGCAGAGAGATGACATGAAAAGCAGAGTGAGATGACATGAAAAGCAGAGAGAAAAGCGAGATGACATGAAAAGCAGAGAGAGATGACATGAAAAGCAGAGAGAGAGCAGAGAGAGATGACATGAAAAGCAGTGAGAAAGCAGAGAGATGGCATGAAAAGCAGAGAGAAAGCAGAGAGAGATGACATGAAAAGCAGAGAGAGATGACATGAAAAGCAGAGAGAGATGACATGAAAAGCAGAGAGATGACATGAAAAGCAGAGAGAGAGATGGCATGAAAAGCAGAGAGAAAGCAGAGAGAGATGACATGAAAAGCAGGGAGAAAGCAGAGAGAGATGACATGAAAAGCAGGGAGAAAGCAGAGAGAGATGACATGAAAAGCAGAGAGATGAAAAGCAGAGAGAGATGACATGGAGGATGGCATGAAAAGCAGAGAGAAAGCAGAGAGAGATGACATGAAAAGCAGGGAGAAAGCAGAGAGAGAGATGACATGAAAAGCAGGGAGAAAGCAGAGAGAGAGATGACATGAAAAGCAAAGAAAGCAGAGGGAGAGATGACATGAAAAGCAGGGAGAAAGCAGAGGGAGATGACATGGATGACATGAAAAGCAGGGAGAAAGCAGAGAGAGATGACATGAAAAGCAGGGAGAAAGCAGAGAGAGAGATGACATGAAAAGCAAAAGCAGGGAAAAGCAGAGGGAGAGATGACATGAAAAGCAGGGAGAAAGCAGAGAGATGACATGAAAAGCAGGGAGAAAGCAGAGGGAGAGATGAAATGTTCTGACAGACAGAGGATGAGAGAGTATAGGGGAGGTCAAAAAATGAAGACCGAGTGAGAGCCAGAGAGCCTTACAAGAGCGAGAGATGATGAGTGCATTCATCTTAAGATAGTTAGTTTGGTGAGGGACAGAAAGAGAGGGAAAGATGTAAATGAAAGAAAAAGAGAGCGAGAGGTGACAGATGTAGTCAAAGCACCCCATCTTGGCCCTGTAGATTAGACCGACTGGTTTATCTTAAGCCGTGTCAGGAAGTGTTCCAGCGGGCCAGACGCCATAGAATAGAAAACAAGCGGTCCTCTGTCCTCACTGAACTCTGCTGACACTCAGACACACACAGTCACACATGCTCCTATTGCCATGTTTTCTGGTTCGAATCCCTGAGCCGACGAGGCGAAGAATCTGTCTGTGCCCTTCAGCAAGGCTCTTAACCCAAATTGCTCCTGTAAGTCGCTCTGGATAAGAGCGTCTGCTAAATGACTCGAATGTACATTTTATGGATCAATGCTCTCTCACCCTTTCACTCTCACTCATCTGCTCCACTTTAAAATCACTCCCTTTGAAATTGACCCACTTTGTAGTAAATGGCTGTCATGGATGTCTCTAAAGAAAATAGCTTAGAGGTGCAGTATTTTGTTGTTCACAATAAGGGGATTCATGTCATTGTTCTCTCTGTGGTGTATAGAATAAGAAGGGACACACCGCCCTCTAGTGGTTGTTTGGGGAATCAATCTGACTCGCAAAATGCTCACAGCTCACTCTAGTGGTGATATGCAACTTTACAGCTTAATTTGACTGTAATTACAATGTAATCATATGACAATTGAACTGGGAACAGCAGCCAGCTGTAGATAGCTCATTTATATAAGCAGTGTCCACAGAGGGAGATGCAGATATTCAATTATTGATTTCCATATAATTTTTTCCCCCTGATGGAAAATGGACGTTACTCATTATTTAATCACTAGCAAAGTAATGCATGCACACGTACACACACACACGCGTACACATGTACAGACGTACACACACACACACACACACACACACACACACACACACGTACACACGTACAGACGTACACACACACACACACACACACACACACACACACACACACACACACACACACACACGTACACACGTACACACACACGTACACACACACACACACACACACACACACACACACACATACACACACACACACACACACACACAACATCGACGAGCTAACCACCTCCGTCATCGGCTTAATTAGAAAATGCATCAGTGACGTTGTACCCACGGTGAGGGTTCGCTGCTTCCCCAACCAAAAGTCCTGGATTAACACCAAGGTTGGCACTAAACTAAAGGACAAGGCTACCCCATACAGAGATATCGTAGACAACCCTGAGGCTACGGCCGAGGACAGGAATAAGTACAAGAAGTACCGCTATGACCTCCAGAGTCCTCAAACGAGCAAAAAGACAATATAGGAATAAGGTGGATTCATACTACACAGGCTCCGACGCCACCCGCATGTGTCAAGGGCTACAGTCCATTACGGATCACAAAGGAAGACCCAACTCCATGCATTTTATGTACGCTTTGACACCGACCCGGGTGTGAGTGCTGTCACCGACCCAGAGGACTAATCTCGCTCTCCAAGGCCGACGTGAGAAGGGTCTTTAATCAGGTCAACAGCTGCAAGGCCGCGGGCCCCGTCGGTATTCCAGGACACGTTCTCTGCCTGTGCAGAACAGCTGGCAGGCATGTTCACGGTCATTTTCAACCTCTCCTTGTCCCAGTATGTAATCCCCACGTTTTAAGATGACCACAATGATCCCTGTTACTGAGATCTCTTAAGGATTCATGCCACAATGATTACCGCCCTGTTGCACTCACTTCTGTGAAGTGCTAATGAAGGGCTTTGAGAGGCTGGTTATGGCACACATTAACTCCACCATTCCAGCTACCCTAGACCCACTCAATTTTGCATACTGCCCCAACAGACCCTTAGACCCAATCTCAATTGCTCCCCACACTGCCCTCGCCCACCTAGATAAGAGGAATAACTACAGTGCATTCGGAAAGTATTCAGACCTTTGATTTTTTCCACGTATCATCCTTATTCTAAAATTGATTTAAATGGTTTTTTCCCACTCATCAATCTACACACAATACCACATAATGACAAAGCAAAAACATTTTTTTTTTAAATCTTTGCAAATTTATTACAAACAAAAAACGGAAATATCACATTTCCATAAGTATTCAAACCCCTTTACTCAGTACTTTGTTGAAGCACCTTTGGCAGCGATTACAGCCTCAAGTCTTCCTGGGTATGACACTACAAGCTTGGCACACCTGTATTTGGGAAGTTTCTCCTATTCTTCTCTGCAGATCCTCTCAAGCTCTGTCAAGTTGGATGGGGAGCGTTGCTGCACAGCTATTTTCAGGTCTCTCCAGAGATGTTCGGTCAGGTTCAAGTCCAGGCTCTGGCTGGGCCACTCAAGGATGTTCAGAGACTGGTCCCGAAGCCACACCTGCGTTGTCTTGGCTGTGTGTTTAGGGTCGTTGTCCTGTTGGAAAGTGAACCTTCACCCCAGTCTGAGGTCCTGATCGCTCTGGAGCAGGTTTTCATCAAGCATCTCTCTGTACTTTTGCTCCATTCATATTTCCCTCGATTCTGACTAGTCTCCCAGTCCCTGCTGCTGAAACATTTCCCCACAGCATGATGCTGCCACCACCATGATTTACTGTAGGGATGGTGCCAGGTTTCCTCTAGATGTGATGCTTGGCATTCAGGGCAAAGAGTTCAATCTCTCATCAGAACAGAGAATCTTGTTTCTCATGGTCAGAGTCCTTTAGGTGCCTTTTGGCAAACTCCAAGCGGGCTGTCATGTGCCTTTGTGGCCACTCTACCATAAAGGCCTGATTGTTGGAGTGCTGCAGAGATGGTTGTCCTTCTGGAAGTTTCTCCCATCTCCACAGAGGAGCTCTGTCAGAGTAACCATCGGGTTCTTTGTCACCTCCCTGACCAGGGCCCTTCACCCCGGATTGCTCAGTTTGGCCAGGTGGCCAGCTCTTGGAAGAGTCTTAGTGGTTCCAAACTTTTTCCATTTAAGAATGTTCTTGGGGACCTTCAATGCTGCAGACATTTTTTGGTACCCTTCCCCAGATCTGTGCCTCAACACAATCCTGTCTCGGAGATCTACAGACAATTCCTTCGACATCATGGCTTGGTTTTTGCTCTGACATGCACTGTCAACTGTGGACCTTATATAGATGCGTGTGTGCCTTTCCAAATCATGTCCAATACATTGTATTTACCACAGGTGGACTCCAATCTAGTTGTAGAAACATCTCAAGGTTGATCAATGGAAACAGGATGCACCTTAGCTCAATTTCGAGTCTCATAGCAAAGGGTCTGAATACTTATGTAAGTAAGGTATTTCTAAAAACCTGTTTTCACTTTGTCATTATGGGGTATTGTGTGTAGATTGATGAGGGAGAAAAAATATTTAATCAATTTCAGAATAAAGCTGTAACGTAACAAAATGTGGAAAAAGTCAAGGTGTCTGAATAATTTCCGAATGCACTGTATGTGAGAATGCTGTTCATTGACTACAGCTCAGCGTTTAACACCATTATCCCCTCAAGCTCGTCACCAAGCTTAGGACTCTGGGTCTGAACACATACCTCTGCAACTGGATCCTGGACTTGACGTGCCGACTCCAGGTGGTAAGGGTAGGCAACATCACCTCCACCACACTGACCCTTAACACAGGAGCCCCACAGGGGTGTGTGCTTAGTCCCCTCCTGTACTCGCTGTTCACCTACGACTGTGTACGACTTCAACGGATGACTTCAACGCCATTATCAAGTTCACTGATGACATGACGGTGGTAGGCCTGAGCACCGGCGACAATGAGTCAGCCTACAGGGAGGAGGTCAGTGTGGTGCCAGAGCAACAACCTCTCCCTCAACGTCAGCAAGACCAAGGAGCTGATCGTGGACTATAGGAAATGGGGGGGTGAGCACACCCCAATCCACATCGACGGGGCGGCAGTGGAGCAGGTCGACAGCTTCAAGTTCCTCGGTGTCCAAATCACTAAAGACTGAAAATGTCCAAACACACACGTACAGTCATGAAGAAGGAGCTAATGCACCTCTTCCACTCAGGAGGATGAAAAGGTTTGGCACGGACCCTCAAATCCTGAAAAGTTCTACAGTTGTACCATTTGAAAGCATATTGACTGACTGCATCACTGCTTGGTATGGCAATAGCACCGCCCTCGATCGCATGGCGCTACGTACGTCACTGAGAACGAGCTTCCTGCCATTCAGGACCTCTATATCAGGCGGTGTGAAAAGAAGGCCCGGAAAATCGCCAAAGACTCCAACCACCCAGGCCAGGCCGTAGACTATTTTCTCTGCTGCCTCACGGCATAAGGTGTGTCAGATCTGACCCCAGCAGGCTCTTGAACAGCTTCTATCCCCAAGCAATACAACTGATAAATAACAAACAAAATAACTACACAGACCGAGTTTACCTCGTATCTTTATTGACCTTTTTATTTCAGTCTCTCTGGACACACACAGGGCCCTACACGCACGCACACACACACACACACACACACACACACACACACACACACACACACACACACACACACACACACACACATACTTTTCACTCCAACACACACACAAACACTCACTCCATCATCTGCTCTCACACATAATATGCACATACATTTATACTGACTCTACACACCCGCACACCCACACTCCCACTCACCTGCAAGCTGCTGCCACTCTGTTTATCTTCTATCCAGTTGCCTAGTCACCCCTGTACATATCTACCTCCATCACCCCAGTATACCTGTCACCTTACCCCTATACATATCTACCTCCACCACTCCAGTATCCCTGTCACCTTACCCCTATACATATCTACCTCCATCACCCCAGTATCCCTGTCCCTGTCACCCCCCTATACATATCTACCTCCATCACCCCAGGATCCCTGTCACCTTACCCCTATACATATCTACCTCCATCACTCCAGTATTCCTGTCACCTTACCCCTGTGCATATCTACCTCCACCACTCCAGTATCCCTGTCACCTTACCCCTATACATATCTACCTCCATCACCCCAGTATCCCTGTCACCTTACCCCTATACATATCTACCTCCATCACCCCAGGATCCCTGTCACCTTACCCCTATACATATCTACCTCCATCACCCCAGGATCCCTGTCACCTTACCCCTATACATATCTACCTCCATCACTCCAGTATTCCTGTCACCTTACCCCTGTGCATATCTACCTCCACCACTCCAGTATCCCTGTCACCTTACCCCTATACATATCTACCTCCATCACCCCAGTATCCCTGTCACCTTACCCCTATACATATCTACCTCCATCACCCCAGTATCCCTGTCACCTTACCCCTATACATATCTACCTCCATCACCCCAGTATCCCTGTCACCTTACCCCTATACATATCTACCTCCATCACCCCAGTATCCCTGTCACCTATATACATATCTACCTCCATCACCCCAGTATCCCTGTTACCTTACCCCTATACATATCTACCTCCATCACCCCAGTATCCCTGTCACCTTACCCCTATACATATCTACCTCCATCACCCCAGTATCCCTGTCACCTTACCCCTATACATATCTACCTCCATCACCCCAGGATCCTGTCACCTTACCCCTATACATATCTACCTCCATCACCCCAGGATCCCTGTCACCTTACCCCTATACATATCTACCTCCATCACTCCAGTATCCCTGTCACCTTACCCCTATACATATCTACCTCCATCACCCCAGTATCCCTGTCACCTTACCCCTACGCATATCTACCTCCATCACTCCAGTATCCCTGTCACCTTACCCCTATACATATCTACCTCCATCACCCCAGTATCCCTGTCACCTTACCCCTATACATATCTACCTCCATCACCCCAGTATCCTGTCACCTTACCCCTATACATATCTACCTCCATCACTCCAGTATCCCTGTCACCTTACCCCTATACATATCTACCTCCATCACCCCAGTATCCCTGTCACCTTACCCCTATACATATCTACCTCCATCACCCCAGTATCCTGTCACCTTACCCCTATACATATCTACCTCCATCACTCCAGTATCCCTGTCACCTTACCCTTATACATGTCTACCTCCATCACCCCAGGATCCCTGTCACCTTACCCCTATACATATCTACCTCCATCACCCCAGGATCCCTGTCACCTTACCCCTATACATATCTACCTCCATCACCCCAGGATCCCTGTCACCTTACCCCTATACATATCTACCTCCATCACTCCAGTATCCCTGTCACCTTACCCCTATACATATCTACCTCCATCACCCCAGTATCCCTGTCACCTTACCCCTATACATATCTACCTCCATCACCCCAGGATCTCTGTCACCTTACCCCTATACATATCTACCTCCATCACTCCAGTATCCCTGTCACCTTACCCCTATACATATCTACCTCCATCACTCCAGTATCCCTGTCACCTTACCCCTATACATATCTACCTCCATCACCCCAGTATCCCTGTCACCTTACCCCTATACATATCTACCTCCATCACCCCAGTATCCCTGTCACCTTACCCCTATACATATCTACCTCCATCACCCCAGGATCCCTGCACATGTAAATATGGTATTGGAACTGACTTTTTAAAATATTTCCGGTATATAGTATGTTTACTTACTTACCGGTACTTTATTGTGTATTTCAAATGTCTTATTCTTATTTCTCGTGTGATTTTTTTTTCTTACTAGTAATATATTGTTCTTGATTATTGCATTGTTGGGTTGTGATTTCACAGTACTTGTGCATGTGACATTAAAAACTTGAAACACACGCTAACACCAGTCTCTGCCTGCCTGTTTGTTTATTTCAGAGTGTGATGCAGGGGACCATTCCCTACCTGGGCACTTTCCTTACAGACCTAGTCATGATGGACACAGCCATGAAGGACTACCTGGACGTGAGTGGCACACACACACACAGACACACACTCACACATCCCCTCTTTCCTCAAAATTACACACAACCCAATTTCTGTTCTGAATAACATATTTTCTTGTTTACAGGGAGGGCTGATCAATTTTGAGAAGAGGAGGAAGGTGAGAAATGCAATATGAATTTAAAGTGTGATGATGATTATGGTGATTACAATGATGATGAAGATGTGAGTGCATATTGATCATTTTCTTTCCTCTGGTTGTATAGGAGTTTGAGGTGATTGCCCAGATCAAGCTTCTGCAGCTGGCCTGCAACAACTATAACTTCACCCGAAACAAGCGTTTCCGAGAGTGGTTCTCCGGTGTGGACAAACTCACAGAGGCTGAGAGGTAAGAGAGAGAACAGATATAGTATTCTGTGACAAATACATGAAAGAGTATTTTCACACTGCACCATAAATAGATTGCTGTGGGTGTGAGGAACAGTAGGGGGGGAAGAGAGGGAGACTTTGAAAAAAAGGAGGAGTAATGAAAGACCGGAACACACAAACACATGCTCTTCTTTGTGTGTTTTTCCACAGTTACAGCCAGTCATGTGAGATCGAGCCATTGTCAGAGTCAGCCTCCAACACTCTCAAGAAGAAGAACACAGGAATCATCAAACGCTGGAGCGAGTAAGTCAATAAATATTATTGCAGGAAGTTATTTCTGTTCAATAGGTGCTCTATATGATTTACAGTCTATTTGTGTCAATGTGTTTCAACTCATTATACACGCTCTTCTTTTCTCCCGCTCTTGCTCTCAACCTGCATTTTCTCTTCCATCTCTCCCCTCTCTCTGTCTCTCTCCCTCCCATTTCTTCACTCCCTCTCTCAGTCGCCAGCCTGCCAGCTCGGAGCCAGGCTGCAGCAGTGCGGGCAGCTCCCACTCCAAGTCCTTTGACCAGCTGCGTTACGCCCCCTGCCTGGGGGGCTCGGGTGGAGGTGGAGGGGGTGATGGAGCGGACTCCCTGAGTGTCACCTCCGCTGGCTCCAGCAGCTCCGATGTGGAGGAGATCAATATCAGCTTCATCTCCGACTCACCCGATGTCCACGAGCGAAAGGTGTGAGAGAGAGGAGATCTTCTATATATCTATTTATTTCATGTATACAGGAAAGTCGATTAAGAATATATTCTTATTTACAATGATGACCTGTCAGTGGACAGGGATGTATTACTATGAGTGTGTGTTGACATCTGTAAGCTGGAAGTTGCCCCACCATGTGTGATGGGGATGTCATATCTCTGAGTCTTGCTTTAAAGACCATGATACCTGTATAATCACTATAGCCATACTACTGTCTTAGCATAGTATAACTCTTCCATCCCACAAGAAACAGCTCATGTGAGACCCACTGGTGACTGTAGCTCTTAATTCCTTTTCTGTAGACCTCCACGCCTTCCGTAAAACATTCCAATTCCACATTAGGGAAGTGCGGCCCCTTGCCTGACCTGGCACCCACGGTACTATTTAATACTTCCTGTACCATTTCTCTGTTTCCCCTGTGCTAGCTTGTGGTGCAGCCATTTCACACTGCCATCAGAGTAGTGTGCTGCTTGCACTGTGTCCATCTGAGTGACGTCACCATCACATCACCCCTGTAGCCATTTTGTGAATGGGCGAGAACTGTGTGTGTGTGTGTGTGTGTGTGTGTGTGTGTGTGTGTGTGTGTGTGTGTGTGTGTGTGTGTGTGTGTGTGTGTGGGTGTGGGTGTGTGCGCGTGGGGGTGTGTGTGTGTGTTGAGTAGTTTCCGAATGTGTGCAGGTGTCGATTTATTAATGTGTCTGCTCCCTTTGATCACCGCTGAACCTTGACCTTTTTTGTTTTGACTGGTTTTATTTGTTGTGTCTTTGGTGAAGAGTTAATCTTGTATCCATAATACTCAGTAGAAGTAACAGTTCATCTTGTATCCATACTACTCAGTAGAAGTAACAGTTCATCTTGTATCCATAGTAACAGTTCACCTTGTATCCATACTACTCAGTAGAAGTAACAGTTCATCTTGTATCCATAGTAACAGTTCATCTGGTATCCATACTACTCAGTAAAGTTCAATCCATAGTTTCATCTTGTATCCATACTACTCAGTAAAGTAACAGTTCACCCATACTGTATCCATATCCATAGTAACAGTTCACCTTGTATCCATACTACTCAGTAAAGTAACAGTTCAGTTCACCTTGTATCCATAGTATCCATTCACCTTGTATCCATACTACTCAGTAGAAGTAACAGTTCATATTGTATCCATAGTAACAGTTCACCTTGTATCCATACTACTCAGTAGAAGTAACAGTTCAGTATCCATAGTAACAGTTCACCTTGTATCCATACTACTCAGTAACAGTTCATATTGTATCCATAGTAACAGTTCACCTTGTATCCATACTACTCAGTAGAAGTAACAGTTCATATTGTATCCATAGTAACAGTACCTTGTATCCATACTACTCAGTAGAAGTAACAGTTCATATTGTATCCATAGTAACAGTTCACCTTGTATCCATACTGATCAGTAGAAGTAACAGTTCATCTTGTATCCATACTACTCAGTAGAAGTAACAGTTCACCTTGTATCCATAGTAACAGTTCACCTTGTATCCATACTACTCAGTAGAAGTAACAGTTCATATTCTCAGTAGAAGTAACAGTTCACCCATTGTTCATCCATACTACTCAGTAGAAGTAACAGTTCATCTTGTATCCATAGTAACAGTTCACCTTGTATCCATACTACTCAGTAGAAGTAACAGTTCATCTTGTATCCATAGTAACAGTTCATCTTGTATCCATACTACTCAGTAGAAGTAACAGTTCACCTTGTATCCATACTACTCAGTAGAAGTAACAGTAACAGTTCACCTTGTATCCATAGTAACAGTTCACCTTGTATCCATACTACTCAGTATCCATAGTAACAGTTCACCTTGTATCCATACTACTCAGTAGAAGTAACAGTTCATCTTGTATCCATAGTAACAGTTCACCTTGTATCCATACTACTCAGTAGAAGTAACAGTTCATATTGTATCCATAGTAACAGTTCACCTTGTATCCATACTATCAGTAGAAGTAACAGTTCATCTTGTATCCATAGTAACAGTTCACCTTGTATCCATACTACTCAGTAGAAGTAACAGTTCACCTTGTATCCATACTGTATCAGTTCATCTTGTATCCATAGTAACAGTTCACCTTGTATCCATACTACTCAGTAGAAGTAACAGTTCACCTTGTATCCATACTACTCAGTAGAAGTAACAGTTCATCTTGTATCCATAGTAACAGTTCACCTTGTATCCATACTACTCAGTAGAAGTAACAGTTCATCCATAGTAACAGTTCACCTTGTATCCATACTACTAACAGTTCATATTGTTCATAGTAACAGTTCACCTTGTATCCATACTACTCAGTAGAAGTAACAGTTCACCTTGTATCCATACTACTCAGTAACAGTTCATCTTGTATCCATAGTAACAGTTCACCTTGTATCCATACTACTCAGTAGAAGTAACAGTTCATCCTTGTTCATCCATACTAATCAGTAGAATAACAGTTCATCTTGTATCCATAGTAACTGTTCACCTTGTATCCATACTACTTAGTAGAAGTAACAGTTTATCTTGTATCCATACTACTCAGTAGAAGTAACAGTTCACCTTGTATCCATAGTAACAGTTCACCTTGTATCCATACTGATTAGAAGTAACAGTTCATCTTCCACATATTTCATTGTATCCATTTCAGTAGAAGTAACAGTTTTATGTCATTGTATCCATACTACTCAGTAGTAGCACAGTTCACTCTTACTACTCAGTAGAAGTAACATTCATCGTGTATCCATAGTAACTGTTCACCTTGGTTCATCTTGATCCATAGTAACATTAGTAGTAAAAATCCATACCAGCCTCAATTTCAGTGTTCCCAAGTATTTGTCTTAATTCACTGGAATTCATTCAATAGATCCCAGTCATGTTAAATTATCCCATTTAAGATGCATTGCTTAACTTGATTGCATCTCAATATTCTTAAGTGGCACTGTGATCTAACCTGTGCTACCCCCCTTCTCTCTCTGTCTCTCTCCAGTTCTGGGAGTCCACCTCTCTGTCCTCCTTGGATGCCTCTGGTCTGGGCTCTGGCTCGGGCTCCAGTAGCGCCTCCTCCTCCTCCATGTCCTCCACGCCAGTGGCGGGTGCGGGCTCCCGCTCACACAAGCGCTCCGTGTCGGGCGTGTCCAGCTACTCGTCGCTGTCACTGCCCCTCTACAACCAGCAGGTGGATGACTGCTGCATCATCCGTGTCAGCCTGGACGTGGACAACGGCAACATGTACAAGAGCATCCTGGTGAGCTGCTGCGTCCGTTTTCAATATGATAGATTAGAAAAGAGAATTTCCCTGCCAATGTGTTTAGTGGTTGTCAGGTCTGGTTGAGTCCAATTTCTTGTGGTCATCACATGATCTCCAGGTGACCAGTCAGGACAAGACGCCGGCGGTGGTCAGGAAGGCCATGGTGAAACACAACCTGGACCGGGAGAGAGCGGAGGATTACGAACTGCTGCAGAAGATCTCTGAGGAGAAAGGTCAGTCAGCTGTTTGTCACGTTCACTCAGGACTTACAGTAGAAGCTGAAAGATACAAAGATCAACGTTCATGCATTTTGAACTACATTTCAGTTTTCCCCACACCCTCCATTCTGGACCTGTTCGTATCTCTGGTCACTGTCATTTTTAGAAATACCTGCACACGCCTTGTTAACAATCTCTCCTTCCATCTTCTCGAACAGATTTTGACATTCTCTCTTGCCTGTTGTTTCAATGTGCCTTTTACCTTGCCAATGTTTCTTTTGCACCCCCCCCTCCACAGAGCTGAAGATTCCAGACAATGCCAATGTTTTCTATGCCATGAACTCTTCGGCCAACTACGACTTTGTCCTGAAGAAACGCGGCTTCCCCAAGGTGGGCCGGACCAAGCACGTGGCCAGCTCCACCCTGCCGCGAATGAAGCAGAAAGGCCTGAAAATTGCAAAGGGCATCTTCTGAGGGGCAATGCCATGTCACCAGAAACCCTCACCCACCTCCCTGCTTCCTGCTGGGCCTTCTGGGTGCCACCCCTGCTGTGCCATGGTAGAGGGGCCTGTTACCAGCTTGGCCGTGTTCAGCATCTGAGCGTGAAAGCCTCAGAGGACTAATAAAGCTGAATGGAATGGAAATCCCTATTGGCCAATGAACTTGCACTCAACTCCATTTTGCGAGGCAGGTGACTGTCCTTGTGGAAGTAGTGACTCTGTGTGGATGCTATGTATGCTTACCCACATCTGACCCCTCTCCCAGGTGTTTCCTAACCAGGCTACAACCCATGTTCAGGTCACTTCCTGTGAGTCCACATCACTTCCTGTTAGCTTCACAGCTCTCTGTGGATGCCCTAATCGAGAGGGGAAAACCTGAGTAAAAATATAACTATGTCATCTAGGTGCGTAGGAAAATGAATTCCTCCCCTCTGAAGGAGTTACACTCCCTCTAGTTTCTATAGACCTCTCCCTCAGCAAAGGTTCAGGTACTATTTTTTTACAATCCTTTCTAGACTACCATCAACTGCATCTGTTTCTTTCATGTTCCGCGACACGCGGACTGAGACAGATGGACAGATGCTCAGTACTGCCAGCTAGCGGAGGGAAACGCGTTCCAACGAACCACTAAAAGGATTTTGGGAGAGAAAGGCCCCTACTGGATAGATACATTGGGTTGTTAACCAATCATCAGAAACTTTACTCCTTTTAACTTCTCACTGCTAATGGGAACATGTCCAGTTTGTTAAACTAACACTATTCACACAAATAGGGCATTATTATTACTACAAACATTCAATAATAGCTAATTTGGTCACTGCTTTGATGCGGCGGCACTCTGCATTTGTGCATTGCGTCTTATTTCTCCAAGTGGTGCTAACAGACAATGAAATGCTACAGCCAGCCCGCTCCCTCCCTCCCTCCCTCCCCTTTTATTTCATGCCTGATGTCTTTCAGTTTCACACTAGAGTTTGAGAGAGAGGCTCTCTCCTGACATGAAGGAGTAGGCAGCCATGAGGGCTCAATGATGATGGTTCATGGAAATAGTGCAACTGAGGCATCCAGCATGCATTTTGGTTCAGTATTTGTATTTGTATTTGTTTTAATGGGTGCATTTCTGGGAAGCCAAAAAAAGTGATGTGGCCAGTTAGAGTACATTATGGTGACCTGAAATGCACATTATGGTGACCTGAAATGCACATTATGGTGACTTGAAATGCACATTATGGTGACCTGAAATGCACAAAGTCGGGCGGCCATTGCGGCTCAAACACGATGGCACTAAATGGCTTCTCCTCGATTGGCAATGCCTTAGAGAGTAGAACTGCCTACATGTGAGCCGAATGGCACAAAATGGCTGTTGTTGGCATGGTGACCACTCCCTCAGATCATCAAGAAAGTTAGCTCCGAGCCATTTGATGGACCCCAATGTGTGCTAGACCCTCTTGTCAATGACTTGCAGGAGGAGAGAAATGTATGTAAAAGGACACTCTGCTCCCTTTTAACTAGAAGTGCGTTTGTGGAAAGTACTCAAGCACTCGGAGAGAGAGATGTATGTTGTATTGTGAAACGAAGCGTGGTTTTTAAATGTCCAGTCTTTTTGTTCCCTATAGTGTAACGAAGAAGAAACGAGAATGAAAGGACTGTCCCTTTTGTTTGCTCCCTTCCTTTCATCACAAGGCCTTTCATCCTTGTGTACCAGGGTTGGAGGTCAACTTCATTTCAATTCAGTTAAATCAGCAGATAAATGAAAAAGAGGAAGAGAAAGTACAACTCAACTAAAACATTGTCAACTCCACGTGTGCCAAAGACCGGTGGACTATGATGAAGTATGAGGTGGTTTTGGGAGCATTGAGATTGGAAGTGGAGGGAGTGAGTTTGCCTGCTGTTGAAAGGCTCAGAAGTTGTGTGATTCTTTGTGTATGAGATGAGTCCTTGGTTTGTAGTACCCCATGTCTATCCATTTCCTACAGTATTGCAGCACTTTGGATCAAACCTAATAACAGCAGCCATGACAGTAGTGTTGTGGATTACAGTGTTAAAACTCAAGCCTTTGCTCAAAGAGTTTTCTGAAACTAGTGACTTTTTGACTGTGACCGTGTCACACTGAGTACGGTTACATGCACACAATAATACAATTATTGTGAATAGTCAAATTAATATAATAGTTTGATTAAAACGTTTACATGCTTTGCAAGAATAAATGATTTCCCTCATACTTGTGTTTACATGGAGCCATCTGAAATCAGACAACCTGGTGGGACTTTGATAAATGCAGAATATCAGCAATCAAAATAAACGTTCTACCACAGCGACCATGTTATCTTTGTAAAGCATAGTTGATTCTGAGTTTGGACATACAATGTTTATGTGAAAACGACTTCTAAGATGTGTACTTTAGGTTTTTCCTAACTCACTTCACTCGTGCAAAACAAGGAAGCTCGCCCTGCTTGCGCTGACACACGCACAGACACAGATCAAACACATCGCTATAACTGATTAAAGCGTTTACATGTCCTACATTTTTTAAGGATGTCTCAGAAAATCAGGTGTTTTAATTGGCGTATGCTTACTTCGAATATGGCCGTATGCCGATTAAGATGAGCAGAGTAAGGTGTTTACATGACTAATGCCATACATACTCAGCCTTCTGCCATAATCAGTTTAACATCAAATTATTCATGTGCTTGTAACCGTACACAATGTGTCATGTGCAAGACAGTAAATGTTCTAATAGGGACATGGGATTGCATCTCTATCAGAGGGCACATCTAAACTGGCTATACTTCATTTTTATAGCCTTTTTACACTATTGTGCTAACCTGAACCGTAGTGTGCTGGCTCGATCTGATATTTTCTTTTGACATGGTACGTAACCAGGCCAACGCAGTACAGCTTGGCTCAGCTCAGTACAGCAAAAAGGGTATGTCAAATGCCACATAAATCCTATAACACGCCACAGCAATCGTCAGACTACATTTCACAACAAACGCGTGATGTGCCTAACAGTAAAGCCATGGAAATGGTTTCATGTGCTATGATGATCGTGTTTCACATGTCAGTTATCAGAAACATGGGTGGTCATATTTATCGCATGTTAGTACTGCATTATGAATGCATTACGTCAGTATAATATAAGTGAAGTGAGTTTCATGCTTTCAAGTGTGCTGGTTGGTGGTGGTGTTGAAAAGGACGCTGTATGTTTGTGGATGTTGGGGTCCGGTAGTCTACTGTGATTACATGTGATTTGCTGGACTTCATATTAGTGGTGTTGATGGAAGTTGCCCCTAAGCCCTGATTCAAGGTCAGCGTCTATTTCTACATCCTATTAACAAGCTTAGGATTTGTGTTGGGAAAGCTGAACCTGGATCTGCAGTTAAATACTTTTTGTGGTTGATCAATGAGTGAGTGAGAGATGGATTCTTTAACTGGAGATCCTTAAACTTTTGTGAAAAATCATGCATTTGTGTCAATGGGAGATTTACACTTAAGTTTCCAGTTAATGTCAGTAAACGTTCATCCCGGATTGTGTGCTTATCTTTATTTTTTGCTAATGTCTTTGTGCCCTCCCCAGCTACCCAGCCTATCTACACTGAGTGTACACAACAGTAGGAACACTTTCCTAATACCGAGTTGCACACCCCTTTTGCCCTCAGAACAGCCTCAATTCGTTGGGGCATGGACTCTACAATGTGTTGAAAGCGTTCCACAGGGATGCTGGCCCATGTTGACTACAATGTTTGTCACAGTTTCAAGTTGGCTGGATGTCCTTTTGGTGGTGGACCATTCTTTATACACACAGGAGACTGTTGAGCTTGAAAAACTCAACAGCGTTGCAGTTTTTTGACACACTCAAACCGATGCACCTGGCACATACTACCATACCCCGTTCAAAGGCACTTAAATATTTTGTCTTGCCCATTCACCCTCTGACTGGCACACATACACAATAAATGTCTCAATTGTGTCAATGCTTAAAAATGCTTCTTTAACCTGTCTCCTCCCCTTCATCTACACTGATTTGAAGTGGAGCTTTCAACTGGATTCACAAGGTCAGTCTGTCATGGAAAGAGCAGGTGTTCTTAATATTTTGTACACTCAGTGTATATATCAGAGGTGGAGAGGGGGATCTGACAAAAAGATGTCAGCATTTCAGGTTTCACAAATGCTAGTCTGTGTGTGTACGTGACACACACACTCTTCTGTGTCTATTGTAAATGAAGGGCCAAAGACTGCACCTCTCCACCTATCTCTCTAAGTTAGTCCCTCAGAAACCCAGACTGATCAGGAATATGTCACCTTGCCTCAACCTCTCACAATGATCATCCTTAAAACCTTTGTGCCATCGCTCTCCGTCACTGTCAAAGGCTCTGAACGTTCTAACGATTACCTGTTCAGTGTTTTTTCTATGTTCTTTTTGTATTTTTTGTATATTAAAAGACTCAATGTCCTTTGTACTTTAGATTATTTTCTTCATTTTCCTGTTTTGTGTTTGCTGGCTTTATTTATTAACTTGTAAATACTTTTTTGTAGCATTGTACATTGTTTCTTTTCCCATGCAATTACAAATTAATATATATGTAAATATAAATATATATGCGAAGTTTATACCACAGTATTTGTGGATCAACTTGTCTCCATATCCCTTTGACTTTGGTTGCTTTACGTCAATCCTCTGTCGTTTTTGTATAATGGTCAGTTTTGATATTGCTTTCCCCCTTATTGTGTTTAATGTTGGAGAAAAAAACACCTAATAAAAACTTACTGTGTGTCAAAACAATTGCATATGTCTTCGCTGGCGCAGGAGAGGACCTTTTGTATTTTGGGTAAAATATCAACTCAAAGTTTATATCCCAGGACAAATTAGCTAGCAACTCCAGTACAGCTCGCATTCCTCCAGTTCAGTGCCAGACACTTGTAGAATCTATGCAAAAGCACATTGAAGCTGTTCTGGCGGCTCTTGGTGCGTCAACACCCTATTAAGACACTATGTTGGTGTTTCCTTTATTTTGGCAGTTACCTATATCAATATACAATACATTTGACAACAAATCAAAAGCAAGCTCTGTGTACAGATACAAGACATCAGTACAAATGTCTTGTGTGTCTAGTACAGCTAATGATCAGTGATTCCTGTTGCCAGAAACCCAGTAACTCTTCTCTGTTAGACATGTGGGCTTCTTGCTAGTTCAAAGACTAATTCAGTCAAATCATATTCAACCAAGAGCAGTGTACTGAGGGGTATCTCCTCTCACAAGTTGTTGTTACTCTGTCTGATGCCCATTAGCCACACAAGTCATTGACACTAAAGGCCGGGGTTCAATCTGATCACGCATTTGAAAAATGCCTTTAAATTATGCATTTCTGACACAAAATATTGCCTTTAGAAAATATGCATTGCTGATCTGATTGAATCCTGGCCTGATACAGAACCCAAACCGGCTGCGTGCGTGCGCCATCGTGCATAAATGTATTTTGTCCCCCCACACCAAACGCGATCACGACACGCAGGTTAAAATATCAAAACAAACTCTGAACCAATTATATTAATTTGGGGACAGGTTGAAAAGCATTAAACATTTATGGCAATTTAGCTTGCACTTTTTAGCTAATTTGTCCTATTTAGCTAGCTTGCTGTTGCTAGCTAATTTGTCCTGGGATATAAACATTGAGTTGATATTTTATCCGAAATGCACAAGGTCCTCTACTCCGCCAATTAATCCACACACAAAAAAAAATTTGTTTGTAGTCATCTCTCCTCCTTCCAGGCTTATTCATCTCTTGACTTTATATTGCGATTGGCTACTTTCATAAATGGGTATAACCAATGAGGAGATGGCTGCTTCTATAAACCAATGAGGAGATGGGAGAGGCAGGACTTGCAGCGCGATCAGCGTCAGAAATAGAACCGACTTCTATTTTAGCCCTTGGCAACGCAGACGCTCGCTGGCGTGGGTGAGCAGTGTGGGTGCAATAATTGAATAACATGTATGTCTAAATTTATTTTGCAATGCTCGTAGTGTCGTCAGCCTGTTAGGCTATTCCCCCTGATTTGCTCCTTATAAATATAGTAGCACCTGTCGACAATTGTGTCTCTATCTTCGCTATTCCTTGTTTCATAGGATGACCTTGTTTACGTGGTAATATGTTCTAAATTACAGTGTCTACACAATGTTACAATGTAATGAGTGCTTGAGTAGTTCTTTGACCAAATACTATTTTACACTCAAGTAGTTTTTAGAAAGGCTATTTTTACTTCTTCTTGGGTGACGGTGCCTTTGTAAGGACTCCTTCGTATTGAAGCATTTGCCCCAACCATGGCGTCTATAGAAATGTTCACTCGGTTTTCAGTGTGACTTTTTTTATGTGTACCTAATGCACTTGATGAAATATAGCATTTTTTACATACAGGGCACACATAGGATTTATCCCCTGTGTGAGTCCTCATGTGAACTGTCAGAGAAGCACGAGCTGCAAAATTTATTTCACAAAAACTGCAATTAAGAGGTTTCTCCCCTGTGTGCCTCCTCATGTGCACTTTCGCATCTGAACCATGGAAGAAACATTTACCACAAACACTTCAACTATGTGATTTCTCACCTGTGTGAATCCTCACATGCAACTCCATGTTTGCTTTCTGAATGAATTGTTTGCCACAGAAGCGACAGGGATAAGATTTCTCCCCCGTGTGGCTCTTGATGTGAACTTTTAGATTAGAGCTACTGCTGAAACCTTTGCCACAATGAGGACATTGATAGGGTTTCTCCCTTGTGTGGCTCCTGATGTTTTTGCTCATATTAGAACGATTGCTGAAACATTTACCACAATTTGAGCATTTGAATGATTTGTCCCCTTCGTGAATCGCCATATGCATTATTAGTTCAGTACTCACAGTAAAACGTTTTCTACAAACATAACAAGAAAACCTAGTATCAATATGAGTTTGGAGATGTTCTTGCATACTCTCTGTGGAATCAAAGTGTTTTCTACACACACCACAAAGATGGTCTTCATCCGTCATATGCATTGTCATGTGAGTAACTAAAGAAATCATGGAAATAAAAGACTTCCCACACACTTTACAATAACAAAGAGGCAGAGCAGGACTTTGACTTACACTACTAGGTGATTTCAGATGGGACAACTCCATGGATATCCTACACTCATTAGTACTGAAGCAGGACCATTGTCCTTTTAGTCTGTATTCCCATTATTCCAAGTGACTGAGGTCCTCCTCTTTCCCTCTGATAAGCATGATTATTTTCAATCTGAGCTGCAGAACACTGTGGGAACACTGTGGGTTCGCACACTGTAGTTCTCTTCATCAGTTTCTGTGTTAATCTGTTCAGTTGAGGTGCAGGGAAGAGGGTCTCTCTGTCTGTTTTCTACACTTTGGGTTTGGTGAAGATCTGAGGACTGACTTGGGTCCTGATCATAGTGACTTTTCACAAAGGCAGAAGAGAATATGAAGTATTCCTCTAGCCGTTGAAGCTGCTTTTCCACTTGACTGGCCCGGAGTTCCTCCTGTTCCTCTTTTACCTCCTGCCCCAGATTGGGGCTCCTTTCCTTCTCACAGTGTTGCTGCTTAGGGGGAACCTCTTCCTTAGAGACAATGAGCTGCTGGAGGTCTGGAAAAAAAAAGAAAAAAAAAGAGGATGAAACCACAAATGCTGGATTTAGGCCTAGGCCTGTACTAGCCCAATAATGGACTACCCTTACTCCTTATAGTCTTATAATTATTTGGATCCCCATTAGCTTTTGCAGAAACATCAGCTAGTCTTCCTGGGGTCCACAAAACATCCCATCAAAATCAATTTTACAAGACCTCCTGAGTGGCACAGCGGTCTAAGGCATTGCATCGCAGTGCTAGAGGCACCACTACAGATCCGGGTTCGATCCCGGGCTGTGTTGCAGCCGGCCGCGACCGTGAGACACAATTGGCCGAGCGGTGTCCGGGTTAGAAGAGGGTTTGGCCGGCTGAGATGTCCTTGTCCCATCTTGCTCTAGCTCCGTGTGGCGGCCGGGCGCATGCACACTGACTTTGGTCGACACATTAGTGCTGTTGGATTCCGGGTTAAGCGGGCAGTGTGTCAAGAAGCAGTGCGGCTTGGCGGGGTTGTGTTTGGGAGGAAGCATGACTCTTGACCTTCGCTTCTCCCGAGTCCGTACGGGAGTTGTAGCGATGGGACAAGACTGTAACTACCGATTGGATATCAAGAAAAAGATAACATTACAAAAAAAAAAAAAATGCATCTTAAGGCTAAATTCATCGTTAGAACCCTATCAATTTGCCTAGAAACTGGTGTAATTCCTGTCTAGAGGAATTTTCGAGTGACACTTTCGGGAAAACAGGATTATTTACAGAAAATGACAGTTAAAGCGACAAACCTGCTCGGTGTACCTTCATTTCAGGTTTAAGAACGATATCCAGCAGTTTCTGTAGACGTTCTCCTTCTTTGTATGGACAAATTCTTCGTGGTACTCTGCTATCGTTTGTTCAACTACCTCGAATATCTCCTCAGCAGCCGCTTTTAATCGCTGGTTAAGAAACACTCTGAACAACAGTATTTTAGGGAATGTTCAGGGAATGTAAGTTTAGTTGGCTAGTTACCTGAATTACGAGCTTGCTAGCACTGCGCTATATATGAACTGACCCTGGTTGCAAGCACTAGAACAAAAAAACAGCGTCTCGTTAGCAACACTAAAAAGACGAATCGCAACCAATCGACAGGTGCATACACCGCCGCCAACTGGAATGTGAGACCGGTCACAATATATATTCTCTTAACTAACCTTAATCCCGACAAACCTCACTACTCCCGTCACCCCCATGTAAAATACCGCCCACTCCCGGCTCACGGAATTTAAGGCATTTTCTGAGTAGAGCGTTGTGGGAATTGTGTTGTGAAAGCATAGTTTATGCACTACTCAAGATACACAAGTATAGTTTTGTAGTGTTCACTAGGAAAACAGTAGTATTTACAGTAGTAATCAGGTAAGTACAGTATTTTTACTACTTGATGTTGGTAGTAAATAAGTAGTCAAAACACTACAGCTTTACTACACAGGCTTATCAGCAGTAATCAGGTAGTTTTTACTACGTGTTTGCAGTGGTGTAAAGTACTTAAGTAAAAATACTTTAAAGTACTACTTAGGTCGTTTTTTGGGGTAACTGTACTTTACTGTACTATTTATATTTTTGACAACTTGTACTTTTATTTCACTACATTACTAAAGAAAATAATGTACTTTTTACTCTATACATTTTCAAATCAAATGTTATTTGTCACATACACATGGTTAGAACCCTTTTCCCTGACACCCAAAAGTACTCATTAACTGGACACTTTATTGTCGACACTGAGCCCCGCAGATCCATCACGACTGGTCTGCCGATGCAATCGCCCGATGCGGTCTCAACAGGCTATTCCGTTACAATGTTGACGAAGAACCACCTGCTAGCCCCGGCCCTCTAGCTTTCTGAATGCCGTGTCCCCCACTCGCCTAGCGTAGTAGTGACTACCAAACGGCCCCTGACTCACCTATTGCTGTTCACTGTTCACCATTTATCTTCAGAGTTCGTACTGTTAGGTGACCTAAACTGGGATATGCTTAACACCCCGGCCGTCCTACAATCTAAAATAGATGCCCTCAATCTCACACAAATGATCAAGGAACCTACCAGGTACAATCCTAAATCTGTAAACACGGGCACCCTCATAGATATCATCCAAACCAACCTGCCCTCTAAATACACATCTGCTGTCTTCAACCAGGGTCTCAGCGATCACTGCCTCATTGCATGCGTCTGTAATTGGTCCACTGTGGGACCAATTGTGGGACCAACTGGGACACTATAAAGTCCATGGAGAATAAGAGCACCAACTCCCAGCTGCGCACTGCACTGAGGCTAGGAAATACCGTCACCACAGATAAATCTATGATAATCGAGAATTTCAATAAGCATTTTTCTACGGCTGGCCATGCTTTCCACCTGGCTACCCCTATCCCGGCCAACAGCTATGCACCCCCCACAGCAACTTGCCCAAGCGCCCCGCTTCTCCTTCACCCAAATCCAGATAGCTGATGTTCTGAAAGAGCTGCAAAATCTGGACCCCTACGAATCAGCTGGGCTAGACAATCGGGACCCTCTCTACAATTTCCCACCGCAATTGTTGCAACCCCTATTACTAGCCTGTTCAACCTCTATTTTGTATCGTCTGAGATCCCTAAAGATTGGAAAGCTGCCGCGGTCATCCCCCTCTTCAAAGGGGGAGACAGTCTAGACCCAAACTGTTACAGACCTAAATCTATCCTTCCCTGCCTTTCTAAAGTCTTCAAAAGCCAAGCTAACAAACAGATCACCGACCATTTCGAACCCTGCCGTGTGGACAACTACAAATACCTAGGTGTCTGGTTAGACTGTAAACCCTCCTTCCAGACTCACATTAAGCATATCCAATCCAAAATTAAATCTAGAAACAGCTTCCTAAGCCTCCTTCACGTATGCTACTAAACATACCCTCGCCAAACTGACTATCCTACCGATCCTTGACTTCGGCAATGTCATTTACAAAATAGCCTCCAACACTCTACTCAGCAAATTGGATGTAGTCTATCATAGTGCTATCCGTTTCGTCACCAAAGCCCCATACACTACTCACCACTGCGACCTGTATGCTCTTGTTGGCTGGCCCTCGTTTCATATTCGGCGCCAAACCCACTGGCTCCAGGTCATAAGTCTTTGCTAGGTAAAGCCCCGCCTTATCTCAGCTCACTGGTCAGCATAGCAACACCCACCCATAGCACGCAATCCAGCAGGTATATTTCACTGGTCATCCCCAAAGCCAACTCCTCTTTTGGCCGCCTTTCCTTCCAGTTCTCTGCTGTCAATGACTGGAACGAATTGCAAAAATCACTGAAGCTGGATACATATCTCCCTCACTAACTTTAAGCATCAGCTGTCAGAGCAGCTTACCGATCATTGCACCTGTACACAGCCCATCTGTAAATAGCCCACCCAACTACTTCATCCCCATATTGTTATTTTTTCTCTTTTGCACCCCAGTATCTCTACTTGCACATCATCATCTGCACATCTATCACTCCAGTGTTAATGCTAAATTGTAATTATTTCGCCACTATGGCCTATTTATTGCTGTACCTCCCTAATCTTACTACATTTGCACACACTGTATTTAGTTTTTTTCTATTGTGTTATTGACTGTACATTTGTTTATCCCAAGTCTAACTCTGTGCTGTTTTTGCCGCACTGCTTTGCTTTATCTTGGCCAGGTCGCAGTTGAAAACGAGAACTTGTTCTCAACTGGCCTACCTGGTGAAAAAAGAAAGAAAGTGGACCTGACAGAGACAATGGACTATTTTAAATGTTATGGCAATTGAATAGCATAAATGTTCATTATCCTTGGCTTTGGAATTTTCATAAAAGCTTTTTCACAATGTATTTAATATTTAAAAGAACACATTAATTACATTTGGACATAGAAAAATGCATTATGTTAATTGTATTTCATCTATACACCCACTTGGATACCATCACCTACTGTACCTGCCCAGTGTCCTCATCTGAAGCACTTAATTCCCAGGGTCATTTTAAGAGATGGATAACCATGGTATCTGACCATCCTTACTTTAAGTAAGTGAAAGATTAAACAGGCCTCCAGCAGAAAGTAAACCAGCAGCTCTTTATTTCACAATATCATATACATTACCAAAATAATCAAACAGCACACATTTCCTTACATGTCAATAAACATAATTTCTTTCTTGTAATAGTGGAGAGTTAGTTGAATAGAGTTTATTTCATGACCAAGTGGCTCATCTGTCTACAGTAGGTATTTATCCAAACACGGTGTCTTGTTTTGACTCACAACATCCTTGCTCAAACCAGTGATGTCACACCTGAAGGAAAAACAACCAAAGACAAGGTCAATTCATTTGTAAAATAACAATCTGCAAATCAATCATATTCCAAAACAGTTAGGGCTCAGAAAAGGATAAATACTAAGTTGACTTAAAAATGAAATAAAACAAGCGCATACAAGACACTGAACAAAACAAGCACATCCATGTCGTGTTGAAATACGCAAAGACAAGTCTTAACTTCTGATCTTCTAGATCTGACAAATACTGTATCTTATGGTTATACCACAGAATTATAGATCACTCCTTTGAGCAGAAATTGAGTAGACTTGCATGTTCTATTTATTCTAAGTCATTGGTTTAACCAAGTGTTCTGTGATACAATTGGGTGTTCATAATTCCTAGCTACCAATCATTAAGGAGAGCCTTACCGTGTGAGCCCTTGCACTGTTTGAGGGCCTCGTTGAAGCCTTCACACAAGCTGAGGTCAGCCTGAGTGGTGGCGCAGTCCAGGAACTGTCGCACCTCAAACATGCATGGGCCCGGCTGGGATGAGGCAGGTCGAGGGGCCTCCTGTAATGGCACAGACACACACACTTAATAAGTCACCTGTCAAAAGGTACCGGTCAAAGGTACTGTATACATCTGCATTACCATTAACAAGCACTGATTTGACTACAGTGTGACAGACATTATCTAAATCTCCATGCCATCTCAGGTACATTACGCAAGATTTCCACCTGCCCTTTATATCTGATATAGTAGTGATGAAGTGCAATTGTTTGATTGAATAATTAAAATATTAAACACTGTTAAAGCTATAAAAGGGCTTGTTTACTGAAGAGTGACTGGTTCCAAGCTATATTCTTTCATGTAAAATGATTTCTGCATAGTTCACCTTTAAACTGATTCTGCATAGATTTCATAGGACAGTATTGACAATCTTAAAAATGTTGCTTGTGTATCTAGATCCTTCCTATGGCTCGTCCTACATGATAGTCAGCATCCAAAACCACAAGGGCAGGTTGACATGATTTAATACTTAACGCAGTCAAATTCATAAACTATAACAGAATCAATACAACAACCACTTTTTGGAGTCATGTCACTTTTCAAGACATCCCATGCTTCCTTTAAACAATAGATCCTTCATTGTTTGCAACTATTAGGCATAGATATTGTAACATTGTCAGCGCCAGATGACACTGTTTTCGTCTACTCAATGTCTGACATCAAGGAGTCTAATGTGACTCTTCTTGGGTGGCAGGCAGCCGGGAAGCTAAGAGCGTTAGGCCAGTAACTGAAAGGGTGCTGCTTCGAATCCCAGAACCGAATAGGTGAATCTGTCTGTGCCCTTGAGCAAGGCACTTAACCCCAATTGCTTCTGTAAGTCCGTCTGGATAAGAGCGTCTGCTAAATTACTGAAATGTAAATGTAGCTAGCATGAGCTGACTTAGCTCAAACTCCTTTCTTCAGCTATCTAGGACAGGTCTAGTTCTATTTTCAGAAATGCTATCAAGAAATCAAACTGCAACATATCAAACTGCGATGTCACATTTTTAAAGACCCCCCCCCCCCCCATGTGTTTTTTGCACACTTAAGAGAGTTCTTTCGGTTCTTCATCCACACAATACTGAATGTCCAACAACGTCATGTTACATTTTAAAATGCAATTTGAAAGCTGAAGGGTCAAATCACTTAGGGCAGTAGCTTATCTTCACCATGGCTGCCAAAGTCAGTAATGCCTCAGAGACATCCTCTGCTGTCCAACAGCCACTCCAAATTTAGTACTGTCAGAACAGACAGAAACAGTACATCTTATTTTGGGCTGTTCTTTCCAGACAACATACCTACATTCAATTTGTTTGACAAAAATGTAGGAATTTGGAAAGACCTCACCAGTACAATGTCCCAACCTGAATAGACCAAAACTTCCTTCTAGTCCATTGCTTTGGTGAAAGCAATAGCCTACGCGGAAAACTAATCTAGTTCTATCCCTGTCAATGTTTCTGAAGAATAGAAAGCCATTTAGGAGTATTGTAACACTGCCTATTTCCGTTCACAGTTTCTCAACAGCCCCCTGACCTGCTCACCTGGTATGTGCTGGCGGTGGGTCTGGCTGTCTCAGGGCTGCCACCACTGAAGGCACCGGTGAGGGCACTGCCCATGACATGGCCCATGGCAGAGCCCACTGCCACCCCGGCCGCGGTGGTGGCCATCTGGGCCATTAGGCCGGGTCCTTGGGGTGCGGCAGGAACAGCCAGGGCTGACGGGGCTGGAGCGACTGGGGACGGGGAATTTTGGGACGGGGGATGATAGGTCGGAGCTGAGCTGGAAATATAAAAAAAACACACAATGAAGCCCACAATGAAGCCAACATAGCCTCTAAAACGAACAGCTACATAACTATAGGTGGAGGGGGGTCAGACTGATGCAACATCATGGCTCTGACATCACTTGCACAAATTACAATTGTTATTTTGTTGCATCAGGCATCCCTGCACATCACCTGATACATTAGTAAGCCTCTGAGTTCTAATCATATAAACCCAAATAGATTACCATAATCTAGGATGAATACAGGCAAAACATCTTCTGAATGACAATAAGAAACATTTATTGAAGTTGAATGGCATAACTTGGTATTTGGCTTGTGCAAACTTCACTAGGAAATGTTGACCTACCCAGTGCCCTTGGGGTCAAGAACTGAAAAATGACAGGACCTCTGCTATTAGGAGAAGTGTAAAAGTGATTTGGCAGTAGTTTTAGGCTGTATTTCTAAAACAGTTGTGTCATCCAATTACAATAGGTATATACTACGATAACCAGTAAAATGCTACGCAAACAACGATATAACTTTGTAATTAAACCGTAATCTGAATCGGTTGCATAATCGTTGAAAACACATTACCTAGCTGGTGCCGAAGAATGACTAGCACTGCGACTTCCTCTTGCCATTTTTGATGCAGATATTCTTTACCACTTCAAGCTGTTTCTGCCAAGGTAAACTTGTCGTCGTTTATATAAAGAGTCGTCTTCCAAAGGCTGTTGAAACGTGATTGGGTCTTGATGACAGCATGCACACGTGCCAGTGACCTTGTGTGGATTGTCTGGAGCGCATGCGCATGTATACGAGTAGGTAAAAGTAAAAATAACTTTAAAATGTGATCACTGATTTCCTGGAGTTCAGTACCACGATGCATTTTTTTTTACAATCACGTTACAAACAAAATAGGTACTTTGTTAATTGTTAATTCTAAAACTCTGATAACAGTTATAGAGAACAGGTAAACAGATTATGAAAACTTTCTAGACGTTTCTCTGACTGAATGCATAATAAGATTAGGCAAGCATGAGAAGCTTTCAGTGACGTTCCAGTGTCCCCAAATCTCTGTTGAACTAGCCAATCCCTTACAAAAAAATTCAGTTTTGAAACTGCCGTAAAAGTGCAGTCACTGCAGTCGACTGTAGTATTTTGTACACAGTAACTGCTGAATAACTGCAGTTGAACTGCATTCTAATTGCAGTACAATGCAAAATTACTGCAGTAACAAAAACAGTGTTCTTTTGGACGCAGTATACTGCAGTTATACTGCACTCTGACTGGTCAACAAAGTATCTAGCTACATACATTTTCATCAGAACCACATGCACACTAATAATTTGATATTAAACTGATTGTGGTAGTAGGCAGATTATACAATAGTCATGAAACCAATTTACTTTGCTCATTTTAATCGGTGTACAAGCAACATCAAAGTAAGCATACACCGATTAAACACATGGTTTTCTGAGCAATCATTGTAATTATTAGGACATATAAACACCTTAATTGGCGTTCCAGCAGTGTATTTGATCTGCGCATGTGCAAGCACCAGCCGAGCGAGCCTCCCTCTTTAACAGGATCAGTGGGTCCCCCGCGATACAGTTGAGCTAACATATGCTAATGCGATTAGCATAAGGTTGTAAGTAACAAGAAGATTTCCTAGGACATAGACATATCTGATATTGGCAGAAAGCTTAAATTATTTTTAATCTAGCTGCACTGTCCAATTTGCAGTAGCTATTACAGTGAAATAATACCATGCTATTGTTTGAGGAGAGTGCACAGTTATGAATTTAAAAAGTTATTCATAAACCAATTAGGCATATTTGGGCAGTCTTGATACAAAAATTATAACATAAATGCAATGGTTCATTGGATCAGTCTAAAACGTTGCACACGCACTGCTGCCATCTAGTGGCTAGAATCTAAATTGCGCCTGGGCTGGAATAATACATTATGGCCTTTCTGGTACAAAAAAAAACGTGTGCTTTTTTCTTTGTAATATCTTTTACCAGATCTAATGTGTTATATTCTCCTACATTCATGTCACATTTCCACAAACTTCGAAATGTTTCCTTTCAAATGGTATCAAGAATATGCATCTCCTTGCTTCGGGTCCTGAGCTATTAAAATTTGGGTATGCCATTTTCGGCAAAAATTGAAAAAAATGGGCGGATCCTTATTAACGCGAGTTCGGATCATTTGAGCTATAATAAGCTTCCTAACAAGTGGTTGTATGCGTTTTGGAAGTAGTTTTCACATATAAACGTTGTATGTCCGAAATCAGAATAAAATATGCTTCACAAAAATAACATGGTCGCTGTGGTAGAACGTCTATTTTGATTGGCGATTTTCTGCATTTATCAGCGTGGCATCAGGTTGCCTGATTTCAGATGTGTCCAAGTAAACATGATTATTAGGGGAATCGTTATTCTTGCAAAGCATGTACACGTTTTAATCGAGCTATTATATTAATCTGACTATCCACAGTAATCGCATTATTTTGTGCGCATGTAACCGTACTCACTTTGCTGTAGTCAAATAGGAAAATCTTCAATCGGTCATTCGCTGATGTATTTATTGCCTTTGATGGCCACTTGATGACGCTGAAAGTCTAGAGGAAAATAAGTCAACCCTCAGCAATTTATCAAACTGTGATTCAACGAAAGAATATGCCATTTCAAGGTTCTGTAATATAATAACAACTTACAAGTTGTTAATTATCATTTATTTGTAATATGTGTATTCTGTAAAACCCTTATTGAAGCATATCAAATTGTATTTGTCACATGACTCGTAAACAAAAAGTGTAGACGGACAATGAAACGCTTACTTACGGCCCTTCCAAACAATGCAGAGAGAAAGAAAAATAGAAAAATAATAACACGAGGAATAAATAGACAAAGAGTAACGATACATTTGATATGTAGACAGGGTACCAGTACCGATTAGATGTGCAAGGGTAAGAAGTAATTGAGGTAGATATGTGCATATAGGTAGGGGTTAAGTGACTAGGCAGCAGGATATATTGTATAATACACAGTAGCAGCAGCATATGTGATGAGTCAAAAAAGTTTCATCCATCTCAATTAAGCACTTGTTTTGTTTATAGAAACCCATAATGAATGTGATGTTTATAGTGTACTGTACTACAATCTTGGCCAGACAGAATAATAACTACAGTAAGCACATATTGTATTTGGAGGAGGTAGAAAGTATGGTTCAGTATAAACACAAAGAGTGATGAAAACAAAGCGTTCCATTAAGGCTTAATCTTAAGCATGGATAGCTTGTAAATATTTTTCCATACATTCTTGCAATTTAAGCCTCTGAGGTGGTGGTGAATGCCTGGAGAGAGTCGTCGCCATAGGAGACACATTAATTAAACATCAGTCGGGTATCGTAAGCAAATTGAACCTGTGGGCTGTCTGAAAAACGCAGACAGAACCATTGTTTGATGTGTTTTTGGTACAGAGCAAACCAGCTTGTTTGCCTCTCATCTATAATGATGGTGGGTAATTGATGTCTCTGTGTATGTGTCTCTGTTTATTTTCTTTGCGCTGTGGTTGATGTATTTACAGAGGCCCAATTCCATTGGGATTGCACTTGTCTGTAACCTTTGACCTCTTTATCCTTTTGCCCTATTCATTTGCCACTTGTTTCCTGTTTGTGATTTTGATGAGGAGCACCACTACAGTTACACAATACCCCCAAGGCTCTTAGAGATGTAATATTGATACTGATAGTAAACCAGGCACTTTTCTTAAATTCCAAGTCAATACACAGCACACGGTCTGTGAAAACAAGGGCTGAAGACATGGCCTGTCTATTTATGCATTCATTTAGAACTAGCAGCACAGATATATCCGTGCAGCATTTAATGTAAGCTCGCGGGATCAGTCGGCTTTGCAAGGCTAATGGGATTGGTGATTCAGGGAATTTATTTGAGGCTGTTACATCTCTTATCAGGTAGACGTGCTTACTCATCTCAATGACTTGCAGCTGGGCTACAGCATTAAAGCTACAGTTTGTGATTCGAAAAACAACAAAATGGGGTCCCCACCATGCGCTTGTTTTGGTACGCATCCCAAATCCCAGACTGTACAGATATAGGATCTTAATTTGTGCCAGTTTGCTACAGCAAGAAAATAATGCATCAGGATCAGAACATTTGAATTATTATGTGGATTATAATGCAGGGACATATTTGTAGGGGTTGATACCTTTTCTCGTAAGGGAAAATCAAGTCTGAAATTTCAAAGTGGAAATTAGAAACATCAGAGGCCTTTTTAAACCTCAAATATACTACACATTCTACATTTCCTGCATTACAAGTATGTTCTCCTGCAATAGGGTGATCAAATTAAGATCCTACATCTGTACACAGTACAAGGTCTTTATTTAGAATGAGTGTCCAAAGTTACTCTGTGGTTATGTAGCCTATAACTGGACTAGTTAATTTCTTCTCAGTGTGTGGCATTGCTTGGGGTGTTTAATCGAGGAGGAAATTAGTATGATTCACCCACTTGTAGTTTTCTGAGGTTTGGGATGGGATTGGTGATCCAGAACATTTATGTGAGACTGTTACATCTCTTATCAGGTAGACGTGCTTACTCATCTCAATGACTTGCAGCTGGGCTACAGCATTAAAGCTACAGTCTGTGATTAGAAAAACAACAAACTGGAGTCCCCACATCGCACTTGTTTTGGTATACATCGCAAATCCCAGACTGTAGCTTTAACCAAACGCCAAGATCACAAGTGTGTTGAACCAAGACCCAGTGATGCTATATGGAGTGTGACCAAAAACATCCCCTTGTGTGCGATATCAAATGCTGATGTTGATAAGTTTGCTTAAACCAGCAACTATATCACAGGTGCTGAGTTTCACAAGTGATATGTTATCATTAGAGAATAATCCCATTCCCTTCACATGACCACAGTGCCTCCCCACAGAGAATGACTCACAAAGGCTTACAGGCTAATAAAATAGTCAAAAGGCCCATAAGCCATCTCTTTCAGTTAGACCAGCCGGTGGTGACCAACTCCTGGCCATGAGACCACCTGGTACAAAAGAGAGAGAGCAATTCTGGTTATAAATAACTGAGGGACTTTTGATGTGTTGACTCTCCATATGAGTAAACCTCAAAGATTCCCTCATGAAGGGCAAATGGGGAAATACCAAAACATTGGGAGATGAAGACAACAGTTAGCCTACTGCAGCACGTGATTGATGAGCTTCAGTGGACCATTAAAGACTTCACTAAGCATATTGTATTCCTCACTCCCTCCTTGGTGGACAGGAAAGGCATTGTATTCACTGAAGCACTAAACAACAGAAGGTGCTTAAGGCCATACTGTGACATCCCTCCTAGAAAAGTATGTGTACTGTATTATATGTGCCACTGGGGCTGCTTGCTTGGGTAACATCTTTTCATGATCACAGTGTAATAAAATAATCATGCCAAATTCACAATCCTATTTTTTGCCATGGACCGCTACCTCTCCAGCTGAGCGAGACAGCTGCACCCCCAATCTGTACCCAGGCCCCACATCCCCTCCCCTCGTCTCAGCCCACAGGTCCTTTCTTGTGGTCAGCGGCACACAGGCTGACTGGGGAAGGGGAGTGGGGCCAGGGGGGTGATTAGATCCTCAGGGGCGAACTTTCATGTTGGAGCCCATTCCCTGTTTTACTGAGCCTCCGGGGGCTGGTTGGAGCGGCGTCTGTGGCGGGACCACTCTCTTATGGTCTGGCTTGAATTTGAGAGAGCATGGAGACCCCATGTCATTAAAAAGGGCTGACATTGACACAAAGAAAAAAGACACTGGCTCTGTGCAAGGCAGCGAGAACCAACTCACTCTCAAAGCAACACCTCAATGAAAGGTGTCCTGATTTGGCTTAATGGTAGTGCAAAACCTCTCCCTACTCATCTCAAAGCGACAGTGGAGGCTGCTGAGGGGAGGACGGCTCATAATAATATCTGGAACAGGGTAAATGGAAACCATGTTTTTTAAAATGTATTTGATACCATTCCACTGATTCCGCTCCAGCCATTACCATGAGTCCATCCTCCCCAATTAAGGTGCCACCAACCTCCTGTGCAAAGTACAACACTTATGGGTGGATACCTGGTGGACACACACACACACTTACTGCAAAACAGAAACACCAACAAAATAATGGGAAGAATGCATGGGTCCTTTGTTGACGTTTTATAAGCAGCATCACATTAACACAATAACCTAGAGGTTCTTGCTCCCGGTTGGATGTGGAAGTTACAGCCTTGTTATTTCTTCACAGGCTCCTGATGGATTAAAAAGCTTTATGTGAAATGACGGCTTTGGGTAGCTGTTTTGGTAGCATTTTGCCCAATGTCCTCCAGCACAGTTTTCATTGTAAAACTCCACCTTTTCTCTTGACCTGTTTACCTCCATTTATAATGACTTAAGAACAGGAAAAATGTATAGGTCTGAAGTTATTTCTTTGCAAAGTCTTATGTTTGTGTTTTCTGCACATTTCTTTGGCAGAAAGTTACAGGCTCAATCTTCAGATAAAATAATAGAATTCCATCAACCTAGGCTAATCCCCATGTCAAGCAACAGGCTCCGAGGCCCGTATGACCCACCAAACCCCTTCAGATAAACAGTCTCTTCTGTAACTGAATCCCGTATTGCTGCACCAAAGTTGATATGACACATAGGCTTCCCTTGGATAAAGGTTGAATCAAGGTTGATAAATAGTTTAAAGGTGCTACTCTGAATTAAGACAGTATAAGGGAAAAGGACCAGAGGGTGTTGAATACAGGAAATTCATGTCTTTGAAGACTGTCTGAAACATAATTACTTTATCATACCCTTGCCTCCATTATCTCAGCTTTTTTATGACTTAATTTGAGAATATTGACCCCAATGAAATACATAAACCGTCAAATGAAATGCAAGCTGTGGCATTAGACCCGAGACCCGTTCCTATTACAAACAGAGATTTGCAGGTTAGTTGGAAAGTGTCTGAAATACCATATTTGACTCATAGCCACTAAAGTAAGTTCATGAAAGGTCTCATTTGATGACAGTTAACACTGAATAGATAAACTTGAGGGTAACGTCTAAGATCACAGGTGCAATTTACAAGTGTACCACATGAATCCATAGTAATCACTAGGTCTCTTGAAA
Source organism: Oncorhynchus masou masou (assembly GCF_036934945.1). Taxonomy (NCBI): domain Eukaryota; kingdom Metazoa; phylum Chordata; class Actinopteri; order Salmoniformes; family Salmonidae; genus Oncorhynchus; species Oncorhynchus masou. The sequence goes on along the minus strand of NC_088239.1, from coordinate 74,881,262 downwards.
AATGTATTTTATTCCAGAGACTAATAAATGTTGAATAAACAGTGCAACATAATAACAAATATAAAACAAAGTTGTTTCTAAGATAGGGTTTAGGAATTATACCACACTTGTCTCACTTCAACTGTGTAAAACAAAATGGATTCCACAGCGCCATGGGACCGATTTATAAGCTTTTATGTGTCTGTAGGATATGACATTTGTGAATCACTTGAACTGCTATTACATGCATTGGCACTTTTTCTGAACATGCCCTCTGGGATAGCACAACAGAAATATGTCCAAAAGAGGATGGAAAAGACTCTCAAATCCTCAGCTTTGGGTATCATATCAATCATTTTAAAAGCAAAAGCCTCATGTCTTATTGGATTTGGTGCAATTGGTCCCACTATCGTTCTTACAGTTGTTTCCCCTCCTCTCTTCCTTTATCTGTCTCTCTGTAATTGTGTAGGTAGAATTACAACTATGTTTACCTGCACAAAGGGAATTCACACAGGTGTCCTGTGTGAATTTAAGTATGCTCCCTCTAATTGTTTCTCTCTCCCTCAGGACTACCTGGCATAATGACTCCTGGCTATCCCCAGTCCACCTGGTCGTGTTGCTGCTCTAGGGAACCCTGACCTGTTAGCGGACGTGCTACCTTATCCCGGGCCTGCTGTTTTCTACCTTCTCCTCCTCACTACCGCAACTGCTGTCTTGACCTCTGAATGCTCGGCTATGAAAAGCCAACTGACATTTACTCCTGAGGTACTGACCTGTTGCACCCCCTACAACCACTCTGTGATTATTATTTGACCCTGCTGGTGATCTATGAACGTTTGAACATCTTGACTAACAATCTGGCCTTAATTGGCCATGTACTCTTATAATCTCCACCCGGCACAGCCAGAAGAGGACTGGCCACCCCTCAAAGCCTGGTTCCTCTCTAGGTTTCTTCCTACGTTCCTGCCTTTCTAAGGAGTTTTTCCTAGCCACTGTGCTTCCACATCTGCATTGCTTGCTGTTTGGGGTTTTAGGCTGGGTTTCTGTATAGCACTTTGTGGCATCTGCTGATGTAAAAGGGGCTTCATAAATACATTTGATTGATTGATTTTATTACTTGCATGATCTGAATGAAAATAACTCTCAGATAACTGAAAACTGAAAAGTTGGTTGGTTTGCATTTCAGAAAACCACTCATCAAGTATACTCTCATCCAAAGGAGTATTACTGTAATAATAACCACATATTTAAATTATAACAATATGTGCTCTGTTTGAAACCATTTTTCAACCAACACCATCACCCGTATTCATGAAGCTGGGCTGAAGAAACCCTTCAGAAGGCAACCTTTGGTTTTATGACCTTGTAACTTAACCCAGGCATTAGGAAACTTCATCTACAGCCTGGTCTGTGGGGGACCATTATCTCAGTAAACTGTGCCTTTGGAACTGGATGGCAGCTATTAATAGTTTTTCACTGTTTGTCACTATTGAGACGTTCAGGGGAAACCCGTCCCTACAGGCTCTTTACCTACCTACCTATGTGATCTGGTGTGTGTGTGTGTGTATGTGTGTGGTGCAACAAGATAGCTACAGCAGGAGGAAGACAATAGGAACATCTGTATCAGCGATAATATAGGTCTATTTTGCAATATCATGCCAAATGAGACCTTTACATCTTTTGGGAACCTTTTGGTGCTGTCTTTGTTTTGCCAATCCTCTTTGGGAAACACAAACACAGTTAATTGGCAGTAAAATTACATCCAGGTGTGAAGGTGGATGTCCAATCCACTGTTGATGATCAATGAACACTGAAGTGGACATAGGGCTGGCTTGGAGAGGTGTGATTAACATGTGGTCAGCTTTAAGATCCTCTGATGAACAACACCGAGCCCACTGGAGGTAGTTTATGGATGTCTGACGACTACAGAAAGGCCATTGAGGTCAGTCCACTAGCCACCTTGACCTGGTTGCCCCCCCATTCGAACTCGTTAGCCTGTTCTTCACTGTTGAACTATCTCTGGACGAGGCATTGCTTTGTGAGGTCTTGATTGGGCTTAATCGGTGCTTGAACATTGCTCTAATGACCGGCTGGCTATTATTCGAGTCAAGTGCAGCCAAAGCCAGGTGCGGGTGAATCACACAATTTATTTCAAAATTAGTAGATGGCAGTTGAGCAGCATGACGGAGCACGGAATCTAATGTATATGACAATATGATTCTGTATCATGGTGATTTTTGATGGAACTACAATGACCTCACTATTTATCCATGGCTTTGCTTGAACGAGGAGGAGGATGGATTTCCTACTCTGCTCTATTTAAGGCTTCTTTTAAGGAGGATGGATTTCCTACTCTGCTCTATTTAAGGCTTCTTTTAAGAGGATGAACTGAGCCTTTTCGTAGTTAAAGTTTCTATGGGACAAAATAAAACAAACTCCCAACTAAAGGTTTTATGGTGGATTGATGGCTTTTACACAGTTCTGACAGAGGAAGAGGAACCTTGAACCAAACTTACCACAATCTACTGTGAGGTTACCTATCCAAACATCCAAAGAGTTTGGGGGTCTGGTATTTACCAACCCCCTCCACCCCTGCAGGACACGCACCTGGTTCCCCAACGAAATATAAAACACTTTTGTTTTTTCTCCTTTTAAACTGGTTATCGAGTCAACCGGTAATTTGAGATTACTCAACTTTAGTGTTGTTCTCTGAAAAAAAAAGGATGTATGTCTTTTTAGGAAAATCTGCCAGCGATTAAGCCGGACAGCAGGCCTCTTTGCTCTACCATCCATTTGGGCCCATAATTGACCATAAGTGGGTCCTTATGGGTGAGGGGTGTTGCGGGGCAGCTTGCCTGTCTGTCTGGCTTTGTTGTGGCTAGCAGCCCCAATACATTCCCAGGTCCAGCAGCCCGATCCAGGGGATTGGGGTCAGGGGAGAGAGTTGTGTGTGTGTGTGGGGGGGGGGGGTTAAGAATGACAAACTGGCTTGGCTGATTAACCCAAATCTGCACCTGACAATAAAGGGCAAGAAAACCATTCATTAACCACAGGCCAGGGTGCGATTTCAACTGGGTCTCAATTACTAGGGCATCCATTTCCAGAGGGGTGAGGGGGGATTTAAGAGGACTGACTCATCTGAGTTGCCACTGGACCATCAGTTGCATTTACTCTGCAACCAAGAGGTGGTGCTGGCTTGCAATGATAACATATCAGTAGTGAGGTGATGGTGGAAGGAAAAGGCTTCTGGGGAGACACAGACAAGGAGGAGCACAATAACCTATTCTTCTGAACAAGGTTCACAATACCGCCCTTCTAGCCTTTAGCCCCCTTGTTGCCACACCACTCTAAAGTGTGGATCCACTTCAAGGTTTTAACAAATCAAATCATAGTTTATTGGTCGAGTACACAGATTTGCAGATGTTATCGCAGGTGCAGTGAAATGCTTACCTAGCAATCCAAAATAAATACAAATAAAAACACAATACACACATAATAAATAAATAAATAAAAGAAAGAAAGAAAGAAAGAAAGAAAGAAAGAAAGAAAGAAAGAAAGAAAGAAAGAAAGAGCAATGTCAGAGTCCGGAATATAATGTATAAGTATATGATGGTGTGTATAGACATTATGGACAGTATCATATATAGAAAAGGTGTGTACAGCAGTAGTTATACAGAATGAGCCTTGACTAGAATACAGTATATACATATGAAATGGTTGAAACAGTATGTAAACATGGTTAAAGTGACCAGTGTTCAATGACTATATACATAGGGCAGCAGTTTCTAATGTGCAGGGTGGAGTACCGGGTGGTAGCCGGGTAGTAACAGTGACTAATGTTCAGGGCAGGGTATTGGAGGTCAGATAGTGGTGACTGTTTAAAAAAAAAGTTGAGTGATGCACCGATGTGTCAATCTAAAAAACATAATAAAAAAATCCCCATCAACATCCGTCAGTTTAAGCTATAGAGATATCTGAGATATCGTCTCAACCCACCGCATCAGCCTATGTCGCACTTCCTCATCTGTGGTGAAAGGTGGCAGAGCTATAGCCGTGTTAGTCAGACCATGAGACATCCTGAAAATTGGTATGTAGTGTACAAACACACTAATATGACCCCACTGTAGAAAGGGGAGATTCTCACGAACACAATGGTGTTCTCCGTTTTGATCTACGACACCCACAAGTGTCCCACCCCCCGGCTTTGATGCACCTGTACTGTCTCCACCTTCTAGATGGCAGAGGGGTGAACAGGCTGTGGCTCGGGTGGCTGAGGTCCTTGATGATCTTCTTGGCCTTCCTGTGACACCGGGTGCTGTGGATTCCTGTGGGCTCCTGAGTGGTGCAGCCTGTCTAAGGCACTGCATCTCAGTGCAAGAGGCATCACTACAGTACCTGGTTCGAATCCAGGCTGCATCACATTCGGCTGTGACTAGGAGTACTATAGGGTGGCGCGCAATTGGCCCAGTGTCGTCTGGGTTTGTCTTGGGTAGGCCGTCATTGTATGTAAGAGTTTATTCTTAACTGACTCGCCTAGTTAAATAAAGGATAAATAAATAAAATACATTTAAAAAATCCTGGAGGGCAGGAACTGTGCTGGGCTGACCAAGCCACCCTCTGGAGAGCTGTGCGCACGGTGCAATTGCCGTACCAGGCGGTGATACAGCCCCACAGGATGCTCTCAATGGTACATCTAAAGATGTTTGTGAGCCTCTCAGAGGCCAAGCCAAATTTCTTCAGCCTTCTTAGGGACATGACGGATTGCTGCTAATAACTGAACCGGCCTCGAACCATAAAGACCAGGTAATAAACTCTTAACCCAGTGGCCTGTTTGTTAGAGAAGAAAAGAGTTGCCTTCTCCATTAGCGGACATCTCAAGTTCATACAATCACAGGGGGAGATTGATTGATGAGTTCGACGGGGAGGCCCATGTCTGGTTTGTGGTGTGACTGGTCTGTGGTCAGGGTTCACCAGCCAGACAGAGAGGGAGGTGGGGGGGTTAGGGTTAATCACTAAAGACCCTTGGCAAGCCGGAGTCCATACAAGACCAAGAGAAGAAGAGGACACAGCTGACCTAGTCTTGACATGAGCAGAAGAACATTGTAAACAATGTGTAGTCGTTGTTCCCCAGGGGTTTTGCCAGCTAGCTCACCTCCATTGGACAGGGCTTGGGCCCCTGGGGACGTTAGGAGGACTGTATTTAGCCTCTTTCTTACAGCACGGAGGGAATGTGGCAGTTACAATACAGTTCAGTTTCAATTAGCCTTTGTTTCCAGTAAAGATATCCTCTCAGCACAAGGATTCTATTGGATATGGAACATCGTCTTGAACAGTTTAGTGATACCCACTGCCAAGAGCAATATGAGATCAATTAGAAGTTTGTATCTTGGCTTTCCGCGAGTTGTAAATTTGGTCCCCCTCACCCCCTCCACTTTAAGTCTGCATCCAGACGCATGCTGCATAATTACACAAGATCCTTTGTTAAAATTATATACAAAGAAAGAGCGTTTGATTAGTGATTTGGCTGGGGTTCTGAAGAAGGAAATTGATATATAGGGCGTTAATACCAAATTCTTGATTGTAATGCTAAACCTCATAGTATAATGGGGCAGATTGGATTGACATAAGTCTGACTGTCACTGAAAAACTTGATGCTGGTACCTTTTCATGATAATGTAGTGACCCTCAGCGGGTAGGGTGGGCAAGCTGGCAGCATCAGTCATGAAAATTGTTTATGGGGTTGTCATGGTAATAGAAGAGTGTGTGTGTGTGTGGGGGGGGGGGGGGGTTAAAATAGGTTTGTGGGGATATAACTATCTCTCTCTTGTGATTATCTCTCTGGGGAGATACCTCCCGCTGTACTCTGATTTATGGCTAGCTAGTTCAGGCTGGGTTTGTTGCTTTGTGCACCTCCCCTTTACAGTGTAACATTAAAACACCTGTTGGCATTAACTGTATTTCCCTCTCTGTCCATTTGTTATTTGAGCTAGTAAAGGTCTACCTCAGATCAGGAAACCCATAAATGCCACAATACCCTGGTGGACATCTTGGTGGATGGTTCAGTAGAATGCTATTTGGTGTTTTTTGGAGGTACATTTTGTTCAAGGGCAGATCTGATCTCTGGGCAGATTTGTGGATAACCCTTATTGAACCATTCACTAATGTTTCCAGTTCCACTAAAGTTTCCTGAAAGGTGTCAATACCTGCACCCATGGTTGGGCAAAGATAGTCTGCATCAACATTAACCCATGGTTGGGCAAAGATAGTCTGCATCAACATTAACCCAAGGTTGGGCAAAGATAGTCTGCATCAACATTAACCCATGGTTGGGCAAAGATAGTCTGCATCAACATTAACCCATGGTTGGGCAAAGATAGTCTGCATCAACATTAACCCATGGTTGGGCAAAGATAGTCTGCATCAACATTAACCCATGGTTGGGCAAAGATGGTCTGCATCAACATTAACCCAAGGTTGGGCAAAGATAGTCTGCATCAACATTAACCCATGGTTGGGCAAAGATGGTCTGCATCAACATTAACCCAAGGTTGGGCAAAGATAGTCTGCATCAACATTAACCCATGGTTGGGCAAAGATAGTCTGCATCAACATTAACCCATGGTTGGGCAAAGATAGTCTGCATCAACATTAACCCATGGTTGGGCAAAGATAGTCTGCATCAACATTAACCCATGGTTGGGCAAAGATGGTCTGCATCAACATTAACCCATGGTTGGGCAAAGATAGTCTGCATCAACATTAACCCATGGTTGGGCAAAGATAGTCTGCATCAACATTAACCCATGGTTGGGCAAAGATGGTCTGCATCAACATTAACCCATGGTTGGGCAAAGATAGTCTGCATCAACATTAACCCATGGTTGGGCAAAGATAGTCTGCATCAACATTAACCCATGGTTGGGCAAAGATAGTCTGCATCAACATTAACCCATGGTTGGGCAAAGATAGTCTGCATCAACATTAACCCATGGTTGGGCAAAGATAGTCTGCATCAACATTAACCCATGGTTGGGCAAAGATAGTCTGCATCAACATTAACCCATGGTTGGGCAAAGATAGTCTGCATCAACATTAACCCATGGTTATAATGGCGCCGACAGAGACGGCCGCCTCGCTTCGCGTTCCTAGGAAACTATGCAGTTTTTTTTTTTTTTTTACGTGTTATTTCTTACATTAGTACCTCAGGTCATCTTAGGTTTCATTACATACAGCCGAGAAGAACTACTGTATATAAGATCAGCGTCAACTCACCATCAGTACGACCAAGAATATGTTTTTCGCGACGCGGATCCTGTGTTCTGCCTTACAAACAGGACAACGGAATGGATCGCATGCAGCGACCCCAAAACACGACTCCGAAAAAGAGGGAAATGTAGCGGTCTTCTGGTCAGACTACGGAGACGGGCACATCGTGCCCCACTTCCTAGCATTCTTCTTGCCAATGTCCAGTCTCTTGACAACAAGGTTGATGAAATCCGAGCAAGGGTAGCATTCCAGAGGGACATCAGAGACTGTAACGTTCTGTGCTTCACGGAAACATGGCTCACTGGAGAGACGCTATCTGATGCGGTGCAGCCAACGGGTTTCTCCACGCATCGCGCCGACAGAAACAAACACCTTTCTGGTAAGAAGAGGGGTGGGGGTGTATGCCTTATGGCTAACGAGGCATGGTGCGATGAAAGAAACATACAGGAACTCAAATCCTTCTGTTCACCTGATTTAGAATTCCTCACAATCAAATATAGACCGCATTACCTACCAAGAGAATTCTCTTCGATTATAATCACAGCCGTATATATCCCCCCCCAAGCAGACACATCGATGGCTCTGAACGAACTTTATTTAACTCTTTGCAAACTGGAAACCATTTATCCGGAGGCTGCATTCATCATTGTTGGGGATTTTAACAAGGCTAATCTGAAAACAAGACTCCCTAAATTTTATCAGCATATCGATTGCGCAACCAGGGGCGGAAAAACCTTGGATCACTGTTACTCTAACTTCCGCGACGCATATAAGGCCCTGCCCCGCCCCCTTTCGGAAAAGCTGACCACAACTCCATTTTGCTGATACCTGCCTACAGACAAAAGCTAAAAAAAGAAGCTCCCACGCTGAGGTCTGTCCAACGCTGGTCCGACCAAGCTGACTCCACACTCCAAGACTGCTTCCATCACGTGGACTGGGACATGTTTCGTATTGCGTCAAATAACAACATTGACGAATACGCTGATTCGGTGTGCGAGTTCATTAGAACGTGTGTTGAAGATGTCGTTCCCATAGCAACGATTAAAACATTCCCTAACCAGAAACCTTGGATTGATGGCAGCATTCGTGTGAAACTGAAAGCGTGAACCACTGCTTTCAATCAGGGCAAGGTGTCTGGTAACATGACTGAATACAAACAATGCAGCTATTCCCTCCGTAAGGCTATCAAACAAGCTAAGCGTCAGTACAGAGACAAAGTAGAATCCCAATTCAACGGCTCAGACACAAGAGGCATGTGGCAGGGTCTACAGTCAATCACGGACTACAGGAAGAAATCCAGCCCAGTCACGGACCAGGATGTCTTGCTCCCAGGCAGACTAAATAACTTTTTTGCCCGCTTTGAGGACAATACAGTGCCACTGACACTGCCTGCAACGGAAAATCCCTATACCAGTCTGCTGTTCCCACATGCTTCAAGAGGGCCACCATCGTTCCTGTTCCCAAGAAAGCTAAGGTAACTGAGCTAAACGACTACCGCCCCGTAGCACTCACTTCCGTCATCATGAAGTGCTTTGAGAGACTAGTCAAGGACCATATCACCTCCACCCTACCTGACTCCCTAGACCCACTCAAATTTGCTTACCGCTCAAATAGGTCCACAGACGATGCAATCTCAACCACACTGCACACTGCCCTAACCCATCTGGACAAGAGGAATACCTATGTGAGAATGCTGTTCATCGACTACAGTTCGGCATTCAACACCATAGTACCCTCCAAGCTCGTCATCAAGCTCGAGACCCTGGGTCTCGACCCCGCCCTGTGCAACTGGGTACTGGACTTCCTGACGGGCCGCCCCAGGTGGTGAGGGTAGGTAACAACATCTCCTCCCCGCTGATCCTCAACACTGGGGCCCCACAAGGGTGCGTTCTGAGCCCTCTCCTGTACTCCCTGTTCACCCACGACTGCGTGGCCACGCACGCCTCCAACTCAATCATCAAGTTTGCGGACGACACAACAGTGGTAGGCTTGATTACCAACAACGACGAGACGGCCTACAGGGAGGAGGTGAGGGCCCTCGGAGTGTGGTGTCAGGAAAATAACCTCACACTCAATGTCAACAAAACTAAGGAGATGATTGTGGACTTCAGGAAACAGCAGAGGGAACACCCCCTATCCACATCGATGGAACAGTAGTGGAGAGAGTAGCAAGTTTTAAGTTCCTCGGCATACACATCACAGACAAACTGAATTGGTCCACTCACACAGACAGCATCGTGAAGAAGGCGCAGCAGCGCCTCTTCAACCTCAGGAGGCTGAAGAAATTCGGCTTGTCACCAAAAGCACTCACAAACTTCTACAGAGGCACAATCGAGAGCATCCTGGCAGGCTGTATCACCGCCTGGTACGGCAACTGCTCCGCCCTCAACCGTAAGGCTCTCCAGAGGGTAGTGAGGTCTGCACAACGCATCATCGGGGGCAAACTACCTGCCCTCCAGGACACCTACACCACCCGATGTTACAGGAAGGCCATAAAGATCATCAAGGACATCTACCACCCGAGCCACTGCCTGTTCACCCCGCTATCATCCAGAAGGCGAGGTCAGTACAGGTGCATCAAAGCTGGGACCGAGAGACTGAAAAACAGCTTCTATCTCAAGGCCATCAGACTGTTAAACAGCCACCACTAACATTGAGTGGCTGCTGCCTACACACTGACACTGACTCAACTCCAGCCACTTTAATAATGGGAATTGATGGGAAATGTTGTAAATATATCACTAGCCACTTTAAACAATGCTACCTTATATAATGTTACTTACCCTACATTATTCATCTCATATGCATACCTATATACTGTACTCTATATCATCGACTGCATCCTTATGTAATACATGTATCACTAGCCACTTTAACTATGCCACTTTGTTTACATACTCATCTCACATGTATATACTGTACTCGATACCATCTACTGTATCTTGCCTATGCTGCTCTGTACCATCACTCATTCATATATCCTTATGTACATATTCTTTATCCCCTTACACTGTGTATAAGACAGTAGATTAGGAATTGTTAGTTAGATTACTTGTTGGTTATTACTGCATTGTCGGAACTAGAAGCACAAGCATTTCGCTACACTCGCATTAACATCTGCTAACCATGTGTATGTGACAAATAAAATTTGATTTGATTTGGTTGGGCAAAGATAGTCTGCATCAACATTAACCCATGGTTGGGCAAAGATAGTCTGCATCAACATTAATCTTGTTACAAAATACTTAATAGGCTACTGTAACGGATGTGGGCGAGGGAACGGTCTAAAGTTATACTGTTACACTACCGCAAAAACAGAAAAAGTCACTTTGCATGTAACCATCTTGAGTTATTAAAACAAATCTCAATCAAAGTTGCCTATAAATGAAGATGAATAAACATGTTATGAATTACATATGTGACCAACCTATCAACACCTAATGATTTACTCTGCGCCTAAAGACCACATTAGCTGAGTTGATGCCTCTACCCCTAGTTTATGCCTATACCCCTAACACTAGGATATTTCAGGTCAGAGTTCTGAAAGGGATTTACAAGGCAAGGCTTCTTGCACATGGGCGGGCATTGATGCAGCGGGAAACGGGTTAAATCACGTGAGCGCCTGTGTACTTGGCTTGCCACTGAGGCCCATAAAAAAAGTGTAATTTGAAGAAAGAGAACAAAGAAATAAGCGAGTATAAAATCCCCCTATGAGACACATCTCCGTCATTCACTGACTCCACTTCATCCCGCTCACATCCTCCGCCCTCTCTATACCCAAGGTGTGCTCAAGCGCGGTCAAACTGCGAGTCCGCTCCGAATCAAAAGATGATGCCGTCTCTTTGGTTTTTCTGTAGCATCTTTGCGTTGCACCTCTTGCTCTGCATTCATTCTCTGCCAGTACCGGAGTGGAGAGCCAGCAACAGGTACAAAGCCGCTGCGGTGAGTGACAATATAAATGCAGATGATGTGGAATTATTTTACAGAGCAAGAGCGTTTTATGAGTCGACGTTATGGAGTACGTGGGTCCAGACTCACTGTGTGTGTGTGTGCGTGTGTTATCCTTTTGAGAGAGAAAGCAAGAGAGAGAGATCAGAAGAAAGAGAGTAGCCTACCCACTGGGGGGAAAAATGGTTGAATCAACGTTGTTTCCATGTAATTCCAACAACAAGAATGCTATGTGATGACGTTGATGTGGAAAAGTTATTTGGATTTGCACAAGGTCATTTTTTGACCAAACTTTTAACTTCATAATGTAAATCAAAACTAGACGTTGAAATTATGTATGTGCACACAATGAGCGCCGTTTACTTGTGGAAGAGTGTTTGTTCTAAATCAGTAACTTTGTTCCGCAACAATTTACAGGTTGAGTCCCAGCAGAAAGTATTCATACCCCTTGACTTGTTCCACATTTTGTAGTGTTACAGCCTGAGTTCGAAATGAAAAAGTGAAAACATGTTTTAGAAATGTTTGCACATTTATTGAGAATGAAATACAGAAATATCTAATTGACATAAGTATTCACACCCCTGAGTCAATACTTTGTAGAATAACCTTTGGCAGCGATTACAGCTGTGAGTTTTTAAGTTTCTAAGAACTTTCCACATCTGGATTGTGCAATATTTGCGCATTATTCTTTTCAAAATTATTTAAACTCTGTTAAATTGGTTGTTGATCATTGCTAGGCAACCATTTACAGGTCTTGCCATCAGTGAATATTTTAGCATGTAAATTGTCGTGGGGCAAACCAAAAAAATGTGGGATGGATGCCAGCAAAGCCATAACACAACACTAAACAATAACACTAGTTGCACTATAACGGTGACAAACGGTGCCCACAAACTGTTAGGGCCTACATAAAGCTGTCCCAACAGCCTTTAAAAAAAACATAGCTGATATGGCTGACTTGCTTAATGTGGTTTCTAATGACAATTGAGATGTACAAGCTATGGAATAAGGGGACGACAAGCGGATAAGAGGCAATCCGTAATTTTGATTATGACATTAATGAACGAGAGACGACGGACGTAACAGTTAGTCAATATAACTATTTGTTCAGCACTTTTTAAACGTACAGCGACATAATTCAGAACATGGGTCGTTCTTACACATAAACAGACAATAACATCTCTTAGAATATTCGATGATTACATTTCTCTAAAACAATTTATAGGCAAACAAGCATACACCGGCCACGAACGATGTGTTTACAATACCGCGTTGGTGAAAATAGACCAAATTATTAGGGTGAGGCACATGGGCTATTAACAGTTTACTACACAACATACACTTATATGTGTATACTGTAGTTTAAGAAAGTAATACTATCTGGCATCCTACATAATTTATGAAACAGCATATCCATTTTTGGACTCACGTTGTTGTGATGTGCTTGAACAGGAAAGTTGCGAGGCGGTCTATCTTGGGAAAATTTTGTAATCAAAGAGAAAGATGCCGGATTTACAATTCTGAGTTGAGTGACCCGTTGAGTGACTTTTCCCAGTCTTAGCTCGTTTTCCTGAGTTCCCAGTTGTCGTGAACTCACAGTTAGCCACTGATTCCTTCCCAAACCACTCATTGTTGTATTTGCGATTTCCAACTTGTTGTGTAATGTTTATGTCCAATGGCCGATTAGCACCTATACGTTTTATCTCTAATTTCTCTTCATATGAAAAATATTTGATTGTCGACTTGATTCATGGTGAGGACTGCTAGCTTGCTAGCTAAGATGTTGAAAGTATGATGTTGACATGATCAGTCCAATCAAAGCTACTGTACATATAACGTGATTTGATGTCATTCTGTGGCCAATGACCTTGAGCCTTCTTGGATGGGCACTTCTAATATAACTATGGCAGAACCCAAGGGGCAACATTTTTCGAGCTCTAACCTTAGAATTGGGAATGAGTACTGTCCTATGAGTGACAGAAAAATGAGCCAATCATGACAGAAAGCTGAGCCAAACAGGGGCAACACTCTGTATTGTCTGCTGGCTAGCCCCACCACCACAGAAATCACTGAACTAGAGTGAGCTAAATCACTGAGCTAGCTGCCTTACTCAAGAAAGCAAACAAGAGACCATGTTTGTATGCAGCATTATCAACTCAGTAACGTTTTTTTTTTTTTTTTTTTACATTGTTTGCAAACTGATATGTGACACATATTAATGCTAAAATATCAAGCAAACACCCCCCATTTTAGATTTTTGAATTTGATTTTTTTTTTTAAACTAAAAGTGTGGGGCTCAAATGACGGGTCGCCACTGCTTGCCATAAGTTTTGAAGTAGATTTAAGTCAAAATGTAACTTGACCAATCAGGAACATTCACTGTCTTGGCCTTGTGTTTTAGGTTATTGTCCTGCTGAAAGTTGAATTAATCTTCCAGTGTCTGGTGGAAAGCAGACTGAACTAGCTTTTCCTCTAGGATTTTGCCTGTGCTTAGCTGCATTCTGTAAAAAAAAATGTATCCTGAAAAACTCCCAGTCCTGAACGATAACAAGCATACCCATAACATGATGCAGCCACCACTATGCTTGAAAATATGGAGAGTGGTACTCAGTAATGTGTTATATTGGATTTGACCCAAACATAACACGTTGTATTCAGGACAAAAAGGGAATTGCTTTGCCACATTTTTTTCCAGTATTACTTTAATGCCTTGCTGCAAACAGGAAGCATGTTTTGGAATATTTTTATTCTATACAGGCTTCCTTCTTTTCACTTTGTCAATTAGGTTAGTATTGTTGAGTAACTACCATGTTGTTGATCCATCCTCAGTGTTCTCCTATCACAGCCATTAAACTATGTAACTGTTTTAAAGTGTCACGTGTGCTCCCTCTCCGGCCTCTAGGTCACCAGGCTGCTCGTTATGGCGCACACCTGTCACCATCGTTACGTGAATCAGCACATTATAACACTCACCTGGACTCCATCACCGCCTTGATTACCTGCCCTATATGTCACTCCCTTTGGTTCCTTGCCCAGGCGTCATTGTTATGTCTGTGCGTTGTTTGTGTTTTCTTGTTGTTTATTATGTTACGTTTATTTATTAAAACATTCACTCCCTGAACTTGCTTCCCGACTTCCAGCGCACACGTTACATAAAGTCACCATTGGTGAAATCCCGAGCGGTTTCCTTCCTCTCCGGCAACATAGTTAGGAAAGACACCTTTATACACCATCCAAAGTGTAGTTAATAACTTGACCATGCTCAAAGTGATATTCAATGTCTGTTTTTTTTCTTCAATTTTTTACCCATCTACCAATAGGTGTCCTTCTTTGCGAGGCATTGGAAAACCTCCCTGGTCTTTGTAATTGAATCTTTGTTGGAAATTCACTGCTCAACTGAGGGACCTTACAGATCATTGTATGTATGGGCTACATAGATGAGGCAGTCATTCAAAAATCATGTTAAACACTATTATTGCACACAGAGTCCATGTAACTTATTATGTGACTTGTGAACTTATTTTGGCTGGCCATAACAAAGGGGTGGAATACTTTTACATTAAAACAATCTTTATTTAACTAGGCAAGTCAGTATAGAACAAATTCTTATTTACAATGACGGCCAAACCTTAATGACGCTGGGCCAATTGTGCGCTGCCCTATGGAAGTCCCAATCACGTCTGGTTGTGATACAGCACAGGATTGAACTAGGGTCTGTAATGACACCTCTAGCACTGAGATGCAGTGCCTTAGACATCTGCACCACTCGTGCCCTGGCCCAAGACATTCCGGCTTTTCATTTTTAATTAATTTTTCCAAATGTTTGAAAAACATCATTCAACTTTTACATTATGTGATATTGTGTGTAGGCCAGTGACAAAAACATCCAAATTGAATACATTTTAAATGTAGGCTTAACACAACAAAATGTGGAAAAAGTCAAGGGGTGTGAATACTTTCTGAAGGCACTGTATGCATGATCAGTGGTTTTTACTATTTTTTATTATTGTCTGCATGTCAATCAACTGGTGTTGAAATAGCCTAATATGTTAAGCCCATGCTCTCTTGAAACATGGGTTTCAACTTAGGTTTTGTTTACATTTAATTTATTTAGCATATGCTTTTACCCAGAGCAATTTACAGGAGCAATTAGGATCAGATTAAGTGCCTTGCTCAAGGGCACATAGATTTTTCACCTTGTCGGTTCAGGGATTCAAACCAGTGACTTTTTAATTACTGGCCAACGCTCTTAACTGTTAGCCTAATTGCCACCCTATTACCGCTATATTTAGATATTCAGGAGAACGTGTAGTTTCTCTAAAAGGTGTGAGTGCCTATGTCTGTGTGGGAGGCTGAAGGTGACCAGAGTGAAATGTTGACAGAGCTTGTAAGCCATTGTTGTACCGAGTGCACTGAGAGTCGGGACGCAAGTTCAGGGAGTGAGTGTTGTAAGAAATAAAAGAAACAATAAACACGAAACACTACCAACGCCCGACGTGAAAACAGTCAATAACACCTGAGGAAAGAACTAAGGGGAGTGACAGATATAGGGAAGATAATCAAGGAGGTGATGGAGTCCAGGTGAGTGTCATGAGACGCAGGTGCGCGGGATAAACAGCAGCCTGATTACCTAGAGGCCGGAGAGGGAGTATACGTGACAATTGTATGAATACTTAGGATGCAACCTACATTCTCTATGATTTGTAAGACATTGACAGCCCACAACGCTTGCCTCTTGGATACACATTTCAGATTGGCGCTGGGCTCTGCACAGTTGGCGACAGCATCAAGTTGCTCTTTGCTAAGAGAGAGCTAACATAAGGACTTGGATTTGCTTATATTGAAAGGGTGTGGGAGTGTTTTGGAATGCTTCAGACCATTCAGGTAAAAAATAATTATGTTCTAGGGTCCGAACTGAAGTAAAAGTATCCATACACCGGATAGGTGCCGTGAAATGTGTTGTTTTACAGGATCAGCCATAGTAGTATGGTGCCACTGGAGAAAATTAGGTTTAAGTGACTTGCTCAAGGACACATCAGCAAATTCTTCACATTGACAGCTCAGGTATTCAAACGAGTGACCTTTTGGTTACTTGCCTAATGCTCTAACCACTAGGCTACCCGCCGCCCTGGATAGTGTGTGTCAGTGGTGCATGCAGTCAATTTGTTCCCTGCTGTTGACAAAGAACGAGAGAGGGAGATTATGCAGGCTGAGGCAAGTCATCTGGCATCTGGTGCAGGATAACAAACCCCTATGTCTGCTGACACAGGGAAAAGGGAAAGAACAAGATAGCTGCTGCGCTGAGAGAGCCGGTTCACCTCCGTCGGGTCTTCCACTGTGCGTTCTTCTCTATCACAACTTCCCTTTGTGCTGCCAAAAAAGGCACCCCCAAAAGCATCTGAGAGTGCAGTTGCTTGGAGTCAAAGTGACTGTCAATAGTATAGTCGGTAGGGATACAGTTAAGTTGTTTTCATGCAAATATGACCACCAAATATAAAGCGACATTTGCGTTCAAGTTTTCCTTGCATACCATGCACATACACTATACATACAAAAGTATGTGGACAGCCCTAGTGTATTTGGCTATGTAAGCCACACCAGTTGCTGACAGGTGTATAAAATCAAGCACACAGCCATGCAATCTCCATATAAAAACCACTACTAAATGACACCAATAAGAAGAGACTTGCTTGGGCCAAGAAACATGAGCAATGGACATTAGATCGGTGGAAATCTGTCCTTTGGTCTGGTAAGTCCAAATTTGGGATTTTTGGTTCCAACCCCGCCGTGTCTTTGTGAGATGTAGACTAGATGAACGGATAATCTCTGCATGTGTGGTTCCCACCGTGAAGCAGGGAGGAGGAGGTGTGATGGTGTGGGGTTGCTTTGCTGGTGACACTGTCAGTGATTTATTTAGAACTCAAGACACACTTAACCAGCATGGCTACCACAGCATTCCGCAGCGATATGCCATCCCATCTGGTTTTAGCTTAGTGGGACTATCATTTGTTTTTCAACAAGACAATGACCCATCACACCTCCAGGCTGTGTAAGGGCCATTTGATCAAGAAGGAGAGTGATGGAGTGCTGCATCAGATGACCTGGCCTCTACAATCACCTGAACTCAACCAAATTGAGAAGGTTTGGGAATAGTTGGACCACAGAGTGAAGGAAAAGCAGCCAACAAGTGCTCAGCGTATGTGGGAACTCCTTCAAGACTGTTGTAAAACTATTCCAGGTGAAGCTAGTTGAGAGAATGCCAAGAGTGGGCAAAGCTGTCATCAAGGCAAAGGGTGGCTACTTTGAAGTATCTGAAATATAAATATATTTTGATTTGTTTAAATATTTTTTGGTTACTACATGATTCCATGTGTTATTTCATAGTTTTGATGTCTTCACTATTATTCTACAATGTAGAAAATGGTGAAGATAAAGAAAAAACATTGAATGAGTAGGTGTGTCTAAACTTTTGATTGGAACTGAATCTATTTTAATATTTTACTCCCTTTATGATCTTGTCTCATTGCTGCAACTCCCCAATGGTCTCAGGAGAGGTGAAGGTTGAGCCACGCGTCCTCCAAAACGTGACCCGGTTCTTTATGCCCACCCACACCAATGACACTGGTTCTTTACGCCAGTTCTTTATGCCCCCCCCTCCCCCAGATGACACTGGGCCATTTGTGCACCACCCTACGGGACTTCTGGTCACGGCTGGTTGTGATACAGCCTGGGATCAAACCAGGTCGGTAGTGAAACCTCAAGCACTGTGATGCAATGCCTTAGAACACTGTGCCACTCGGGAGCCCCTAGAACCAGAATTGTTTGTTGGGAGCTTCATGAAATGTGTTTCCATGGCCGAGCAGCCTCGCACAAGCCTAAGATCACCATGCGCATTGCCAAGAGTTGGCTGGAGTGGTGTAAAGCTCGCCACCCCTGGACTCTGGAGCAGTGGAAACGGGTTCTCTGGAGTGATGAATTGCTTCACCATCTGGCAGTCCGACGGACAAATATGGGTTTGGCGGATGCCAGGAGAACGCTACCCGCTCGTATGCATAGTGCCAACTGTAAAGTTTGGTGGAGGAGGAATAATGGTCTGGGGCTGTTTTTCATGGTTGGGCTAGGCCTCTTCGTTCTAGTGAAGGTAAATCTTAACACTACAGCATACAATGACATTCTAGACGATTCTGTGCTTCCAACTTTGTGGCAACAGTTTGGGAAAAGCCCTATCCTGTTTCAGCATACAGAAATGGTTTGTTGAGATTAGTGTAAAAGAACATGACTGGCCTGTACAGAGGCCTGACCTCAACCCCATTGAACACCTTTGGGATGAATTGGCCGACTGCGAGCCAGTCCTAATCGCCCAACATCGGGGCCCGACCTCACTAATGCTCTTGTGGCTGAATGGAAGCTCGTTCCCTCAGCAATGTTCCAACATCTTGTGGAAGCCTTCCCAGAAGAGTGTAAGCTATTATAGCAGCAAAGGGGGGACCAACTCCATATTAATGCCCATGATTTTGGAATTAAATGCTCGACAAACAGGTGTCCACAACTTTTGGTCATGTAGTGTATGTTATAGTCTACAAACAGAGTGGGTACTTTCTTTTCAAATAACTTTGCTGATTTCGACTGAATGATAAACAGTCAAAGGTTACCATGGCAAAGCATAGATTAATGGTCAGAGGGCAGTCACAGACATATGACTAAAGGGGAGCATGCCGACGCTCCTTAAAAACCTGTCAATTGAGAAAGAAGTATGGTTGAAAGCAACGCTGGCAGCTCTGCTTTGAAAGAAATGCTACTGAGAATTATCTAGTGGTATCTGAACATGTAGATGCTTGTATAGATACTGTAATTTAAGCTCAAGAGGTGCTATACTGGAACTTAGCAAGTCTACATTCGTATCCCCTCATTTTTCAGAGACTGAACCGTAAAGCTTGAGAGACTTCGTGAGATACTTACATGTAGTTTACAATTCAAGCCATTGAAAGCAGGATAAGTACATAAGTCAAGGTTCCAAAATGGGTCTGTTGGAGTAGTCTGACATAGTGTGGCAACATAGACAGAACTGTGAGTTCACCAGAGAGCTCTTAAAATATTCCCTAAAGTTGTTGGAACGTTCACTCATGAGATGAATCTACACTACAGAATTAGTTTTGAAACCTTTTTGTATTGAATTCTTTCATTGTTTCCTTTGAGACACACAGACTAGTGAGCCAGAACCCAATGTCTAACATTGATTTGACGATTTGAGGAATCTCTTCACCCCAAGCGAGACCTGCCATCAAAATAATTTTCCTTAGCAGTGGTCTTTGGTGTTGCAACCAACTCATTCTTCTCTAACAAAGCAACTTAGATACACCACTGTCAATGCCTCTTTCTTTCTCTCATTTCCCATCATATTAAATCCTCATCCTCTTCCTGCTAAACCATTTCTTCACTCAGTGTAATCACTTAGTTTGTGTGTACAACTTCTCAAGGCGTGCAGAATGCAGGTCTCTGGGGCTCGTTGTGTATAAATATTTGTCCTCGATGGATTTCCTCCAGCGTGCACATTCTTTATCTTTATGGCCTACTTGTTATCTACCAAAGGGTGTCTGAGTTAGTGGGGATAGTGCTCATACAGTGCATTTGGAAAAGTATTCAGACTCCTTGACTTTTTCCACATTTTGTTACGTTACAGCCTTAATCTAAAATTTATAAAAATGTTCCCTCATCAATCTACTACACACAATTATACATAATAACAAAGCAAAAACAGGTTTTTAGAAATGTAGCAAATTTATTTAAAAACTGAAATATTACATTTACATAAGTATTCAGACCATTTACTCAGTACTTTGTTGAAGCATCTTTGGCAGCGATTACAGTCTCGAGTCTTCTTGGGTATGACGCTATAAGCTTGCCACGCTGGTATTTGGAGAGTTTCTCCCATTCTTCTCTGCAGATCCTCTCAAGCTCTGTCATGATGGATGGGGAGCGTTGCTGCACAGCTATTTTTTATGTCTCTCCAGAGATATTTGATCGTGGTCAAGTCCGGGCTCTGGCTGGGCCACTCAAGGACATTCAGAGACTTGTCCCGAAGCCACTCCTGAAATGTCTTGGTTGTGTGCTTAGGGTCGTTGTCCTGTTGGAAGGTAAACCTACGCCCAAGTCTGAGGTCCTAAGTGCTCTGGAGACAGGTATTCATCAAGGAACTCTCTTTGCTCCGTTCATCTTTCCCTCGATCCTGACTTGTCTCCCAGTCCATGCTGCTGAAAAACACTCCCACAGCATGATGCCACCACCATGCCTCACCGTAGAGATGGTGCCAGGTTTCCTCGAAACATGCCGCTTAGCATTCAGGCCACAGAGATCAATATTGGTTTCATCAGACCAGAGGATCTTGTTTCTCGTGGTTTGAGAGTATTTAGGTGCCTTTTGGCAAACTCAAATTGGGCTGTCGTGTGCCTTTTATTGAGGAGTGGCTTCCTTCTGGCCACTCTACCATAAAGGCCTGATTGGTGGAGTGCTGCAGAGATGGTTGTCCTTCTGAAAGGTTCTCCCATCTCCACAGAGGCACTCTAGAGCTCTGTCAGAGTGACCATCGGGTTCTTGGTCACCTCCCTGACCAAGACCCTTCTCCCCTGATTGCTCAGATTGGCTGGGCGGCCAGCTCTGGGAAGAGACTTGGTGGTTCCAAACTTATTCCATTTAAGAATGATGGAGGCCACGGTGTTCTTGGGAACCTTCAATGCTGCAGACATTGTTTTGGTACCCTTCCCCATATCTGTGCCTCGCCACGATTCTGTCTCGGAGCTCTACAGACAATTCCTTTGCCCACGTGGGTTGTTTTTTTCTCTGACATGCACTGTCAACTGTGGGACCTTATATAGACAAGTGTGTGCCTTTACAAATCATGTCCAATCAATTGAATTTACCACAGGTGGACTCCAATCAAGTTGTAGAAACATCTCAAGTATGATCAATGGAAACAGGATGCACCTGAGCTCAATTTCGAGTCACATAGCAAAGGGTCTGAATTCTTATGTAAATAAGGTATCTATGTGTTTATTTTAATAAATTAGCACAATTTTCTAAAAACCTGTTTCCACGTTGTCATTATGGGGTATTTTGTGTAGATTGCTTAGGATTTATTTTTTATTTTTAATCCATTTTAGAATAAGGATGTAATGTAACATAATGTGGAAAAAGTCATGGGGTCTGAATACTTTCCGAAGGCACTGTGTATATACTGTGTGCAGTATGTGCTCAGTATGTAGGAGGAAAGTAAATGTTGCTTGCACCTTTTTCCTGTTTCAGTTGTGGATTTAGATGGATGTCACAAAGGGTGCATTGAAAAGTCTGAGTACCTAATCGTCTTGGTTGGATGAAGCTGTTTTCCCCTACACTTTCTTCTAAGAAAGAAAGGCTACCTACTAATCAGGGGTGAAAGTAGAATAAATGTTTTCCCGGTACCCAACCTCCTAAATGTGCACACGCTTGCGCCAAACATTGTTATGGATCTAATCATAGAATTAGATATATAATCACTATTAATTCAATAGCATCTCTGTGGGCCTAGTCGTAAAGATTTGTCATTTCACTTTTTAAATGTATTGTGCCATAAACACAGGCAGTCATGATGTTTTCATCTGATTATCAAACAATCACGTCAAAGGGCTCCTTTACTAGGCTACCTGCACACGTTCATCCACTCACAACATATTACCAGCCTCCAAACAGTGGTGAATGGAAAGAGACTGTTACTCAAAACACCAAAACGTGTAATGGCATTGGCGATTGGCATTAGGTTAGCATTTATGTGTCCACTGCTGTCCTCGCGGGTCTCAGTGTCGGCCACTCATTGCTGCCTTGGAAAATGTCTGTTTTTCTCGAAACCACGTCACATTTTGGATCGTAGGCTATACCACCCGTTTTCAAGTCCATTTGCACATTTTTCATGCCCTCTGATTGGTACGGCGTACCCCCATGATTTATTTTGCCGGGATGCCGTACCAGACCGTACCGCCTTACTTTCACCCCTTGGTTCTAATCTACAGTAAAGCAATCTTTACATTTCAATTGGAGCCCGACCGATATCATCCGATAATTCCAGTGATAGCCGATATTCAATAAATGGGATGAAAAAAGGGAATCTCATGCTGATCTGAACACTTGCAACCATTCTCATGATATGTCAATATTGTCTCAATGTAAGAAATCAACATAACGTTTTTTTGTTTTTTGTTGTATAACGGTATATCGGCAGATATATCGGTATCGGTAAAGTTTGTCCCCCATAAAATCATAATATGTATCGGACCCCACAAAACTATCGGTCGGGCTCTAGTTTCAGTTGAAGACCAATTGTTTTCAGATTGGTATGGTAACAGCATCATAAGTCACATTCATGACAAACTCCTTTGTTGTACACCAGACAGACATCCAGATGTTGTCTATGATCAGGGTGAGAGGGAATTTTCTAACACCTGTTTCCCTCACTACAGCTGTGTGTTCAGGGTATGAGGGAGGCATTGGGGCTGGGTAAGGTTTTTAGTGAATGAATGCCATAGACAAAAGCGCCTTTTATAGCAACAGACGCCACCAGGGAGATTACCCCCCAGAGCCATGGTCTGTCGGCGGGCACATTTTGTTGTCATGTTTCACCATTAGCTGGGGTTTGCCAAGGTGAGCAAGACACAGCTATCCAGAACTGTCCTGTAGGGACATGTCAGCTCTCTTTTACTGGGTTTTCCCCCAGTTTCCATCTGACAGACTGCGGTTCTGTGTTGTTCGACCTCATTGGATCTTTAAGCCCGTTGTTGAAATGCAACCCAACATCCACCGCCACATGCTTGACTAAAACCAGTCACTTAGTCAGTTCTATTGGACTACTGTTGATGCCAGTTCAGCTGATTTCATCAACCAATCTGTGTGCAGTACGATGTGGTGTCCCTGAATCTCCCTGAATATGTGAAATATTTTTCATTAGAGGTTCAGAATAAACTAAGGCATTGTTTTCCAAATGGAGGGTTGGGACCTATTGGTTGGTCACAGTAAAAGCCTTCTCGGCTGTGGTTCAAAGTTGGGACTTGGCTACAAATGTGGTATTCTTAATGTTAAGTGAAGGAAAGTAAAGTAAGGATAGAAGTCAATAGGCTAGAGTTGGGTGATGTCTCCAAAAAGTTATCATATCTCAGGCTATCACAGACCAAAGCATTGCTATCAGGTGATAAATACATCTGGTGTAAATCTGCCAGCAGTCCCTGATGCATACAATGCTTCACACAGAATGGGGCAGTCATCAGTTTTATGGGGCAGACCTGGAGTTTGGCTTTCTCTCTTGCACAAGTACTATGTTGTTCTCGATTGTCTTAGTCAGTTGAGGCCTGTACATGTAGCCTGTTGTCTGCAAATCTGAACAATGATATATTGGGCCTTTCTTTGAAACTCACACCCAACTAAGAAAATCAAACCCATGCATCCCTCACATAAGGATGACATCTGGTCCAATGTCACCTGTTTCTAATAAGCATGGAACTTGTAACTCCCATTGGACCAAAAATATTTCAAAGCTCTTGATGGTCCTGAGTTATGAGTAATTAATTCATCTGCGTGTGGTTGTTATGAGCACACTGAATAGCTGACAACATGCTGGAGGGTTGTTTTCTTCTTATTAGATTTGGCCAAGTCTCACAAAGATGCTATTTTGGCTCTGCTGGTGAGTGGTTGTTAGCATTTTTTCATCATGAATCTTATACTGGAGGCAGCTCTGCAGAGTGGTCACTAGCTGGCACAGCCACAATATCATAAAATATGATGTTAAACCTAACCTTAACCACACTGCTAACCCTAATTCCTAACCCGAACCTTAAATTAAGACCAAAAAGCAAATTTTTGTTTTCATACATTTTTACAATATAGTCAATTTTGACTTTACACCTGGCCTATCGAAGGGGAAATCCCTCAGTTCTGCCACCAGGACAAGACTCGTGACAATAATCGTCAACCTGCGTTCTGCATAGAGACTTTTTTGGCTACGGTTCATTGCATCAGCTGAAACCCAAAAGATCTGAACTAACTGTGTCAAAGCAAAAGATATACAGGCGGTCTATTAAATAGGTATTATGTTGTTTATTTTTAAAATATTGGATGAAAAGTGAACACCTGCCCTTGAATATTTTTGATGTTGCTTTCTCTTGCAGCATTCTTCAACACAGTATCTGCACTTTGATATTAGAGTAGGAGTGTCAGATGTTCAGGCTGCTGCACTGATACTATGGAGGCTCTAGTCGACAGCACCTGGTTAAATTGTGTTTGAGAGCTTATTTTTACTCTCTAAATGGTTATATGAGTGAGAAATATATGTCATTGCTATAGTATATGTTGCCCACTCACAAACTATTATCTCAAATGAACATGTTGAATTATTTAGCCATATTGTGACGCACTCAGGCGTAGTGGGAGCGGAGTCAGGTGCAGGAGGCAGAAGGTACGGAATAGTGCTTTTATTTCAGCACAGGGAAAATCATACACTCCAAATACCAGGCACACATCCACGATTGGCCCAAAAACAGTACCTAACTAGTCCGGAGAAAAACCAAAAACGAAACACACTACCACACATAAACACAGTGGAAAAATAAGCCTGCACAAAGAGCAGGCGGGCCTTACCGGCTTAAATAGCCCAACTACAAACCTAAACAAGAAACAGGTGAAACCAATAAGACAAAACCAATAGAAAAGGGAAAAGTGATCAGTGGCAGCTAGTAGACTGGTGACGATGACCGCCGAGCAAACAGGAAGAGGAGCCACCCTCGGTAGGAGTCGTGACACATATAGAATTATTTTATATTGAGCAAATTTCCTTAATGTAGACAGTTTGTGTTACTACCTTACACAAGTTAGCATTTTCACCCCATAAATAACACATCCTTTTTACATCAGATTGGGGATGTTAGTATAAATGTTTATAGTCATCACGATGACATAAGATCAATTGCTTAAATCCCTTGGCTGAATACAGTGTGCAACATCCTAAGTGGTGGAAAACTGTATTTTATTTCCTCATTTTTCCCCCCAACTGCCCGCCATTAAAGCTAGATAAGGAGGGAAATGATGCCTTTGCAGCCTGAACGGTGGGTGCGTTTTGTACGAGCCAGCCTACATGGGACACGAGTGTATTACCAGTTGGGCACATACAGTGCCTTGCGAAAGTATTCGGCCCCCTTGAACTTTGCGACCTTTTGCCACATTTCAGGCTTCAAACATAAAGATATAAAACTGTATTTTTTTGTGAAGAATCAACAACAAGTGGGACACAATCATGAAGTGGAACGACATTTATTGGATATTTCAAACTTTTTTAACATCAAAAACGGAAAAATTGTGCGTGCAAAATTATTCAGCCCCTTTACTTTCAGTGCAGCAAACTCTCTCCAGAAGTTCAGTGAGGATCTCTGAATGATCCAATGTTGACCTAAATGACTAATGATGATAAATACAATCCACCTGTGTGTAATCAAGTCTCCGTATAAATGCACCTGCACTGCGATAGTCTCAGAGGTCCGTTAAAAGCGCAGAGAGCATCATGAAGAACAAGGAACACACCAGGCAGGTCCGAGATACTGTTGTGAAGAAGTTTAAAGCCGGATTTGGATACAAAAAGATTTCCCAAGCTTTAAACATCCCAAGGAGCACTGTGCAAGCGATAATATTGAAATGGAAGGAGCATCAGACCACTGCAAATCTACCAAGACCTGGCTGTCCCTCTAAACTTTCAGCTCATACAAGGAGAAGACTGATCAGAGATGCAGTCAAGAGGCCCATGATCACTCTGGATGAACTGCAGAGATCTACAGCTGAGGTGGGAGACTCTGTCCATAGGACAACAATCAGTCGTATATTGCACAAATCTGGCCTTTATGGAAGAGTGGCAAGAAGAAAGCCATTTCTTAAAGATATCCATAAAAAGTGTCGTTTAAAGTTTGTCACAAGCCACCTGGGAGACACACCAAACGTGGAAGAAGGTGCTCTGGTCAGATGAAACCAAAATTGAACTTTTTGGCAACGATGCAAAAAGTTATGTTTGGCGTAAAAGCAACACATCTGTGGAAAGAACTGAAAACTGCTGTTCACAAATGCTCTCCATCCAACCTCACTGAGCTCAAGCTGTTTTGCAAGGAGGAATGGGAAAAAATTTCAGTCTCTCGATGTGCAAAACTGATAGAGACATACCCCAAGCGACAGCTGTAATCGCAGCAAAGGGTGGCACTACAAAGTATTAACTTAAGGGGGCTGAATAATTTTGCACGTCCAATTTTTCAGTTTTTGATTTGTTAAAAAAGTTTGAAATATCCAATAAATGTCGTTCCACTTCATGATTGTGTCCCACTTGTTGTTGATTCTTCACAAAAAAATACAGTTTTATATCTTTATGTTTGAAGCCTGAAATGTGGCAAAAGGTTGCAAAGTTCAAGGGGGCCAAATACTTTTGCAAGGCACTGTAAATCCTAGACGATAGCATAAATTTAGCGCCCACTATCGGCTGCCTAAGCTACTTACTAACCAAATTGGGGTTTCATCCATACATCAAGGTCCGTGCCATTGTGATCAAAAAAATGTTTTAAAAGATAGACATGACATAAAATTGAATGGTTACAGAATTTACAGAATAACTTGAAGAGAGATACGAGGGAAGGCTTCCCCATTCAAAGGCTGAAAAACAGAAGTGCATCTGGTTACTTATTATGTTAGATCGTACAACTGATAGACATAAATGGGATTCCTCTCTTAATGTCCATCTGCAAGGTTTGGAATGATGAATTTTAGCAAGGAAGGTAGTGTGTACTAGTCCCTGACCACAACATCCAAGTCTTTCAAGCCTTTGTGAAAATGCACCACTGCATCAAAGCCTCTCATGTTTGACTTTTAATGGCCATTTAAAAATAGCTTGTTCACAAATTACAGCTTTTAAAGGGTACCCTTGGGCTGTCGGACGCGGAAGCATTTTTAAGACCGTTAAAACAAGAAAGAAACTACAATTCACCCTATTTCACCTCTACAACTGTCATCCCCTCCCCCATAGAAAAAAGCCAGAGAAGGAAAAGTTTCCAAGCCTTCACAGCTGCTTTTTAGGAAACCAGTAAACTGTAATAAAGCGAAGCCAAAGATAGAGCAAGGATAAAGTGGTGAGAGGGTTCAGCCGTCCCCCTTCCTCCGACCCCTCCCTTTCCTCCACCCAATCATCTCTCCACCCATTCAATTGACAGACCAATTCCCTCTAAATTCTCTGGAGGAAATTGACTAATAATGCCTTGGAGATTTATCTGGGTCCCGGAAGCCCAGCTCCTCCTGAGGTTCTCTATTAGAATGTTACAGTAATGTAGCATGCTGCAATTTACTGTGATGACCATGTCTTGCCATGCAGCTATCTAAAAACATTCATTCCATTTTCCATTTGATTTAGTTTAATGTAATTTTCTTTGTAGCCTAGATGTATGTGATTTTGTCAAAACAATAGCTTAATTTACATTATTTGAATGGTACTTAGTTGCACATACCTCTTTTCACAGGGATTGCCTCAGAAGACTCGCCCATATGGCCTGAAGAAGACGACAAGATTTGATCATACTCAGGACACTCTGAAGGAACAATTGCACCTGTCGGGAGGTGTCTATCCAGAGACTGTGTTGTCATGGAATGGCACAGAGTCTATCTGGAATCGGCCTCGCTGTGGTGTTCCAGACTATCCTACTCAGAAGCAAAGTGGCATCTCGGACTACCACATGCAGAAAGGGGGCACCTTTAGAGGAAAGCAGCGGCGGAAGCGCTTCGTTGTCTTTGGGGGGCGCTGGGACAAGACTGACCTCACCTACAAGTAAGGTTATTCTTCTTTGGTTGATCTAGACCAGGTATTCCCAAACTGGGGTACGCCAAATAAAAATGTGATTCACATAAAAATAATAATAATAATAGTATTTTAGAGAAAAAAAAAGAAAAAAAAATATCCATTAATATTTTCCAACGGGGCTATACATTTGGGTGAGGTTTTTTTCTCGCCTGAGTAGCCTCGTTTCACTGCCAAAAATTTAATGAAACCATCTAGTGTTCAGCGAAATAACAACACAATGTCAAATACAGGTAGCCTAGGCAGCCTAGTCAAATAATTAATATCCAATCACATTAACTGTTACTCTCTCGCGGGAAACTTTCACTCTTGCGCAGACATTTAGAAGCGAAACATGACAATTTGAAAAATAAAGACGTCTTTTGAGTAGTAAGACATGTACAAAAGCAACAGATACCATTCATAAGAAGGGCCTAGAAGCATCTTATATGGTGAGCTACCGAGTGGCTAGGACAGGCAAGCCCCATGCTATTGTGGAAGACTTAATTCTTCCTGCTGCCACGGATATGGCTGGGACAATGTTTGGGGAAAAGGCCCAAAAACTATACAGACAATGACTTCATCAACAACACTGTTTCACGGCGCATCAGTGACATGGCAGAAGATGTTTTGAAACAATTACTGCTTTGCATACAAGCCAGTGAGTTATATGCATTACAGCTGGATGAGTCAACTGACGTGGCGGGCCTGACACAGATCCTGGTATATGTCTGTTACGTTTATTGGGGGACAATTAAGGAAGACATCCTCTTCTGCAAACTACTGAAAACCAGGGCAACATGAGAGGATATTTTTAAAGTACTGGACAGCTTTGTGACATCAAATGGACTTTGGTGGTCAAGATGTGTTGGTGTAAAAGCCATGACAGGGAGACTTAGTGGAGTGGTAACGCGCGTGCAAGCAGTTTCTCCCGACTCCACTTGGGTACACGGCAGCATCCACCGAGAAGCTCTTGCTGCCAAGGGAATGCCTGACAGCTTGAAAGACGTTTTGGACACTACAGTGAAAATGGTTAACTTTGCTAACTTAAAGCAAGGCCCCTGAACTCTTGTGTATTTTCTGCATTATACAATGATATGGGCAGCGACCATGTAACACTTTTATAACACTGGTTATAAAGGGGCAAAGTATTGATATGATATTTTAAATTGAGAGACGAGCTTGAAGTTTTCTTTACTGACCATCATTTGCACTTGTCTGACCGCTTGCATGATGACGGGTTTCTCACACGACTGGCCTATCTGGGAGATGATGGAAAAAACAACATTTGAGAGTGCGCTGACCCTGGTGCTAGCAGCTGGAGGTTGAATGTTTGAAGGGGTGCGGGACCATAAATTTTTTTTATTTGTATTTCGTATGTAAATTAAATTTTTATTTGGCGTACCCCAGTTTGGGAACCACTGCTCTAGACATATCCATGCATTTAGCTTTTTCACTGGGATCTGCTTTTCCTGAGTTTGCTCTGGAATTTTTATACATGGCGTACAAATTCAAGAGGTTATCACTGATATCTGTAGTTTAGCCAGCAAGGACAGAGACACAAATGCAACCCCTGTCACGGTAGACTGGTTAACTTCTACAGTACACTGGCAGGCAAAGGCCACTACTGGCTGGCAAAGGCCACCACCGGCCTGCAAAGGTCGCTACTGGCTAGCAAAAGCCACCCAGGTTACAGCTACTGAGAGGAGAGAGGAGCCTTTACACTGACGCCAAAACTTCTAAAGAGACACATTTCAGTGAAGGATAATTTACTTTGTTGTAAAGGATAGGCTGCCCAGCCTATGTAGATGTGTATTCATTGTTTGGCTGAGTTCATGTTTTTGATAGAATTTCAAACCAGACATGGCAGAAAACTAGGAGGCACGACTTCAATTTACTTTGGGACTTCTTTGCCTTTGAAGCGCCTTTTGAGTGACACGGTGACCTCGTGCCCTCGGGGTCATCTGCACTCCTCCCTGTGTTTGGACTGCCTTGCCTCTTCCATTAAAGTCAAAAGACGGGCCACACCGGACATTTGCCACCCACCCCCTCTGTCATTTGGAGTCAGGTTGGGTCGTGACCTGATAAAACATAGCCATTTACAAGACAGTGTCAGAGCACTCAAGCATGTTACAGCAGAGCAGACCGCATGCTTCCTGATGTCTCCACATACAGCTCAGCAGGAAGGGGGCTGGAGAGGGGAAAGGTCAAGCTAATAGTTACTTCCAGAGGAGTGTTATCAGAAGAGCAACACTGAGTCTTTGTTACAGAAAGCAATTTCTTTTTCAACACAACAGTAAGTGTCACGCATATTTTTTTAAATAGTCCACTGTTAAAAACATTTCAAGATATAGGATTTTCAAGAAGCAAAGTGTCACTTGCCACATCATGATGATGCCTGTGGGAAGTGACACTTTGCTTCTTGAAAGTCCAATATCTTGAAAACTTGACTGCTGACATGCTAAACATTTTGGGACTGTATTAAAGAGATGCTCCGGCACTTTTGGATAATTTTTAGCCAGCGGTTCTGAAAGTAGCACTCATGAGCCAAAAAATAGCCTAAGTCACATATGTGCGCCATGTCATCTCCTCTCTCTCTCTCTCTCTCTCTCTCTCTCTCTCTCTCTCTGTCTCTCTGTCTCTCTGTCTCTCTGTCTCTCTGTCTCTCTGTCTCTCTGTGCCGTTGGGCCCGCCCTGCAATTTCATTGGATAACTTTGGGCAGGCCTTTTGCTAGCTGTCCCTCAAATGTGAGGGGCTGAAGCTCATTGGCTAAAACTCAAATTGCTAGGGTGCTGACCCATGTGGAGGTAAAAATGTAGGAAACATGGTGCAGCACATCTTCAAGAAAACAGTTGCTTTCAAACTAGGGATTTTGTGGCTAATTGAGGTAAAGCAGTAATTCTGCTCATAGATTATGTATGTATGAACTACACATTGACACATCCATCCCAAAGCAGGATGTTTAAAAAAATATTTTTTTTTAGTCGCCAAAGTACCGGAGCATGTCTTTAATAACAGTGGATTAATGAAAAAATACAGAAATATAGTTTTTGAGTGGATTTTTCCTTTAATGGCGTAGAATTGTTATATTATATTGTATGAATAGTGAGCTTGTGTTTTCATGTGAAAAATGCCATATGTATTGATCAAGCGTACAAATGCTGTGTATGATTAACCACCCTTCCCCAAACAAACACCAATATATTGCATCATAAGTCATCTTTACTCATGATCCCTTTGAGGTAGCCACTTACTCAGTGTCCCTAAGTATAGCTTCATTGTCATTTTGCTGATTGTCAACAGGCACTGAACCTCCCGTGCCCTGCACTCCCTCTCACAGAAAATAATTTCTGCACACACAGCTTTTCAAGAAAGGAACAAATAATTGTACGATTGTACAGTACTGTAGGGGTGTGTACTGTACTCTGCTGGCTCATCACATTTTTATCTCAGGAGACACACAACAGCACAGAGCTGGACCTGCCACTTTTGGCCCACGAGCCAGCAATCAGCACTGTTGTCCCCGCTCTGGTTCCACTGCTCTTTTCCCAGAGTGGCTATGGTGAGGGGGGTCATTACCAGGCCAGCGTTTTGCTGTCTCCTCTGTGATGACTAATAATAACGGGCCGTAGCATTAGCAACATAGTGACTGTTCCACATTCTGGAACTGAACTCCCAGGGTACAGGTTTAATGGGTGTCTGCTGCAGGCGTCGGGGGCTGTGGTTAGAACCGGGCCCCGGCATGCATCACCGTGGCAGGTTTAGGGAGGTTGTTGAAGTAGAGTAGGGTAATACAGCAACAGCACAAGGCTGGCCTCTCCTGTCTGGGCATGTATGTAGGGCCTCCACACAATGAGGCGCAATCCATTTTTGCAACCCCCGCCCATTCATTATGAAATCTAAAATGAAGAATAAAAGTGATAGCCGCCATGGCTGGTATCCAGGGAGGCACCCGGGGAAACGCCTGCAGGGCAGGGGGTAACGGATTGCAACAGAAAGCAGGGGTGGGGGGGGGGGTTTTACTGGCGCCCACTGAGAAACCCATAATATGAAACATGAGACCGACATTGAGACTGAACATGTCACGGTTGTTTAAATGTCCTCCATGGGGTGTCGCCTGGTAATAATAAGTGCTGCCCTTTCTGTCTGTCAACGCCTGTCATGATAATGCAGGTCCTGGTTGGACGGACGCACACACAACCTCTGTCAACTCAGCATTCAGCCTTGCTGCATGGTTATGTTTCTATGTACTGCACATTACCTATGCCTTGAATAACTGAAGTATGAATCCAAATACAACAGGTGTAGCCTTTACCGTGAAATGCTTACTTACAAGCCGTTTCCCAACAATGCAGAGTTAAAAAGTACGAAAATGTGCAAATAAAAATAGAAAATAGGAACACAATAGATAATAATAGCGGGGCTATGTACAAGGACTACCGAGTCAATGTGCAGGGGTACGAGATAGTTGAGCTAATATGTATATGAAGGTAGGAGTAAAAGTGACAAGGCAATCAGGATAGATAATTAACAAAGTAGCATCATTGTACGCATGTGAAGAGTGTAAAAATGTGTGTGGCGTCAATATGCGTGTGTGTGTGTGTGAGCATGTGTGTTTGTGTTGGAGTCTAAGTTTTTTTTTACATTTAAATAAAAATGAACTTTTATTTAACTAGGCAAGTCAGTTAAGAACAAATTCTTAAGTATGTGTGAGTGTGTGGGTAGAGTCCAGTGAGTGTGTGGGTAGAGTCCAGTGAGTGTGTGGGTAGAGTCCAGTGAGTGTGTGGGTAGAGTCCAGTGAGTGTGTGGGTAGAGTCCAGTGAGTGTGTGGGTAGAGTCCAGTGAGTGTGTGGGTAGAGTCCAGTGAGTGTGTGGGTAGAGTCCAGTGAGTGTGTGCGTAGAGTCAGTGCAAGAGGGTCAGTGCAAAACTAGGTCAATGCAAATATTCCTGTTCACAACTGTTCAGCTGTCTTGTGGCTTGGGGATAGAAGCTGTTCAGGAGCCTTTTGGTCTCAGACTTGGCACTACGGTACCGCTTACCGTGCGGTAGCAGAATGAACGGGTCTAGGCTTGGGTGGCTGGGGTATAGAGGTTCTGGATACCGCCTGGTATAGAGGTTCTGGATGGCATGGAGCTCGGCCCTAGGGATGTACTGGGCTGTCCGCACCACCCTTTGCATCCGCCTTGCAGTCGGATGTCAAGCAGTTGCCATAACAGACGGTGATGCAGCAAGTCAAGATGGCAGCTGTCAGACTTTTTGAGGATAGGTATATTTGTTTTTAAATTATTCTGCATGTGTTGGTTGGTTAGTTGGGTCAGTATGCAAGCAAGCACCTATCATAGTCTTTGTTCATGTTGCTGTATACTTAAGTTGATCACTCTTTTGTCGCTGAGAATGTTCCTGCACTGCAGAAAATGCACCTTGTAGTGTATTTGACTTGTGGTTTCCACTTGAAAATTTCAGACTTGATTTGCCCTAACAAAAAATGTCAACCCCTACATAAATGTTAATCATTTAGAATTCACATAATAACTCACATTTCCTGTTGCTGTAGGATTATTTACCTTCTGTAGCAAACTGGTTCAAATTAAATCTGTATGATTGAACCATGCTATCATGGTGATCTGGCATTGTGCAGAAAGTTAATCCATACAACCCATTCAGCAACATATTATATCCTTTTGTTGATGTGGGACATTTGACAGCTCCAACCCACCAGTCAACCTGGGTGGCATCAGATTGGGCCTTGTACCCACTTTAGAGAGGCTTCTTTCTCAAAACAACCAGATTATCCTAGACCAAGGTCACCCTGTGGCCCATGAAGCAACTAGAGAAGGGTGGTCTCACTCTGCCCCCTGCATAAGAGGATTATGGGTAGAACACAGATGGCGATCATGCTGGTGGTTTCTGACGTGTGTGTGTGTGTTTGTGTGTGTGTGTTTGTGTCTCACAGGATCATGCGCTTCCCCTGGCAGTTGAGTAATGAGAAAGTCCGTCACATCTTGCAGGAGGCTCTGCGTGTGTGGAGTGAAGTCACACCCTTGAAGTTCACTGAGGTCAGCAGTGGGAGAGCTGACATCATCATCGACTTTACCAGGTAATCATCATTATAGAGGTGTAGGATCTTAATTTGATCAGTATTGTCGTAACAAAATAGATCAACGATGGTAGACGAGAAGCAGGTACAGGAAGTGAACATTTAATTAACAATGGACATGAAACAAGGCATGACAGCGTCTGGACATGAACACATAACAACATTAATGCAGACACAGGGAACAAACGGGGGAGCAGACAGTTATAGACAGGGCAATCAACAAAGGGAAGGAGTCCAGGTGAGTTCAATGAGCGCTGCTGCACGTAATGATGGTGACATGTGTGCGTAATGAAGGGCAGCAGAGAGGGAGAGCGGGAGCAGGCGTGACAATTTTAATGTTTAGTTTAGTCCATAATGTGGCTTGGTCGATGGTATTAGCTGGGCAAAATTAGGCTACATGAAAAGTGTTACTGAGGGTTTTCAGTGAATTGATGTAAATCACAAAGCTCATCTACATTTCCTGTGGAGCAGAACACTGAGAACCTGAGGCAAGCTTGGGATGAACTCTATTTCAGCTCACCTATGTCAGAAAATCTATTGAAATTCCAGTCATGCACTGGAAAATGTGTTATTGATTTCTATTACAGATTTTAAATGTACTTTCAGTGTAACAGCATTACTGGTCATATGACTCAGTGTGCTGGTGCACATCATCAAAACTATTGGTATGTCTTGTGTCACTTTCCTGACTCACTCAATGTCTGTGTTTATCTGTGAAGCACTCAACCTTTATTATAAATATTACTAATGCTAACACCCGGGACAACCTATTTCATCTGTCTTGTGCTTCTTATCAGGTTCATCTTGTTGACTTAAGATGAGAACTTCACTTCTCTATCAGACAAAAACACAAGGACCTTTTCAAAAGAGAAGTTGAGGGATTAGCGTTGATGGTTGTACAGATAATCAGCTTTGCTGTTGGACATTCACACAGCCATGTTCATGACTTGTTATCTGTTAGGGAAAGAGGTGGGAAATAAGGGAGTTGTGTTACATACAGCTAGTACAGGTGTAGCATTTTTCACAGGCCAACACTAGTGTTCCTTTATCTCGGTACAATCACCAAACTTGAGGGCAAGTTTCATTTACTCAATCAAATCTAAAAATGTGCATGAATTTGTGAATGTCCATTTATCTTCAAATAAATGTAATTCCTGAATTAAATGTTCTAATTAGGAACCTGAACTCACCAACTCAGTTAAACTGAGTTGAATTGACCCCAACCCTGCCCATGTCTTATAATAGGCCATGCTCATTGGCGAATCGTCCCCCCCCCCCTCTCCATCCTGAAAGCACTTGAATGTTACAAAGCAGGACTTGTTTGCTACGGTTTATTTGAATGAAAAGCCTCGGGCACATTTCTTCGACTCTCAATGGATTTGTTGTGTTGGCACGAGCACAACAGCATCACATTCCCTTGTTGTAAATTACTGCAGCTTTAGAGCATCCACCTACACACCAGACCTATATACATGTTTCTTCTCTCAGACGATACTGTATCCGCCCTCGAGACCTTTGCCTTTGTAAATAGAGATTAACACTGACGTTCTGTCTCGTCCCGCTGCGGAGTTCATTTTTCCAAGGTAATGTACAGAACAGAGGCGTTTATCCTGCTTATACCACAGTTGTAAAATAAAAAAAATACTAAAGCACATATTTACCGAAGAAATAACAAGTTTTCGTAGATATTTTATAAGTGAATTCATACTTTCTCATCATTTGACCCAGTCGTTAGTTCCATCACTACGCAGGCTGGCAACATTAATTGGATTTAATCGCTGTGGTATGAGCCATAACTCAATGCCCCCACAGTGTGATGGGTCTGAGCAATGGCATAGTTTAGGACCTTGCACCTTACATCAGAAAGATGCCTCAGTAATGACATGATGTTCAGTTACTGTACTAGGTTGGATCTTGACATCGAGAGGGTTATGGAGCCCCAAGATTTGTTATAGACCCAGATTTTTTACTGTCTGCAATGACAGCATTACTTTGATTATTTACTGTACAGAAGGTCCATGGAGCTTACTTGAATATCTGAGCAGAAAGGAAAGGATCAAATGTCAATTTCCCCTTTGAATGTGTCTTCATTAATGTTGAAATGGATACATGGATACATCCCTTGTATATAAGCAACAATACAAACATAATAACAAACATATGGGAATCAGATTTGTAAGGAGCCCATAAAGCAGGGTTCCCAAACTGGCGGCCCGCGGTTGGTTTTACTTCGCCCCCCCCAAGTTTTCTGAGCAAAGAAAATGTACATATATTTTTTTGTACTGAATAAAAATAGAACAATTTTACTGACTTACATTTCAAATAAGGAAATCGGTCAATTGAAATAAATTAATTAGGCACGAATCTATAAATTTAATATGACTGGGCAGGAAGCCCAAACAGTTGGGAGCCAGGCCCACCCATTGGGGAGCCAGGTCCAGCCAATCAGACTGAGGTTTTCCCGATAGAGGGCTTTATTACGGACAGAAATAATCCTCAGTTTCATCAGCTGTCCGGGAGATGATCCCGCAGGTGAAGAAGCTGGATGTGAAGGTCCTGGGCTGGTGTGGTTACAACTCTGGTGGACATTCCTTCAGTCAGCATGCCAATTGTACACTCCCTCAACACTTGAGACATCTGTGTGACAAAACTGCACATTTTGTGTGACAAAACTGAACATTTTAGTGTGGCCTTTTATTGTCCCTAGCACAAGGTGTACCTGTGTAATGATCATGCTGTTTAATCAGCTTCTTGATATGCCACACCTTTCAGGTGGATGGGTTATCTTGGTAAAGGAGAAATGCTCACTAGCACAACATTTGAGAGAAATAAGATTTTTGTACATATGGAACATTTCTGGGATCTTTTATTTTAGCTCATGAAACATGGGACCAACACCAACATGTTGCGTTTATATTTTTGTTCAGTATAGAATTTTCATAGTTGGACATAAAAGACACCAGGAAATCAGCTCCAAGTTTTCTATTTCCAAGTATTCCCACGCATAATAGAGAGACGTGATCGTATACAAATCTAAGCAAGGTTTGAAATGATCTGTTTGGGATTCTTGCAATCAAATTGCAGTCTACAAATTATTTGTAATTAAGTTCTGGGCCCTCCGACCATCCGCTTAAGAAGAAAATTTGCCCACAGCAGAATCTAATGCCCAAAAGTGACTAATGAAGTGGTGAACTTTGTCTAAAATAAAATGTCTGACCACCCTGCCTTGTGCCTCTGTGTTTGTTGTGTAGGTACTGGCATGGTGACAACCTGCCTTTCGATGGTCCTGGAGGCATTCTGGCCCATGCCTTTTTCCCCAGAACTCACCGGGCAGGCGACATCCACTTTGACTATGATGAGAGTTGGACAGTGGGAAACAGCATGGGTGAGTGAATAGCAGAAATAACCTATTCAATTTACCGGTCTATAGTAGTGGAGGCTCCTCGCAGGAGGAAGGGGAGGACCGTCCTCCAGAGTGAATTTCATAAAAATAAAAAGAGTGAAACATTAAAAAAGATAAAACTATACTAAATATGTTCACGTCACCAAATAATTGATTAAAACGCACGGTTTTGCAATAAAGGTGTACAGTAGCCTCAGCAGTAGTCTGTAGGGTAGCACCATGGTGTAGCCGGAGGACAGCTTCTGTCCTCCGCTAGGTACATCGATTTCAATACAAAACCTAGGAGGCTCATGGTTTGGCTTGGAAAGGTTTTTCGCCTGGTCACAGACAGCTGATGTGTTGTGCATTGAAGTCTACAAGGGAAGGGAAAAGGCGAGAGGAGGAGAACACGTAGATAGTAGTGAGAAATAATTATATATACAACGAGCAAAGAGATCGTGTTGTTTTTATGTGGCTGCTATGAACGTGAATGTGTTTGTGTGTGATCAGGGGTGTATTATAGATATCGATTCTATCGAGGAAAAACATTTCATAAAACGGAAGCAAACGGAACAAAGCGGGGATAAACATTCCTGAATTTGTCCAATAGAAACTCACATTTGCAACTGTTGGATAAATGATTACACCCTAGATCAGCTAAATGCAGGCAAGAGAGTGCAAGGCGATTTTGAATGTGTCAATGTCTGTCACCTTGATTACTCAAAATTCTCTCAACCTGTGCACCTACGCTGTAAACTTCCATTCATAGGCTAGGTTGTACCAACCTCATGATGGGTACAGGGAAAATGTGAGTATCATGTAGTAGCCTAAACCTATCGATGTTACATTGAGCTGGGTGAATGGAATAAGAATGAGAGTCATCCAATATGCTGTAATGGGCCATCTCATTAAAAAAATGATCGTCCTCTCTCATCTTAAACGGCACTAACCGCCACTGTTCTCTAGGTAGTAGTTTATATGTGAAGATACTGAACAAACATTGCTAAAGATACTGCCTAAATCTTGCTCAGGCAAGTATGGTTGATGCCCTCTGTCTCAATGTCACTGACCATTGTCCCATGATGGTCCTGCAGGCACAGATCTCCTGCAGGTGGCGGCCCATGAGTTTGGCCACGTCCTCGGCCTCCAGCACTCCCTGGTCGAAGGAGCCGTCATGTCCCCCTTCTACAGCTTCTCCTATCCCCTGGAGCTGAGTGACGATGACAAGCAGGGCATCCAATACCTGTATGGTCCGCTGCGAAAAGCCCCGCCCGTCATCACAGAGACCAATGAGATCGAAACAACTGTGGTGAGGACTGAATATGACAAGAAATGAATAGAAGTCCAACTTATCAGTGAACACATCCATTGTTGGGAGCAAATAGCTAACAACTGGAATATTAGTGGATTAATACGCAATGCTCGTTTCAGTGACTCAATTTGTTGAGATTGATGAAAGTTTCCAGGCTGAGTTGAGCTTCCGCAATTTTGATTTTGAATGACATAACCTGTGCTCACTCTGTCTCTTTCTTCATGACTTGGCCACAGCCAGATCCCTGCAGGACTAACTTTGATGCCGTGTCAATGATCAGAGGGGAGATGTTCTTCTTCAAGTCCCGCTACGTGTGGCGTATCCGTGATGGCCAACTGCAGGCGGGGTACCCGGCGCTAGCAACACGCCACTGGAGGGGGATCCCCGACAACATCGATGCGGCCTACGAAGACAAGACAGGAAACAGCTGGTTCTTCCAAGGTAGGTTAAACCATAGAAATAGAATACCTGCCTGTCTAGGGTTTTACCCATTCTAATGTGTATTTCTATGGGCTCCACTGCTCTGCTGGTAGCAGTTGATTTTGAGCTCTGATATTTGGCAGACATGGTAATGAGTACAGAAGTAGCTCATCGTAGGGCAATGTGTCTAATTGTTTTTAAATTAGCTATTTTTATGACAGGACAGTTCAAAACAGACAGGAGAGGCCCAAGGTGAGAGTCAAACCCCTATCGCCAGAGCGTGTGTGTGGTCCAGAGTCGGGACCTTAGAGCGCAGTACTAGACTCTGGCATGTTGGTAGCAGTTCCGAGTGGGACCATAAGTGTTTAGTTTTGAGACAGACATTTTTCTGAAAGTCAGACACAGTAGGCTTCTGAGGGGAAGACAACTCATAATAATGGCCAGAACAGAGCAAATGGAATGGCATCATACACCTGGAAACCATGTGTTTGATATATTTGATACCATTCCACTGATTCCGCTCCAGTCATTACCACGAGCTCGTTCTCCCCAATTAAGGTGCCACCAACCTCATGTGAAGTCAGGTTTGGTCAAACTTCTAAAAATAAAGTATTTGACAGCAGATCACCAGAGGGGTAAATGTACATTGATATTAGTTGCTTCACACAAACAATCCACGGCTTAACGACTCTGCTCTGGTTTTGTTTATTTAAACAGCGTTGATCATAGTGATGACAGATGGCAGAAACATGGTCTAGTCTTGCAAGGGTGTATTGTGTGTGTGTGTGTGTGTGTGTGTGTGTGTGTGTGTGTGTGTGTGTGTGTGTGTGTGTGTGTGTGTGTGTGTGTGTGTGTGTGTGTGTGTGTGTGTGTGTGTGTGTGTGTGTGTGTGTGTGTGTGTGTGTGTGTGTGTGTGTGTGTGTGTGCGTGTGTTTAGATATACAATTGTCTGCGTGTGCCTGTGTGCAAAGGCGTGTGTCTGTGGATGTGTGTTGTTTTATTGGCGTCTAAACTCTCCACCTCCCACCAGGTCTCAGCCAGTGTTTGGGTGGGCCAATTAGGCCCAGCAGTTAGCAGAAGCTCCTATAAGCACAGCAGCAGCAGTAGAAGGGAGAGAAAACAGCAGCAGTAGGGAGAAGAAACAGCAGCAGTAGGGAGAGAGGAAACAGCAGCAGTAGGGAGAGAGGAAACATCAGCAGTAGGGAGAGAGAGGAAACAGCAGCAGTAGGGAGAGAGGAAACAGCAGCAGTAGGGAGAGAGGAAACATCAGCAGTAGGGAGAACATACAGTATGTTAATGTTAGGATGGTGCTGGAGAGATGGTGCTGGAGAGAGAGCAGTAGGGAAAGGAAACAACTGTAGTAGGGAGAGAGGAAACAGCAGCAGTAAGGAGAGGAAACAGCAGCCGTAGGGAGAGGAAACAGCAGCCGTAGGGAGAGGAAACAGCAGCAGTACGGAGAGGAAACAGCAGCAGTAGGGAGAGAGAAAACAGCAGCAGTCGGGAGAGAGGAAACAGCAGTAGTAGGGAGAACATACAGTATGTTAATGTTAGGATGGTGCTGGAGAGATGGTGCTGGAGAGAGAGCAGTAGGGAAAGGAAACAACTGTAGTAGGGAGAGAGAAGAAACAGCAGCAGTAGGGAGAGGAAACAGC
The DNA here is from genome assembly GCF_036934945.1 of Oncorhynchus masou masou. NCBI lineage: Eukaryota > Metazoa > Chordata > Actinopteri > Salmoniformes > Salmonidae > Oncorhynchus > Oncorhynchus masou. Next base: position 74,840,337 of record NC_088239.1, on the reverse strand, counting down.
AGCCGTAGGGAGAGGAAACAGCAGCCGTAGGGAGAGGAAACAGCAGCAGTAGGGAGAGAGAAAACAGCAGCAGTCGGGAGAGAGGAAACAGCAGTAGTAGGGAGAACATACAGTATGTTAATGTTAGGATGGTGCTGGAGAGAGAGCAGTAGGGAGAGGAAACAACTGTAGTAGGGAGAGAGAGGAAACAGCAGCAGTAGGGAGAGGAAACAGCACCCGTAGGGAGAGGAAACAGCAGCCGTAGGGAGATGAAACAGCAGCAGTAGGGAGAGAGAGGAAACAGCACCCGTAGGGAGAGGAAACAGTAGTAGTAGGGAGAGGAAACAGCAGCAGTAGGGAGAGAGAGGAAACAGCAGCCGTAGGGAGAGGAAACAGCAGCAGTAGGGAGAGAGGAAACAGTAGTAGTAGGGAGAGGAAACAGCAGCAGTAGGGAGAGAGAGGAAACAGCAGCAGTAGGGAGAGAGAGGAAACAGCAGCAGTAGGGAGAGAGAGGAAACAGCAGCAGTAGTAGGGAGAAAGAGGAAACAGCAGTAGTAGGGAGAGGCAATTCTAGTAGTAGGGAGGGAGGAAACAGCAGCACTTGGTCCATTCACCAGGTACATGTTTCAGCCTGAGCATCTAGTTTATGTGACCCACTGTCTACCTGTGTCTAGATCTGTGTCTAAAAAGAAGTGTGACATCATCAACAGGTGACAGTTACTGGGTGTTTGACGCGGAGAGGAGGATCACGGGGCCGGACTCAGTGCGTCGGCTGGGCCTTCAAGTGTCGGACATCCAAGCAGCCCTCATGTGGGGTGAGGACAAGGCCCAGAAGACCTACCTCTTCAAGTCGGGCACCTACTGGCGCTTCAGCCCCCTGGAGAACCGGGTGGACACAGCACACCCTCGTAGCATGCAGGACTGGAGGGGCATCCCCAAGGACATTGACGCAGCCTTCCAGGACCGATATGGTGAGAGTCATAGATATACAAAAAGAGTCAAAGGAAAAATGTATTTGGACAGGATCCTTTATGTCGTGTTGTGTTCCCAGTTTTATTGATAGCAAGCATGTGGATATCTCTGAGTATTGTGTGTTTCTGACAGTTTGTGTGTGTGCGTGCATGTAACCACATGGTAAACCCATTTAATTGCGTTGAGCTAATTGTTGACCTCCTAACTTCCTAATAGGCTTTGCTCATTTCCTGAGTGGGAGACAGTATTGGAAGTTTGACCCCGTGGAGGTGAAGGTTCTGGAAGGATACCCCCGCTATATCGGCATGGACTTCTTTGGCTGCCCCGCTTCCTTTTATTGATAAAACCAGGAAGAGTCCATATCGCCCCAAGAGGTGAATGGAATATCAGGGCCATCTTCATTTTTTTGCTCTTAAGACTAATGTTGTTCCACTGGGACTTTAGACTGATACAATTACATCATTGTGTAACATAAACAGGATGACTGTTGATTTTGGTCTACTGGAGGTCAGGACTTGATGCTATTGGTTGAAACCTTCATTATGACCCCAGTCTGAGGTCTGGGACAGTCTGAAGACCAATAGAAATTGAGGTCATGATTCAAAGAGTGAATTGAGGACATTTAGTTTCATCATCATCCACAATATGATAATAGCTGGTTTGAAATCGATGCACACAGTTTGAGAGATACGTTAAAGAGCGAACGTCCAGCAAACAGAAAAACAATGTACCCAACTGGTATTTGTAAATGGACATTTTCGTTCAAGATAACTTCAATACTTTTGTTCACGATAATCATAACCCAATTTTAATCAATAGGCAGCTTTTTCTCAAGACGAATGCTTACCTCTGCATCAAATAATAAGTTTTGGTATGCTATATGTTTTTATTTTTTCAGAACAAAACCTTTTGTAACCGCCTTTAGCCTCTGGTACATACTATTTAACATGGCATTTAAAAGTAACATTTTACATAGGCTCATCTTTTCAAATCCGTAGGAACAGTGTAGTTACAGTGTTATTTCAATACTCTATGAGTACTTTTCTCTATGAAGGGAAATGTAAAAAAAATTCTACCTCATATTCATCATCTCCAGCACCAACCCCAACATCAACATATGTGAAAATGGCACGTTTCTATGTTTGGTATTAAAAAATATAGAGGAAGCTTAAGTGTGTCACATGACATCATCGGTGTGCATCATGTGAATTTTAACCAATTATGAGTAGGCATTGCCTACTAATTGTCTACTAATTGGTTGATGATGTCATTGGAAACACTTATTTTCCTCTCTTTTTTTAATACAAAACATAGAAAACCACCATTTTCACATACAGTATGTTGATGTTAGGATGGTGCTGGAGATGATGAATATGAAGTTGAACATTTTAGATATGTCCCTTTTAAAAACTACAACCGGTGCACTAGAAATGTGAGGTGATAGTTCCATGTTTCTTATTGGTGCTCATCGCCCTTTCCATCGACAGCCAATGATACTATTCTCAGGAAAAAGTACATTTAACAAACTATACCCACTGAATTGTTTTTTTTGCTTGATGTTTAGCCTTGATTCTTATTTATTGCTGTTTATGTGTTGTCAAAAATATTTTACCCACAGATGAGTCTCAAGTATTTATCTGTGCAGTCCTGCTTCCTTTTCTGCCATTGTTTAGACAAAACCCATCAGGTAGCAGTGTAAACCTATTTGAGAGGGACACACATTTTCTCTCCGGCCTCACTGAGCTTTCTATTTCACACACAGCTGCTAAAACTGACTCAACAATGAAGGTAAAGATGTACCTCAAATAGAGGGCTTTACCTTTAACAGTTAAAGGAATATTTCCCTCCAAAATCAATGTTTGATAGACTTTTTTATACCTCAAAAGAAGGCCATCTGTTTTGTAGATCCAGCCATATGCCACTATCCAAAATGAAAGGTGTTAATGCATATAGCTGGAGGAGTGTAGATTCATTTTGACATTACTTGTTTTTTTTGGTCTGAAAAGATCTGACAAAATTTGTTTTGGGAGTATAACATCCCTTTATTGATGGAATGATTTTACAGTGGTGAAGCCAAGCATTGCATATCCAAAGTTGTCACGGTGATACCTCATCACGTAAAACGCTCCTTCAGTTCTTTTACAAACTGCTCCTTCCAATATGATGCTGTAAACCTTATTCATGTTGTAGCGTGGAACCATTTGTCATGCAGCTAGCCTCAATTGCTAGTCATTGATGCTTCAATGTTTCAGTGCAGGCCACTGATACCATTTCCTCACTCTTTTTGATATATTGTGATGTCATTGACTGCAAGATAACTATTTCATAAAGCTTGCACTGGTAGTTTTGGTGTCAGAGCATTGTCTGTAGAATTATGTCTCGCGAACACTGTTTTTTTTACCATGTATCCAGCATAACAACCTGACCATTTATCTTTCCTAGAATAGTTTTTTTAATCGAAATATATATTTACTATGTAAATCATTTAGTATAAATTTTTTGGTCCCAATAAAAAAGCCTCTTGATTTAAATGAAATGAAATGTTGTTTTGTGAATGAAATGTTTCACTTGCATACACTTGCATACAGTAACATTCAGTGTTTTGTGAAAAACATAAATTCCGTGCCACAAAATGCTAACATTTCAGTCTCGTATAATGCTGGATCAGTATCAGTAATGTTATTAATCATTGCAACATAATACATGTGGATTGCATCAGCTGCATGATATTGAAGTACAGACAATGTAAGGATTGTTCTGGACTAATGCGGACTGCGCTCATGTTTTTGTTTATGAGCTGGGGGCCCAAAGACTTCATCCACTAAGTGCCAAAGCAGGTCTGGTACCAATCTATCCTCCACAGTGTTGAAATGGAACCCGGGTTCAACTGTGTTGGAAATGGAATCTGGCTGTTCCGTGCTCCTCCCCTGTGGACCACATTCCACAACCATGTCATCTCTGGCCCCCAACGCCACCAATTTGTTAGGTGTCAACGGCTCTGTTTTGATTGGATAGTTCTGCTAATAATCAACTTTGAGAGATACAATTATTTTTATTTCCCAAACACAACTCAACACAATTGTTTTTTTGTTGTCTTTTTAACTATTTAAACAGGCCATGTTGTTACCTCATATCCCAGTAATAATGCCTTGCTTTAGTACTGGGAAGAAAACACTCCAATTGGCTTAACCATTGGCTCAATTTACCCCAAGGCAAACATTTTGACTATATTAGCCCACACAGCTACAAGGAGGCATTTTCATACTAGGTTTAGGACCACAACTGATGTATAGAACACTCTTAAAATTATCTACTTTGGTTTAGATAAATGCATCATGAAACCTCTAAAACACTAATTTTACCTTTTTTTTGTTTTTACCTAACTCGCTTACCACTTTTTCCATGTTTTTCCTTCACAGACTCCTTGAAATGATGACGTCTTCCTAAATATTTGATCAAATGGTTTTCCAAAAACAAGGGTGACTCAACTTAACCTTTTGGCTGAATTTACCCCACTCTCCCCTAAATCCCTATCATCTCTGTGTGGGATGATGTCACTTGGCATAGTGAAAGCTGCAGGAAGTCCCCAAAAAAAGAGACTATTACTTCAACTTTGCGGCCATCCCAGAGCGAGGTTGAGTTGAATAACTGTAAAGACAGTATTCTTCCCTGTTAACTAAAACCTTCTGCCATGAACAAAAGAGTGGGGTTTGAAAAGATGATAAACGGTAGTTGAAAGGATTAGCCTAACTCACACATACACACTATGGAAAAGTGGTGGACAGAACCTGACAGACACCAGAAATAAATTGAAGCGTCCTTTCTTTTATTATCCATATGTGCCTTACAGTAAATACCCCTCCTCCTTTGATGTGGGCAGCAGGAGAACAAGCAGATGCTCTCAATACAAGCCATTCCTTCACTCTTTTCACTTTCTTAAACTTCAATGTCTTTTCCTCAATACGTTTATAGTGGCTGAGCTCTCTCATTAGGCGGTGACTACAAGGGCTTACAAGGATTGCCAAAGGCCCCTTGTAAGATTTGGATATGAATACAACAATGCACTGAGGTGGATAACTGATGGATCAGATGGGGAGGGAACAGGAGGTTTGGTGCCTTGCGAGATAGTGTTGGTTTTGGACCGTTCAAAAAAATAATTTGAGTCCACACTGTACAGTATATTGCATCACATTCGAAGGCAAAAAATTATAAAAGCACAAAACTATGTTTCTACAGATTTCTGATATACACTGTGTACAAAACATTAGGAGCACTTTCCTAATATTCAGTTGCAACCCCCCTTTGGTCCAAACATACCAAGGCAGTAATGAAGAGGGCACGACAAAACCTTTTCCCCCTCAGGAGACTGAAAGGATTTGGCACGGGTCCCCAGATCCTCAAAAGGTTCTACAGCTGCACCATCAAGAGCATTCTGACCGGTTGCATCACCGCCTGGTATGGCAACTGCTCGGCATTTGACTGTAAGGCATTACAGCGGGTAATGCGTATGGCCCAGTACATCACTGGGGCCAAGCTTCCTGACATCCAGGACCTATATACTAGGCAGTGTCAGAGGAAGGCCCATAAAACTGTCAAAGACTCCAGTCACCAAAGTTGTAGTCTGTTTTCTCTGCTACCACACGACAAGCTTCTATCCCCAAGCCATAAGACTGCTAAAGAATTAATAAAATCACCAACTGACAATTTACATTGACACCCCCTCCCTTTTGTACACTGCTGGTACTCGCTGTGAATTATCTATGCATAGTCACTTCACCCCCACCTACATGTACATATTACCTCAACTAACCTGTGCCCCCTGTATATAGTCTCATTATTTTTATTTTAGTCTACTTGGTAAATATTTTCTTAATTCGTCTTGAACTGCACTGTTGGTTAAGGGCTTGTCAGTGAGCATTTCACAGTAAAGTCTACACTTGTTGTATTCAGCGCATGTGGCAAATAAAGTTGGATTTGGCCCTCAGAACAGCCTCCATTCATCGGGGCATGGACTACAAGGTGTCAAAAGCATTCCACAAGGATGCTTCCCACAGTTGTGTCAAGTTGGCTACATGTCCTTTGTGTGGTGGAACATTTTTTATACACACGGGAAACTGTTGAATGTGAAAAACCCAGCAGCGTTGCAGTTCTTGACACACTCAAATCGGTGCGCCTGGTACCTACTGCTGTACCCCATTCAAAAGGCACTTAAATCTTTCGTTTTGCCCATTCACCCTCTGAATGGCACACATACACAATCCATGTCTCAATGCTTAAAAATCCTTCTTTAACCTGTCCCCTCCTCTTCCTCCACACTGATTGAAGTGGATTTAACAAGTGACATCAATAAGGGATCATAGCGTTCACATGCTCAGTCTGTCATGGAAAGAGAAGGCGGTCCCAATGTTTTGTATACTCAGTGTAGATCAGTTTTTACAGAATTTCACAATGCAGTCCAGATTCTTTCATTAGTAATGTCTCCAGAAGGGAATATGGAAAGAAAAAGCACTGAAACAACAAACTACAATACTTCACCCCTCATCGCTCTCTGTGACAGTCACTGTGGAGCATCACAAGGAGATACTCCTTTAGAAGAGAACCCGAGTTATTGCTAGTATCCTGCATGTGTCCTTATGGTGACACTGAAGAGAGAATCATATCTGCATGTCGAGCAGGAGGAACGCAGCCCGAGGATGAAGCAAGTCTGTACTGGCTCAGACACATACACATGACCCCTAACCTCTGCTATTTTATACATGCATTATTCAGGCGGCAAGAGGACGTTGCCAAGTTCCTAAAAGTTCGGCAATGTGCAGTTACAGTAGATGGGGGGGGGGGAATACTTTGAGGAATAACATTTATTTCAATGGATGTTGTTTTAATCATTCCAAAACATTTATTTCTTACAGTTCTCATGGTGCTCACTAAATTGTTATGCCATGTCCAACGTAGCTGCTTGTAACTAAACGAGTGTCAATTTTCAATGTTTTGAGTGAAACAGATGGTTTTCGGAACTAGCGATGTAACCATTTTCCCCAAACCAGATTCAGATGACTTTCTTTCTGTTTTGCTTAGGCAAGCATTAGTCATGGATCTGTCATCCTTTTGTGGTCTGCTTCAACCAATCAAGCATACAGTAGGAATCTGAGCCCCCAGATGCTGAATGATGGTTCCAATAAGAGCCATCCTGTCTGTGGGGTATGAAGTCAGTAGGGGAACTCCATGGCCTAGATTAGGAGGACCCATAGGGGATACAAGACACAGGAAAGACCCCACTTCCAACTACTCTGAGCAGAAATGTTTTTCCCCGTGTCACGAGGCTTTTAATGCCAGTTACAGAAAGATGCTTCTTCATTATTCATATTAATTCACATACCTGTTTGTTGCTAATGAAGGAAGTGGACAGGTATAATGCGTTATAAGCATGTACAGTATGAGCATTTATGTCATATGGCTTATATTATGTAGCAATACTGTTTCAAAATGGCAGTTCTTTAGTCATACATGTTTATGACAAGTATTACAATGCATTATACCCACAATGCATTATACCCATTAGCATGAATGTTGTGTTACCAGCTGGTCTATTCTTTAACAAACACAGCTAGTAAAGTAGTTTTTCTCCACATTCATGTAAAATTAATCTGGAGAGATACTCAAATGCATTTACAATGCCCTTGGAGGCATGTCAAGTGCATACTAGTGTGATTTCATGTAGTTTAGCATGAAACTTACAATGTGGTGAATGACACACAGGAACGTCCAAATCTCTGAAACAGCCCTTACAGCTCATTTATCAGTGCCAACACTGCCACCAATGAAAGAAATGGGATCGGTTGCCAAAGGATTGTGGTTATTCGTTAATCTTTTCAGTTTCATGTGAACGATCTCCAATTGCTGGACCGTATAAAAGATATGCCATCTTGAATTTCAAAGGGACACACTGGAAAATCTTACCCTGAGAACACTATCTCAAATGTGAAAAGTGTGAGTGTAGAGATTAGTCCCCATTTAAGCTGATTAAACTGAACCAGAGTTAAAAGTATGTTTAACCAAGAAACCATGCAGATGCAGCACTTCAGTATGGGAGATTAGGTCACAAGGAAGAGCTTGAGCGAACTGAAGAGAAACAGAATCGACTCGCTGGCCTTAAAGCCACACAGAATGAAGCAAATCTACTTTAAGTACCTCACAGTGACAATGAATAATAGCCCACTGTTGACGATTGTAGAGCAACAAACTACATCTGTAATGAAGTCTATGGCATTTTATTAAAAAGGGAAACAAAACAAAAACGTTGACTAAAAGTATCAGCACCTTTACAAAAAGAAAGCACAATACATAAGTTTACATTATTTGCAAGAGTTGAGTCTGCTCGAGTGTAACATTAGTTTCTATTAAAACAGACATGTCAGTCAGTCCTCCATCTGCATCGTCCATCAAGAGGGATATGAGTGCACCAAAGCAGTATTACAGTTTGAGCTCACTTAGATGGTGAGTCTGTAGAAACAACAAAGGCTACATTTCATACGGATCCATACACTCTACCCATGGCACCTTTTATTTACCACCTCGTCTCAGAGATGAGTAGCGGCTTGAACCACTACAGGGGCTTGGATTGGGCAATAGAAATGGATAAGGCTCCTTCAACAAAAGTCCCTGTTCCTGGATCAAATGTAATTCTTGTAATTAATGGAGTTAGGTATGTGACAATGGTCCTGGATCAGTGTCCAGAGGACATGACAGCCAAGCATAGAGTTAGTTAACATTATGGGGGCTGTAAGAAGGGACCAGTGGAATGTCTATTGTTGAGTTTGTGTGTCTCTCTCAGAGGGCCCATTGGGGTTGACCATTTGTTGACCAGAGGCTCTGTAGTAGCCTACTGCTGCTTCTCTCTACCAGGCAGGGGCAGTGTTGGCAAGTCGTCTCATTCGCCTGAAAGGAAAACACATGGAAGAGGTTATTATGTGGTTGATGGCAAATCGGCTGGATGAATAGAGAAGCTTCTTAAATGGGGAATCTGATGACGTAGGACAGGGACTGTCATACTGCTGACCAGATGCCCTATTACAAATTAGAAACTGACTGGTTTTGCCCAGATCAGTTTTCAAATAGTCTGACTGGTGCAGACCAAAAGCAATGTGTCTGATTTTGAGGCAAAACCATCTTGTGGTCTCTTCCTCAACCTTCCAGTTTACTGGTCTGTCTCTGTAACGTTTGGGCAGCCCACTTTCTTTAATGACTTCTTCCTAGAGGACAGGGTGGGTTCTATTAAGTTCCACTACAATGCTCCTTCGCCCATTAAAAGGAATACTACACACTAAAAACATATGAGTGTTTTGTTCATTAATACAATCCCCCCAAAAATGGTGCATGTCAGCAGTCAGGTTTCAAGTTACAGAAGAGTACAGAGCAAAAACTCATGATGATGCGTGTTTTATCTTGAAAACCTCATTGATGACATACACAATTATTTGGACTAATGAACAAAAAAGGAAACTTCAGCATAGGATTCCTTTAAGCCATTCTATAGCAGTGGACATAGAGACGGGGAGAGGGAGCTAGTCATAGAGGAAGGCTTTATGTGAATGTCTTTCTGCGAGTCCTCCCATCTCCTCACCTCCTTCTCAACTGTAGAAGGTCCAAGGTCTCTCCCCTCGAACCTTCTTCTCTAAGGGGTTTTGAGAAGTAAGCAAGTAGAGAGGATGCGAGGAACCGAAAGGAAAGATGAATTGAGAAAGAACCCAGTTTTTGAATGGCAGGTCATCTCTCTCTCTCTCTCTCTATTAGCTGGCATTCCTGTCAGGTTTTGAATGGCAGGCCATCTCTCTCTCTCTCTATTAGCTGGCATTCCTGTCAGGTTTTGAATGGCAGGCCATCTCTCTCTCTCTCTCTCTATTAGCTGGCATTCCTGTCAGGTTTTGAATGGCAGGCCATCTCTCTATTACCTAGTGTTCCTGTCCTGGTCCCTGATCTTCTTCTCCATCTCTGCGTCTGTCAGGGTCTCCAGCAGGGGGCACCATGTGTCAGCGTCGCCTGTGTTGCGGATGGCGATTTCCACCGTAGGCAGGGGATTCTCACTGCAGGAAATGACATCAGAGTGACAGGAAATCAATGACAAACGAGGAAGAGAGCGCCCAGGATGGGACATGCTGCAGTCATGGTGTGTTGAAGAAGTGGAAGAGCAAATAAGAGGCATCTTGGGGAGAAAAAAAAACATGTTGTCGCTTTTGTGGGTTAGTCCCATTTTGATGAGGAATAGACATACAAAGGGACAAAAATGTCACTTATTGGAACTTATTTCTACCATGTATTTTTTTCACGCCCAAGATGCCATGTAAAAGTAGAAAAGTAAAGCACACTTAACCAAAGCATTGAAACAGTCATAAAGCAGCCATCAATCAAAAGCTGCTCGGACCACTACAGCATTTTACATACCTCTAGTCAAAATGCCTACAAAACATTATTCCACCTGGTAAAAGGGATTCCAAAATAACACATTAAATTTCAATTTGACAAATTAAGAACTAGGACAATAGATAGGAAGGCACCCGTGGAACCGTTTTGTCAGATACTTCCTGGATTTCTGAACCTCTCCCTATGTAGTGACAATAAGCCACACAGTACATGACTATCCTTTCCATTCTATGTGCGGACTGCAGTTTGTAGACAAACCAACAGCGATAACTACAGTTTTCCCTGACTTGGCAGAAACAGAATACCTCATACAACTTCATAGGTTTTACTCTTCATAAACAATTCATAGAGTTTCCATACTTGGGGGGGGGGCGTGTCCTGCAAAGTTAAGGAAACAGGCGAGAGAGAGAAAGAGATAAAAAGTGTAAATGTACTCAGCTTCCCAGGGCAGACCGTGTCAAGAGAACGTGGGTGGGTAGTAGAGGGTTAAGCTTGGGGAAGAGGGGGGGTAGTTCAAGTAATTCAAAAGCATATTGACCTGAAATCAGACCTATAAGGGACAGACAAGTGGGGGAGAGAGTAGAAAAGAGAATTAATTTGCAATGCAAAACAAAAAAAGCCATGATGATGACGATGTTAGCTAAACTCCTCATTTCCCATTTACACACAATCAATGGCTTGAAATGACTTGAAAAGCATTGGCATCAGGGTTGGGCTCAAAACCGAAACCAATCGAATGTAAATCGTTTACTAATACCAATAAAACAAATCTGCCATTTCTCAATTTGTTAAATGTGCTTTTTCCAGTTCATTTCATGAAATCACCATTAGTGAAATGGAATTGAGCCCAACACTGATTGATAAGCAGGTCCCAAATGATCCAAAAGTCCCAAATGAACTGAGCCAAGCTGATGGGATGAGACAAACCATGCAAGGCAGAGTGGGGGAGGAGCACATACACAAACAAAAGGGCTGTATGTCTGTCACTGGCAGGGGGAAAACCTCTACAACGTTAAGATATTTAAATTTTTAAAACGAATGCCATTACACGCTAAAAGGAACTATTTCAGGGTTCAAATGGCTGAAGAGTACTACTTGAACAGATGAGGGGGTAGCAAGGTTTTTGTTTTGGTGGGAAAACACATGGTACTCATGCTTGTAAATAATGGATGTGTGTGTGTTTGTGTACTCAGTGATGTAAACAGGACGCAGGCAGTCTGTGTGTTTGAAATCTAAATCCACTTTGTGAGTCATAGGTAAGCAGCCAACTGTTAAACCCTCCACACACAAACACCTTAAACTGACCCCAGTCCATGTCACTGTGAGATACAGTTCATCTTAAAAGAGCACAGAACATAGTAACATGAGGTGAACTAAATGCGTTCTGGCCTTATTCCAGCAACGCTCCATGATGCAGGCGACCACACATCGAGTATTTAAGACATGTATTCTACAGGACAGAATGAGACTCTGGAAAATGCTGTGTTTAGGCTAAAATGTGTGTGTGGGTGTTGCGACAAAAGACACTGCAAACAGAATGTGGACAGGTATTTCTACCACCTCAACTTTCAATTCCATCAGTACTCCAGGCAACGTATAGGACATTAATATGTCTGAACGAGCATGAGTGTGTGAAGGTTCTTGTCTGGGAGGGTGTCCTGTGTGTGTGTCGTGTTACCTGAAGGCGTACGTCCTCTGGTGCCAGCTGAGCTGGCCACGGATGCTATAGGCGATGGTGGTGACAAACTCTCCTCCCAGGCCCAGCTCGGAGCACAGCTTGAGGGCAAACGTCTCCGGAGAGTTCTCCCTCTCCGACATGTCCCACTCAAACTGGTCCACCAAGGAAATGTTCCCCACGTGGATATTCAGCTGAGGCACACACACACACACACAGTTTAAGAGATACCGTATGTATCCGAGTGATGTTTCCCGCCAGTTTGAGACCCCTCTGTCACGTGGGTCAGATGCAGACACTGGAAATTACTATTGAGATAGTCTTTGACCTTTGCAGCAGTGAAGTGTGTGTGTGTGTGTCCCTATAAAATCCACGTTGTGGAAAACGCGGACAGAGTCAAGGAAATTCAGACATTAAACCGGAACATTCAAAAATGTTTTTAACTAAATAGTCAACTTAGAAAAGTCATTAAATTTGCCAAAGTTAATCATAAGACATGAACAAAATGAATAAGTTATTCGTATTTTCCTGTAACTTTCTGAAAGGGCACAGGAATGCCCATCTGTGTGTGTTTTGTGGTGCTTGTATGTCTGGTTATCACCCTGTGCAGCCGTTAGCGATAATGCTAACCGTCTGCTGGTAGATGGAAAGGCTTTCCCAAAAACCTTGTCAATCATTTTTTTCACTACAAAGCAGCCTATGCCTACCTTGCAGAGTGATTAGAGCCCGACGGGTAAATCGATTAACGGCCGTTATTAGCCTTTCGCATAAATATTTGTATCGGCCTTTATTCCACAGATAAAAGTGTTGATATTATATACATAGGATAAACAAAAATACTATACGTCTGCTCATTTGTGTTAAACATTTTTATATTTCAATGGTTGCCTGAAGACGGCACTCAACAAGCTGCTCATTGAACATTCAGTCCTAGGTCACAACGTGAAAGAGAGTAGTCATGGTGGTTTGATGGTGAGTAGCATGCCACAGCCAGCTTATTTGAATAAGTAAATAATCAAAAGTACACTTCAAGCAAGCAGCCCTGTCCTCATCATATTTGCTTAGTTATAGGTCCTGAACAGTTATTCTGAAAAGTTATTTCTCTCATGGCTACCAAGAAGTTTGAAAAGAGGCTGAGTGGGCGGGGAGCTTATTTTGACAGAAATTAACGCCTTGACCGACAGCTCTTTGAAGCGCCTACAGTGCATTTGGAAAGTATTCAGACGCTTTGACTTTTTTCATTGACTTTTAAAAACTTTTTTTTTTTTTTTTTGAAACGTACACATTCATGATTTGGAAAGGTACACACCCGTCTATATAAAAAGGTACCACCGTTGACAGTGCATGTCAGGGCAAAAAACAACCCACGAGGACAAAGGAATTGTCTGTAGATCTCCGAGACAGGATCGTGACGAGGCACAGATCTGGGGAAGGGTATCAAAAAATGTCTGCAGCTTTGATGGTCCCCAAGAACACAGTGGCCTCCATCATTCTTAAATGGAATAAGTTTGGAACCACCAAGACTCTTCCTAGAGCTGGCATCCTAGCCAAATTGAGCAATCGGGGGGCTTGGTCAAGAAGGTGACCAAGAACACAATGGTGACTGACCACAATGGTGACCTCTGTGGAGGAACTACCTAGCCAGCAAGGTAGTTAGCTTAGCGAGCAACCTGTGCGACTTTTTATTTTACCTTTTTTTTAACTAAGTAGGCTAGTTGAGAACAAGTTCTCATTTACAACTGTGACTTGGCCAAGAAAAAGCACAGCAGTTCGACACATACAACAACACGGAGTTACACATGGAATAAACAAACAGTCAATAATACAGTAGACAAAAATAAAATAAAAGTATACAGTGAGTGCAATTGAGGTAAGATAAGGAAGGTAAGGCAATAAATAGGCCATGGTGGCAAAGTAATTACAATATAACAATTAAACACTGGAATGGTAGATGTGCAAGTAGAGATACTGGGGTGCCAAGGAGCAAGATAAATAAATACAGTATGAGGAAGTTGAAACGGCTATTTACAGATGCAATGATCTGTGTGCTTCTCAGACAGCAGGTGCTTAAAGCAAGTGAGGGAGTCTCCAGCTTCAGTGATTTTTGCAGTTTGTTCCAGTCATTAGCAGCAGAGAACAGGAAAGAAAGGAGGCCAAAGGAGGAATTGGCTTTGGGGGTGACCAATGAGATATACCTGCTGGAGCACGTGCTACAGGTGGGTGCTGCTATGGTAACCAGTGAGCTGAGAACGCTATCAGAGAAGTAGTTGGTGAACCAGGCGTGGCAATCATTTGAGAAACCAAGGCTGTTTAGTCTGCAAATAAGAATGTGGTGATTGACAGAGTCGAAAGCCTTGGCCAGGTCGATGAATACAGCTGCACCGTAATGTCTCTTATCGATCGCGTTTATGATATCGTTTAGGACCTTGAGCGTGGCTGAGGTGTACCCATGACTAGCTCTGAAACGAGACTGCATAGCGGAGAAGGTACGGTGGGATTCGAAATGCTATGTGCTAACACTGGACTGGCGCCAAAGTGAACAATTATCCTTGATACAAAAAGAACACTGCTCGCTGTACTGCAGCGCCAGCTGTGCCACCAGAGACTCTGGGTTCGCGCCCAGGCTCTGTCGCAACCGGGAGGACCGTGGGGCGACGCACAATTGGCCCAGCGTCGTCCGGGTTAGGGAGGGCTTGGCCGGTAGGGATATCCTTGACTCATTGCGCACCAGCAACTCCTGTGGCGGGCCGGGCACAGTGCACGGTAACCAAGGTCGCCAGGTGCACGGTGTTTCCTCCGACACATTGGTGCGGCTGGCTTCCGGGTTGGATGTGCGCTGTGTTAAGAAGCAGTGCGTCTTGGTTGGGTTGCGTATTGGAGGACGCATGGCTTTCAACCTTCGTCTCTCCCAAGCCCGTACGGGAGTTGTAGCGATGAGACAAGATAGTAGCTACTAAACAATTGGATACCACGAAATTGGGGAGAAAAAGGGAGAAAATGAAAAAAGAACACTCTTACTGTCTGGGCCTATTACGTTAGCTGGTGGGATTATTTAGTTAGTTTTCACAAATACGCAAAAAGCAAGACAGTTGGTGCAGAGCTATCATTCAGGCTATGTGGTTGCATTCATGATTAGATAAGTTGCTAACATTAGTGAGCGAACTAAATTAGAATGTGTGAGTAAAACCAGTACGGCAAGCATTTGCCTGCATAAACGGTTTCAGTCATCGGTGCATGACATTTGCAGTTTAACTCTATAGCCAATACCTTTTGTATTGAATTACGGTGTAATGTACACATGGTTTCTTTCTGTAAGGAAACACTGTCGTAATGAACAGCTAGCTTGCGCTTGATCTAATATACTCTCACTGCTAGGTTGCCATAAAGTGTTACTTTTGACCTTTGTAAACACTAGTAAATATACTCTAGACCACATATGTCAGAGTCAAGGCCCGCGGGCCACATCCGGCCCGCGAGAAGGTTTTTTACGGCCCCTGGGATGATCTTGATTTATTATTAGAACCGGCCCGCAGACCGCAGCAAGCCGGCAGCCCGCAGATCTTTTACACGCACCAATACTACATTTCCCACAATGCAACGGTGACGCACCGAGCAGTAGGCTGCTTCATTTCAATATTTATTGGCACAGCAGTCGTCAGCATCACAGTAAAATTAACTTTCAGATACCCATCAAAAATGGCAAAACGGAAGGTGGACACTGAGAACCGGGGTTTCAAACAAGGTGGGAGTCGGAGTATATGTTCACGGAGGTAGCTGGAAAACCTGTGTGTCTTCTGTGTGGAGAAAGTGTGGCGGTACTGAAAGAGTATAATCTGAGACGACATTATGAAACGAAACACGCGGACAAAAACAAGAATATGGACATGGAACAAAGGCTACAAAAGGCAGAGGAATTAAAACGAGGCCTCAAATCTCGACAGGCTCTGTTCAAAAAGCCAAATCACAAGGCCAGGCTGCTGTCAAGGCCAGTTTTATTTTGGCAGAAGAGATCGCTAAATCAGCCCGGCCATTTACGGAGGGGGATTTCATCAAAAACTGCATGATTAAAGTTTGTGACGAAGTTTGCCCAGAAAAAAGGCAACTCTTTTTAAATGTGAGTCTGAGCAGAAACACCATTGCCGAGAGAGTAGACCAGTTGTCCATCAATCTAAAAGAGCAGCTTGTGAAAAAGGGAAAAGATTTCATTGCATATTCCTTGGCTGTGGATGAGAGCACCGACATTTCTGACATTGCCCAGTTGTCAATTTTCATCCGCGGAGTGGACTCCAGCCTAAGCGTGACAGAGGAGTTTTTGGCTTTACGTCCTATGCATGGCACAACTACGGGGCATGATTTGTATGAAGAGGTGTCAAGATGTGTAAATGAGATGGAGCTGCCTTGGGAAAAACTCGTGGGTTTGACAACCGACGGAGCACCTGCGATGTGTGGACACAGGAGCGGACTGGTGGCGAAGATACGGGAAAAGATGCAAGAGGAAAACGCGACAGGTGAGCTGACAGCTTATCATTGTATCATACACCAGGAAGCGTTGTGCGGTAAAGCCTTGAAAATGTTTTTTTCTTTGAAGTAAATTTAGCCCACTTTTGCTAAAATAGAAAATATAGGCTACTGATGGTGCCTTGAATACCGGTTTCTTTCATTTAATGTTCATGTTATGGGGATTTTTATATAAAGGAAATTTGTCTTTTGTGTCTGTTGAAAATTAAAGATTACTGACAGAGCCATAAGAAAATATTGCTTTATTTATCTGATCATATTGGAATATATTTGTTAGGTTTTCAGTAGGTTCAATTAGGTTCACTAGACTATATGCGTCATTTAAAAATTTTTCAATGAACATTCGAACAGTCCGGCCCTCGGCTTGTAGCTAAATTTTTTATTTGGCCCTCCGTCCATTTGACTTTGACACCCCTGCTCTAGACAAACGCTGTCACCTAGTTACAGATATCATGTTACTGCATTTCAATGCTTATTTGTGAACAGTGCAGTTTCAGATTGACTTGAGACAAATTTAAATGTATTCATCCAGCCACCCCTTGTGGTGGTTTAGCACAAACACTTTTGCATACTTCTTATCCACTGCCATAGATGCACATCTTTTAAGTTGTACCTAAGGTAAACTAAACATGTTTAACTATCGTATTTAGAGGTGAATATCCTGTAAACCACAAATAAAATGTTCTTAAATAATTTGTAATTTAGTTAAGAAATCAGAGTCTGTTAATCCTTTGGAGCACAATGTGTAAAAAATGTTTTATGCTTTTCTCCACCTCGTTCATAAAAAATAAAAAATATATTTTTTTTAACGGCAGATATAGTCGCTAATTGTGACTTTTGCTTCCCTAAAATCAAAATCAGCTTCACTAAAAATGGTAAAAAAAAGATATAATTAAAAATCACATCTTTCAGGCTCGAAGAGTGATATCATGATTATTTGAATAAATCCAGTGCAGATTTGTTTTCCTAAACTCTGCAATTTACATGAACGCTACAGAAACACCGCTAACCAAACAACGGTCTCTGGCTGGTGGCACTGGCATTAAAGGGTAACTACACCCAAAATCTTGTGAAGTGGTTTAAGCATTGTTGTGGACTAAAACAAACTTGTGTGATTTTGAGAGTGAAAATCTGAAGAAAAAAATAAACGGAATCAGGCAAAAAAAATATACAACTGATTTTCTAAAGTCCCTACTGTGTGTGTGTGTACCCACCTTGATGATGACCCTCTGGTCGGTCTGTTCGTCCAGGATGCTGTCTGTGGGGTAGGACTCTATCTGCTGGCGGATGGCTGAGGCAATAGCCGGGACGAAGGCCAGTGGGTTCAGGTCCAGGTCGTCACACAGGATCTCTGCAAACATCTCCGGGGTCATCAGCTTCTCTGGAGGAGCGGGAGAGGATGGTGGAAGAGTGAAGGGTTGAGTCTCAATAGTCTAAAGAGGCTTCCTCATCTACTTTCCTACATTTGGAGAGTTCAGGGGTGAATCTCAATACTCTATGAAGAGGCTTCCTATGTGTATGTTCATGCATCTTCAGATCAGTGTACATAAAACAAAGGGTTCACAAGGATAGGAAGGAAGCCCCAGCTTTAATATTTCAGCTTCCATCAATGTAATTGTCTCACCGTCAACAGTGAAGAGGAGACTCCGGGATGCTGGTGTTCTAGGCAGAGTTCCTCTGTCCAGTGTCTGTGTTCTTTTCCCCATCCTAATCTTTTTATTGGCCAGTCCGAGATCTGGCTTTTTTTTTTGCAACTCTGCATAGAAGGCCAGCATCCCAGAGTCGCCTCTTCACTGTTGACGTTGAGACTGGTGTTTGCGGGTACTATTTAATGAAGCTGCCAGTTGAGGACGTGTGAGGCATCTGTTTCTCAAATTAGACACTACTGTACTTGTCCTCTTGCTTCTTTAAAATCAGCACAACCATTTTTAGCTGTACT
Source organism: Oncorhynchus masou masou (assembly GCF_036934945.1). NCBI lineage: Eukaryota > Metazoa > Chordata > Actinopteri > Salmoniformes > Salmonidae > Oncorhynchus > Oncorhynchus masou. The sequence continues at coordinate 74,821,837 of NC_088239.1, read as the reverse complement.
AACATAATTGCAAAAGGGTTTTCTAATGATCAACTAGCCTTTTAAAATTATCAACTTGGATTAGCTAACACAAAGTGACATTGGAACACAGGAGTGACGGTTGCTGATAATGGGCATCTGTACGCCTATGCAGATATTCCATTTAAAATCAGCCGTTTCCAGCTACAATAAGTAATTTACAACATTAACAATGTCTACACTGTATTTCTGATCAATTTGATGTTATTTTAAAATGGATAAAAGGTACTTTTCTTTCAAAAACAAGGATGTTTCTATGTGTAAACTCTCCTTCCAGACTCATACCAAACATCTCCAATCCAAAATCAAATCTAGAATCGGTTTCCATTTCGCAACAAACGCCTCCTTCACTCACGCCACCAAACTTACCCTCGTAAAACTGACTATCCTACCGATCCTCGACTTAGGCAATGTCATCTACAAAATAGCTTCCAATACTCTACTCAGCAAATTGGATGCAGTCATCACAGTACCATCTGTTTTGTTACCAAAGCGCTTTATACCACCCACCACTGCGACCTGTACGCTCCAGTTGGCTGGCCCTCGCTACATAGTCGTCACCAGACCCACTGGCTCCAGGTCATCTACAAGTCTATGCTAGGTAAAGCTCCGCCTTATCTCAGCACACTGGTCACGATAACAACACCCACCCGTAGCATGTGCTCCAGCAGGTATATCTCACTGGTCATCCACAAAGCCAACACCTACCTCCTTTGGCCGCCTTTCCTTCCAGTACTCTGCTGCCAGTGACTGGAACGAATTGCAAAAATCGCTGAAGCTGGAGACTTACATTTCCCTCACTAACTTTAAACATCAGCTATCTGAGCAGCTAACCGATCGCTGCACATAGTCCATCTGTAAATAGCCCACCCAATCTACCTACCTCATCCCCATATAGTTTTTTTATTTACTTTGCTGCTCTTTTGTACACCAGTATCACTACGTACACACCATCATCTACTCATCATCATCTGCTCATCTATCACTCCAGTGTTAATCTGGTAAATTGTAATTACTTTGCTACTATGGCCTATTTATTGCCATACCTCCTCATTCCATTTGCAAACTGTATATATAGACTTTTTTTCTATTGTGTTGACTGTATGCTTGTATATTCCATGTAACTCTGTGTTGTTGCTTCTGTCGCACTGCTTTGCTTTATCTTGGCCAGGTCGCAGTTGTAAATGAGAACTTGTTCTCAACTAGCCGACCTGGTTAAACAAAGATGAAATAAAAATGTTTAAAAAAATTAAAAAACAAACTTTTGAACAGTAGTGTATTCAAAAATCTTGCATATCTTATTTTCCATCATAAACAATTAATATGCGTAATAATATTGACAGTTCACTCAAAGTACTGTTACCTATAACTATTGCATTACATTTTTGTCAAGCAATTATTTTAGCAAACAATTATTGTAATTCATCCTATATTGTCCCTAACATTCTTACCCCGTAGCAACAGATGTGGGATACACACACAATCAACCAGAAGCTCAGATGCTCAACAGTTGTTACATCCCAGAGCCCAACTCAAGAAAGGACTTGATTTATGAATGCATATACAGTTACAGCTGTTTGAGAAAGCATGCAAGATTGAGCAAAATTGGCAAGAATGGGGAGATTTGATTAACCAATGTCATGTCCTAGGTGATGGAGATCAGATACACCCCCTTCACCTAACACACACACACGCCTGTTGTGACCATTTTCCCAAGCATCTCTAAGCAGTCAAACCTTTTGATTATTTTGTACCACCAGGGCCACAATAATTTGCTCCCTGTCTGATTGTCCGCGTGTGACCCCCTCCCCATGGGTTACTGCAGCTGGTGTTACCAGCACTGCCACTGCCTGGGTGGAATCCCCACCGGCTTGGGACAAAGTCATCAAGGTTCTCATTAGCAGTTTGAGAATTTCCTTGTATAGTATGCTCGTCCATCAGGGAGCTCTGGCTTTGTAGGACCAACCCTGCCAGGCAGACACAGAACCTTGAGGGGGCTGTGCTACCTCTATTAGGTCTCTGTCCACATTCCTCTTTCTGTTTTGGCTGCATATAGGCAACTTACAGTAAGCCCATAAAACAGATAGACTTCTCTTTAGTGATGGGTCGTTCAGGTGGGTGTCTAGGGTATAGGCTTGGGGACCGTTCCATCATGATAGGAAAATAAATAACTTAGATGTATAATTTATTTAAAAATGTATATCCCTCATCTGCACAAAATTGAATGCTCTCTCTCGCAACCCCTGCTCACAGATGTACATTGGTTCTGGGATACACAACCGTTTCCTTTCTTACTCACTTAATGCCAGACTTTCCCAAACACAAAAACACACCTTCCATCACAATACATCCACACATACTGTGCCTTATGTCTTTTGTTTGCTATGCTTATCTCCACCATGTTGAGTACTTGTGTTCAAATTCGTTATATTTTGCTATTTATTCTTTCTTCTAATAGCATCTTATCCATTTTTAAAATAATATAAATAGAAAGTTCAATTATTATTTTACTACATTCCCGATCTTGAATGGTAGTGTAGTTGTAGTTTATTTAACAATTACTTAATTGTAATTACTTTTCTATCCATTTTTTTTAATTATTACAATCCCTACCATGGCTAGTATTTGGTGTTCCATTATTCGACTCCTCTATGAGAACGTTGTAATTTTTAGAATAGCCATGGAATAGTCTTTGTGTCTCGGAACATTTGGTTGTCAATAGATTGTATATCGACTACGAGAGCTACATGCTTCCCTTTTAATCTATTCTCAGGAACTTCTTCTCTTTCTTGAATACCAGTACGTACTAGATTCTCTCATAGATCTAGTCTGTAAGTCAAGTAACGCTTCTCTCAGAAAGATGTTTTCCTTTTTAAGTTCATTAACGTCCGTTTCTCCCACTTCTATCGTAAGCCACTAGATTAATGAGATGCATTCAGTGTGGCTTTCTTTTGAGGCCAGTTCTGTTACAGGCAACGATTTTACAGCCTTTTAGGTTGTTTTCAGAGTAACACCCTTAACTAGACTTTGTTGCTCTAAAGCAGTCTTCCTCCCGGCCGATGGAGAGTGGAGCAGTACCGTTCATGTTCCAGGTGAACGCATCTCTGAGCTTCTGCCCATCAATCTCCATGTCCAGACGGATGGGAACCAGCACCTCGGCCTGAGACGCGTTCTCGTGGATCACCGCCGGGTCGTGGTCATCAAAGCTTTGCAGCGGGAAGAAGACAAGGTGTTAGATTAAACTACAATCTACGAAACGTTAGAACGACATTTCTTGGCATTCCACAGTCATTGGAGACCCCATTAAAGACATTTATCGTGAATAGCAGGCTCTAAAATCTACCACTTATTTAGCTTTTACTCACTTCCAGCAGGTCATTGCTAGCAAAAGATTAATCCAATCAGCGTCATTGTACACCGGTGGCCATATTTGATACACCATTGGGAATGATGAATTGATGCTTATCATATGGGAATTCTTTGTCTCTCTGTCAGCATTCTACTAGCCTGGTGGTCTAGTCTGTTTGTACATTAGCCAACTTCTTTCTGTGTTTGCTCATTTGTCATGCTAACCATATGTATGGCTTGACAACAATAGAAGAGTTGGCGCCACACAAAGAATTGGCCAGGGTAGTAGTCTACGCATTCTAGTAACGTTTTTTAAGTTCTGTGTTGGACCCCAGGAATATTAGTAGACTTCGTCTAATGTGGATCCTAATAAAATGATAAATTATAAACTGGGTGATTCAAGCCCTGAATTCTGTTTGGTTGACAACCGTGGTATATCAGACCGTATACCACGAGTATGACAAAACATGTATTTTTACTGCTCTAATTACGTTGGTAACCAGATTATAATAGTAATAAGGCACATCAGAGGTTTGTGGTATATGGACAATATACTCCGGCTAAGGGCTGTATCCAGGCACTCCGCTTTGCATCATGCGTAAGAACAGCCCTTAGCCGTGGTATATTGATCATATACACCCTCGTGTCTTATTGCTTAATTCAACAATGGAAAATTTGATTGTCCTGCCCAATTGGGTGGACTGTGAAAGATTCAGGGATCTGTCTGCTCTACTGATTTGTAGACTGTATTTCCCAGACTAGATGTCCATCAACACTAACATTCAGAGTGCAGCATGCACAACATGCACTGTTCAACAGATCACATCTGTGCCAGAGAAAGGAGAGATGTTCACTAGAGAAGCCACAAGATGGGTCTCACCAAAACCACAGCAAAAGGAGCAATGCTTTGAGCCAGACATGCTTACGTTGTTTTCAAGGTCTTGAAAAAAAAAAAGATGTGATTTCTAGCATTGTATAGGCCTTTTGGAGACTGTCAACTGTTGACAACCTAGCTGGGAAAGTGATGCTAGGTCAACATTCTTTTAAAAAGGATTCAAAACCCACAGAAGTGGTAGACCTCCGAAGTAAACAAGTGTTGTTTATTATCCTACCCGGTTGCCTTAGCAACTTAGGCTATACAAGGTGAAAAGGCATCACTGTTTATTCACCCAGTTTGCATCACTCTTTGTTTGTTCAAATAATTTTGTTATTTAGGCCTACATTTCACAAGTTAAGGGTGTCCTATTACAAAACGAACTTTTCTACCATCAGATAAACAAGAGCCTAACATAATAAATGGGGAAGTACATACTCAATTATCTAGACCGTAGTTACAAATGCAAACAGCAACTAAACAAAGATGGCTGCCTTGCAATTCGGACATGAAAACAAGAACTACGGACAGAGACCCTGCCTGTTGAAAACATGGCAACGGCACTTAAAAGCCTCCATCTTTCAAGGTCAGCAAAAAGTGACCCTGTATAAACAGATGTGTTTTGATAAGTTCCAGTCACACAATGAAATGATTGTGTGATCTAGACAAGTGGGCTGTGGGACAGGGGAGAGAGGGAGGGATGTTTTCATAGACGGTCATGTCAGGACAGGAGATAGTGGTTGCTTTCTGGAAAACCATCGGAAAAGCAGCTGATGATGAACGAGCAACTCTACGGAATGTAAAAACCAGAGTCCCAGTGACCCTGGATGACCTCTGTCTCAGACTGCATCTCCTGAACCCCAAATAGCTTGAGAGCAGGAGGTTGATAGAGTGCGACTAAACCATCCCTTACATTTTCCCACACTCTGAAGGTTCCCGATAATGACTACGGCTATGCAGTCATCCATTCACTGATGAGAGCCGTTGAGCAAGCAGATCTGAGATTCATCATCTCGTGTGGACATATCGGGACTTTTCTGAAGGCTTATTTTCTGACCACCTTTCAGTGGTCAATGAGAAAAAGAGTAGAAAGACAGTTCCGCAAGTGTCAGAGCCTAACCTGGCCTGAAAAATGCAGCAATGTTTCTCAATTTGGAAGACAAGATGCATTAAGACTAAACAACTTTTCGATCTCACTATTTTTTTAACAAATCAAAAAATAAGAAATGGACACATCTTAAAATGATGTTACGGTAATTATGAACTCAAATTTATTGATGTGAAAGTTGTATAAGACTGTATTTTTTTATATATATATATATATATATATATATATATATATATATATATATATATATATATATATATATATATATATGATTTTTTTAATGTGAAAAACGTAAAGATTATAAAAAATAAAGGGCACACCTATATAAATGGCACACAAGCAATCAATGTTTATTTGTGGCTGTATTTAAATGAATACATCCACAAACACTGGCCAATGTGGGTGGGCTTTCCTCACCACAGGGGGAAGGTCCTCTTCTTGTCGCGGCCCATGCGGTTGCGGTTGATGGTGGTGGAGCAGGGAACAGCGTCCAGGTGGTGGGAGCTGTTGGGCAGTGTGGGGACCCACTGGCTGTTCCTCTTCCCCTTCTGCTCTCTGAGATGGACAGAGAAGTAGGGACTTTTGAAAATACAATACTGTGACCAATGAAACCTATTTCGGTTTGTTCACACGCCAAGGTGCCTGTAGGTAGCTTGAAAAGGCACATTTTGCATACATACTCCCAAAATTTGGTAGCCAATATTGTCATGCACTAGATGTTATGCAAGACTCTTATGCAATTGGGGTGCCAGGTAGCCTAGTGGTTAGAGCTTTGGGCCAGTAGGTTGCTGACAAGCTGACAAGGTAAAAGGTCTGTCATTCTGCCCCTGAACAAGGCAGTTAACCCACTGTACCTTGGCCATCATTGTAAATAAGAAGTTGTTCTTAACTGACTTGCCTAGTTAAATAAATACAAAAAAAATCCTCCCATCCAGCTCAGTTGGTAGAGCATGGTGCTTGCAACACCAGGGTTGTGGATTCTATTCCAACAGGGGATCAGTATGAAAGGTATGAAAATGTATCCACTCACTAGTGTAAGTTGCTCTGGATAAGAGTGTCTGCTAAATGACTAAAATGTAAAATATGTAAATGCAGATAACAAGGAGGCATCACCTGAGGTAGGCCGGTGGTTCTGTGCTGATGGAAACAGCTTTGTACTTCTCATCATTCCCCTCGAAAATCTCTTCACATTCGGAGGCCTTCAGCAGAGTCACACTTGTGGCTAAAAGTTATGTAACCATGTGTTGTGTTAATACTTTTTGCACCAACTCACTTTACCCCTACCTAGATGTACATAGCAGCATCAATTACCTACTACCCCTGGACATCGACTCGGTACTGGTACTCCCTGTATATAGCCATGTTGTTTTTACTCTTTATTGTTATTTACCGTGTAATTATTCCTCGTGTCATTATTTCTAAAAAAAAAAAAAAAAAAATGCATCTTTAACTCTGCATTGTTAAAAAAAAAAGACAAATAAGTGAGCAGTTAGTCTACACCTGTGCGAATTACAATAAAATAGTTATTTCTGACAAGAGCGTATCACTCACCGTGCGATGATGCTACAATTTTCTTCCTCTCCTCTACTGAGGCTAACCTCCTCGAGAGTGATGGGTACCTTTTATACAGGGAGCCCCTGAACATACGCAGGTAGTTTCCAACCTGAGAGCAAGGAAGAGAGTCAGCTATTCTGTACTTACTAGTAGAGTATAGGGCCCCAGACAGTCCAGAAACAACCCGAAGCCCTTACACGTCATGTAGCTAAGTAGTGACTGAGCACGTAGCTAGTTAGCCGACGAAACTCAACGATTTACGATTGTACATCGTGGAGTTGAGTAGGCTTGTTAGTTGCTATGTATACAGTTGTCTATTTTAGTTAGCTAGATCTTGTTTCTGCCTATGATTCATATCTCCAATAGTGTTTGACTATAATATGGGCAGAGAGTAGCTGTTTGGAGTTTTTAAATGAACAATGTTGGGAGAGAACCACCCAGCTCACAACTCCAGACCTTCACAACAATACCTAACGTTAGCTTGATAGAAAGGAGTTTGTCGATTGAATGGGTCAATGGTGCGCTCAGTTGATTGTGCTTTCTACTACAATACACAGCATTCTCAAAAGGCTACACTGTAACTGCATGCAATATTGCCCGTGGTAGTGAACTAACGTTAGCTAGCTAGATATAGTTAATTATGCAAAGCGGGATGTTAGCTAGTTTGTGCTCTGGCTAGCTAGCTGCTAACGTTAGCTTTCAGAACAGACACAACAATGCAATGGCACAGGCTGATGATGGCCAAAATGCTGGCTGCCAGTACGCTGTGTTGTCAGCTAAATATTCCCGTTATCATACAGCGCATACATACCTCTGATCCAACCATGTAAAAGTCCCCATCTTGCTCTAACTGAAATTTAATCGGTTTCTGCCCAAAGGTTTTGCTTAACGCCATTTTTACAGTAGCTAGCTTGTAACAAAGCTCCACAGCGCATGCTCAAACTGCCGTGTTTAAAAGTGTCAATTCGGCGCCAAGGTGCGATGTCTTGTGAAGACAAGATAAAACATATAAAAACTGTATTTCTATGGTCTATAACCTGGCATTTGACCGGTGATAAAATGTTTGCCAAACATTCTTTTAAAATAAATGTATCTACCACCTTTGTGGAGAGTTGGTGGTCTAATGAAACTTGTGCATCTGTGACTGATTCTTTGTAGTGTCAGCTGTCTTTGGGTGATTGTCAATTCGGACAGTAGACTAGCCTTCTTCCTCCAATAATAATAATAATAATAAGGTATTTGAATAAATGTTCCCCATATTTACCCCTCACAAACTACACCTGAACAAAATGATCATCAATCTAATGTGTAAAAGCACAGATCATGCCTTTATAAGGTAATTGACATTGTAATATTATGGTCGGTCTGCTGTAGAAAAAAAAAGAAAAAAAAACTGTAACCCGTTACATTACCACCATCAGAAATATTGTAATCAGATTACAGATACTTTTGAAAAACGAGATGATTACTTCGAGGATGACATTTAAATTCGGAAAGGATATTTGCGAGAAAAAAATATATTTGACACTTTCCTGTTTTCTCAATGACATTCAAATCAGCATTGAAAAAATAAGCAAATTTAAGTTTGTTCCACCTGAGCAGTGGTACAAAATGTACCCAATTTTCATACTTGAGTAAAAGTAAAGATACATTTAAAAAAAGTCACCCGGTAAAATATTACTTGAATAAAAGTCTAAAAGTAGTTGGTTTTAAATGAACTCAAGTATCAAAAGTATACATTATTTCAATTGTCTTATATTAAGCAAACCAGACAACACGATTTTCAACACTCAGACACAATTTACGAACGAAGCATTTGTGTTTAGTGAGTCTGCCAGATCAGAGGCAGTAGAAGAGCGTGAACAATTATCCTGTCCTGCTTAACATTCCAAATGTAACGAGTACTTTTGGGTGTCAGGGAAAATGTAAGGAGTAAAAAGTAAAAAGTACATTATTTTCTTTAGGAATGTAAGTAAAGGTTGTCAAAATATTAAACAAAAGATTAAAGTAAAGTAGAGATACACCAAAAAATGACTTTAGTAGTACTTATTAAGAGTATTTTTACTTAAGTACTTTACACCACTGCACCTGAGCGAGTCTGACCACAAGTCAGAGACCACTATGATGACACACCAAATGTGTTTGCTGGTTCGCGGGAAAAGAGTAGGAATAGGCTTTTGTAAAGTTCAAACTATGTCTTCCAACAGTGCGACTGCTGTCGTTATCCAATTTGAATAAATGCTTGGAAGTAAGGATGACACCAGTGGTGTAGTCTATGACAATGCTTATTATTGATATCTACATAGGCATTGATGTGAATCACACTGCTGCTCTTTCATTTAGCTATTTGCGCCTTACAGAATGTGGTTGTTGTGGATGGCTGTTCACAAATCTAAATGTGTATTTGAACCCAATAATGGTTGAATTAAAGAAGTTTAAGCTGCTTATCAATCATTGTTTTTGAAACCAGTGAACAGCCAGTGAAAAATGCACTCTTGCAACAGCTGCATAGTGCGGATCAAAGTCTATGGAATAAAAGTGGGGCTTTTATTGCTCAATCTAATTCATGCTGATAAAAAAAAACATCCATAGGCCTAATGGACACATGCTCAGACTTGCACACTTTTAATAGATTTGAAGGGGTAATCTGAAGTTGCTACATCCATTTTGGATTTATAAATTATATATATATATATATATATATATATATATATATATATATATATATATACACTAACGTTCAAAAGTTTGGGGTCACTTAGAAATGTCCTTGTTTTTGAAAGAAAAGCATTTTTTGGTCCATTAAAATAACATCAAATTGATCAGAAAAACAGTGTAGACATTGTTAATGTTGTAAATGACTATTGTCGCTGGAAACGGCAGATTATTTATGGAATATCTACATATGTGTATAGAGGCCCATTATCAGCAACCATCACTCCTGTGTTCCAATGCCACATTGTGTTAGCTAATCCAAGTTTATAATTTTAAAAAGGTACATTAGAGTGTCTAGTTTGAGAAACAGACCCCTCACAAGTCCTCAACTGGCAGTTTTACTAAATAATATCCTAGAAATAGCACATGAACATGCCAATAAACCCTGGATTGCGCATGCAATGTACTGGCAATGAGAGGCTTTGAAGCCACCGGTTGGCCATATTGGCACTCCCAAGAAGAAGCAGTCCTCCTTAGCAGTGGTTCCCAAACTGTGGGGCAGGCGCGAGGGGTTGTCAGGAAGTCCCTTGTTGCAGTACACGACACATTGATCTCACACATAGATGCCCACGCCCCTAGACGCAATAAGAAAGCCATCACCATCTGCACCCATTCAACATAGCCTAGATTTACGGTTTTATTACTTCTAAACAAAATAAAAATGTTTAGTTTTCACACGCTTACAATGATGTTTTGATTCTTGCTTTAACAGTCGTTAAGATTATATTTGGTTGGGATATTTGCTAAATGACTTTGGGATGCAGCAGTTGGTAGCTAGAATGCTAACACATTGATATAGGCTGTTGCAAAAGCTAGCCAAAGAGCAATTTTACTGGTTGAAGTTGGTGTTTTTTAAGTACAATGCAGTTGATTTGCGGTGATGACACAAACATTATATTAAGCACGACATTCATATGTCATTCAATTTTTATCTAAATGTAGTGTGAAATGCATTCATAAACAACCTGTAAATAGAGGCTTTTTTTGCTGGTGTTCTATAAGAACTCCCCCTTATTCTGCCACCAACTTTCGCGCATCGCCATTGTGCGGCAATGTTTGCAAACACAGAAATTGATCTATAGTATAATGTGCAAGGTGCAATTTCAAAATTGTGCATCATCAGTTCCTCTTGTCACGTTAGTCATTGCATACCATAGAGAACTATTTATAACTTGTCAGAAATGTCCAGATCAACTAGCCCATGTCAGCTAACATCATTTTATGTCATTTTTTTTTTACCATAGATATTGTTGTAATTTTTTTGTCACTCAAATATCACATGAATACACATTAGACATGCCAAAATATATAGAATTGCAAGAAGATTTGCTTTATAATGGCAAATTTGTCTTGGCAACCCATGGCAAAATTTGTAGAATTGCAGGAAATAAGCTTTAAACCTGCAAAATTCTCTCTACCAACAAGAGGGGTGTGAACAGTTTGTGCTTGTGCCCATAGAATTAGATGTGGCGTGTGTGCAAAAGGGGGAGGGGACCCCAATTGAAAAAGTTTGGAATCCCCTGCTCCATGGGAATTAATGGAATTCTACAGTATTTCAATTCAATGTTTCAAGAACAGAATTACCTGTATTTAAGTATTTTTGTTGTTGTAGTTGGGGCAGTAACATTATAACTTTCAAAAATTATACTTTAAGGAAAATGTTTTTATTATTTTATTTTTTTATGTTTAGCTCACATAATGTAAGTGGAAGTGGAACAACATTTATTGGATATTTCAAACTTTTTTAACAAATCAAAAACGGAAAAATTGGGCGTGCAAAATTATTCAGCCCCCTTAAGTTAATACTTTGTAGCGCCACCTTTTGCTGCGATTACAGCTGTAAGTCGCTTGGGGTATGTCTCTATCAGTTTTGCACATCGAGAGACTGACATTTTTTCCCATTCCTCCTTGCAAAACAGCTCGAGCTCAGTGAGGTTGGATGGAGAGCATTTGTGAACAGCAGTTTTCAGTTCTTTCCACAGATTCTCGATTGGATTCAGGTCTGGACTTTGACTTGGCCATTCTAACACCTGGATATGTTTATTTTTGAACCATTCCATTGTAGATTTTGCTTTATGTTTTGGATCATTGTCTTGTTGGAAGACAAATCTCCGTCCCAGTCTCAGGTCTTTTGCAGACTCCATCAGGTTTTCTTCCAGAATGGTCCTGTATTTGGCTCCATCCGTCTTCCCATCAATTTTAACCATCTTCCCTGTCCCTGCTGAAGAAAAGCAGGCCCAAACCATGATGCTGCCACCACCATGTTTGACAGTGGGGATGGTGTGTTCAGAGTGATGAGCTGTGTTGCTTTTACGCCAAACATAACGTTTTGCATTGTTGCCAAAAAGTTCCATTTTGGTTTTATCTGACCAGAGCACCTTCTTCCACATGTTTGGTGTGTCTCCCAGGTGGCTTGTGGCAAACTTTAAACTACACTTTTTATGGATATCTTTAAGAAATGGCTTTCTTCTTGCCACTCTTCCATAAAGGCCAGATTTGTGCAATATACGACTGATTGTTGTCCTATGGACAGAGTCTCCCACCTCAGCTGTAGATCTCTGCAGTTCATCCAGAGTGATCATGGGCCTCTTGGCTGCATCTCTGATCAGTTTTCTCCTTGTATGAGCTGAAAGTTTAGAGGGACGGCCAGGTCTTGGTAGATTTGCAGTGGTCTGATACTCCTTCCATTTCAATATTATCGCTTGCACAGTGCTCCTTGGGATGTTTAAAGCTTGGGAAATCTTTTTGTATCCAAATCCGGCTTTAAACTTCTTCACAACAGTATCTCGGACCTGCCTGGTGTGTTCCTTGTTCTTCATGATGCTCTCTGCGCTTTTAACGGACCTCTGATACTATCACAGTGCAGGTGCATTTATACGGAGACTTGATTACACACAGGTGGATTGTATTTATCATCATTAGTAATTTTGGTCAACATTGGATCATTCAGAGATCCTCACTGAACTTCTGGAGAGTTTGCTGCACTGAAAGTAAAGGGGCTGAATACTTTTGCACGCCCAATATTTCCGTTTTTGATTTGTTAAAAAAGTTTGAAATATCCAATAAATGTCGTTCCACTTCATGATTGTGTCCCACTTGTTGTTGATTCTTCACAAACAAATACAGTTTTATATCTTTATGTTTGAAGCCTGAAATGTGGCAAAAGGTCGCAAAGTTCAAGGGGCCGAATACTTTCGCAAGGCACTGTATATACATTTTCCTACATTAAACAAAGGAAGAATAAGAGCCCTCTCCCCTTTATCTGTGGTGATTTCTTTGTTAGGTAACAGCATTACAATGAGATAAACACAACACATGAAATCTGTGGGTGGTAGTTTTATTTAACCTTTATTTTATCAGGGAGTCATACTGAGACCAAGGTCTCTTTACAGATAAGCCATGAATTACACAAATTACAGAAAATACACACTGAACAAAAATATAAAGGCAACATGTAAAGTGTTTGTCACATGTTTCATGATCTGAAATAATGCACCTGACAGGTGTGGACTATCAAGAAGCTAAACAGCATGACCTTTACACAGATGCACTTTGTGCTGGGGCCAATAAAAGGCCACTTTAAAATGTGCAGATTTGTCACACAACACAATGCCACAGATGTCTCAAATTTTGAGGGAGCGTGCAATTAACATGCTGACTGCAGTAATGTCTACCAGAGCTGTTTCCAGATAATGTCATGTTTATTTCTCTATCATAAACTGCCTCAAATGTTGTTTTACAGAATTTGGCAGTACATCCAACCGGCCTCACAACCACAGACCACGTGTAACCACACGAGGCCAGGACCTCCCCATCTGGCTTCTTCACTGGGATCGTCTGAGGTGGGGGCGAGGGGGGTGTTTCTGTCTGTAATAAAGCCCTTTCATGGGGAAAAACTCATTATTGGCTATCCAGTGGGTGGGCATGCCTGCCAAGTGGGTGGGCCTATGCCCTCCCAGGCCCACCCATTGCTGCACCCCTGCCCAGTCATGTGAAATCCATAGACTAGGGCATTTGAATGGACTGATTTCCTTATATTAACTGTAACTCAGTAAAATCGTTCACGTTGTTGCATGTTATATTTTTGTTCACTATAAATACAAAATGCAAGCAGAAAGAAAAACACGATCATAAAAAAAAAAAACATATTCATCAATAATAAGGTCCTCAATCTGCTTTCTGATTTGCCCTAGAGACACCAAAACATTGTTCCACAAATAAGGTGTAAGAAAAGGTGATTTACCTAACTCAGTAGACTAGAGACCAAAGGAATTTCCAGAGTTCACCTCACTGAGCCCGGGTGTGGTAACTCGTATGTCTAAAGTTTGATGTTGGTACAGTGAGACTTTTTGTAAAAGGGCTTTATGAATGAAAACATAGCAATCTATCAACCTATGTGACGTCAAAGCGAGCCAACCAACTTTCTGGTAGAGAATGCAGTGATGAGTACTAAAATTGTCGCCTAGGAACTTGATCAATATGGACACAAACCAAAGTACATATGCTTAAATCAGAGTTATTTTTATGCACTCTAGAGCGCAATAAACATATACTTAGTTTTACCTGCATTCTATACTAATTTCAGGTCAATAAAGTTTTTCTGTAATATAGGTTCAGATAGAGCCTGGTCAACTGTGGAATCAATAGCATACACAACAGTATCATCAGCATACAAGCAGGTTACAACATTTTACAAACAAGCCGATATTGTTATTTAAACATTTTTTTTTATTTAACTAGGCAAGTCAGTTAAGAACAAATTCTTATTTACAATGATGGCCTACCGGGGAACAGTGGGTTGTTGCCTTGTTCTTGATTTTTTTTACCTTGTCAGCTCGGGGATTTGATCCAGCAACGCTCTAACCACTAGCCTATGTAGCCTAGCCTATGTAAACGGTAAAAAGTACAGGACCCAGAATCGACCCTTGCGGGACACCTTTCATAATATCCAGGAAACCTGATTTAATACCATCAGTAGATACACATTGAGTTCTATCTAGTGATTTTTAAACCAGTTACATGCAGCCTGATCTAAGACAATTGAGGAAAGCATCTGAATTATCAGTAAGTGTCGCCACTCAGTTTTAGTTAAAAAATGTAATGTCACATGCACAGGATACAGCAGGTGTAACACCGTACAGTATGCTTAACTTATGAGCTCTTTCCCAACAATGCACAATAAACGTTAACATATATTAGATATATAGATGTGAAATAAAACATGTGAACTGTGAGAGAAGAAAGAAAAGAAACAGGAGAATATAGTTAAAGTATACTATATACAGGTAAGTGCAGTTAAGGTATACTGTATACAGGTGAGTGCAGTGTCAATACCATTGTTACAATGTGCAGGGGTACTGGAGTGATTTAGGTAGAAATGTACATGTAAACAAGGGGTAGCCCTATCCTGCAGTCAAATGATCTAGTGGCCTGATGGGTGGAATGTTATTAATCTTTTTCACAATTTCATATTTAATAGAACTTTATTTTGTTTTAACCGGAGAAAATCTGGTGTTTCTACATCAAACATTTTTGTTATATTTCAGACTTTTGTGATGTATATAAAGTGTAATATTGGGATGCAAACTCAAAATTGAATACATTTACATTACATTTACATTTAAGTCATTTAGCAGACGCTCTTATCCAGAGCGAATACATATCTGACATGGTACAGATGTCTTCTTTTTTTAAGCACATAACCATGTGTGAGGTGTATACTTTTGTTTCAAGGTAGATTTGTTGAAGACTACCAATAAACACCTTGTGTGACCCTGATATAGCCCACTGCAGTAAAAGGTTAAAGTGGCTGGTAGCAGGATAAATACTGAAGGATAATAATAATCGTGACAAACAATACAGCACCATCGGATGGTAATATGAATCCCTATAATAAATCAATCAATTATGGCAGCAGCATATGTGGTGCGTGCATGGTAATGATTGAGTGTGAGTGTATGTGAGGTGTCAGTGGGGAATGTGTGAGCATGGGTGCATGAGTGTGTTTGTATACGTGGATGTGAAGAGTGTCAGTGTAGGTGGCTAAGTGGTAGAGACCTGAGGATGGGCATAGAGTCCATGCAGGTAGTCTGTGGAAGAGAGGGAGGGCAGGAGTGGTCAGCTATTCAAGTTTTATGCTATTAAACAGTCTTATGGCCTGGGAAAATAAGGTCTTTTGGAGCCTGTTGGTCCTCAACCTGATGCTCCAGTACCACCTGCTGGACGGGTGCAGAACTTGAGATCTCTGAAATGTAATTACTTGTTTAATAATAATTTGATGGGTGCTAATATCTGTCCTATTTCACAAATGTAGAAGTGTGCCTTACTATGCATGTGTGAATTGGAAATGTGTTATTTGCATATCCCAACTCACCGTGATACACCCTCCGTTTAGCTTATTTATTGTTTATTTATTCATGACTCTAGCATCTTGGGTTCCTACTATACTGTTTGATGCAAGACAGTGACGACTGATGAGGGATCAAAGTAGTCTCTCCTGTGTGCCTCCATAAAAACATAATGTCATAAAGATAGTCCATGATGTAGCACGTGGCCCTAAATGAACAGAGCCCGCAAATATTGTCCTCCAATCATCATCACTCGATTTGGATCAGAGTGTGAATTACGGGGGACCAGTGGGGGTAACAGACCCCCTGAATGCTACGAGTCACCTAAATGCAACATAGTAAAACTTTAAGAGAGGGTCTTTCAATTATGCAAATTTAACAATTCTCCTATTTATTTAAAGTGCAATAAAAATCCAATTGTATTTGTCACATGCGCTGAATACAACATGTGTAGACCTTATTAATGTGAAATGCAGTTTTAAGAAAATAGAGTTAAGAAAATATTGACTAAATAACTAAAGTAAAAGAAAATGAATAAAGTAACACAATAAAATAACATTAATGAGGCTATATACAGGTGGTACCGGTACTGAGTGAACGTGTGGGGATACAGGTTAGTCAAGGTAATTTGTACGTGTAGGTAGGGGTAAAGTGACAATGCGTAGATAATAAACAGCGAGTAGCAGCAGCGTAAAAACAAAGGGAGGGGGGGGGGGTCAATGCAAACAGTCCGGGTGGTCATTTGATTAGTTGTTCAGCAGTCTTATGGCTTTGGGGTAGGAGCCTTTTGGACCCAGACTTGGCGTTCCGGTACCGCTTGCCGTGTGGTAGCAGAGAGAACAGCCTATGACAGGTGACTGGAGTCTTTGACATTTTTTGGGGTCTTCTTCTGACACCGCCTGGTATATAGGTCCTGGATGGCAGGAAGCTTGGCCCCAGTGATGTACTTGGCTGTACCCACTACCCTCTGTAGCACCTTAAGGTCGGATGCCAAGCAGTTGCCAGACCAGGCGGTGATGTAACCAGTCAGGATGCTTTCGATAGTAGTGCAGCTGTAGAACTTTTTGAGGATCTGAGGACCCATGCCAAATATTTTCTCCTGAGGGGGAAAAGGTGTTGTCGTGCCCTTTTCACAACATTCTTGGTGTGTTTGGACCATGATAGTTTGTTGTATTGCTACAGTAGTAAATATTAAAATAAAAGCTTATTCCAAATTAAACAAACATAATTATGACTTACTGTATGTCTGGATTTGATTAGAGCTCTGATCAGCATGAAAATTCAAACCTGATGCTACCTGAGCCTGATGAGTCATATATTAAATACATTTTATGAGCCCTACATTAACAAAAAAAAATGTAAAAGCCCAAATTATTGTCCAATACATATATGATTCATAGGTTACTGCACATTACGCACAACAGAAAAACATAAAAGCCCATAGATGTATCTAGCTATATGCTTTCTTGGGGAAATAAATTAAACGAGCTCCAGTCTGCAAATTTTTGGAGTTTAAACTGTATTACTATACTGTATTGTATTATATGGACTGGAATTCGTTCAAACCATGATAAAACAGAAGAGAACATGTACACAGTGGCCTCCATCATTCTTAAATGGAAGAAGTTTGGAACCACCAAGACCCTTCCTAGATCTGGCTGCCTGGCCAAACTGAGCAATCGGGGAGAAGGGCCTTGGTCAGGGAGGTGACCAAGAACCTGATGGTCACTTTGACAGAGCTTCAGAGTTTCTCTGTGGAGATAGGAGAACCTTCCAGAAGGACAGCCATCTCTGTAGCACTCCACCAATCAGGCCCTTATGGTAGAGTGGCCAGACGGAAGCCGCTCCTCAGTAAAAGGCATGACAACCTGCTTGGAGTTTGCCATAATGAACCTAAAGACTCTCAGATCATGAGGAAACAATAAGCCGTTCCTCAGTAAAAGGCATGACAGCCCGCTTGGAGTTTGCCAAAATGAACCTAAAGACTCTCAGATCATGAGGAAACAAGATTCTCTGGTCTGATGAAATCAATATTTAACTCTTTGGCCTGAATGCCAAGTGTCACGTCTAGAGGAAACCTGGAATCATTCCTATAGTGAAGCATGGTGGTGGCGGCATCATGCGATGGGGATGTTTTTCAGCAGCAGGGACTGCGAGACTCGTCAGGATCGAGGGAAAGATGAATCGAGCAAAGTACAGAGAGATCCTTGATGAAAACCTGCTCCAGAGAGCTCAGGACCTCAGACTAGGGGGAAGGTTCACCTTCCAACCGGACAACGACCCTAAGCACACAGCCAAGATAACGCAAGAGTGGTTTCGGGACATCTCTGTGAATGTCCTTGAGTGGCCCAGCCAGAGCCCGGACTTGAACCCAATCGCGCATCTCTGGAGAGACCTGAAAATAGCTGTGCAGCAACGCTCCCCATCCAACCTGACAGAGCTTGAGAGGATCTGCAGAGAGGAATGGGAGAAACTCCCCAAATACAGGTGTGCCAAGCTTGTAGCATCACACCCAAGAAGACTCGAGGCTGTAATCGCTGCCGAAGGTGCTTCAACAAGTACTGAGTAAAGGGTCTGAATACTTGTGTAAATGTAATATTTCCGTTTATTTTTAAAATAAATTTGTTTGTCACTATTGGTTATTGTGTGTAGATTAATGAGGGGAATGAGGGGAAAAAATGATTTAATAAGTTCTAGAATAAGGCTGTAATGTTTAAAAAAATGTGGAACAAGTCAAGGGGTCTGAATACTTTCCGAATGCACTGTATATAGATATCCTAGCCTACCCTTTTCAGGAAATACATTCAATGCAGTATTAGCCTTACATTTAGCTAGTTAATGATGGGTTATACATAATAAGCGTTTAACTTATATCCTCTGTCTCTTGCGCATTACACAATCGTATTTTGGATGTAATTTCAAGGGAGTTGATGGAGAGAGAGAGAGAGAGAGAGAGAGAGAGAGAGAGAGAGAGAGAGAGACTGTGAGAGTGCTCACATTTGCACTGATTTAAAACAACAATATTTGACTGATAGGCGTTTTAAAACTTTGCAGCTGTAATTTAAAAAATTATTATCTTTAAATTAAAAAATAAGTTGTCCCCCCCCGAAAGCCAGATGGAGATGGGTAAATGAGACGCTGTAGCTTAGGCTATACTGCAGCAAATGTAGGCCTACGTCTACATGCATTGTGAACTACACTCTGCAATGGGCCGTCTGCCCCCACCCTTTGATTCATCATGCAGAGGCTGTAGAGAAGCCAGATTTAGACATTGCATATCATTTAATAGTTCCAATTCATGCCATGCTGTTCACATAAATAATTTATTATAATTTACCTGTTTCTCGCAGTTATTTATTCCCGGGAAAAGGGAGAGGGTTCCCCCATTCAACCCTATTCTTGTTGCCTTCTTCTGTGGTCACAAGCACAGGAAGTGTAGCCACGAGCTGAAAAACTGGTGTCATCTGCCTGTAAATGTTTGACTACTTATGCACTATGCAAACAAGCAGTGGTGGAAAAAGTACCCAACTGTCATACTTGAGTCATTTCTATGAAGATACCTGTACTTTTACTCAAGTAAAAGTGAAAGTCACCCAGTAAAATACTACTTGAGTAAAAGTCTAAAAGTATTTGGTTTTAAATATACTTATCAAAAGTAAATGTAATTGCTAAAGTAAACTTAAAATGCAAATCAATTTATAACATTTTTGACATGCGTTTTTCTGGATTTTTTTGTTGTTATTCTGTCTCTCACTGTTCAACTAAACCTACCATTAAAATTATAGACTGATCATTTCTTTGTCAGTGGGCAAACGTACAAAATCAGCAGGGGATCAAAAAATACTTTTTTGGCTTATTTTGGCGAGAGTGAAACCTCGGGGGAAATGGCGCAATGGAGTGTGGGATTGTAGTTAATTACCACGTTTCTGACCTGAACTGGTTGAATATGTATAATGAAAACTACAACTCCCTTCAGACATACATGAGAACACCCCATTTTTCTCCTCCTAGAAGAACTGGTTAGGCTGTTTTCATGTTATCTAGAGCGTTAATGACTGTATCTGTGCTGCTGGCAACAATTTAATTACGATTTTTGCCGACTTTTACTGACACAGGTCATATTCAACGTGTGTTGCGCGTCTCGTAAATTCAGTAGTTATTCTGCACTCTGGCACACTCAGACGAGAGCACTCTGAAATCGGAATAGATAGTCAGCGTGAATTTACGAACGCATCCCCCGCGAAACTGCACGCTGGGCTCACAAAAAATGTGATGTTTAATCGCTCAGCACTATTCTGCACAAATAATATTATATTTGAATAAAGTATTGAATAAAATCAAAGTTTATTTGTCAGGAGCACAGGTAAATAGTACACTGTGTAAATAGTACAATGAAAGTATTACTTGCAGCTCTTCCTCAGAATGAATGTAAAGTAGCAGAGTCAATCAATAGACAATAAGACAATACAAATAAAATTATCACAACAGTTGGTAAAAAAAAGACAAGGTAATAAAACCTATAATAAAAACACAATCATTTAAAGATGCACTATGCATAAATCGCTCCACCACTTTCTGGTTGCAAAAATTATGTTTATGTCACAAAACAAGCAAGTATATTGTAGAGAGTAATTGTACCGTATAAAGAACTGTGAATATATATTTTCCATAACCATAAATATTGTGTTTGAAGCTGGTGTACAAAACCCAAAGTAAAAAAAGCAAAACCGAAACTTAAGAGGAAACATAAAAATAGAACACATAAAACATATCTGTTTCTTAAACTTGCATTCGATGAGAATGACAGATCTGTAACACACATGTCTATGTAAATTTGGTTGGGTCGCTACATCTTGCAGCTTTAATGTAAAAATTGATAAAGGAGAGCAAATGTCCACAATTCATTGGGATTTCATGCCATGGGTTGCTATCAAATATCGCGTGAATAATGCTTATGAACCTGGGTGGGAACGGACAAATCATAGCTCATGAGGCGTTTCTCTACCGACCAATGCGCAGAAGAGAAGTGCAATCGCTTTCTCAAACAAAGTGAACACTCGCAGTAAACTGACCCTGTAGCCATCTCATCTGACAGAACGGTCTCTTTACGAAATCATCATGCCATTCATTGATTTGGAAAGTAACTTACCTGCTAGTAAGTTTTCTGAGGATTTCTTGAAAAAACTAGGGTCCAGAACAGCTGCTGTTCTAGGCAAACCCGAAGAGGTGAGTATGTAGCTCTGGTTCACCGCGTTACAGTCGATAGCGCGCCGGACCTCGGGCTCGAAGGTCAAGGTTTCGAGACCTGCTCCCTGCTGTTTCATTACACTATATTTAATAACGCTACTGAGTGAAGTAGCCTCACTGCAGCTAAATAGCAGAGGTTACAAAATATCACCAATACAACATTCTCTATTGAGATTGCACTTTACTGTAGCTTAGCTAGGTTGTGCTCGTGTGTGCATTTATGTTGTATTTTTTATGTAGAGAATGATGTTGGTGGTGAAGCCTGGACTGCCAATGCTCATGGGTGGAACTTGCGCTCCGTGCGTCATACTGTCCGTGTCCGCCATCGGTGTCACTGACACTGCGGAGAAGAACAAGGAACACAGTGCCAATATCTTCCCTTTTCTTATTGGAGAACTTGGTCTTACTGAAGACAGGTTAGTAGATGATTGTGTGTGTAATATGCTACAAATCATTAGTTTTCATATGAAGACGACAAGGAGCTAGCTGTGGATAAAGGACAAAGTCATGTGATACCTCCTCTGATATTGAAAGTGGGAGTGTCCAACACAACTCAGTTATGACCAGTTCCTGTATCCTGTAGCCTCTTTAGAGCACAATTCAACATTGCCTTCTTTAGCAAGTTTCTTATCTGTTATGCCATGGTGTTTCTGGATTTATGGACAGTGCAGATGTGTAGGCTACAAATACAATAAGTTGTTGATTATAGCCTACGGCTCTTCAGTAAGGTGCTCCACTGCCTTGCAACAGCGTCATTCAAAGGGAATATAAATGTAAAATATGTATTTACTATATACTGGATTTCATTTGATATTGCATGAATATAATATTGCATTTAGTAGATTTTAATTATATAAACATGATGTTTGGGTATTTGATTTGCATTACATTAATCTAATTATAGGTTAACTTGTATTCTCCAGGATCGTGATCAGGTTCTATGCACTGGAGCCTCATCAGGTTGGAAAGAAAGGTACTGTTATGAGTTACCTGTAGGAGGCACTGTGGACGACAGAGTGACTTCAAGCATCCATTCCACGACAGTTGCCGTTGGAGAGGACAAACCCTGTCAGTGTTTCCACCACTCAATTGGACATGAGTGCCACATGTCGTCAATAAGACTTGCATTGCATTTTAGGATTATGGAATTTGTCCCCATGAAACTATGTCCTGGAACCAGGACTCGTTCATTTATATTTCTGTACATGTCTGCCATAGTAAACAGAACCACACATTTGACAAGCTAGATGATAAAATACCCTGATTAGAGGAAATGTAAGTCAATTGACCTGTATTCATTGATATTACTATGTCATTTCAACTATTCATTTCATATCACAAGAACATTGGATAATGTGGTTATTGATTTTTTTTTCTCTGCTGTTTTGGTGGTAAGAATCATAATGACTAACATACACTACCGTCACTTAGAAATGTCCTTGTTTTTGAAAGAAAAGCATGTTATTTTTTGTCCATTTAAAATAACATCAAATTGATAAATACAGAGTTTCTCTGTCCAGTGTCTGTGTTCTTTAAACCATATTTTCTTTTTATTGGCCAGTCTGAGATAGGGCTTTTTCTTTGCAACTCTGCCTAGAAGGCCAGCATCCCGGAGATGCCTCTTCACTGTTGACGTTGAGACTGGTGTTTTGTGGGTACTGTTTAATGAAGCTGCCAGTTGAGGACTTGTGAGGCGTCTGTTTCTCAAACTAGGCGTTAATGTACTTGTCCTCTTGCTCAGTTGTGCACCGGCGCCTCCCACTCCTCTTTCTATTCTGGTTAGAGCCAGTTTGTGCTGTTCTGTGAAAGGAGTAGTACACAGTGTTGTACGAGATCCTCAGTTTCTTGGCAATTTCTCACATGGAATTGCCTTCATTTCTCAGAATCAAATCAAATTGATTTATACAGCCCTTCCTCCATCAGCTGATATCTCAAAGTGCTGTACAGAAACCCAGCCTTAAACCCCAAAACAAGAACAAGAATAGACTGATGAGTTTCAAAGGAAAATTATTTGTTTCTGGCCATTTTGAGCCTATAATCGAAGATTTTTGCAATTTGTTCCAGTCGTTGGCAGCAGAGCACTGGAAGGAAAGGCGGCCAAAGGAAGTGTTGGCTTTGGGGAAGACTAGTGCAATATACAGTGGGGCAAAAAAAGTATTTAGTCAGCCACCAATTGTGCAAGTTCTCCCACTTAAAAAGACGAGAGAGGCCTGTGATTTTCATCATAGGTACACTTCAACTATGACAGATAAAATAAGGGGGGAAAAATCCAGAAAATCACATTGTAGGATTTTTAATGAATTTGTTTGCAAATGATGGTGGAAAATGAAGTATTTGGTCAATAACAAAAGTTTATCTCAATACTTTGTTATATACCCTTTGTTGGCAATGACAGGTCAAACGTTTTCTGTAAGTCTTCACAAGGTTTTCACACACGGTTGCTGGTATTTTGGCCCATTCCTCCATGCAGATCTCCTCTAGAGCAGTTATGTTTTGGGGCTGTTGCTGGGCAACACGGACTTTCAACTCCCTCCAAAGATTTTCTATGGGGTTGAGATCTGTACCTGCTGGAGCGCGTGCTGCAGGTGGGTGTTGCTATGGTGACCAATGAGCTGACTGTATTATTGACTGTATGTTTGTTTTACTCCATGTGTAACTCTGTGTCGTTGTATGTGTCGAACTGCTTTGCTTTATCCTGGCCAGGTCGCAATTGTAAATGAGAACTTGTTCTCAACTTGCCTACCTGGTTAAATAAAGGTGAAATAAATAAAAATAAATAAGGCGGAGCTTTACCTAGCAAAGACTTATAGATGACCTGGAGCCAGTGGGTTTGGCGACGGATATGTAGTGAGGGCTAGCCAACGAGAGCATACGGATGGCACTGTGATAAACTACATCCAATTTGATGAGAAGAGTGTTGGGGGCTATATTGTAAATGACATCGCCTAAATCAAGGATCGGTAGGATAGTCAGTTTTACAAGGGTATGTTTGGCAGCATGAGTGAAGGAGGCTTTGTTGCGAAATAGGAAGCTGAGCAATCGGTTGAAGAGCACGCACTTATTTTTACTAGCATTTAAGAGCAGTTGGAGCCCACGAAAGGAGTGTTGTATGGCGTTGAACACCGTTTGGAGGTTAACACAGTGTCCAAAGAAGTACCAGATCTGCCTTTTCCAGCTACAATAGTCATTTACAACATTAACAATGTCTACACTGTATTTCTGATCAATTTTAATGGATAAAAATGTGTATTTCTTTCAAAAACAAGGACATTTCTAAGTGACTCCATATTGAGGAACAGTGCACTGTAAACCAAGCTAATGTTAAAAAATAAAAAAGGGCTATCTTTGCATGCAATACAGCCCACAACAGTCCAGTATTAGGCCTAATCTTGTCAAACAGCCATATACATGTGAAGGCAAAAAAATAAATGTATATTTCGACTGTGTGCTTGCTGTCCATACATTAAACAATTTTGTATTTATTAGGATCCCTAATTAGCTGCCAAGGCAGCAGCTACACTTCCTGGGGTTCAAACAATATTGTTAGTCTTAAGTTTGCCTTGTAACAACCCCTGTTGGATCAGCTTATTAGTATACAGTAATGTCCTTTTGTTTGAAACAGCAAGGCAAATGAAGATGTTCTTGCTCATTCTCGTTTGGCTTGTGTTGAATTCAGAACAACACCCCTTTAATCTTGCTGTATGCATGACATCTTTCAGGATGTTGTCTGCTTCTCCAGGTCCGCTGACAGGGTCAGGTAGAATCTCCCCTTAGCTTTATCCTTATTTATCAGCTTGGTCAGCAGAGCCACTGAGCCTCTTCTCTCTAGCTGCTCATCGTTAAGGATGTGAAAAGACAACTAGGGATTGAGAATTACTGCACAGTGATATCTCCCCATATCCCCATATTAGTCAAAAGATAAGACTATGTTACATACCTATACGTATTTATTTAACTTCTCAGCAAGACTATTCTGGTTCATCTTCTCCAGGATCTTCAGAGTGATTGTCACAGCACCGTCCAGTCTGTAGCTCTGCACCATTTTATCCACTGTGTCCATCCTGTCTCTATTCTCCAGCAAGCTCTTTGGGATGGGAGGATAGTCATTCAACACACCCTGAGTCAGGAACCACTGAAATCTCTTCAACCCGCCTGAGTCCAGATCCTCCATAATGTTAAGCAGCTGAGCCGAACTGATCACCATGGTTGATCACTACACACACTACTTTAGAACAAGGAGAAAAACTGGTCAAACTTTGACTGAAGCACCCTCTAATAATAGTTTTTTTAATACAGAAAAACAATACAATCTTTTAGTCTTTATTGAGACAAAACATCGTACCTTTTTGGTATCCAAAATAAGCTTTTCTCAGTGCCAACGTGTCACGATTGCAACACCCGGGGTTTACTTTCACTTTTGACACCAGGAAATATCTGTATATGAGTACACTCTGGCGGGAAACAACTCACAAATTCCTTCTTCCTTGGGTGTGTTTGTGAGAGAGAGACAGCTAGAGGCAGGTTTGACAGACTGAGGATTCTGTAGGACTGCCCTGTTTAGTTGTGAAAATGGTCCTGTTAAAAACATGTAATTTCAGAAATGAAAATGAATATGAAGGACCAATAGACCTATAATAAGTGATTAGAATCAGGACCAGAACATGTGGATTAACATTGTGTTGGCCTGTTTGCATCTGTTATAAGTAGGATTTAAACCTGAGAATATTGTGCATACAAGTTTTGCTTTGTTTACAGTATGAATGCAGTACTGGACAGTGCCTTGCACAGATTGAAGAGTAAACTCTTCCACTGATCCTTGGTTAGTATTGAAATGATCCCACAGTTCCTTCAATTCAATGACGGACACCACTGCTGACAAATTACTATAAGAACCCATAACTAACCTCACATCATGTGGACCAGGTGATAGGCTACACATCCCATAATGTCGTGTACGAGTAGGACAAGACATAAGTGGCAACCACAGAAGGTAGAGCTGACAACAATTAGAACATTGGTTTACATTGTGGGTCACCCTGAGCCTAATTTAATTTGATGGAACTGTCCCCTACCAACGAGACATCAACATTGACAGGGTGACTGGGGGAAGTGGTACAAACTCCTTCAGTAAAGAAAAAAACCTATAAAGAATAATACATTAAAAAACATTGACATCTACAAGACAACATTGATGATCTGGAATTTTTATATAAACTGAAACAATTTTGGGTCTGGAAAACTCTGATATTGATCAGTTTTGCAGTCCTAGCTTCATCACATAACTATAGTCTGTCATTAACGTGTGAATGTAGCTGTTTGTTTATAATCTACTGCAAACGCCACTTGCCACAGCTGACATCCCTCTAGGAAAAATAAAGTTATTATATTGTATTATTTTATTTTCTATTAGTTACACTGCATTCTAGAATTATATTATATTATTGTGGCTGTACCTAAAAGTGACTTAGTTCACAACAGCTGTCTTATCTAGGCTTGTGGTTCCCAACCTTTTTTGCTTACTGTACCACCAACTGAATTTTGCTCTGCCCGGAGTACACCTGAAGTACACCCTCGTGGGAATTTTACCAGTAAGTCTATGGTCTCATGAGTCTTCTTCAGTATCCCCTGTGGATAGGCCAAGGATCCCCGGTTGGGAACCACTGATCTAGGATAATTTTCATCCTTAATTGAACCACCTAACTATTGCCATCACCATCATTAGTGCAGCCAGGATAGACATGGCTAGAACAAATCCAGCTTTGGTCAATTAAGGTCAAAAGGTCATGCATTTAGCATTTTACCTAATGTAACACCTTTTCTCACCGTAACCTAATTATCCTAACCTGCTAAGTTAATTATTCTAACCTGCTGCATAAGCACTTCTAACCATGACCCCAGGAGAGGATAGCAACCCCAGCCAAAGCAAACTTGTGTAGGCTTGGACGGTTTCCAGGGAACCCGTTGCTATCAACAACGTGGACCATAAAACACCAATGTCAGTTCTTTGCTCCAATCACAGATCAGCAAAGTTTTGAATCAGCCAATCACCTATCAGAATGCTAGTCTACCGGAAGAATGGTGTTTTGGGGGAAGCTTTGCCTGTTGAATGAAATGCTTGCAAGCTAAGTAAAATATATTTCACAATATACATAATCTACCATTTCGAGGAATATTTGGGTTTTCACATGGTGAGTGACTTCTGATGATAATGCTACAGTAGCTAATCAATTTCTCCACATCGCAGTCTGTCTTAGCAGAAACTCGGTTTAGCAAAACAGCTAGCTAGCTAACGCTACCAGGCCATTACATGTGGTATCTACTATATTTCATAAGCTACGTATCTATCTAGCTTGCTAGTATAATGGCTATCTAACTAACTACTTATCTTTTGATTGACAGACAATCTCCTACTAAACAAGAATCACATCTGACAGTGAATCAACCCCACCTTGTTTGTTTACACTTGCCCCAATTTCCTTGATTTTTGTGAAACTGTCCCTTATCAAGGCCTG
This sequence comes from Oncorhynchus masou masou, assembly GCF_036934945.1. Classification (NCBI taxonomy): domain Eukaryota; kingdom Metazoa; phylum Chordata; class Actinopteri; order Salmoniformes; family Salmonidae; genus Oncorhynchus; species Oncorhynchus masou. The sequence continues at coordinate 74,794,114 of NC_088239.1, read as the reverse complement.
CTTTGCACCCTTGACTCTGTTTCTGACAGTGCATATTGTGGTAATGCTGGGCCACAATAGAAAGGTTGAGCTGATGAGGGAGTTATTTTGTGGCCTTTGCGTAGTTGACGCACAGCTTTTTTTTTTTACAGAAAAAAGCACTGAGAACCCGATCAATCTCACCACCCCTACATGTGCACGTGAATGAGACCACGCATGTGCATGTGAAGAAGAGTAGGAGCCCTGCCAGGACACCACAGGTTGGAAAAACCTTTTCAGGGGAACACTTTGAAAAGTTCATTAGATGTCCTAGTTTCCTATCAATACAGTTCTGATTCAGGGCCTGAGGTTCTGAATTGATACGAAAAGCATGGAGAATGTTTTACACTATTTCCAAGGGTCTCTGAATGTATACTCCTTTATTTTATGCTATTTGATACTGTATACCATGCACTACATGTAAAAGCATAGTGTCTCCCTTGAGTTTTATGCTGTCTGTTTTTTAGGGTAAGACTAAGGGCGATGGAGGGAACCTGCGACCTACTGCAAAGGTCAAGACACAAGTGCCGTGGATACCGCCTGGGAAGGCCTCCATACGGGATGCCTCCTACAAATGGGAGGTCTGACATGCTATTCAATCCTTTTATCTTGTCTGTCTATTTATCTTAATTTCCACTAATACAATGTATCCATACGCCTATTAAAGCAGTATCTTTATAAAACAACTAATTTCAAGACTATCCTATCAACCCTTTCAATAATATGTTATAAAATGGATCAAAAGAAGCAATGTTTCCAGAGTCTGTGGTCACTGAATCTATTCATGTCTCAGGGGCCTACTCATCGTCTGGAGATCACACCATTACCTCAGTCTGAGATCTCCCACTCTCTGCTGCGATTTGCCGACCTCTCGTCAGAGGAGGAGGAAGTGCTGCATGGACGAATCAACCAGTACGAGAGGAAGATTGACAGCCTGATGACTGAGGTCAGCACGTTCAAAAGTGTGGTCTGTCCCTCCTGTAAAATTCTCCTTAGTATCGGATGCACAAGTTCCCCTAGTTCCCTACCTCTTGATACAACATTTATTTAATCTTATAAGTGTGTGTGTGTGTGTGTATAAGTGGAGCTGCGAAGGAAGGAGCAGCTGCTGGAGCGGCAGTCTGAGAAACTTAGCGCCTCCCAGCAGGTCATCGAGGAGCAGGAGGAGGAGCTGGCCGAGGTATGCAATGAGCTGGAGGTCACGGAGTGGGAGAACTCCCGCCTGCGCCACTCCATGGAGAAGATGCTGGACGAGAGCGACTGCACCAGCAGGTATGGACCAGACAGACGCACTTGAAACCATAGTTTATTTTAATTTACTTTGTTTTCGTAACGTTACAGCTTTAACTTATTTTCTTATTTTTGCCCTGTATTAAAAATGTACTGTATTTTATTGACAGTGTTAGTCAAAGTAGAGAGGGAAACAGATAGTGAGTGGCAGACAGAGAGGAAGATGGGATTCAATACCCTGTTGCCTGTAGGTATGAGTTGTCCAGAGTTGTTATGACTGTGATGATGAGCCATGATTCTCAGGACGCCTTTAACTCATTAATAGTCCTTGTAATAAAATAAAGTCTATTTAGTAATTCTTTATATATAACATCTGATTTATTGTCGGGAGCCAAAAGTTAAGTTATCGAGAGCCACGCAAAATATCACTGTTATAATGTCATACAATGATATGACTACCTATGGCCTCCCGGGTGGCGCAGTGGTTAAGGGCGCTGTACTGCAGCACCAGCTGTGCCATCAGAGTCCCTGGGTTCGCGCCCAGGCTCTGTCGTAACCGGCCGCGACCGGGAGGTCCGTGGGGCGACGCACAATTGGCCTAGCGTCGTCCGGGTTAGGGAGGGCTTGGTCGGTAAGGATGTCCTTGTCTCATCGCGCACCAGCGACTCCTGTTGCCAGGTGCACGGTGTACCCTCCAACACATTGGTGCGGCTGGCTTCCGGGTTGGATGCGCGCTGAAGCAGTACGGCTGGTTGGGTATCGGAGGACGCATGACTTTCAACCTTCGTCTCTCCCGAGCCCGTACGGGAGTTGTAGCGATGAGACAAGATAGTAGCTACTACAACAATTGGATACCACAAAATTGGGGAGAAAAAAAAGGGGTAAAATTCCCAAAAATATTTAAAAAATGATATGACTACCTGTCACCCTAGACACACTCCAATTTGCTTACCACGTCCACAGACGATGCAATCGCCATCACACTGCACACTTCCCTATCCCATCTGGATAAGAGGAAAATCTATGTACGAATGCTGTTCATTGACGACACCATAGTCCCCTCAAAACTCATCATTAAGCTTGAGACCCTGGGTTCTCGACCACGCCCTGTGAAACTGGGTCCTGGACTTCCTGACGGGCTGCCCCGTTCTCAGCCCCCTCCTGTACTCCCTGTTCACCCACAACTGCGTGGCCATGCACGCCTCCAACTCAATCATCAAGTTTGCAGACTTTGCAGAGTGGTAGGCTTGATTACCAACAACGATGAGACACCCCTCGGGGGGTGGTGTCAGGAAAATAATCTCTCACTCAATATCAGCTTCTCTTCAACCTCAGGAGGCTGAAAAAATGTGGCTTGTCATCGAAAACCCTCACTAAATTTTACAGGTGCACAATTGAGAGCATCCTGTCGGGCTGTATCACCACCTGGTACGGCAACTGCACCGCCCACAACTGCAGGGCTCTCCAGAGGGTGGTGCGGTCTGCACAACGCATCACCGGGGGCAAGCTCCCTGCCCTCCAGGACACTTACAACACCCAATGTCACAGGAAGAACAAAATATAATCAAGGACAATAACCACCCGAGCCACTACCTGTTCACCCCGCTTCGATCCAGAAGGCGAGGTCAGTACTGGTGCATCAAAGCTGGGACAGAGAGATTGAAAAACAGCTTTCATCTCATGGCCATCAGATTGTTAAACAGTCACCACTAGCACAGAGAGGCGGCTGCCTACTTACAGACTTGATATCATTGGCCAATTTAATAAATGGAACACTAGTCACTTTAATTCTGCCACTTTAAGAATGTTTACATATCTTGCATTATTCATCTCATATGTTTTATACTGTATCCTTCACTATCTATTCTTTACTATCTATTGCATCTTAGCCGCTCTGTCACTGCTCATCCATATATTTTATACATATATATTCTCATCCCATTCCTTTACTAGATTGTGTGTATTAGGTTTTGTTGTGTAGTTGTTAGATATTACCTGTTAGATACTGCTGCACTGTCGGATCTAGAAGCATAAGCATTTCACAACACTCACAGTTACATCTGCTAACCATGTGTATGTGACCAATAAAATTAGATTTTAAATGATAATGTGTTCTCAGTCAATTTACCTGGTAAAATAAAATAAAATCTGAGTGTACAAAACTTTAATAACACTTACTCTTTCCATGACAGACTGACCAGGTGAATCTAGGTGAAAGCTATGATCCCTTCTTGATGTCACTTGTTAAATCCACTTCAATCAGTGTAGGTGAAGGGGAGGAGACAGGTTAAAGAAGGATTTTTAAGCCTTGGGGCAAGACAAAAGATTTAAGTGACTTTGAACGGGGTATGGTAGTAGGTGCCAGGCATGGCGGTTTCTGTCAACAACTGCAGCGCTGCTGGGTTTTTAAAGCTCAACAGTTTTCCGTGTGTATCAAGAATGGTACAACACCCAAAGGACATCCAGCCAACTTGACACAATTGTGGGATGCATTGGAGTCAACATCGACACCTTGTAGAGTCCAGGCGCCGACGAATTGAGGCTGTTCTGAGGGCAAAAGGGGGTGCAACTCAATATTAGGAAGATGTTCTTAATGTTTTGTATACTTAGTGTATAATTAAGCAATAAAGCCTGTGGGGGTGTGGTAGAACCATTAGCCATATACCACAAACCCCCAAGATGCATTATTGCTATTATAAACTGGTAACCAACATAATTAGAGCAGTAAAAATACATGTGGTATACAGTTTGATATACCACATCTGTCAGCCAATCAGCATTCAGAGCTCAAACCACCCAGTTTATAATACAACAATCTTTCCTTTCTGTGTCCCATATTCACAATCTGCAATTCCTCTACCTCTCATACGACATCTGCCTACACATCTGTCCAGACTAGAGAGGTCTATGGAGTCGATGCAGCTGGAGAAGGACACTCTGCTCAGGAAGTTGATGGAGGCTGAGATAGACGGGACAGAGGCTGCAATACAGGTGTCAGCCCTCAGAGAGACCGTCACTAAGATGAGGAGTGTCAGCACCAGTGTGAGTGGCAACAGAGACAGGGTTAGGGGGTTCAGCACAATTTCAATTCAGGGGATGGATTGACATGCCAATTCAGACTATTTGTTATTTTCAGAGGGGATATTAGTTAACTTCCTCAGTTGACTGAATTGACCCCAACCATGCTAAGAAACCAATATATGTTTTTAAAATGCATATGGTAGGTGCAACCTCAGGATATAATGTAGGTGTTGAAATATGAAATTCTTTATATTTGGTTGGAAAAGAGGATGTCTGGGACTGAGTCTTCCCTTCTGGCGCGTCAGAAGGAGCTGCTGCTCCAGAAATTGGAGAAGTTTGAGGCCACCAACCGCACGCTGCGCCACCTACTGAGGGAACAGCATGGACGTGAGGTACCGGTACATGCTTCAGGCCAGTAGAGGTCAGATTGGCCTGCAGTAGAGTAGAACTTACTTTTAGCTATAACATGCCATGATTTAGGGCCACAACATGATTAGCAAAGATACTCTACTTACCCTGAAACCTAACCCTACTTGAACCCCTAAGTTTCAACAACTTCTAGGATGGTGAAAATGCTGACAAGATGAGGAACCAATGACTTTCAGGAGCAGGATGAGGCAGCAAGCCAATTACAACTCACAGTCTCATGTTGTGGCCTGAAATAAGGCCCTCTCTTATAACTGCACTTTTACCTGTTGTGGTGGCTGTTTTTCTTGTTTGTTTTTTGAACAGCTGGAATCCACGAGGATGTCAGAACAGAAAGATGTACTTCTGAAGAGGCTGACAGACTCAGAGGCAGAAAACTCGGTGTGTTTCTTTGAATAAGCCACTGTCTGTCAGCAAAATATTCCTTGAATTACGAATCACCAAAATGTCCTCATCAAAATGGTTTGTGCTCTTGGGGCAGTTGATGAATAGAAGAAGGTCCTACTGAAGTTAATGTCTGTGTCATTCGTAAAGCATACATTACACTATAAGCATATTATAAACATGGCATGTCATCACACAGAATATTGTGGTGAAACTGCAAGAGAAAGAGAGGGAGGTGAAGCAACTGACTACGCTTCTGGACACAGAGAAGGTGAAGTACAGAGGCAGTAATGTGTCTCACACACTCGCAGCGTGTTCATCAAATATTTAATTATTTGAATGATTATGATACTGTATTTTCTGTCTGTTGATGTTCCAGGAGAATGCTAAGACCACAGGCGAACTGTCTAAAGTGCTGGAGTCTACTCGGGCACACTTACAGAGCCAGTTACGCAGCAAAGAGGCTGACAACAACCGCCTTGCTGTGCAAATCAAGGTAGAGTAGAGTGACATGTTTGTTGTGTGGATTCTGTTTAGTACGCTATTCATCTTGCTCTGGAGCAGCTTCATTTGGCTATATTTACATACTTTGCCTATGCCTTATTGTAAAAGAAAAGTGAAAAGATCAATCCCACCACAAATATTTTTTCTTCTGCAGACAAAATTTCTTCCTGTATGTTTTTTTTCACCCTCTGCTTTCGGATTTGTCAAGAACCTGGAGCGGGCGGCCAGTCAGCAGCAGAGAGGGGTCACCTGCTGGAGCAGTTGCGGGGTCTGAAACTTCAGGCTGAGGCCGACAAAGAGGACCTAAAGAGGGCCACACGGGCCCAGAAACACCGGGCTGAACGCAGCGAAGATACTGCCGGGCAGCTTAGCACCCAGCTACTGGATGTGGTAGGTGAAGGGGAAGAGAAGGTGGCCTAACTGTCTAATTTTTATTTAAAAAACTGACCTTGAATCAGTGCTTAGGAACAAGATATCCTACAGAAGAATATCTTGATGATTAGTCAACCTTTGTTAGTAATGGGCTAGAACAACAGCCAGATGTACCGTGTAGCTCTGCGGGGCCTGGCTTAAATAATGTTCAAATCTATTGGATGATGTTGTTGACTTCACAGGAGAATCAGATGGCAGAGGCCCTATCAGCAGCAGAGAACTGGCGTGGTCGCCACGCCCAGGAAATGAAGGACAAGACTCAGCTAGAGATGGAGGTCTCAGTCCTCAACAGGTGAGAGAAAGGGAGAGATGCTTCAGTTGATTGACCACTTTCTCTCAAAATAAGAGGGGACACAGAATCAAGCACAATCATGAATATGTCAAATGTAAAATATAGTCAAATCAATGTCATTGGTCGCGTACACCGTTTAGCAGATCTTATAGGGAATGCAGTGAAATGCCCATGTTACTAGCTCCTAACAATGCAGTGAAATGCCCATGTTACTAGCTCCTAACAATGCAGTGAAATGCCCATGTTACTAGCTCCTAACAATGCAGTGAAATGCCCATGTTACTAGCTCCTAACAATGCAGTGAAATGCCCATGTTACTAGCTCCTAACAATGCAGTGAAATGCCTATGTTACTAGCTCCTAACAATGCAGTGAAATGCCCATGTTACTAGCTCCTAACAAGGCAGTGAAATGTCCATGTTACTAGCTCCTAACAAGGCAGTGAAATGTCCATGTTACTAGCTCCTAACAATGCAGTGAAATGCCCATGTTACTAGCTCCTAACAATGCAGTGAAATGCCCATGTTACTAGCTCCTAACAATGCAGTGAAATGCCCATGTTACTAGCTCCTAACAATGCAGTGAAATGTCAAAGAAGTACACAGATAATCCACAACCAAAAAAACAAATCAAGAATTTCTGTACTAATTCATTAAAAAAAACAAATAAAAATGTTACAGTAATCCAAATGCAATCTATACATTATACTGTATATACCAGATTAATTTAAACAAGATACATAATATATACAAGAGTATGTGGACATCCCTTCAAATTTGTGGATTTTACTATTTCAGCCACACATGTTGCTGACAGGTGTATAAAATCGAGCACAGAGCCATGCAATCTCCATACACAAACATTGGCAGTAGAATGGCCCGTACTGAAGAGCTCAGTGACATTCAATGTGACACCGTCATAGGATGCCACCTTTCCAACAAGTCAGTTTGTAAAATTTCTGCCCTGCTAGAGCTGCCCCGGTCAACTGTAAGTGCTGTTATTGTGAATTGGAAACCTCTAGGAGCAACAACGGCTCAACCGCGAAGTGGTAGGCCACACAAGCTCACAGAAAGGGACCACCGAGTGCTGAAACTCATAGCGCTTAAAAATGGTCTGTCCTTGGTTGCAACACTCACTACCGAGTGCCAAATTGCCTCTGGAAGCAACATTGGCAAAGTAACTGTTCATCGGGAGCTTCATGAAATGGGTTTCCATGGCCAAGAAGCTGCACACAAGCCTAAGATCACCATGCGCAATGCCAAGCATCGGCTGGAGTGGTGTAAAGCTCATTGGACTCTGGGGCAGTGGAAACGCATTCTCTGGAGTGATGAATCACATTTCATCATCTGGCAGTCCGAAGGACGAATCTAGGTGGATGCCAAGAGAACGCTACCTGCCCTAATGCATTGTGCCAGCTGTAAAGTTTGGTGGAGGAGGAATAAGGGTCAGGGCTGTTTTTCATGGTTCGGGCTAGGCCCCTTAGTTCCAGTGAAGGGAAATCTTAATGCTACAGCAAATAAAATGTTATTTGTCACGTGCTGAATACAAACCGGTGTAGACCTTACAGTGAAATGCTTACTTACAAGCTCTTAACCAACAATGCAGTTTTAGGTAGAGTTAAAGTGACTATGCATAGATAATAAACAGAGAGTAGCAGCAGTTTAAAAGAGGGGGGGGCAATGAAAATAGTCTGGATAGCCATTTGATTAGCTGTTCTGGAGTCTTATGGCTTGGGGGTAAAAGCTGTTAAGAAGTCTTTTGGACCTAGACTTGGTGCTCCGATACCGCTTGCCGTGTGGTAGCAAAGAGAACCGTCTATGACAAGGATGACATTGCCATTGTAGATGATTCTGTGCTTCCAACTTTGTAGCAACAGTTTGGGGAAGGCCCTTTCCTGTTTCAGCATCCACAAAGTGACAAAGTGAGATCCATACAGAAATGGTTTGTTGAAATCGGTGTGGAAGAACTTGACTGGCCCATACAGAGCACTAACCTCAGCCCCATCGAACACCTTTGGGAGGAATTGGAATGTCGACTGCGAGCCAGGCCTAATCGGGCACAACCCCTCTAATGCTCTTGTGGCTGAATCGAAGCAAGTCCCAACAGCAATGTTCCGACATCTAGTGGAAAGCCTTGCCAGACGAGTGGAGGCTGTTATAGCAGCAAAGGGGGGACCAACTCCATATCAATGCCCATGATTTTGGAATGAGATGTTCGACGAGCAGGTGTCCACATACCTTTGGTCATGTAGTGTAGACTAAGATTGATATGTAAAGCAGTAGATATATTAGAGTGTGCTACATCAAGAATCCAGTATATTAATAAATATGCTGTGCTTATAAACAGTAACTAAAATGTAATGTACAGTAGTAGAAATATTAGAATGAGCTATGTCAAGAATAGTGTCTACACAGTATAAACCCCCATGGTCTAACATAAAGCCCAGCTGACGTAAATCCTTCATAATCCAATTTTTATCATCCTGCTCCACCCTGTGTGTGCAGCCAAATGTCAGACCTGACACAGCAGCTCCATGGGAGAGAGGACAAGGGCCGGGCCGAGAGAGAGGGGCTCCTGGACCGCCTGCACAGTCTCACCACAGAGGGCACCCACGCCAGGCTACAGAACCAGAGGCTCAAGGTCAATGATGACAATGGATTAACACTTGAAATGTCTGGGCCAGTTTCCCAGAGACTGATTCATTTTAGTCTGGAAGTTGGACTAGAAATCGCTTTGAATGGATATTTTTCATTGGGCTTTAAAGGGGAATGTAAACACTTTAGGAAGTAAAGCTAAGCAACGTTACAGTTAGCTGACATTCTAAAGCCTAGTGTTTCCCTTCCCCTTTAATCTGTTGCTGTACCAATCCATTATGTGGTACTTTCTTCTTTTACGAGAATCCCATTTCTACCCGGTACCTAACAAATAGTACGTGTTGGTTCTGGTTTCAGTACATTAAAGATACAAATGTAATTCATTATTCATAGATTTAGCTGACCAGATAATAGATTGCTTCATTGCATCATAACACCGATTTGCGGTCAGATTATTCTGGTACACACATGTACACCGTTCTGTACTGCAGGCTAACAGCCATATGTGTGTGTTTCCCTCATTCAGGCCAGGTTATCTGCTGTGGCGGAGAAGCTGGCTCTGTCCCAGTCAGAGGTACAACAAGTCAAAGCCTCTGTGAAGCAATACGAGAGCCTGGTAGACAGCTATAAGACCCAGGTATGTACACACACACACACACACACAAGCGCACACACACACAATTATACGCCCACGTCGTACCCATATACAGTGTCCACAAACATGCAATAATATACTAAATGAAAGAGAATTAAGCAATAAGGCCCGAGGAGGTGTGGTATATGGCCAATATACCACAGCTAAGGGCTGTTCTTATGCAAGACGCAAAGCGGGTTCAGACCGTGTACCACGGGTAATGACAAAACATGTATTTTTACTGCTCTAATTACAGGGGTAACCAGTTCATAATAGCAGTAAGGCACCTCGGGGGATTTGTAGTATATTACCAATATACCACGGCTAAGGGCTGTATCCAGGTACTCCGCTTTGCGTCGTGCATAAGAACAGCCCTTAGCCATGGTATATTGGCCATATACAGTTGAAGTCTGAAAGTTTACATACACCTTAGCCAAATACATTTAAACTCCGTTTTTCACAAGTCCTGACATTTAATCAGAGTAAAAATTCCCTGTCTTAGGTCAGTTAGGATCACCACTTTATTTTAAGAATGTCAAATGTCAGAATAATTCTAGAGAGAATGATTTATTTCAGCTTTTATTTCTTTCATCACATTCCCAGTGGGTCAGAAGTTTACATACACTCAATTTTGTAGCATTGCCTTTAAATTGTTTAACTTGGGTCAAACGTTTCGGGTCGCCTTCCACAAGCTTCCCACAATAAATTGGGTAAATTTTGGCCCATTCTTCCTGACAGAGTTGGTGTAACTGCATCAGGTTTGTAGGCCTCCTTGCTCGCACACGCTTTTTCAGTTCTGCCCACAAATTTTCTATAGGATTTAGGTCAGGGCTTTGTGATGGCCACTCCAAAACCTTGACTTTGTTGTCCTTAAGCCATTTTTCCACAACTTTGGAAGTATGCTTGGGGTCATTGTCCATTTAGAAGACCCATTTGCGATCAAGCTTTAACTTCCTGACTGATGTCTAGAGATTTTGCTTCAATATATCCACATAAGTTTCATTCCTCATGATGCCATATATTATGTGAAGTGCACCAGTCCCTCCTGCAGCAAAGCACCCCCACAAAATGATGCTGCCACCCCCTTGCTTCATGGTTGGGATGGTGTTCTTTGGCTTGCAAGCCTCACCCTTTTTCCTCCAAACATAACCGTGGTCATTATGGCCAAACAGTTCTATTGTAACGGCGTTCTTCGTTTGTCGAAAGAAAGTCGGACCGAAATGCAGCGTGTTGGTTACTCATGTTCTTTAATGGAACAAATGACGATACACAAAATAACTTATAAATACAAAAAACAACAAAACGGAACGTGAAACCTATTACAGCCTATCTGGTGAACACTACACAGAGACAGGAACAATCACCCACGAAATACAAAGTGAAACCCAGGCTACCTAAATACGGTTCCCAATCAGAGACAACGAGAATCACCTGACTCTGATTGAGAACCGCCTCAGGCAGCCAAACCTATGCAACACACACCCCTAATCAGCCACAATCCCAATAACTAAAAAACCCCACTAAGAATACAACAAACAATAAACCCATGTCACACCCTGGCCTGACCAACTAATTAACTAAAACACAAAATACTAAGACCAAGGCGTGACATCTATATTTGTTTCATCAGACCAGAGGACATTTTTCCAAAAAGTACGATTTTTGTCCCCATGTGCAGTTGCAAACCGTAGTCTGGCTTTTTTATGACGTTTTGGAGCAGTGGCTTGCTGAGCGGCCTTTCAGTTTATGTCAATATAGGACTCGTTTTACTGTGGATAGATACTTTTGTACCTGTTTCCTCCAGCATCTTCACAAGGTCCTTTCCTGTTGTTCTGGGATTAATTTGCACTTTTCGCACCAAAGCACGGTCATCTCTAGGAGACAGAACGCGTCTCCTTCCTGAGCGGTATGACGGCTGCGTGGTCTCATGCTGTTGATACTTGCATACTATTGTTTGTACAGATGAACGTGGTACCTTCAGGCATTTGGAAATGGCTCCCAAGGATGAACCAGACTTGTGGAGGTAAAAAAAAAAAAGATTTTCCCATGATGTCAAGCAAAGAGGCACTGAGTTTGAAGGTAGGTATTGACTAAAATGATGTCAATTAGTCTATCAGAAGCTTCTAAAGCCATGACATAATTTTCTGGAATTTTCCAAGCTGTTTAAAGGCACAGTCAACTTCTGACCCAATGGAATTGTGATTAAGTGAAATAATCTCTGTAAATAATTGTTGGAAAAATTACTTGTGTCATGCACAAAGTAGATGTCCTAACCGACTTGCCAAGACTATAGTTGGTTAACAAGAAATTTGTGGAGTGGTTGAAAAACGAGTTTTAATGGCTCCAACCTAAGTGTATGTAAACTTCCGACTTCAACTGTACCACACCCCCCTTGTGCCTTATTGCTTAAATAAATAACTGTGTGTGTGTGTGTGTGTGTGCGTGCGTGCACTGTTCCTGGATGCCCTATGTGTGTTACTCTATCTGTGTAATGCTACCCATTGCCCATCACTCAGGTGGTGAAGACGCGGGCGAAGGAGGACGAGTATTGTGCCAGGCTGGGACAAACGGAATGCGAGGCGCGGGAGGTCCGGGACCAGATGGAGAGGGAGTTGGAGGTGGTGCGTAGGGAGCTGCTGGGCCGGCTGACAGAGCTGGAGCCTCTTCCTGAGGCACTGCGGCGCACCGAGGTCCTACTGGAGGAAGCTCAGGACAGGGAACACGCCCAGGAGAGACACAGCACCGAGCTGACCACTGCCCTGTCCGACTTGCGCATGAAGGTGTGTGTGTGTGTGGGGGGGGTGGAAAGTGTGTATGGGAGGTGGGAAGTGAGTGTGTGTGTGCCACCTTGGCTGACCTGAGCATGGTGTGTGTGCTGCACACAAAACGTAATGGTATGCTTCCAGACTGTGGCTTTATTGGTGTTATTAATGGTTTATTAATGGGTGGTGTGTGTGTGTGTGTCTCTCTCTAGGTGGAGCAACAAGGCACCCAGGTGGAGCTGATGAGAGTGAAGAACTCGGTGCTGTTGGAGGAGAACAAACAGCTGCAAAACCGTGTGGAGAGTCTGGAGAGGTCAGACAGTTACGGCCATTCCAGAGCCTGACACTTGCAGTGATCCGCATGAATATCATTACACACTGAACAGTATGAGTTTGTATGTGTGTACATGTTCCTGTGTGTGTTTGTAATATGATAACTAATGTCAGGGGTGCAACTTTCGCTGGGGACGGGGGGGACATGCATTTTTGTGCCCCCCCCAGTTTTCTCATTGAAATGTGATACAAAACGAGACAACGGTGTGCTTTAGGACCATGCGGACGCCTCCGAGCGGTCGTGTAGGCTGTTTGGAGTGTTTATCCGACTATAAAAATCATTTTAAAAGTATTTCCCCCCCACCAAAGTTGCGCCCTTGACTACTACATTTGAAGTCTGAAGTTTACATACACTTAGGTTGGAGTCATTAAAACTCGTTTTTCAACCACTCCACAATTTTCTTGTTAACAAACTATAGTTTTGGCAAGTCGGTTAGGACATTTCTCCAACAATTATTTACAATTTCACTTATAATTCACTGTATCACAATTCCATTGTGTCAGATGTTTAAATACACTAAATTAACTGTGCCTTTAAACAGCTTGGAAAATTCCAGAAAATTATATCATGGCTTTAGAAGCTTCTGATAGGCTAATTGACATAATTTTAGTCAATTGGAGGTGTACCTGTGGATGTATTTCAAGGCCTACCTTCAAACTCAGTGCCTCTTTGTTTGCCCTCATAGAAAAATCTAAAGAAATCAGACAAGACCTCAGAAGAAAAATTGTAGACCTCCACAAGTCTGGTTCATCCTTGGGAGCAATTTCCAAACACCTGAAGGTACCACGTTCATCAAACAAACAATAGTACGCAATTAGAAACACCATGGGACCACGCAGCCGTCATACCGCCCAGGAAGGTGACGCGTTGTGTCTCTTAGAGATGTATGTTAGAGATTAATGTACTTTAGTGCGAAAAGTGCAAATCAATCCCAGAACAATAGCAAAAGACCTTGTGAAGATGCTGGAGGAAACAGGTACAAATGTATCTATATCCACATTACAACAGGTCCTATATCGACAAAACGTGAATGGCCACTCAGCAAGGAAGAAACCACTGATTCCAAAACCGCCATAAAAAAGCCAGACTACGGTTTGCAACTGCACATGGGGGCGAAGATTGTACTTTTTGGAGAAATGTCCTCTGGTCTGATGAAACAAAAATAGAACTGTTTGGCCATAATGACCATTTGTTTTGTTTGGGGGGAAAGAGGAGGCTTGCAAGCCAAAGAACACCATCCCAACTGCGAAGCACGGGTGTGGCAGCATCATGTTGTTGGGGGTGCTTTGCTGCAGGAGGGACTGGTGCACTTGACATAATAGATGGCATCATGAGGCATGACAATTATGTGGATATATTGAAGCAAAATCTCAAGCATGGTCGCAAATGGGTCTTCCAATTTGACAATGACCCCAAGCATACTTCAAAAAGTTGTGGCAAAATGGCAACCCAAAACGTTTGACCCAAGTGAAACAATTTAAAGGCAATGCTACCAAATACTAATTGAGAGTATGTAAACTTCTGACCCACTGGCAATGTGATGAAAGAAATAAAAGCTGAAATAAATCATTCTCTCTACTATTATTCTGACATTTCACATTCTTAAAATAGTGGTGATCCTAACTGACTTAAGACAGGGAATTTTTACTCTGATTAAATGTCAGGAATTGTGAAAAACTGAGTTTATATGTATTTGGCTATAGTGTATGTAAACCTCCGACTTCAACTGTATATCCAAAGTGACATACAGTACAGTGTTAGTGTGTGACCCCGGCGGATACATGTGACCCCCCTCTGTGTGTGTTTTTGTATCCCGTGTGATATATGTGTGAGCATACCTGGGTCTTACAGCCCTCCCCTCTATCTCTCCCTTTAACCTCCCTATCCCTCCCTCCCTCCTTCCCACTCTGTCTCTCCCTTACAGGAAGTTGGAGGAGGCCACCAGTCAAAACAGGGACCTGGCGGGGGTGATCGCCAAGCGGGAGGAGACCATCCACAGCAACCATCTCTGTCTGGAGGAGAAGTCCCGTGAGTGCACCCACCTGACCCGCCAGCTGGAGGAGGCTTTAGAAGACGCCCGACTACAGGTCTGTCTGGGGCTCCTGGCTGCCTGGGGACAGGGGGAGGCTGGGGAAAAGTCATTTTCAGACAACAAAAATCTCACCACGACATCAGCTAAAATACTCTGACAATAGTTTTCTTCCCTGAGGATGTTTTATCTTTGTTGTAACAAGGTGAGAAGTCCATTGCTCTGTCTGATGAGGTATCTCTGTCCTGGTGTATAGGTGTCCAACACCCGGGAGCGTGCGTCCACCAAAGAGCGCTCCACCCAGTCCAAGGTGGTGGACCTCGAGACACAGTTGAGCAGAACCGCCACAGAACTCACCACCCTACGCCGTAGCAAAGAGGAGGTGTGGGCGAGTGTTTTAAAAATGCACATCTCTCGTGTAAAACTCTGATTATAATCTATGATAGTCTCTAAACCTATTGTGGTCAAAGACATTGAATCAGGACAATACTGACCTTACACACACAATCAGAGATCATTTCATAACTGTGTGTGTGCTCCCCTTCAGGTGGAGCGGCGTTACCAGTCGCGTCTGCAGGATGTGAAGGATCGTCTGGAGCAGTCAGACAGCATCAACAGGAGTCTGCAGAACTACGTCCAGTTCCTCAAAGCATCCTATGCCAACGTGTTCGGCGACTTAGTCCTCACCAGCTCTCTGCGGGCCCCCTCTCCCATCTGAGGGGACCATCCCCAAAGATTCTCTCAGAACACACACACACAGACACACACACCTATCCCATCTGAGGATACTCTCCCCAAACACACTTATTTATCCAGGTCCATTTTCAGAGGGCTCTTTTCATCTATATGAAATATGTGGATTTTGAGTGTGTATATGTTACAGTTATACAATATTAATATGGCTATAATATATCACTTTTTTCAAGATAGGAAAGTGCTGTTTGCAGACATTAATAGTTTACACAGTCTTCACTTCAAGCTTGGAAAAGTACACCCAAACACACTTCAGTCCGGCTAAAACAAAAAAGGAATCATATGTTCGGCTCAGGGACTTGGAAATACCCAAAAAACACTCCTTACCCCAGGACGCTTTAACTAGTGACTATCAGGGAGAATACAGAAAAAAGAGCCTTCTGTTTCTGGGTAAATCTGATACATTTATTGACAGGACAAAAAAACAATAGGCTTACGTTTAGGCATGAATCACCTTCATCAGAGCCTGACTCCCGGAAAGTCACTAGTTAAATAATATATGCCATTTAGCAGTAGCTTTTATCCGAAGCAATTTATGCGTGCATACATTTTATGTATGGGTAGCTCCGGGAATCAAATCCACAACCCTGGCATTGCTGACGCCATGCTCTACCAACTGAAGTGTGCTGGGATAAGGAATGTTTTGGGGATTTACTTCCTGCTTGTCTACAGTAATTGTTAGTTGTCCTATAGTTGTTGATGTCCAACTAAGTCCATTATGTTTTCACCTCTACGGTTCATGATATCTCAGCAAACTGTATCATTCTTTCCTGTACCTTACTGTACAACACTATATAGCTAGCCACCCACCTAACAAATGTACTGTACCAAACCATAGCTGTCTAGCTACCCTGTCGCATAGTTGTCATATACAGCATCCGTCTATTTATCATCTTATCATGTTACTATGCTATTAGCCTGGTCCCAGATCTTTTTGTGCTATCATGTCAACTCCTTGTCATGTTTGGTGTGACGAGGAGCAGCATGTTGACACAAAAAGAATAATACCCAGGCTAATGATTGGTGCTATCTGCTAACCAAGTCCATATCAATGAAACTAATGATTTAGTTTGGGTTGTTTTTACTGTTTATTTGGGTCAGAAGGAGTTGATGTGCTCTTGGCGATAATTGTAATAGTTGTACTTCTACTCTAATTATGAAATAGGATATATATATTTTTTATACTTTAATACAATTATTTTATATACCTTGAAAGTGTTGAGTTACAATAAAGCAATTTAAAAGGTTATCTTTTTCTGGTAATAGCTGTTGTGTCTTTGGCATCATTAAACTGAAGATGAATCTCTATCAAAATGTCTCTGTAATTATTATTACGTGATTAAACTACTTAATCACCTAACTGTAATTAATTAGGAAGTCGGGGCACCAAGGAAAATATTCAGATTACAAAAGTTATAATTTTCCTAATATAACTTTCAGATATTTTAATATCTGATCACCGAGTCTTCTGATTAATTAATTATTCTTTACCTCACGTTAGTCTCATTCCAAACGTCGTAAATTGTTGGTTATCTACACGAACCCAGTCTTCACTATAAGTCATCCATACATCAATTGTCTTAAAATAATTTATTTACTAAGTACTCACAGAAATGCATAACACAAACAAACAAAGTAGATATGGTTACAAAGAAATGATAGGGGGATGTGCCCTAGTGGGCTAAACCGGTATGGTGGCTTGTTAGAGTGATAATTATAACAATTTAAATGCTAATCCTTTGCACATGAATGCTTCATTCGGGAACAATTGCAATATATATATATATTTACGCTCAGTGTGTCATCGGGATCTCTGTTGAAAAGTTTGTTTTTATTGGAGAGTCTGTCCGCCCTCTCTCTCTCTCTGTCGTGGTTAGGATGGCTAATTCATGTCGTTATAGAATAGATGTTTCGGCGGTTGTCAGTCTTCGCGTTCAATGATGCCAAATTCCTAGCTGCAGACTAGTAATTCATTTACATTTACATTTAAGTCATTTAGCAGACGCTCTTATCCAGAGCGACTTACAATAATATCAGACTTGTTCTTATTCTGTCGGTATCGATAGTCTAAGAGTTTAACCATGTGGTATGGTTAAAAGATTCAGCCATCTACTCAAACCTTAGCTTATACTCAGGTTTATGGTCTCTACTCAAACCTTGGCCCTTTCGTGGTAAGCTGGTCTGCAACATTTAGCCATCTCGTAATTGAGGTAAACTCGGTCTGCTGATAGAAAACTCAGGAGGGGGTTTTATTCGGGACATAGAAAAAGGCTGTCTCATGACGCCAGGTCCTGACTTAGTGAAACTTTTTAGGGAATTGGAGTTTCCTTCATTAAACAGTCCAAAATCACATTACACAATTTCACAAACAGTATCACCCTCACTCATTCATGTAAGCCTCCTAACTGAGGCTATTGTATAAACAGCGTTATGGTAATGTGGCTGTATTGTCTCCCATGAGTTTCACAAAATTGTACCAAACGGACCAGTTCGTAGCCGGATTCTTCACCAATCTTTTATACCTTCCCCAGAACATAAATGTAATTTGGTTCTCCAGTTCTGTGAGGTGGAAGAAATTCCTTTGTTCTCTCTATGAAAACTCACTCTCTCTATACTGTCTGGACATGAGGCAGGATCTTCTCTAGGAATTTACTACCTCTTCTGACCACAGCAGCCTGGGTGTGACAGAGGTAGGGGAATGATGCATAGAAAAGGGCTGGAGCAGAGGGGGAGGGGGGAATAGTGCAGAGCGAGGGGGAAATAGTGCTCAGTTGTTATGAACTTGAGTGAAGACCCAAAAGCGGTTTTAAAGAAAACAGAGTTCTTTAATGAAAATACAGGAATGGCATAAATCCTCTTCCAACGCTGTCAGCCAAAAAGAACAGTATAGTGCAGGTTGCTCCTGCCAGGCAGACTGGACATGGAAGCAAACGAGACGACAGCTTGCTTCTGGCATCAAAAAACACAAACAAGAATCAGACACTGAAAGTAGCAGGAACAGAGAGAGAAATGACCTAATCAGAGGGGGAAGAGAGAACAGGTGGGGAAGAGTGAAAGAGCTAGTTAGGGCAGATGTAGAACAGCTGAGGAATGAGAGACAGAGAAGGTAACCTAAAAAGACCAGCAGAGAGAGAGAATGAAGAGAAAGGACAGGAACAGACATAACAAGACATGACAGTACCCCCCCACTGAGCGCCTTAGGAAAACCTTTTTTCCAGCACGTCTCCTCCAGGACCGTACTCCCAATCCACTAGGTAAACCACGGCCCCGAGGGCGCATGTCCAAAATCTTACGAACCCTGTAGATGGGTGCGCCGACAAGGATGGGGGGGAGGGACGATTAACACAGGAGACATGGAAGACCGGGTGAACGCGACGAAGATAGCTGGAGAAGAAGTTGCGACAGGATTAATGACCTGGGAAATACGGAACGGACCAATGAACCGGGGGCCAACTTGCGAGAAGCTGTCTTAAGGGGAAGGTTCTGAGATCATTCTAGGACTGGTCCTACGCTATTAGCGGCCCTCACAGTCATTACGGCAAGTGCCGACCTGACCCCCTTCCAGGTGCGCGCAACGCTGGACAAAAGCCTGAGCGGAGGGGACGCAGGACTCGGCGAGCTGGAGATGAGAACAGCGGAGGCTGGTATTGAAAAGGGGATAGACCGGTAGCAGACGAGGGAAGCGAGTTGTGGGCGTATGTTCTGACCAAGACGCAGGGTTACGAAAAGAAAGACTGCGTAAAATGTATAGTCTGATTGGCCCGTTCGGCTTGACCGTTAGACTGGGGATGAAAGCCGGACGAGAGACTGACGGAAGCCCCAATCAAACGGCAAACTCCCTCCAAAATTGAGACGTGAACTGCGGACCTCTGTCGGAAACGACGTCAGACGGAAGGCCATGAATTAAAACATCATAATGATCTGATTTATCTGAAATGAGCCGCCTTAGAGAATCTATCGACAACCGTAAGAATAACTGTCTTCCCCGCTGATGAAGGCAGTCCGGTGATAAAATCTAAAGCGATGTGAGACCACGGTCGAGAGGGAATGGGAAGCGGTCTGAGACGGCCGGCAGGAGGAGAGTTCCTTTTAGTCTGCGCGCAACCGAACAAGCGGCGACAAATCGACGCGTCACGCCCGAGTGGGCCACCAGAAACGCTGGCGTAAGTGAGCAAATCCCTTGGCCGGCTAATTTGGCAAGTGGGCCCACTGAAGAACGGCCGGACGAGTTTTCCTAGGACAAGCTCGCCGACGGAGTTGAGCGAGTCTTGCTTTACCTGCCTCAATTCCCCAGACAGTCAACAGACCTCAGAAGAACTGAAGAGACGAGATAAAGCATCAGGTTTGGTGTTTTTGAGCCCGGACGATAAGAAATAACAAACTCGAAACGAGCGAAAAACAGAGCCCAACGAGCCTGACGCGCATTAAGTTTTGGCTGAACGGATGTACTCAAGGTTCCTATGGTCAGTCCAAACGACAAAAGGAACGGTCGCCCAACCACTGTGGTTATGGGTTCTGACCAACATCATAGTTACGTTCTGACGGCGATAAGCGATATGGACCTTAGAGAGAGCGCTGAGAAAGAATGGCTCCCAGCCCACCTCTGACGCTGTCAACCTCAACAACAAACTGTCTAGAGATGTCAGGTGTAACAAGAATAGGTGCGGATGTAAAACGATTCTTAAGAAGATCAAAAGCCTTTAAAGCACGTCTTAACAGAAGTAAGGGCTGTGAGAGGAGCTGCCACCTTTACGGATGAAACGACGGTAGAAATTAGCGAAGCTCCAGCTCGACGCGTGACTTGACAGCCTGGACAGCGGGATCCATCTTAATGCCCTCAGCGGAAATAACGGAACCGAGAAAAGGGACAGAGGCGGCATGAAAAGTGCACTTCTCAGCCTTCACATAAAGACAGTGAAAAGGCGCTGAGGACGCTCATCGTGCTGAACATGAATCGAGAGAGACGGTGAAAAAATCAGGATATCGGAAAACAAAAATGTTCAGCATGTCTTCAGGACGTTTTAACTAGTGCCTGAAAGACAGCTGGAGCGTTAACGAGGCCGAAAGGAAGAACCCGGTATTCAAAGTGCCCTAACGGAGTGTTAAACGCCGTCTTCCACTCGTCCCCCTCCCTGATGCGCACGAGATGGTAGGCGTTACGAAGGTCCAATTTGGTGAAAAACCTGGCTCCCTGCAGGATCTCGGGCTGAAGACATAAGAGGAAGCGGATAACGATTCTTAACTGTTATGTCATTCAGCCTCGATAATCCACGCATGGGCGTTCCTGATTGGTACCGTCGAGCGAAACCGACAAATAATCCTCGAGAGCCTTACGTTCGGGAGCCGACAGAGAGTATAATCTTGGTTCCAATACTACAGTCAACAGTGGAGGGAGAGAAGTGGCCTTGTCACCAACACCGGCAGATCTGATACACTGTTCTGAGCATCCCCTGTCAAATCGCCAGGCTCGTGAAGAAGAGACAGAGGAAACAGGAGGGATAGCAGACATTAAACAGGTTACATTTCCAGGATAGGATAGTATTACTAGACCAATTAATAGAAGGGTTATGGCGCACTCCAGGGATGACCCAAAACAACAGGTGTAAAAGGTGAACGAAAAATTAAAAAAGAAATGGTTTCTGTTGATTACCAGAGACAGTGAGGGTTAAAGGCAGCGTCTGAATCTTGGGGAGAGAACTATCTAAAGCTAACAAGGCCCTGGGCTCCCCTAACTGTCTGAGAGGAATGTCATGTTCCCGAGCCCAGGTCTCGATATTTCTATCAAGGCACTGCAGGAAGTGAACCGGGCCAGCGGAGATGGACCGGAAAGGTAGTGCGTGATCCAGAAGGAGAGGCCTGAGTATTTGTAGCCCTCCTCTTACTGATGAGCTCTGGCTTTTACTGGACATGAGGTGACAAAATGACCAGCGGAGCCGCAGTAGAGACAGAGGCGATTGGTGATTCTCCGTTCCCTCTCCTTGGCCGAGATGCGAATACCATAGGCAGCATCCGAGCCGGCGGAGGAGGGTGGCAGTGATGCGGCAGGTGGCAGTGATGTGGAGAGGGGAGCAACGGAGAACGTTCCTTTCCACGAGCTTCAAACCGTCAGCATCTATGCGAAAAGAGCTATTAAGGAGTCCAGACTGGAAGGAACCTCCCGGGAGAGGATCTCATCCTAACTCGACGTGGAGACCCAGAAAACGAAAGCAAAGCCGGCTCGTTCCAGTCACTAGAGGCAGCGAGAGTGCGAAACTCAATAGAATAATCCGTTATGGATCTATTCCCTGACATAGGGAAGACAGGGCCCTTCCTCGCCAAAAACAGAACGGTCAAAAACCCGTATCATCTCTCCTTAAAGTCCTGATACTGGTTATCAGCCCGCCTCCCAGACTGCCGTGCACGAAGGAGAGAAATGACGTAAGTAAGTGTTGGGCTGGAGAGAGAACACCACATCACACTGAGTGAGGAATGAGCCTGTGGGCTTAACACGGCGGGTTGTTGATCCTGGGCTCCGGAGACTCGGACCCTGGAAGTGGGCGGTGGATCGAGGTGGAGTTGGTGAACCCGTCAGACACAGGGTCTCAACGGCATGTTGAGCAGCAGACTTTCTCTGTCAAATCTCGATCCTCCATTCTCGGTCTGATTCTTCTGGAACTTGAGTGAAGACCCAAAAGCGGTTTTAACAGAAAACAGAGTTCTTTAATGTACAGGAATGGCATAAATCCTCTTCCAACGTTGTCAGCGGAACAAAAAGAACGTTGTATAGTCAGGTTGCTCCTGCCAGGCAGACTCCGACAGGACAGGACAAGGTCTTCTGGCATCAAAAAACACAAACAAGAATCGTAGCAGGATTGTAATCCTAAGGAACAGACATGTCAGCTTAGCCTACACTCCTTTAGAGTCAATGGTTTGTTACCACAATTAGAAAATTATTTTTTTCTCATCCACTTTAATATAGGTAAAAAGGGAAAATAAATATATACATTTTTATTAAAATATTGTACAGAAAAGCTAAGATCATTATGGTATTCAAAGGAATTATGATGGAATTTGTTATGCACGAATGCATGGAATTGATTGTATATTTTCATTCTTTCACCTAACTCTCATGAGAGAAGCCTGTCATAAGGCATTGACTTGCTGTCAACTGCAAATCATTTTGCATCAAATAAGTAGCCATTTCTCATTGGGTAAGTGACAAATAACTTTATCAAATAACTTCCAATTTCTCACAAACATTTCCAGAACCCAAGGTTCACACAACATTTGGTTATGGGTTGCTGAGTTTACCTAACTCGATATCTCTTAGGTAGGCTTCATGCACAGCTCTGACTTGTGCCTTCATCAGGATGTGCCTTCTCTCCAAAATCCTCCCTTTAGCTTCAGCTTCTCTGGCTCTGGTCCTGAGCTCATCACGTTGCTGGATTATCAGCGCGAATTGTCTTCGAAAGGTGTTTTTCAGTGCTTGCCGGGATCTCATCACCGCCCGTAGGCGTATGCTGATTGAGGTGAGAGGTTGGCCACAAGAGGAACAGAGAGTGTCACCATGGCATCTCATAGCACTGTTCTGAGATCCACGAACAGTTCTTATCGGAATAGGCATTTGATACTGTCTAGCCTGTTCACGCAGTTCCTGGAAGAGATCAAAATAAAGCTAAAAGTTCTACATCTAATTTCAACACAAGTAATTTGCACAAATTTGGCCCTCGTTGTATTTAAGGAATTGTCACCCCATTTGTCTTTAGCTTTCAGCATCTGCACAAAAATACAGCCCTACCTACACATCCTAATCAAGCCAGAAAAGTAAACCTACCTGTATTTGTCTGCTGGCTCACACTAAGTTGTTTGAGATCTGACCAGATGGTAAATGGAATTGACCTGGTTGTAAAGCACTGACCTGTGCCCTCAACACAATGGCCTTTCTCTCAAACATCCTCAATTTGGCTTTGGCTTCTCTGTCTCTCCTCTGGTACTCATCACGTTGCTGGATTGTAATCACTAACTGTCTTCGGAGTCTGTTTTTAAGTTCCTCTCGTGAACTCATTTCGGCCATTAGGTTAATGATGGTGGCGATGGGAGATCCTTCACAAGAACAGAGAGCAATCGTGGGACTTCTCATAGCATTGTTCTCAGATTCATGAAGATTTCTTCTTGGACTAGGCAGGTTAGGCATTTCCTAGAAAACATCCAAAAAAAGACAAATTCAGATAAATCTAAACCAAATTCGAACACAAATAATTGTGGAGTGTTTAACACACTGACACACTTTAATTCAGATTGAAAAGATAATAGGTGATAACTGTATATCTGGTGCCAACACTTAGGCCTAGTAGTCTTTTGATTGTCCTTTCCAGCATGGTTTGAGCAACTATGGTAGAAGGATATCTAGGCCAGCCCCGTACTGCTTGGGTTAGCTTGGCCCTATAACATGAATCTGTAGTGAAGTAATATTTGAAATACATTTATATTGTTATCCCCTCATGGGGCCTGTGATTACGCAATTATTATGAACAAAGAGAGGGAGAGAGTTCATGGGCTGAAAGGCCATGCCCCAAGAGTCCACGGGGAGTTTAGACAGAGTAGGTATCTCACCACAGCAGGCCAGGAACAAAAGAGAATGACACAATGAGTCTAAGACCCATTTATAAACATTTGATTTGTTTGGATTCGAAATCTGAGTTGATCAATTGAATAATGTAAAAGTTTACTTCCAATCACACCTATAGGCTTGTATCACAACTGCTTCACAGAGGTGTGACAGAATGGGGGTTGTGGATAGCATTTGCATAGAGTGTTGATAAAAATGCGGGTGGGTGTTGGGCCTGCCTACAAATTAGGTAATAGTATGTTTCACAAGGCATGGTCACACCAGAGGGTATTAGCACACAAATCAGTAAAAATAAAGCCAAAATAGGCTTACCTGTAATTGTTGGACATCAAAATTGGTTGGGATGACACCAGGTTGCAAACTGTATCCCGAGTCAACTGCATCAAAGCTGTTGAGCATATTATGAGTTTTATTACTACATAACCTTTCAGTCAGTGGCAAATATGCTTAAATAGAACAATTTGGTATGGCAACCTCCCCTCAGCAAAGGACTAATTCATGTAACTTTCAGCAGGATAATAGTAAAGAAATGTGGTACTTACAAGTGGAATGCTATGCCTCTGCCATTGTCTCTTGCTGCCAAATTCTCACTGGACAATGCAAAGTCTTCAGAAGTTGACATCCTCCTGGTTTGGTCTGTGTCGGTCACTGAAATGAATGTGAAGATTGCAAGGGTTGATTGCTGGTTTATATGGGGTTCTGGATCTAGAGTAGCGGGTGTCTTTCTATTGGTTGTTTCTGTCCTCTTTGTCCTTCTATCTTGATGGGGCTGTCTAATGTAAACAGAGCCGACAATTGAAAGTTGTGACAACATGGTTCATTGCATGTCTGCTAATGAGGGTGATACTTCAAGACAGAGCCATCTGGGAACATGTTATATTATAATAGAAATGGAAGCACACTATTGGTAGGTATTCTATGTTATTTGCTACAAGTAAGTTGTTTGTGTGCCTAGTTAAATAAAGGTGAAATAAAAAATGGTAAAGATGGTAAAAATGATAAATAAAGTTATGTTGTGAGTGTGTCACGATCGTTGTATGGAGTAGACCAAGGCACAGAGTGGTTAGAATATTAGAATACATTCTTCTTTGTTAATGAAAACACTTAAACAAAAAAAGACAACCGTGACCGCTATACAAACACTGTGCTAACGTGCAGTATAACATAGATAATAACCCACGAAATACCCAAAGAAGATGGCTGTCTAAATATGGTTCCCAATCAGAGACAACTATAAACACCTGCCTCTAATTGAGAACCAATCTAGGCAACCATAGACCTACATAAACACCTAGACGGAAACAACCCCATAAATCTACAAAACCCCTAGACAGTACAAACACCCTAGATGAGACAAAAACACACATATAACCCATGTCACACCCTGACCTAACCAAAATAATAAAGAAAACAAAGAATACTAAGGTTATGGCGTGGCAGAGTGTGCTGACTTCCCAACCCACCCGAGTGAGTCATAGTACTGCTGTAGGCCTAGCACTAGCTATACTACTGCAATTATAAAGTCATATTGAATTGAATCCTCAACCCAACGCCACCAATAATAGGTTAGTTGTGTCAGGTACTTTGGGAAAACATTTTACATGACACTCTTATCCAGAGTGACTTACAGAGAAGAGCTTGAACACCTATAGGGGTGAGAGGGCCAAGAGACCTGAGGTGGCAGAACGGAGTGCTTGCGTTGGGGTGTAGGGTTTACATTTACATTTAAGTCATTTAGCAGACGCTCTTATCCAGAGCGACTTACAAATTGGTGAATTCACCTTCTGACATCCAGTGGAACAGCCACTTTACAATAGTGCATCTAAATCATTAAGGGGGGGGGTGGTGAGAAGGATTACTCATCTTATCCTAGGTATTCCTTGAAGAGGTGGGGTTTCAGGTGTCTCCGGAAGGTGGTGATTGACTCCGCTGTCCTGGCGTCGTGAGGGAGTTTGTTCCACCATTGGGGGGCCAGAGCAGCGAACAGTTTTGACTGGGCTGAGCGGGAACTGTACTTCCTCAATGGTAGGGAGGCGAGCAGGCCAGAGGTGGATGAACGCAGTGCCCTTGCTTGGGTGTAGGGCCTGATCAGAGCCTGGAGGTACTGCGGTGCCGTTCCCCTCACAGCTCCGTAGGCAAGCACCATGGTCTTGTAGCGGATGCGAGCTTCAACTGGGTTTGAGCATAGCTTGAAGGTTGGGAGGGGCAATTCCTCTTGCTGTTCCGTAGGTAAGCACCATGGTCTTGTGGTGGATGCGAGCTTCAACTGGAAGCCAGTGGAGTGTGTGGAGGAGTGGGGTGACATGAGAGAACATGGGAAGGTTGAAAACCAGGCGGGCCTTCTGGATAAGTTGCAGGGTTTTGATGACACAAGCGAGGAGCCCAGCCAACAGCGAGTTGCAGTAGTCCAGACGGGAGAAGACAAGTGCCTGGATTAGGACCTGCGCCATTTCCTGTGTTAGGTAAGGTCGTACTCTACGGATGTTGTGATCATGAACCTGTAGGAGCAGGCCAGTGCTTTGATGTTTGCAGAGAACAACAGGGTGTTGTCCAGGGTCACTCCAAGGTTATTTGCACTCTGGGATGGCGACACTGTGGATTTGTCAACTGTGATGGTCTTTGAGCGGGCAGGCCTTCCCCAGGAGGAAGAGCACTTCCGTCTTGTTTAGGTTGTGCTTGAGATGGTGGGCTGACACACAAGTTGAGATATCTGCCAGGCACGCAGAGATGCGTGTCGCCACTTGGGTGTCAGAAGGGGGAAGGAGAAAATAAGCTGAGTGTCATCCGCATAGAAATTATAGGAAAGACCATGTGTATGGGTATGACAGAGCCAAGTGACTTGGTGTATAGAAAGAAGAGGAGAGCGCCTAGAACCGAGCCCTGGGGGACACCAGTAGTGAGAGTACATGGCGCAGACAGAGATCCTCTAGGAGCGGCATGCCAAGTAGAATGCAATCCAAGAGTGTGCAGAGCCTGAGATGCCCAGCCCTGGGAGGGTGAAGAGGAGGATCTGATGGTTCACAGTGTCGAAGTCAGCAAATAGATCTAGGAGGATGAGAACAGAGGAGAGAGAGTCAGCTTTGGCAATGGGGAGAGCCTCCGTGACACAGAGAAGAGCGGTCTCGGTTGAGTGACCCGTCTTGAAGCTGGTTTTGGGTCAAGAAGATTGCTCTGAGAGAGATAATGAGATAGTTGATCAGAGACAGCACTCTCAAGTGTTTTTGAAAGAAAAGAAAGATGGGATACAGGTCTATAGTTTTTGACATCAGATGAGTCGAGTGTTGGTTTCTTGAGAAGGGGAGCAACTCAGGCCATTTTGAAGTCAGAGGGGACGCAACCAGTGGTCAGGGATGAGTTGATAAGGGATTTGAGGAATGAGAGAAGGTCTCTAGAGATGGTCTGGAGAAGGGAGGAGGGGATGGGGTCAAGTGGGCAGGTTGTCGGGCAGCCCGACCTCACTAGTCGCAGGATGTCATCTGGAGAGAGAGGGAAGAAAGAGGTCAAGGTGTAAGGTAGTTCTGTGTGAGTGAGACCAATGGACTCAATGGGTTGAGTGAATGAGTAGCTGATGTCATCAAATATTTTTTTCAAAGTGGTTGACAAAGTCATCTGCAGAGAGGGAGGGGGTGGAGGCTTAAGGAGGGATGAGATAGTGAAAAAAAGTTGTCGTCGACAGTTTCCTAGGGTTAGAGGCGGAAGCTTGAAATTTAGAGTGATAGAAAGTGGCTTCGGCAGCAGATACAGAGGAAGAGAAGGTAGAGAGGAGGTGATAGGATGATAGGTCCTCCGGGAAAGTTTAGGTTTCCTCAATTGTCGCTCAGCTGCCCACAGCCCTGTTCTGTAAGCTCACAATGATTCACTCAGGAGGGGAGGGCCGAGCCAGCCCGGAGGAAAACATGGCAGCCATGCATTGCCCTCAAGTGTTAAGCATACATTCTTGAAATATTACAACCTAGTTTAAAATCAAGTACATTGTGTCAGTCAGATTGGTTTGCATGCTAACACAAAGCAAACAATGTAACAATATTACATTCCATGTTAATTTAAAATAATAGGAAACAATGTTGGTAATTTGATACAGGGGTATAACAAAACATGTTTTATTTCTATGAATAAGACAACAATCATAAGGTGACACGATACAATATATTTATATTATATTTATATAATATATTTATATTATATATGTATATGGTTTATATATATTTGTATAGAACCAACGTGTATTCTGTGGCACCCTGCCAAATGGCCTGCATCCTGCACGAGTACACACCCAGTCTACTTCTACACATGTGAAACAGTCACTAAATGAATGTGATATGATACAGTTTCAATATCACTGGAAATAATGATAATTTAAGTCACATTTATTACAAATGTATTACATAAGCATGCAAAACTATAGTATGATGAGGTTCGGTATTTTCCGGTAGTCATCGTTACACATTCGGTGCTGCGGTGTATGATGTCACTAGCGACATCCCAAACAGCTCGCTCTATAGCCCAGAACAGCTCGACGCCGTCGACAGCTATTTTATTCCGGGAGGTTTCCACACATTTTTGATCCGGTTTTAGAAAGCTACCCAAGCGAACTGCAAAGTAGAGGTAAGCGTGCACGTGGTGGGTTTCAATAAAAACGGCTTTGGCGTTTACTAACTAGCCTATTCATAGAGCAATTTACCGTCCTGCTTTTTCTAGTAACGTTAGGTTGTGTGGGATAGCATTGTTGGTCACTCACACAACTAGCCTCACCCTATATACCTCAGTGGCCTCACCATCCCCCTGCTAACTAAGTTAGCTAGCTACTTGCATCTGGGAGATGCAAGCCCGACAGCAAAACCAGTTTCTAAACGTACTATACAATATTTGTCATAACTGTCAGGGCAACGCCATCTCCTCCCTGGTAAAAAAAACAAGCTTAATATATAACTTGTTGAAACAGACTTATATAACCTTATGGAGACTAGCTTTATTAGCTAGCTGAACCAGAAGCCATCACTGGCTTGTCAGCTTGCTAACAAGTTAGCTAAGCTTCCTTGCGTTGACAGAGCGAGCACACAACGTCGCGACCCATTCTACAGCAATATTTGCAGCTTATAAATGTTTATAAATCAAATACCCATTTATACATATGGTATGTAATTGACTATAACATTGGTGTATACACATACATTATTTAATCAATTGTTATTTATTGTCTGTTGTCGACGGAATACATATTTGTGTCGGCTATAGGCGA
Source organism: Oncorhynchus masou masou (assembly GCF_036934945.1). NCBI lineage: Eukaryota > Metazoa > Chordata > Actinopteri > Salmoniformes > Salmonidae > Oncorhynchus > Oncorhynchus masou. Next base: position 74,764,855 of record NC_088239.1, on the reverse strand, counting down.
AGGACCCGCCCAGCATCAATGCCACAGTTAGAATGCCATTGAATAAAATGGCATCATCTGCTGGTCAAGCCAACCAAGGCGTTTGTAAATAGCAGCAATACTGCGTAGTGGCAAATATTTACATACTTCTAAAATACGGCTTTAAGAATATCCTAAACTAATCTTTCTCATGGTAAGCAGAAAGCAGCTGGCTGGCTATTCATTGTTTTAGTAATTCGGCCATTGGATGGTGTCGATGGCCTTTGTCGATTTGTCTTTCACCTCGCTTTCAATGCATTTTGATGGTTTTCACATTTGGTGGTGGTATTACTAGCCTTTGTATACCTAATCCTTCCTGATTATAATCGTCTTGATGATGTGGTAAACTTCTTGCACTAAATAGAGTTTTATCTCATCCACTCTGGCTCCTGAGTGGTGTAGCGGTCGGTCTAAGGCACTGCATCTCAGTGCTGCAGGTGTCACTACAGACCCTGGTTCGATTCCAGGCAGTATCACAACCGGCCGTGATTGGGAGTCCCATAAGGCGGCACACAATTGGCCCAGCTTCGTAAGGGTTTGGCTGGGGTAGGCCGTCATTGTGAATAAGAATTTGTTCTTTAACTAACTTGCCTAGTTAAATACAAGTTTAAACATTAAAACCAATTATAATAATAACAAAATTCATAAAAATCCTAATAAATGTAAAGTTATCATAATGAAAATATTTGTCTTTTCCAACACACACTCGGATGAACAGCTGCTGTTGTCAGCAGTTCACCTTCTTTAAAAGTTTGGCAAGGGCCCTAAGGCAATGTAGATGTGAACAAACATGCCATGCCAATAAAAATCAAATAAAAGATAGATATGTGTTGAAGTCACAGGGACAGGATTTGCACAGCTGGGTGGGTGATGACCTCTGAGAATTTGGACCACGCTGTGCCTCGCTTGCGTCATTGCGTCTGACTGTCCTAACCGCCACCCATTTCAAGGATGGTGGCCAATTGTGGACATGACATAAGCCTTTTCCATCCTCAGTGAGAAATCTATGGGGAAAGTAACAACTACGTCCTCAAAGATTAGCATGCAAGGCTTGTGATCTGTGCTTGCTGCTTTTAGCTGTTTTAGTTTTTACTTCTCCTGTGACCTAGTAAGACCAATGTTTCCTTGACATTGCAGAGACGAGAAGGCCTGTCATTTTCTAGTTGATGGCCTTATTCCGTGCTAATTTATTAATAGAATTTCAGGTCTATTCTCAGAGCTGCAGCCTGAGTGAAGAAAACATTTCTGCGTTATGGATGAGCCTGTTCAGTTGTCTCCTCTCTGTCCTCATAGTTTCTCTGGTAGTTTTTGCACCAATGTCAGAATTTAGTTTTCCAGTCATCACTCCAGACTAAAGACGGTATATTCCGAACTCGGGCCTGGTTGCATTGTGGCCCCTAACTCCTTCCAATAGTCCCTCGCCCTACTATGCACAGATCTGAATCGATTGGATGGGGGAAGGAAGCTCTAATTAGCATTTCGGAGAGTTAGGTGGAGCAATCATAATGCTGCTGCTGTCTGTCCCTATCCCTTCGATGAGGTAATCCCTGGAAATATATAGAATGGAAGGGGCCAGGCAGGAAACAAAATTAACTTATTTCATTAGCTTCTTGTGTAGTCAAGGGAGAGCATCCACCGAGCTCAGAAATGGGTATATTTTATTAGCTCTTCTACCCACCACCACCCACTTCCCTTCATAGTTGATGCACATTGTGTTTCTGTTGAAGGGTGACAGAATGGGTGTGGCTCAACAACAAACTGCTCAAACCATTAGACACGCACTACCTTGAAACACTCAAATGTACCCTTGGCAGGTCTGTGTTTTGCATTCTTGATGTGTGTTTTGCATTCTTGATGTGTGTTTTGCATTCTTGATGGGATCAAGAACACGGTTGAGGTCATCAACTGTCACCAGAGTGAAGGAGACATGACCAAGGACAAATTCACATGAAAAACGTTTAATCAGCGCTCCTCACTTAAAATAAATAAATAATGTCATATGGATTTAATTTTAAAGTCTGAACCTCGTATAGGCCTAACCCTAAACATATTAACAGCGGACTGATTTATTCAAGAGTTTTTTTTTTCTACGTTTGTCTTGTTTAACATGGTCAGCTATATGGTTTCCGGCTGGCTGACTGATAATCACATTTGAACAGAGAATGTGCTGACAGTGAAGTAGCCTAATTTAAAGCATCCCTACCCATTTAATCACTCCCTGTCTGAAATGGTCGAGGACAGATGCCACTCTTATTCAGTTATACTGTCCGTATATGTTCTGTTCAGTGTGTCAGTTTTGTGTAAAGGGCCCTACGCAAACAGAGCGACGGATATGGTCCGTTCCAAAATTTGAGCTGCACAAAAGTATATGGATGATTCTCACGAAACTGACAGAAAATAATTACTCTTGGATTACTAAGATTAGGATCTTTACTCATCCATTTCATAATTGTTGTGTTTATTGATCAGATATGCATTTTACCACAATTTTCACAACTACTAATGCAATAATTCTTAATACCGCAACAGTTTTCGAAGTCCAAAAAGGTAATAAACAAAGCAACTTCAAAAGTTTTTTATTTTTATTTTTTTACACACTTCTCACCTATTGAAAAGGCTTGAGTTAAACAACACTGAAAAGGAATATATTTAAAATTAACTTATTATAATGTATTTCGCAACACAATCTTTTTTTAAACTTGTTTTTTGTCATAACTTGTGTATACATGTTATTTGTATGTACACATCCACTACATGGCCAATGGTATGCTCTTCGAACATCTCATTCCAAAATCATGAGATTAATATGGAGTTGGTCCCCCCCTTTGCTACTCTTCTGGGAAGGCTTTACACTAGATGTTGGAACAGTGCTGCGGGGATTTGCTTCCATTCAGCCACGTGCATTAGTGAGGTTGGGCAATTAGGCCTGGCTCGCAGTAGGCGTTCCATTTTATCCCAAAGGTGTTCGATGGAGTTTAGGCCAGGGCTCTGTGCAGGACAGTCAAGTTCTTCCACACCGATTTCAACAAACCATTTCTGTATGTACCTCGCTTTGTGCACGGGGGCATTGTCATGCTGAAATAGGAAAGGGCCTTCCCCAAACTGTTGCCACAAAGTTGGAAGCACAGAATTGTCTAGAATGTAATTGTAAACTGTAGCGTTAAGATTTCCCTTCACTTGAACTAAGGGGCTAGCCCGAACCACTAAAAACAGCCCCAGACCATAATTCCTCCTTCACCAAACTTTACAGTTGGCACTATCCATTGGGACAGCTAGTCTTCTCCAGGCATCCGCCAAACCCAGAAAGGTCTGTCGTACTGCCAGATATTGAAGGGTTTTTCATCACTCCAGAGAATGCGTTTCCACTGCTCCAGAGTCCAAAGGCGGCGAGCTTTACTCCACTCCAGCCAATGCTTGACACTGCGCATGGGGATCTTTGGCTTTCATGAAGCTCCTAACGAACAGTTATTGTGCTGACGTTGCTTCCAGTGTCAGTTTGGAACTTGGTTGTGAGTGTTGCAATCAAGGACAGACTATGTTTTACAAGCTTCAGCACTCGGCAGTCCAGTTCTATGAGCTTGTGTGGCCTACCACTTCGCGGCCCGAGCCGTTGTTGCTCCTTAACCTTTCCACTTCACAATAACAGCCCATACAGCTGACTGGGGCAGCTCTAGCAGGGCAGATATTTTTACGAACTGACTTCTTGGAAAGGTGTCATTCTGTGTGCTTGATTTTACACACCTGTCAGCAACATGTGTGGCTGAAATAGCCGAATCCACTAATTTGAAGGGGAGTCCACATACTTTTGTATGTATATAGTTTATGTATAAAGAACAAGGGGCACACTATCAGATTAAGCCCAGATTTCCAAAGTAAACGTTTTATTTTTCCTAAATGGTTTTGGAGAGGAGAATGAATGTTTCGGTAATCAGTGTTACAAAAATGACCGATCATAATGCAGTTGATAAAAATGCCCCTTATTTAAGCATAAGTACTGTAGTTACATGCATGTATTTTCAGAATTCAAAGTGGACTTAAGCATAGAAAAAGTAATTTCTCCAAGGTCATTACAGGTAATATTGGTGTATTAGGGATCCTATGGGTAAATGGCATCTAAATATGTGGGATCTGGACCAACAACTGGCTTGGGATATCGAACAACAGTATAGGTAAGTGCTAAAACAGGTGAACGTGTCAAATGGGGATATCCTCCTTTAAGTGGTCGGGTTGCGCTTTGCTGAAACAAACTCCAGATTGTGTCTTTAAGTAACTAATATTTTACAAAACATCTATACAATAGGTGTAAGCAGTGGTACTGGTAAATCATTGAAGTTACAAGCATAGGACACCTGTTGACTATACATTAGAATTAGCTCATTATCATCACCGAAATTAAGGTTATAATTATCGAAACAGACCTAAAAATTATTTGGTAATGAGAAATGTGTGTTAATGAGGCCCTTGGCTCAATCAGTAAGTAATAGGAGACAGCCATTATGAGTCAGCAAACCATTGAACACATCACTGAAGCCCATTCATGCCTCCATGTTGGTAAGGCAATGGCTCTCGAGTTTTTCCCAATTTGAGCTTTTTAGTCATTTCGGTAATGAGAAAGTGTCATAAAGGCGTGTTTGAGAACAAGATATACTAAGGACTACTCCTCTAGATGATGCATCATGGGTGAATAACATTTTATTTAAAAAAAAAATTGCCGTTTTTACAGCAACTTAGTGTTACGGTAATGAAAAACATGTCCTCAGACACTGTTTTAACATAATCAATATTATTTGAATGTAAACTTCAACTTAGTTTACAATTTTAATGATTTATGCACAACCTACAGCAACATATTTTGTTTTATTCAAATAATATACATTTATCTCAAGTAAAAGAGTATAAAATGACGCAATAATTTAATCTGGTCTCATTTCGGTAATGAGAATTTGGTGTTAAAATGTCTTAATTCAGGCAAATGTAAAATTTATTTCAAATAAGACACTGCCATATACTAGGTATCTTCGTTTTCAGAATGACAGTTGATTCTTGCAGATAGATGCATCATGGTTTTCTAACTCAACCATGGCACTAGCAAATTAACTAGTTTCATGAGTATCTCCCACGTAAAACTACATAGAAAACGATGCTGCGTTTGCATAAAGTGAGTAGCAGCTTAATGCCATAGGAACTAGGCTAAGGAGCCTCTTGTCTGGATGTCATGTGAATGCTGTTACCCTGGCCTTAGTGGTCTATCAGGTTGCTGGCTGGCTGTCCTAACTCACCTCATACTTTGGGCATGCACACTTGACACAAAGCAAATAACAAACACTTTTGTTATGCTGTGACTGAATGAATATTCTTATTGCAACTGTATTTATCAATGTCAACAAGTCATGTTCGTTAAAAGCAATAGTTTGAATTCTCCTCTTTTTGAATGGTTGGAAATAACCCATTGCTCTGACATGAAACTGTGGTGTATGTTGTTGCCTTTAGCCTGCGCAGGCACCTGACGTCATGCCCCAGTTTATTAAACCAAAACTGAAGGTAACGTGTGTAACCACTGTGTGTTAGTTTGCATGTTGTGTGCGTTGCGGCTATCGGAAGGGTGTTCATCGAATGCATGGACATTTCTGGAATGCTGAGAGCAGCCAGGGAGAATGTTTGAGAGCAGGCCATGATGCTGTTGTTTTGCTGAATAGAGGAAGAGGGAGGGAAAGAGGCAGAGAGACGCAAAGGGCTGGGCGGTATCTTGGCCTGCTCCCATCACGGCCTAGCCACTGCAGGGGCGATGCGTCTGTCTGCGCTGCAGCGAGAGAACGAGTGAGAGAGAGAATAAGAGGGGCGTTCAGTTTCTCATTCTTCCTTTATCAGTTGAGCCTTTCGTCTGGAGCCTAGACCGAAGTGACTGCTGCTGGCTTCATGGCCACCACCTCTCCTCAGGTACTGATTGCAAAGACAGTGTTGGAAAGAACAGGGCTCTGGATAAACAGCCCAGAATATCTTGATTTTCTCTTGATACATAACCAAAGTTGGTTTTACAGGTTAATGGTTAGCCCATGTCCATTAATTTTTGAGAATTTAAGTTGAGTAAATGTTTATGGTTAACTGTGTTAATCTAACTCTGATCAGTTGATTTGGTTTTAGTTTATTTTTATGGTAATTTGTCACTAAATTCAGGCCTGCGTTTTCTGCATGCATTGTATGTTTGTGTAAGCAAATGTTTTTTTGTATTTGATTAATTAATTAGATTGGTTTTAACTGAATTCCATGGTAATTGAATCACTGAATTCAGGCCTACGTGTAGGCTACTGCATGCGTTGTCAGTGGAGTCATGTGCATGAAACTGAAGGTTTGTGTTGATTTGAGCTGGATTAAATTAATGTCACTGACCATTATTTATGAAAAAAAAATACATGCAAGGGAGTCACGTTTGCATTTGGCATGGTAAACCTCCCCAGATGTCAAATCTCTTGACATTGGCATTTCACTGTGTTGTTGACTGGGCGGCAGCCATTTTGATTTAATCCAGACGTGATTGTTTTGGTGATGTTCCAGAGTAGGATTTGGGATTTGTGTGACGGATTGAAAGTTTGTGAAAATTTATGAAAATAAGAGTAACAATGAAGCTAAATTCAATCTTTTGTCATGTAGCCTTATCACACTTTTGTACATATTGTTTTAATTCACAAACCAACCATTCACTGTTAACTTCTTCAGCTGCACTCAAATCTCCCCTGGGCATGCTACCGATCAGCTAGGAGTGGAGTGGGCTGTAAGGGAGGGGTTGTCATGGTTCACTCTGAGGGAAGGGAACTGAAGCTACGCCTCTTCTCTTTGCACATGTATTTGGCATGTACTAAGTCTTCTGGGATCACCCTGCCGTTTCCTGTAAATTCCTCCGGTCTGCATTCGCCCAGTATGGCGTCATATAACCCCTCGCTAACTGATGTTACCATAGGAACCGTGAGGGGGCTGACTATGGCTGCGTTTACACAGGCAGCCCAATTCTGATCTTTTTTTCACCTACTGGTCTTTTGACCAATCCGATCAGCTCTGAAAAGATCAGATGTGTAAAGATTTGATATAATTGGTCAAAAGACAAATTATCTGTTTCCCACTGTCTCACCCTTTGGGAGTGATGATGGGCCTTCTCAGTATAATCATTTTTTGTGCTCCGTCAAAACTAATGGATTTGCTTATGCCAGGAAGCGAGCGAAGACTTCGGTGCACTCAAATGAAATATCCAGCTACTAAGACTAGCCTAGGCCTAATGCGTAGGCAATAATTCTAATGAAGCAAATCGATACCCCTCCCCTCTCCACCAACCCGTCCACCCACCCACCTTGTGTCGCATTCTCTCTCCGCAGAGCAATATCTCTGGATACTTGTGCAGCGATGGGAGCCACACAGGGATCTATAAATATCTCTGGCCTCCTCGAATGGAATCTGTGGCACGTTTTTATGTGAATGACCTGATTTTTAATAATGGGGAGAGTGGGAATAGATGCACTTATGGTTTTCATCCTTTACTTCTAATCATGGACTGATTCAGAACTGGGACACCAGGTGAGTGCAATTAACTACCAGGTAGAAACAAAAACCAGAAGTGTTTTGGCCCTCCAGGACCGGAATTGGAACAGCCCTGTTAATATGCCTTCATGACAAAGGCTAACCGTCTGAAAAGGTACTGTCACTACTGTGTGGCGATTACAAGTGGTTATTTCAGTGACAAATACCTATTGCAGACAATGACGTGATGATATTTGCGTTCAAGTTGTTGACTCATCAGGAATACCAAATTAATATTAATTTTGAATATTGCTGATTCACTAAATTCCGTTAATGCATTGAAAATGTGAAATAGTTTGATATGACAGTTTGAGGTAAACACCCAAGTTGAATGCACCTTTGGTAAAGGACTGAAGGGAGGAACAGAGGGAGGGAAGAATCTTCGAGAGAACCTTGAAACAGCCACCTTTACATAACACTTCAAGTGTGCCGGTCCCGTGCATGAGTACTGACATAACGTCTTTCTTTCTCTAAAGATGTCTTATGTAGTTGGTACTGAAGTGGCAATTTAGCCTAGTTTTCTGCGTCAGTATTTATCTAGGCCTATAGTTAGTGGTTTTTTTTCTGCATAGAAAAGTATTTGGGAAAATAGTTTTAGGGATGAAAAAAAGCTTTTTAACTAAACGACTAAAACCAAATAAAGTATGTAGGAATGATAATGGCACCTATTTTTTTTTTTTTGAGAACTAGCAATCACCAAAATAAATGCTAGATCATTTCCCAAATGATGCATTCTGGAGTATTTTTGTCATTGCATGAGGCCCCCATTTGATTTTATGTTTAAGTCACTCAGATGGCAAAAGCCATGGCAAAATGTGTAGAATGGCAGATTTTCTCTTAGCTCCATTGTAAAATGTGTAGATTTGCAGGAAACTAGCATGAATCTTTTAGCTAAGCCTAAAAGATTTCAGATTTTTCGTGCGGCAGGTAGCCAAGGGGTTTGAGAGTTGGACTTGTAACCCGAAAGGTTGCAAGATCGATTCTCCGAGCTGACAAGGTAAAAATCTGTCGTTCTGCACATGAACAAGGCAGTTAACCCACTGTTTCCCAGGCCGTCATTGAAAATAAGAATTTGTTCTTAACTGACTTGCCTAGTTAAATAAAGGTAAGAATTATTATTTTTAAGATTTCTTGTTGTTGACTGTACCATTGGCCACACCCATGGCCACCCACCCGTCACCCACCACCTAAGTGCTATTTTGAACCAGAAAAAAAAGTTAGCAAGACCGTACTTCACGTGGTCTCGCCACAAAAACAGGATGTGGGTCCACCACCTCAATCCACAACCTTTGTCTCTGTACATTTGATAAGTAGCCCTAACCACTGTTAGGTATAAGTCCTAACCACCGTAGAGTTATTTAATTGCTGCTTGCTTACACGGTTGAGAAACCAGGTGGTTGGACTTTGACTATCCTATGTAATGCGGATGGAATTTGTGCATGGTGCTTCTGTCTCCTCCTCTTAGCACTAAAAATGAATGAGCCTGTTGGCGAGAGATCAAGGGTTATATAGACGGTGAGCTTCGAGGAAGCATTCAGCTCTGCTGTTTAGTAGTAGTATGTGGGGGGGGGGGGTGAAGTAGTTAGTGGGTAAGTGGACGAGGGAGGGAAAGAGTGTTAGAGAGAGGGGGCAGGAGATGGAGGAAATTGGTGTTATCTACCACTCACAGCGTCAGTCGAGCACTATCTCCTATTGCAGCTGCACTGTACTAGGGGGTCTTCCGCAGGTCGAAGATACAACGTGCTATGACGTGGTCTCTTCCTTCCCCAAATGTATTGTCATCTGATAAATGCTACAGATTTGTTTTTCTGTAACGTAACCATTTACAGTGCCTTCAGAAAGTATTCCCACCCTTTGACTTTTTCCACATTTTGTTGTTACAGCCTGAATTTGAAATATTACATTGAGATTTTATTTGTCACTGGCCTACACACAATACTCCATAATGTCAAAGTGGAATTATTATTTTGTAATTATTACTCCACAATACTAACCTAAATGTGAGTGAAAAGAATGAAGCCTGTACAGTATAAAAACTATTCCAAAACATGTATCCTGTTTGCAACAAGGCACTAAAGTAATACTGCAAAAATGTGGCAAAGTAATTCACTTTTTGTCCTGAATACAAAGTTATATTTGGGGCAAATCCAATACACCACATTACTGATTATTACTCTCCATATTTTCAAGCATAGGGCTGGCTGTATCATGTTATGGGTATGCTTGTAATTGTTAAGGAGTTTCAGGATTAAAAAGAAATGGAATGGAGCTATGCACAGGCATATCCTAGAGGAAAACCTGGTCCAGTCTGTCAAGGGGTCTGAATACTTTCCGAATGCCAATTCTACACTGGAGTTGCTTACAGGCCTGATGGGCCGAGTTACACTTTTGACTTAAATCTGCTTGATGGCACGACTTAAATAATTTTCTAGCAATTTGACAGCGCTTGAATTTTCTTTTAAAGAATGGGCAAGTAACGCACTTAGAGACTTACCCAGAAAGATTCAGAGCTATTTTCGCTGCCAATGGTGATTCTAACATGTATTGACTCGGGTGTGTGAATATTTTCATATTTCATTTTCAACACATTTGCAAACATTTAAAAAAAACTTGTTTTCACTCCATCTTTATGGAGTATCATATGTAGATGGGTGAGGAAAGATATCTATTTAATCCATTTTTAATTCAGGCTGTTAAACAAAAAATGTGGAATAAGTCTAGGGGTATACATGCTTTCGGGAAGGCATTGGGCTTGACACCTGGACTTGCACACACATTCAGTTGTCTCTAAACCACATGCCAACAGGGCAAACTCTTTACAAGGTCCGATGACTTCAAGTTCACACTGAAGTGACGATATCTCACACGGCTGTAAAATTTGCTGCATCACTCCTTCAACAACGACTTTGGCACATTGTGTCTCAGAGCAGCAGTGTCTCCCAGGAGAGGGCGGTGTCCTGAAGACACATGACCCAAAGGCTGTTTACTCATTGGTCCAGAGAGCTGTCCCTCAAACAGGCTAGTCAGTGTAGCGTGTGCCTTCATCCCCACAGGCAGATGTCAGAGCAGAACGGGGTTGCGGTCAGCTAAATCCTGGGATGATTTAAACCCTTAGTGTATTAGGACTGGTGTAAGGGGACAGGGGAGGAGAAATTGTCTAGTATGATGCTTTTTACAGAAAATGGGCCAGTGTAGAGGCTACTAATGGGTTTAAATGCTTTTTCATGATCTTGTCAGTTATTTCTGACGTATCTCTTTTTATAGATTGATTTGCTTGATGGCAGAGTGGCCATAAACTCATACAGTACATTCGGATAGTATATTGAAATTGAGCTCCGGTGCTTCCTGTTTTCAATGATCATTGAGATGCTTCTACAACTTGATTGGAGTCCACCTGTGGTAAATTCAGTTGATTGGACATGATTTGGAAAGGCACACACCTGTCTATGTAAGATCTCACAGTTGACAGTGCATGTCAGAGCAAAAACCAAGCCATGAGGAATTGTCCGTAGAGCTCCGAGACAGGATTGTGTCGACACACCGATCTGGGGAAGGGTACCTGCAGCAACAAAGGTCCCCAAGAACACAACAGCCTCAGTCATTCTTAAATGGAAGAAGTTTGGAACCACCAAGACTCTTCCTAGAGCTGGCCGCCCGGCCAAACTGAGCAATAGGGGGAGGAGGCATTTGGTCAGGGAGGTGACCAAGAACCCATTGGTCACTCTGACAGAGCTCCAGAGTTCCTCTGTGGAGATGGGATACCTTTTCTAGAAGGACAATCATCTCTGCAGCACTCTACCAATCAGGCCTTTATGATAGTGTTCAGACAGAAGCCACTCCTCAGTAAAGGCACATGGCAGCCTGCTTAGATTTTGCCAAAAGGCACGTACGTAAAGGACTCTCAGGCCTTGAGAAACAAGATTCTCTGGTCTGATGAATCCAAGATTGAACTCTGGCCTGAATGCCAAGCGTCATGTCTGGAGGAAACCTGGCACCATCCCTACGGTGAAGCATGGTGGTGGCGGCATCATGCTCTGTGGATGTTTTTCATTGGCAGGGACTGGGAAACTAGGAAACATGAACGGAGCAAAGTACAGACAGATCCTTGATGAAAACCTGCTCCAGAGCGCTCAGGACTGTGGACTGGGGAGACTTCCAACAGGACAATGCCCCTAAGCACACAGCCAAGACAACGCAGGAGTGGCATCGGGACAGAGAATAATGGGAGAAACTCCTCAAATACAAGTGTGCCAAGCTTGTAGCGTCATACCCAAGGCTGTAAACACGGCCACAAAGGTGCTTCAACAAAGTACTGAGTAGAGGGCCTGAATACTTATGTAAATGTGATATTTCAAATGTTTTTGCAAAAATGTCTAAAAAGCAGTTTTTGCCTTTTCATTATGGGGTATTGTGTGTAGATTGATGAGGGGAAAAACAATTTCATCCATGTTAGAATAAGGCTATAATATAACAAAATGTGGAACAAGTCAAGGGGTCTGAATACTTTCCGAATGCACTGTATATGAGCTATATAGAACAATCTGCACTTTGACTGGACTCATGCAGTGAGTTAGGGTTATGGTGTAGTTCAGTGGTTCCCAAACTCTTTAATTTACTGTACCTCCAACTGAATTTTGCTCTGAATGGAGTGCACCCGAATGACCCCTTCATGTGCATCTTCTCAAGTACCCCATGTGGATAGGCCAAGTACCCCCTGGTTGGGAGCCACTAGTGTAGGAAGATGTTTGGGGAAGAATTGAACCAGGCAACAAACTGGTCTGTTGATTGTTGAGGAGACCTAGCCAGCCCAGCGGCCCCTCTGTGGACCAGACCAAGCAGTGTCTCCTGGATCTGCTGAATGTCACCACACTGCTGAAACCACTAATCCCACTGTCAGAGATGGACCATTTCACTGTCTCTCTCCCTCCGTCTATCTCTGTCCACCCCTCTTTCTTTCTGTATGAATGGGAGCTGTGCTGGCCGTGTTTTAACAATGGGCCTATTTCATGAGGTCTAGCACTACCCCCACCCCTCGGGGTAGACTGTTGGACTGTCAACTATTTTATTTTATTTCTATATGGTCCTCTTTGCTCATGGGGTTCACTGTCCTTTGGTTGACTGGGTAAATCAATGTTCTGTCCCTCCTTACTGAAATAAACGACTCAGTTAAGCACACTGAATTCTGTTCATAGTCGTCATATCACATTTTGATCTTATCCATGTCTATTGTGAGACCTTGTCTGCACCTTTCTTTCTGGAAGAATGGTTTAGTCTGTTTATTTCTGTCAAGAAGGTTCTGATTGTATGAAGGGTATGAGATGGTCTATTGGAACTGGATGACAACCATGCGCAAACAGTCCTGACCTGAGATGAAGGATGCTGTGTGTTTTCTCCCCCTGGTGTTCAGCTGGACTGGCCTCTCCACCAGGGCCTGGTCTGGTGTATCAGAGGTCACAGGGACCTGATAGGCCACAGTGTAGGTCACACCACCCTGAGAAAAGACTCCAGATGTAGGCCTAAGCATTGGGAAAGACTGGCCACGGACAATTTATCAATCCCCCCACAATGGTTGGCAGGTAGGCTGGGATTACACCCATGTGCTAAAATCCTACAATCTCACAGAAGCCATTTGGAGGCTGCCTCACATTTTGTTGTGTATTCATCAATGATTGAAAAAGACAAACTTGCCATCTTAAATGCACTTTATGCTGCTACAGTTCACTGTCACATCAGCTTCAAAAATGCCATGTTGAATGCTGGAAATTAAATTTATGGTCTAGGAGCCTAGATTCTCTCGCCCTCCCGGGCCCCCTGCCACTCCAGAAATGACACCAAATGTTCAGCTCACATTCCTCATTGTCCAGAGAGATAAGTAGTATATGAAAGGAAGCACCCTGGGTATGCCTGCCTGGCAGAGACTGTGTTACAGTCACTACCAGGGTGTGGTCCTCTGACAGCCCCACTATCCAGGCTGGGGACTAGAATACAGGGTGGGTGACTGTGATCCTGTCTGGTTACCTCGCCCTACTCTTCCCTCTTTCTACTGGCCTCCACTCCCCCGGTGTATGGTGGGATGGTATATAGGCTTGGTGAAGAGGGGGGCTGAGGGCCAGTGCGTGTTAGGAGGGCTGACAGCAGCAGTCCAATTGTGAAGTGAGGTCTGGTTACTGTTTGTTCAGAGCTGTGTGGAATTTCTGCCTCCACTCCCTTTTTTCATTCTCGCATTCTCAGCTGCTGGCCCCACGGCGAGTCAGCTGGACTGGAGAGAAGCTGGCTACTTACTTCACTGGGGAGTTTTTGTCCTTTCATAGCAATAGTCAGCCTTGTCTCGTAATCTATAAAGTTGTGTGTCTTACGTGACTTTTCCTCTAGATCCATTTTTTTGCGTGGTGAGTAGAGATTCATGAAGAGCTGCACTGTGTTCAAATGCCCCCAGGGAAAGAGAAAGTGGAAAAGAAAGAATTGCACTTCGTGACCTTCTGGAAGTCCTCCACAGCTATTCAGTTTCTGAGAGCTCTTGTGTTTTAAAGGCCTAAAGAAGCAGAGATTAGAGAAATTGGATGACGGCCAAGTAGAAATGCTTGATGCGATGCTAGTGTTGCCATAGCAGGCTCAGTTGGACCTTTTATTTCTATACTATTCAAAGCGATGGACAAATGGTAGCAGCCATCTTGTTCATACACATACATTTGTCAAGATGGCTGACGGCATTCTCATCCACTCATCTCAATTGTAGTAACTATTAATGCTAACAACTAGAAAGCAGAATCGTTTTGTTGCAAGTGGTAAGAAGTGTTAATGATTACCTCCCCCATTGTATTTCTCTTGTCAGAGAATGGATACCAGTGGGGTGAAAGTGCTGGAGTCTGCTGATGACATCCAGGAGCGCCGGCAGCAGGTATTGGACCGCTACCGGCGCTTCAAGGAGCTGTCGGGTGTGCGACGGCAGAAGCTGGAGGACTCGTACCGCTTCCAGTTCTTCCGCCGCGATGCTGACGAGCTGGAGAAGTGGATCCAGGAGAAGCTGCAGATTGCCTCTGATGAGAACTACAAGGACCCTACCAACCTCCAGGTCAGTCTGCCTTGTCCGTATGTCTGTCAGCATACAGCATAACAGTACCTACCTATCGCACATCATGGGTTTTAGTGCACAAGGATGCATTTCAACAGCTCCAGGTAGATTTAGGATCAGCCTGTTCAGTTGTCATTTTAGTCTATTGGAATTTGGGTTGTGTTGTACTGTAACCATGGCTTTGACAAAATGAATGATAGCATCCTGATTCCATTTTGTCACCTTACTTTATTACAGTATGCACAAGCCACTTTTTGTGAATTGACTGACTTGTAGCCTTTCTAGTGGCCGTTCAAAATGAAACCGCAAGGCCATAAAACTCACACAGAATGATCAGTACATCATAATCCGTGACCCTTCGCCAGGTATGTCTGTCCTGTCCATTGTAGTCTTTGCCATGCTAACATGCCTCCTCTCCCCCCACAGGGCAAGCTCCAGAAACATCAGGCCTTTGAGGCGGAGGTGCAGGCCAACGCTGGAGCCATCATTAAGCTAGACGAGACTGGCAACCTTATGATCTCCGAAGGCCACTTTGCCTCCGAAACCATCCGCGTAAGAGACAGACACACACCCATACAGTCCGCTGAGCTATGTGCCTGACCAAGATCGATCTACACAATCCACCCTTTTTAACCCTGATCATGTCTGGTTCAGTCCTTCACGCCATACCGGACTTCCCAGAGACCCATAGTTTCAAGTTTCAATATGGCTGACTATATAAAAGTAGGTGCTTGGGTGATGTGGACCTCCTGGCTCTTGTGTTTCTCTCGCTTTTAGGTTCCACTCCCTTTTAATTCTTTCAGATCCATTCTGTTTGCTGTGTGGTTATGACCTATATATGAAGACTATGAGAAGTGCATGATGTGTGTGTGCCTATTTTCTATTGATATGCACTTATCTTGGTCTCAAACTACAGCTTCAGCAAGTACTGGACTCAAAGTACTGGAACCATAACCTGTGTCTCAGAGTAGGAGTGCTGATTTGGGATCAGTTTTAACTTTTGGATCATTAATGGACAAGATCACATGGATGAGGGGAGCTGGTCTTAGGTCACCACACCTACTCTTAGATACTTTGTGAATATGGGCCCTAATTTCTACTTTTAGATCGTAATGAATAACGTTGTATGGACAGAGGGGACCTGATCCCAGATCAGCACTCCAACTCCGAGAGACTGAATATGGGCCCTGGTCTTGAATCAGTTTCCATCACCCTGTGTAAATTGTTTCCCTTTCTGCTTTTAGACTCGTCTGGAGGAGCTTCACCGTCTTTGGGACATGCTGCTGCAGAAGACCAAGGAGAAGGGTGTCCGTCTACTGCAGGCCCAGAAGCTAGTGCAGTACCTGCGCGAGTGTGAGGATGCCCTGGACTGGATCAGTGACAAGGTCAGTGTCTCAACCTGAAGTCACACACATCCTCTATATCTACTGGAGGCCATGGCCTAAAGCATGTCTACGGAACTCTAATAGACAACATGACCTTACCCTAAATCATATCCAACACGAGACCATTGCCATAGGACCTTATTGACAACCTATCCTAACATTAGCCTTCCTAAACCATGTCTGCAGGGCCCTACGAGATAACCAATTCTAAACATTAGCCTCCCTAAACCATGTCTGCAGTGCCCTACTATATAACCGATCCTGAATCTTACCAAAACCTGTGTCTTAACAGGAGGCCATGGCCACCTCGGAGGAGCTGGGCCAGGACCTGGAGCACGTAGAGGTGCTACAGAAGAAGTTTGAGGAGTTCCAGACGGACCTGGCAGCTCACGAGGAGCGTGTGAACGAGGTGAACCAGCTGGCGGGCAAGTTGAGCCAGGAGTCCCACCCCGAGGCGGAGCTCATCGTTCGCAAGCAGGAGGAGGTGAACGCCGCCTGGCAGAGGCTCAAGGGCCTGGCGCAGCAGAGGCAGGGCAGGCTGTTCGGAGCCGCCGAGGTGCAGAGATTTAACAGGTATTCCCAGGACAGGCTGGGTGTGTGTTTTCTTTTGGAGTGTGTGTGTGATGGGGAAGCCACAAGACAACTGAGAGGATCAAGACATTTGGATTTTCTGTTCTGACTGAGAGTGTTATGTGGCCTGCAGGGATGTGGACGAGACCATTAGCTGGATCAAGGAGAAGGAGCAGCTCATGGCATCCGATGACTTTGGCCGGGACCTGGCCAGCGTTCAGGCTCTGCTGCGCAAGCATGAGGGCCTGGAGAGAGACCTGGCTGCCCTCGAGGACAAGGTCAACACTCTGGGCGGAGAGGCTGAACGTCTGCAGCAGACCCACCCCCAGAACGCCTCCCAGATCCACCTGAAGAGGGATGAGCTCATCACCAACTGGGAGCAGATCCGCACGCTGGCCGCCGAGCGCCACGCCCGCCTCAACGACTCCTACAGGTGGGTACCGGTAAAACCCTGGCCGCCCTAACAGCGAACACACTAACTTTACTGGGTCAGTACCGTATTGTTACTATGTCACTACCATAACATTGCAGTGTCCCTACTGTAACCGTACTTGGTCAGTACTGTAACTTTACTGGGTTAGTACCATAACACCACTGCGCTCAACACACAGCGACTACCCAAAAGCATGGTCAAACAAAACATTTATCTGCCATTTAATTCCAGTTTAGTTGAAAGTATGCAGAACCCTATCTTCTGACTGACTGTCTGTATGTGTTTTGCCCCCTGCAGGCTGCAGCGCTACACTTCAGACTTCCGTGACCTGACCAGCTGGGTGACGGAGATGAAGGCCCTGATCAACGCTGATGAGCTGGCCAATGACGTGGCTGGAGCTGAGGCTCTCCTCGACCGCCATCAGGAACACAAGGTACAGGAAAACTGATCCTAATAATAATTTTAATATAATTGCAGTTATTAAGTACTATATATTTTCTCAGATCTTCAATCAGTGATGCTAGTCTTTCCTGCAATGTTGCTGACGTTTACTGTGTGTGTGTGGTCCTTAGGGTGAGATTGACGCCCATGAGGACAGCTTCAAAGCCACGGACGAGGCCGGCAAGGCTCTGCTCAACACTGGACACTACGCCTCAGAGGAGGTCAAGGAGAAGGTAGGTGCTATCTGTCTCTTTATCCTTGGTTTGGAATTCAAGCTTTTACATGGACCTGTGGACAGATTAATTTAACCCCATCCGTGTGTGTGTGTGTGTGTGTGTGTAGCTGGGTGTACTGACTGAGGAGAAGGAGTCTCTGTTGGAGCTGTGGGAGGTGCGCAGGCAGCAGTACGAGCAGTGCATGGACCTGCAGCTCTTCTACAGGGACACGGAGCAGGTCGACAACTGGATGAGCAAGCAAGAGGTATCGCCATCCACACACAATAACATACTCACTTAATTACACTTAAATTATTATTCTCCAAAAATGTTTGGGTGTGAAGTAATTATTGTGTGCTTGCAGGCGTTCCTTCTGAACGAGGATCTTGGTGACTCTCTGGACAGCGTGGAGGCCCTGCTGAAGAAACACGAGGACTTTGAGAAGTCCCTCAGCGCCCAGGAGGAGAAGATCACTGTGAGTACATAACAGTAACCTCTAAGATCAGCTTTTCCTCCTCAAATGTTACGCCTAATCTCTAACCTCTCTCCAGGCCCTGGATGAATTTGCCACCAAACTGATCCAGAACAACCACTACGCCAAGGAGGATGTGGCCACTCGTAGAGATGCTGTAAGTAGAATACGATGATCAGGACCAGAATGTGTCCTGTTTGTAGCACTTTGCTAAATGACTAAATTGTAAAATAGAGAGTACAGACTCTCTTATCCAGAGCAATTAGGGTTAAGTGCTTTGCTCAAGTGTACATCAACAGATTTTTCACCTAGTCGGCTTGGGGATTCTCAACACTCTGAACCACTAGGCTACCTGCTGCCCTATATCTGCTTATACCATATCCTGGGTGTTCTGTATAAAATCTCACCCACCCTTCAGCTGCTGAGCCGTCGTAATGCCCTGCATGAGCGTGCCCAGTCCCGCCGCGCCGCCCTGGAGGACTCCTTCCACTTGCAGCAGTTCTCCCGCGACTCGGACGAGCTCAAGAGCTGGATCAATGAGAAGATGAAGACGGCCACCGACGAAGCCTACAAGGTATCAATGTTTCTCAGTTAGCTACTTTAGCTAGCTATTCTATAGTGATGTACTTTAGCTAGTTAGTTATCTACTTTAAAGTGGTATACTTTAGCTAGTAAGCTACTTAGTACTTTATAATGGGGTTTCAATACTCAACGTGACTTTCTCCTAGACTGCAGTGGGATCCCATTAGGCTGCAATACCACTGTGAACCATACAGTTCCTTATTCCCAGTACTATGGCCTAATACTTATAACAACCCCTTCCTTTCACCATCTCTCTGCTCTTTCTGTTCTCCCCAGGATCCGTCCAACTTGCAGGGCAAGGTCCAGAAGCACCAGGCCTTCGAGGCGGAGCTGTCAGCCAACCAGAGCCGCATCGACGCACTGCAGAAGTCTGGACAGGAGCTCCTGGACGGCAAGCACTACGCCGCTGATGAAGTGTCGGTCCGCATGGACGAGGTCAGCTCCCAGTGGAAGAAGCTGCTGGAGGCCACCGAGCTCAAAGGTGAGATGAGTGGGAGTGAGGTTGTTATTATTATGGCGCCCACCATTTTGAGTTTGCCTCGAGTGGAGGAAATATAAAATGGTGGCGACGCTAGTTACTCTGTAGAGGAGCGCTGCAAAAAGGTGCATTTATGTTTTAAGCTAGTTTTTAGTCACTACACCATCCAACTTAATTCATCCACCCTTAACTTCTTGCGTCGAGCAATCCCGGATCCGGGATCCTATTTATAGCCTCAAGCTCATTAGCATAACGCAACGTTAACTATTCATGAAAATCGCAAATGAAATGAAATAAATATATTTGCTCTCAAGCTTAGACTTTTGTTAACAACACTGTCATCTCAGATTTTCAAAATATGCTTTTCAACCATAGCTAAACAAGCATTTGTGTAAGAGTATTTATTGATAGCTAGCATAGCTATAAGCCTAGAATTCAGCCAGCTACATTTTCACAAAAACACCATTCAAATAAAATCATTTACCTTTGAAAAATTTCAGATGTTTTCAATGGGGAGACTCTCAGTTAGATAGCAAATATTCAGTTTTTCAAAAAATATTATTTGTGTAGGACAAATCACTCCGTTTTGTTCACGTTTGGCTATGAAAAAAACCTGTATCCAGTTATAGCCTCAAGCTCATTAGCATAACGTAACGTTAACTATTTATTAAAATCGCAAATGAAATGAAATGAATGTGCTAGCTCTCAAGCTTAGCCTTTTCTTAACAACACTGTCATCTCAGATTTTCAAAATATGCTTTTGAACCATAGCAAAACAAGCATTTGTGTAAGAGTATTGATAGCTAGCGTAGCATTTAGCGTAGCATTTAGCGGGCAACATTTGCACAAAAAACAGAAAAGGATTCAAATAAAATCATTTACCTTTGAAGAACTTCGGATGTTTTCAATGAGAAGACTTTCAGTTATATAGCAAATGTTCAGTTTTTCCTGAAAGATTCTTTGTGTAGGAGAAATCGCTCCGTTTTGTACATCACGTTTGGGTACCAAAAAAACCCGAAACTTCAGTCATCAAAACGGCGAACTGTTTTCCAAATTAACTCCATAATATCGACTGAAACACGGCAAACGCTGTTTAGAATCAATCCTCAAGGTGTTTTTCACATATCTCTTCATTGATATATCGTTCGTGAATGTCTACTTTCTCCTCTGAATCGCTTGGAAAAAGACGTGCAGCCGAAGGTGAAGCACCAATTTCGACGGAGGACACCGGGCGGACACCTGGCAAATGTAGTCTCTTATGGTCAATCTTCCAATGATATGCCTACAAATACGTCACAATGCTGCAGACACCTTGGGGAAACGATAGATCGGGCAGGCTTATTCCTTGCGCATTCACAGCCATATAAGGAGACAATGAAAAACAGAGCCTCAAAAATCCTGCTCATTTCCTGTTTGAAGTTTCATCTTGGTTTTGCCTGTAGCATCAGTTCTGGGGCACTCACAGACAATATCTTTGTCTGTGAGTTGTTTGGAAACGTCAGAGTGTTTTCTTTCCAAAGCTGTCAATTATATGCATAGTCGAGCATCTTTTTGTGACAAAATATTGCGCCTAAAACGAGCACGTTTTTTTATCCAATAATGAAATAGCGCCCCCATAGATGTAAGAGGTTAAACCTCTCCTCACCACCCTCTCCTCTCTCCCCTCCCCCCAGGCATCAAGCTGCGTGAGGCTAACCAGCAGCAGCAGTTCAACAGGAATGTGGAGGACATTGAGCTGTGGCTTTACGAGGTGGAGGGCCACCTGGCCTCCGACGACTACGGCAAGGACCTGACCAGCGTCCAAAACCTGCAGAAGAAACATGCCCTGCTGGAGGCCGATGTGGCCGCACACCAGGTAATGATTAACTGTCATTTATAAACTGGGTGGTTCGAGCCCTGAATGCTGATTAGCTGACAGCCGTGGTATATCAGACCGTATACCACGTGTATGACAAAACATTTTATTTAACGTTCGTAATTAGTTTATAATAGCAATAAGGCACCTCTGGGTTTGTGGTATATAGCCAATATACTGCAGCTAAGGACTGTGTCCAGGCACTCAGCAATGCGGCTTGCATAAGAACAGCCCTTAGCCGTGGTATATTGGCCATATACCACACACTCTCGTGCCTTATTGCTTAAATCACCGCTAGGTAACTGACTGACTGACTGCCATCACTAGATGTTTTCAGAACCAAAAAGTAAAACTACTAACAGACACTGTTGCATTTACCTCTGGGAGCAGCTAGTGCGTTTCTACTCTAATTATAAGAATCCCGTCCATGCCTGGTAGTTCCTAGAAAAAGCTGGACTGTGCTGATCTAAAGGTTTTTGATTGACTGGCAAATATATGCTCTGTGATTTTACTTATGGGAGTTGCCACTCCAAGTAGCCTTCATAGCCCAGTTGCAGAGACGTTATTATGGTCTACAATATTCAGGCATTCAAATATTTGTGTTGACTACTGTCTGTCAGTGCACAAGGTAAGTCTTGCTGACTGACTTACTGCCAACACTTAACTGACTGACTCTCTCTCCCCTCTCTAGGACCGCATTGACGGCATCACCATCCAGGCGCGTCAGTTCCAGGAGGCGGGCCACTTTGACGCTGACAACATCAAGCGCAAGCAGGAGGCGCTGATGGCGCGCTACGACGCCCTTCGCGACCCCATGGCTGCCCGCAAGCAGAAGCTATCGGACTCGCTGCGGCTGCAGCAGCTCTTCAGGGATGTGGAGGACGAGGAGACCTGGATCCGGGAGAAGGAGCCCATCGCCGCCTCCACCAACCGGGGCAAAGACTTGATTGGCGTTCAGAACTTGCTGAAGAAGCACCAGGCCCTGCAAGCGGAGATCGCCGGCCACGAACCCCGCATCAAGGCTGTCACCCAGAAGGGAGAGGCCATGGTGGAGGAAGGTAAGTCGGCTCTTACTAACATGTATACTGCCACCTTTTTCAACTGTTCACCTGTTGACTATCTAGCAGGTTGGGTCAATTCCATTTAAATTCAACACATTGACTCTAGTACTCGCGCTGCTAAAACACTTGATCACTGCTATTCGCCCTTCCAGGATGTCTACAAGGCCCTTCCCCGTCCTCCCTTCAGCAAATCAGATCACGACTCCATTTTGTTCCTCCTTTCCTATAGGCAGAAACTCAAACACGAAGTACCTGTGCTAAGGTCTATACAATGCTGGTCTGTCCAATCGGAATCAATGCTTCAAGATTGTTTTGATCACGCGTACTGGGATATGTTCTGGGTAGCCTCTGAGGATAACATTGATATATACACAGACATGGTGACTGAGTTCTTCAGGAAGTGTATAGGCGATGTTGTTCTGACTGTGACTATTAAAACCTACTCAAACCAGAAACTGTGAATACACGGCAGCATTCGCGCAAAACTGAAAGTGCGAACCACTGGGAATCTGGTCGAATATAAACAGTGTAGTTATTTCCTTTGTAAGGCAATCAAACAGGCAAAACATCAGTACAGAGACAAAGTGGAGTCGCAATTCAACGGCTCCAACACCAGATGTATGTGGTAGGGTCTACAGACGGTCACGGATTACAAATGAAAAACAGCCCACGTCCCGGGCATGATGTCTTGCTCCCAGACAAGCTAAACACCTTCGCCCGCTTTGAGGATAACACAGTGCCACCAACACTGCCTGCTATCAAGGACTGTGGGCTATTGTTCTCCGTGGCTGACGTGAGTGAGACATTTAAGCGTGTTAACCCTCGCAACGCTGCCGGCCCAGACGGCATCCCAAGCCGTGTCCTCAGCATGTGCAGACCAGCAGGCTGGAGTGTTTACGGACATATTCAATCTCTCCCTATCTGTCGGCTGTCCCCACTTGCTTCAAGAAATCCACTATTGTTCTTGTGCCCAAGAAAGCAAAGGTAACTGAACTCAATTACTATCGCCCTGTAGCACTCACTTCTGTCATCATGAAGTGCTTTGAGAGGCTAGTTAAGGATCAAATCACCTCTACCTTACCTGACACTAGACCCACTTAAATTTGCATACCGCCCCAATAGATCCATAAATGATGCAATCGCCTTCGCATTGCACACAGTCCTATCCCATCTGGACAAGAGGAATACCTATGCATTGACTATAGCTCAGCCTTTAACATCATAGTACCCTCCAGGCTCATCATTAAGCTTGGGGCCTTGGGTCTGAACCCCGTCCGGTGCAACTGGGTCCTGGACTTCCCGACGGGCAACTCCCCCAAGGTGGTGAAGGTAGAAAACAATACCTCCACTTTGTTGATCCTCAACACTGGGGCCCCACAAGGGTGTGTGATCAGCCCCCTCCTATACTCCCTGTTCACCCTTGACTGAGTGGCCACGCACGCCTCCAACTTAATCATCAAGTTTGCAGATAACACAACAATAGTAGACCTGATTACCAATGTTAGCAACTGATGTTATTCTTCAATAACACAAACTCCAAAGCAAATCATGGGGAGGAAGATAGGTTTATTCACAGAGGACTGCCCCCGACTCAATATACAAACCAATGAAAACGTGACATTCCACAGATACTGAACTCCAATTTACAATTCCCTAATGACCATTAATACTCTAGTTTTTAGTCCTCTCATCCACTCATCTTCTGCGTTGTGTATTTATCTTCGACATATTCCTACACCATCAATGACAAGACAGCCCAGAGGAAGGAGGTGAGTGTCCTGGCAGAGTGGTGCCAGGAAAATAATATCTCCCTCAATGTAAAAAAAACAAAGGAGCTGATTGTGTACTTCAGGAAACAACAGAGGGAGCACGCCCCTATCCACATTGACGGGACCGCACTGGCGAAGATGGAAAGCTTCAAGTTCCTCGGCATACGCATCAATAATAATCTGAAATGGTCCACCCACACAGACAGTATGGTGAAGAAGGCGCAACAGAGCCTCTTCAACCTCGGGGCTGAAGAAATTCGGCTTGACCCTTAAGACCCTCAAACCTTTACAGATGCTCAGTTGAGAGCATCCTGTCATTCTTACAGATGGTAGGCAATTAAGGTCACAGTTATAAAAACTTAGGACACTAAAGAGGCCTTTCTTATGACTCTGAAAAACACCAAAAGAAAGTTGCCCAGGGTCCCTGCTCATCTGCGTGAACGTGCCTTAGGCATGCTGCAAGGAGGCATGAGGACTGCAGATGTGGCCAGGGCAATAAATTGCAATGTCCGTACTGTGAGACGCCTATAAGACAGCACTACAGGGAGACAGGTCGGACAGCTGATCGTCCTTGCAGTGGCAGACTACGTGTGACGACACCTGCACAGGATCGGTACATCCGAACGTCACACCTGCGGGACAGGTACAGGATGGCAACAACAACTGCCCGAGTTACACCAGGAACACACAATCCCTCCATCAGTGCTCAGACTGTCAGCAATAGGCTGAGGCTGGACTGAGGGCTTGTAGGCCTGTTGTAAGGCAGGTCCTCACCAGACATCACCGGCAACAACGTCGCCTATGGGCACAAACCCAACATGGCGGATATTTTTTTCAAAAACAAAACGTTTATTCTTTCAGTGAAATACGGAACCGTTCCGTATTTTTCTAATGGCTGGCATCTCTAAGTCTAAATATTGCTGTTGTATTGTACAACCTTCAATGTTATGTCATAATTATGTACAATTCTGGCAAATTAATTACGGCCTTTGTTAGGAATAAATGGACTTCACACAAGAGAAATGACACAATTTCCCTAGTTATAAGAAATTCTTGTTAGCAGGCAATATTAACTAAATATGCAGGTTTAAAAATATATACTTGTGTATTGGTTTTAAAGAAAGACAATGATGTTTATGGTTAGGAACCTTGGTGCAATGACAGTGCTTTTTTCGCAAATGCGCTTGTTAAATCATCAAGTAGGCTGTGATTCAA
Organism: Oncorhynchus masou masou; assembly: GCF_036934945.1. Classification (NCBI taxonomy): domain Eukaryota; kingdom Metazoa; phylum Chordata; class Actinopteri; order Salmoniformes; family Salmonidae; genus Oncorhynchus; species Oncorhynchus masou. The sequence continues at coordinate 74,739,723 of NC_088239.1, read as the reverse complement.
TGAGAAATTAGCAGGCACTGCATCGATTATATGCAACGCAGGACACGCTAGATAAACTAGTAATATCATCAACCATGTGTAGTTAACTAGTGATTATGTTAAGATTGATTGTTTTTTATAAGATAAGTTTAATGCTGGCGAGCAACTTACCATGGCTTCTTGCTGCCCTCGCGTAACAGGTAGTCAGCTTGCCACGCAGGCTCCTCGTGGAGTGCAATGTAAGGCAGGTGGTTAGAGCGTTGGACTAGTAACCGGAAGGTTGCAAAAACGAATCTCCGAGCTGACAAGGTGAAAAATCAGTCATTCTGCCCCTGAACAAGGCAGTTAACCCATCATTCCTAGGCCGTCATTGAAAATAAGAATGTGTTCTTAACTGACTTGCCTAGTTAAATAAAGGTGTAAAAAAAAAAATATATATATATATATATATATATTTTTTTAAATCGGCAAATCGGTGTCCAAAAATACCGTTTGTTATGAGAACTTGAAATCGGCCGTAATTAATTGGCCATTCCGATTAATCGGTTGACCTCTACTCTTGAGCGGGATCAATTTGGAGGTGGAGGGTCCGTCATGGTCTGGGGCGGTGTGTCACAGCATCATTGTACTGAGCTTGTTGTAATTGCAGGCATTCTCAATGCTGTGCATTACAGGGAAGACATCCTCCTCTCTCACGTGGTACCCTTCCTGCAGGTTCATCTTGACATGACCCTCCAGCATGACAATGCCACCAGCAATACTGCTCATTCTGTGCGTGATTTCCTTCAAGACAGGAATGTCCGTATTCTGCCATGGCCAGCGAAGAGCCTGGATCTCAATCACATTGCGCACGTCTGGGACCTGTTGGGTCGGAGGGTGAGGGCTAGGGCCATTCCCCCCAGAAATGTCTGGGAACTTGCAGGTGCCTTGGTGAAAGAGTGGGGTAACATTTCACAGAAAATCTGGTGCAGTCCATGAGGAGGAGATGCACTGTAGTACTTAATGCAGCTGGTGGCCACACCAGATACTGACTGTTACTTTTGATTTTGACACCCCCCCTTTTGTTCAGGGACACATTATTCAATTTCTGTTAGTCACATGTCTGTGGAACTTGTTCAGTTTATGTCTGTTGTATCTTGTGTAAATATTTGTATGAACATAACATGTTAAATTTGCTGAAAATAAACGCAGTTGACAGTGAAAGGGCTGAAATGGAATTGTCCCAACCCCGCTCTCCAGGTCGTTATTGTAAAATATATTTTTTCAATGATTTTCCCTCTAATAAATTAACTATCCACCTCTCCCCGTGGTCCCCACTAGGTCACTTTGCCGGAGAGGAGGTGAAGGTGAAGCTGGAGGAGCTGAACGGCCGCTGGGACACCCTGAAGGGCAAGGCCGGGCAGCGCAGGCAGGACCTGGAGGATTCGCTGCAGGCCCAGCAGTACTTTGCCGACGCCAACGAGGCAGAGTCCTGGATGAGGGAGAAGGAGCCCATTGTGGGCAGCCCCGACTACGGCAAGGACGAGGACTCTGCTGAGGTAAGAGAGGCGGAAAGGGACATTTGACTATCTAGGTGGGTAAATTAATGAATGAATACTTTGTTTGAGGATAGGTTTGGATGTAGAAGGTTGGAGGATGTAAAGTGGAGAGGACACTCACCCCTTTCTGTTCTTCCCCAGGCCCTGCTGAAGAAGCACGAAGCCCTGATGTCTGATCTGAGTGCCTATGGAAGCAGCATCCAGGCTCTGAAGGAGCAGGCCCAAACCTGTAGGGTAAGTCTGGAACCCACATTGTATCTTTAGCATTATTGTAAAATGGATATGAACCATTTTTCAGCTTATGAATGCCTTAACTAGCTCGTTCACATTCTTTGGATAATAAAACTGAGTTTCTCATCCATGCAAACATCTGAGAACCAGAGGTCCAACAAATCAATAATTTATTTTCTACTCCCGGTCTATCATATACACAACCTGATATTTTTATGTTGACATCTTCTAGATTACACCTATAATCCTTATTTTTAATCTCACCTGCAGCAACAAGTGGCTCCCACCGATGATGAGACGGGTAAAGAGCTGGTGCTGGCCCTCTATGACTACCAGGAGAAGAGCCCCCGCGAGGTCACCATGAAGAAGGGAGACATCCTCACCCTGCTCAACAGCACTAACAAGGTACACACACACACACACACACACACACACAGCATCTTAGTGAGATTGAACAAAAGCCTTGTACCGGAAACAACTACTAGGTCATACCCATGACGAGGCACTTGATGTAGAACGGAAAGAATTGGAAGGATATAGGCAAGAGAGTATGGGACATATCTTAATATTTTATGGGGGATAAAAAGAGCATGTCTTCTCCTGTGGTCCTTTCTCCTGACCTCCCCTCTCTCCCCTGCTGTAGGACTGGTGGAAGGTGGAGGTGAATGACCGCCAGGGTTTTGTTCCGGCAGCCTACGTCAAGAAGTTGGATCCCACCCAGTCCTCTTCCAGAGAGAACTTGCTGGATGAGCAGGGCAGCATCGGCCTGCGCCAGGATCAGATTGAGAACCAGTAAGGGACTACTTCTATTCCCTCCACCTAAGCCAGTCCCAAAATACCTTATCCCCAGTACTTCTCTTCAGTACACTCCTGCATCTCTGTATAGTTATTTACCCCTTTAACTTAGGACGTGTTGTCCCTAATGGGTTAATTAACTGTGTATTGTGTTCTAACGTTTCCTGACTTGAAGAAAAGTCCATGTGAGCTCAACCCAATAACATTTACCTCTTTGATGCCCCAGTCTTGTTCTCCCTTTTCTGTCTCGCTCTCCCTTTTCTGTCTCGCTCTCCCTTTTCTGTCTCGTTCTCTCTTCAAATTATTTTTGTTTCCCTTTCTATTCCTTAGTGAAACAGCCCAGTCACTTTTTTCTCTCTCTATCTATCACTAACGGCCTTTTGCCTTTTTCTCCATCTATCTCTGTTTCTCTCTAACCACTAACGCCTGCCTGCGCATGTCATTTCTGGACTGAGCAGGCCGTTGGCCAAGGAGGCGTGCAGTGTGTCTGTACGCATGAAGCAGGTGGAGGAACTGTGAGTAGGACCAGTGTCCCCGTAGGTGTCGTGTTTGCGAAGCCACCACGCATCGCCACGGGCAAAGCCATTTGCCATTCCTGCCACTCCCTAAATCAATACCCATGTCAATCAATACCCATGTCGATGCCGTGGTCCTTGTGATTGTGATTCCAGTGTGCACGCTCTCTCTCTCTCTCTCTCTCTTATATCCATCACTTATCTTCTATTCAACAGATGGATAGAAGCTTCATCTGTCTTTCTCACTCCTTTTTTCTCCCAGCTTGCCTGTGGGTGTCATGAGCTCACTTGCATTCTGTTTTTCCATGAGAGCGTATAGACGTGTTTTTCACTCTGCATCATAGACAGCCATGTTACAAACCTGGCTGATTATGTCATTCCGATGGCATCTTATGAAATTGTGAGCATAGTAAGGGGGAATCGCCTCATCCACCACCAATGTGTAGCAACCACCTGAGGGATGCCATGGCATCCATTTTGTGCTGCGCCAGAAAGCTCACCACACATCAGCTATCACAGTGGAGAGGTGTGCACTTTAGGGCTGACCCTGGAGGTCTACTGGTATTTAAAGATTTGCTAAATTATTAATCCAAATTGAAATATAATTTTGGCAACAACCCTAGTGCGCTCAGTTCTCCCTGTAGATCATAATGTATTGACACTTCAGCGTTATTTCCACTACCCAGTGTCCCCCTCACACAGGGAATTCTGAAAGCCTTTATCCTGTATTTTTAGGTACGGAACTCTCCAGGAGCTAGGCGAGAAGCGCAAGGACATGCTGGAGAAGAGCTGTAAGAAGTTCATGCTGTTCCGCGAGGCCAACGAACTACAGCAGTGGATTAACGAGAAGGAGGGAGCCCTCACCAATGAGGAGGTGGGCTCCGACCTGGAGCAGGTGGAGGTGCTGCAGAAGAAGTTTGACGACTTCCAGAAGGTATGCCGCACATAACATGGCCACCAGTAGTAGGAGAAGGATACTAGATTACTTACTGGACTAAGAAGCATTTAAAAATGTTCAACCACAGGAGCAATGTGTGTATTATACTTACTCAGTTCTTCTAATCTATGCTGTCCCATCTCACCCAGTACATTGGTGAATACTGGTATGAGTTTTGTGTTGACTGTCTTGTCTTCTGTCTGTTTGACTACCAGGACCTGAAGGCCAATGAGTCTCGTCTGAGGGACATCAACAAGGTGGCGTCTGAGCTGGAGTCTGAGGGCCTGATGGCCGAGGAGGCAACCATGGTCCAAGCTCAGGTAGGATGGTGTAGCCAACCACTGCAGAGATATTAAAAACTTTTCATATTAGGTCAATGATAAAAGCAAATGGAGTGAATGTTATGAGGATTTGTAAAAAGTAATTTGGTACATTATTTGAAACAAATCAAATAATCAAACATTTCTAGCGCGGAACCCCTCGACAACATTCCGCTGAAAAGGCAGCGCACGAAATTCAAAAATATTTTTTTGAAATATGTAACTTTCACACATTAACAAGTTCAATACAGCAAATGAAAGATAAACATCATATTAATCTACCCATCGGGTCCGATTTCAAAAATGCTTTACAGCGAAAGCACCACATATGATTATGTTCAGTCATAGCCAAGTCGAAAAAACACAGCAAAACACAGGAGTCACAAAAAGCAGAAATATAGATATATTAATCACTAACCTTTGATGTTCTTCATCAGATGACACTCATAGGACATCATGTTACACAATACATGTATGTTTTGTTCGATAATGCATATTTATATCCAAAAATCTCAGTTTACATTGGCGCATTACTTGCAGTAATGTTTTTAATTCCAAAACATATGAGTATTTCTGCAAAATCACCGTAATAAACATTGATAAAAGATACAAGTGTTATTCACAGAATTAAAGATAGACTTATCCTTAATGCAATCGCTGTGTCAGATAAAAAAAAATAAAAAAACTTTACGGAAAAAGCATAATCTAAGAACAGCGCTCAGAACCCAAAAGAACCAGAGGAATATCCGCCATTTTGGAATCAACAAAGTTCGAAACAACACCATAAATATTCACTTACCTTTGATCTTCATCAGAAGGCACTCCCAGGAATCACAGGTCGACAATAAATGACTGATTTGTTCCATAAAGTCCGTCATTTATGTCCAAATAGCCACTTGTTATTAGCGTGTTCAGCCCAGTAATCCATCTTCATGAGTCGCAGGCACTTCATCCAGGCAAAAACTCTAAAAGTTCCGTTACAGTCCTTTAGAAACATGTCAAACGATGTATGGAATCAATCTTTAGGATGTTTTTAACATAAAACATCAATAATGTTCCAACCAGAGAATTCCTTTGTCTTCAGAAAAGCACTAGAACGAGAGGTAACTCTGTCGGGAGCGCGCGTCATGAGACCGAGGCTCTCTGCCAGACCACTGAAGTCTCATGAGCCCCTCCTTTATAGTAGAATCCTCAAACCAGTTTCTAAAGATGGTTGACATCTAGTGGAAGCCCTAGGAAGTGCAACCTCATCCATATCTCAACGTGTATTCGGTAGGCCAAGCTTTGAAAAACTACAAACTTCAATGTCCCACTTCCTGGTTGGATTTTTCTCAGGTTTTCGCCTGCCATATGAGTTCTGTTATACTCACAGACATCATTCAAACAGTTTTAAAAACTTCAGAGTGTTTTCTATCCAATACTAATAATAATATGAATATATTAGCATCTGGGACTGAGCAGTTCACTCTGGGCACACTATTCATCGAAAAGTGAAAATGCTGCCTCCTATCCCAAAAAGGTTAAACTCAAATGTGTAAACTGAAGTTATGGCAACATTTCTCTCGTCTTCTCTCTCTTTCTCTCCTCTCTAGGAACAAGTGATGCTGGGATCTGCTCCTGGCCAGGTAAGACAATTTCACAGTTGCAATACATTATACTGGTAAGGAAAGTTAATGCAATCAAAATGTATAGATGTGCCATCAACGTCAACACAAATTCCGCTCTTTGTTCCAACAGGATGAGGCTGATAACAAGAATGCCTCTCCTTGGAAGGTAAGACGCTCGTCTTCTGACAAAAAGACCAATCAACATGATTTCATGTGCTTTCAAACAAAACATTTTGTTTCCCGACCTTATTTTAACGTTGTTTTAGTCCATAACAGACATCAACTGCTAAGATTGGACAGCATGCAGCAGCCTGTCAATCTGGACTTGTCATATGAACCTGAGCATGATTGAACTGTATTGTGGGTTTTGACACAGTGGGAGTCAAAACTATTAGAATGAACCTAAATCATGCCCACTAACTCAGCCTTGTTCATAGGAGCTTACATCAGTTAATGTAAGATGTATTTGTTAACACAAACAAGAGACAAACGAATGGAAGACCTGGCAGTGGTACTCGCCATATAATCTTCAAGTTTACTTAAACAATAAGGCCTGAGGAGGGGGTGTGGTATATGGCTGTTTTTAGGTATGGCTGTTCTTACATAAGACGCAACACGGCCCCTGCCTGGATACAGCCCTTAGCTGTTGTATATTGGCCATATATTATAAACTGGTTACCAATGTATTTTTACTTCTCTAATTACATGTTTTGTCATACACGTGGTTTACAGTCTTGATATACCACGGCTGTTAGCCAATCAGCATTCAGGGCTCGAACCACCCAGTTTATAAAAGACAGAGTAGCTGTACTCCACTTTTGTAGCTACTCTGTTTACTTACTAGCTGTTTACTCATTAGGGTAAACATTATTCCTCAATCAGGTCATTTTTAAATGTAAAGCAGCCTGAAAAGACCAAAGCAGACACATGTTGACTCACCCATATAAATGAATTAGAACACAGTATTATATGTCTCTCTATGGACACACCCGGCACATAAATGTCCATATTACCTAGTGCACTGTATGTGTAGCAGTTCACATTGGGGTTCAGTGTCCACTTCAGGTTCTGCTGGTCTTCTATTGCCATGGTGATGGTGCTGGTGGTCTCTTGGGCAACCGTGTAAAGACATGGGCTGCTTTTACCTCCCTGCTGCACTAACATGGTGACTGGTGTGGTGTTTTCTGTTATTTTCCAAATCTTCCATCCTCCATCCCTCCTCCCCCCTTTTCCTCTCTGCCCTCCTGATCTGATTTTTTCATCTTTGATTGTAGAATGTACGCTTGGCTGTTCAAACGACGGCTAACTTTAATACTATCAAGGTAAGATTTTTAAAGACCACTCCATCTGTCCCGCCCCTGATCGCACCCCCTTCTCCTCCCTTGCATTATGTCCTCCTGGCTCGTCTCATACCTGCATCATGTTTATTCCGGAGACTAAGCCCTTCCATCAACAGTCTCATTGTGGTCTTGCCGTGCGTTCGTTGTCGTCCTGTAGTTCCATTGTCTTGCACATTGTCCTGGTCTGGTCTCCGTGTCCACACTCCTTACATCGTTTTTTGTTCTAATCATGTGACCGATGTCATTGAATGGCCTTGTTCCTCGTTACGGTTTTCATTTGTCTCACCCCCCTCTTCTTTAACCATTGTTATTTTGTTTTCAGAAGGAAGGATGGCTGTTACAAAAACGCATTGAAATATGCCTCAACACCATCTTTGTAACCCTAGCATTTTGTTGTCATTTGTTTCTCCATTTTGTGTGTTCTCATCACCATGCATCCCTCTCCCTGTCTGACTTACCTTCTTCCTCATCACCAACTCCTCATCTGTGTTCAACACCCTCCTTTTACGTCAGTCTCTCTGTCAAACACACAGAGCACAAACTGAATCTTTGAGCACTTTGTGATTCACGATTGATATTCACCACTGATATCAGTTTAAGTCAAGATTACCAGGATTGGGCTCCATTGTAACTGTCAATGCAAACAAGTCCATATTCAATTAATAAATAAAATATATATATTTTTCATTTGAGTTCAAATGGAATTTATCCTAACCTGGAGGATATACAACCAATAGTCTATATATCATAGAATCCTGAAAATAAGTAACTTATCAATACATTAAAACATTCACTCAATTTGAATCAGCTAAATTGGAGCACTGGGTTCCAGAAACCTGGGTAGAGGCCTAAAGGGAGTGATTGACTCCTGGCGATGTTCCATCTAGCTCTGTGATTGGGTGATACATTTCTGGGGGTGTGTTTGTAGGAGCTGAACAACCGCTGGAGATCCCTGCAGCAGCTGGCCGAGGAGAGGAGTAACATGCTGGGCAGTGCCCACGAAGTGCAGAGGTTCCACAGGTACACACACACAGTTGAGAGCAAGAAACTGTGGGTGGATTTGAATATTACAATGCACATGAAAAAAAATGGCTGGTGTTGAGTCAAAATTGAAATGGCTGCTTTTTGTTGTCCTCAGGGATGCGGATGAGACCAAGGAGTGGATCGAGGAGAAGAACCAAGCGCTGAACACAGACAACTATGGACACGACCTGGCCAGCGTTCAGGCCCTTCAGCGCAAACACGAGGGCTTTGAGAGAGACCTGGCTGCCCTGGGAGATAAGGTGAGAGTGAACACAGTCGGTCTCTCAAACACACACACACACACAGTCGCACACTTTCGTTGCTCTGTTGTTTAGAGACGATACTGACCCTTTTCCTTCTGGTTCCAGGTGAACTCCCTGGGGGAGACAGCGGAGCGTCTGATCCAGTCCCACCCGGAGGCGGTGGACGACATCCAGGAGAAGTGCACAGAGCTCAATACGGCCTGGAGCAGCCTGGTAGGGCGCGCCGACCAGCGAAAGGATAAGCTAGGCAACTCCCACGACCTGCAGCGCTTCCTCTCCGACTTCAGGGACCTCATGTCCTGGATCAACGGCATCCGAGGCCTGGTGTCCTCAGAAGAGCTGGCCAAGGACGTGACCGGGGCTGAGGCCCTGCTAGAGAGACACCAGGTACTGCCTCTACACACACACACACACTGCACTGGTACCGTCCATCCACTGTCTCCTTACGGACACCAGATAAGTTTGATCCCACATATCAACATACACAAAGTTCTTATCCATCAAATACACCTTCTTACCCTCCCCTTCTTCTCTCTAGGAGCACCGTACTGAGATCGACGCCCGTGCGGGCACCTTCCAGGCCTTTGAGCAGTTTGGCCAGCAGCTGTTGGCGCGCGGCCACTATGCCAGTCCTGAGATCCAGCAGAAGCTGGAGGCCTTGGACCACGAGAGGGCAGACCTGGAGAAGGCCTGGGTGCAGAGACGAATGATGCTCGACCAGTGCCTGGAGCTCCAGGTATAAACGCAGGCACACACACTCTTAGAAACCCCCTCTTAGAAACCTCCTCTTGCTGATCTTTGCTTCTGGCACATTTAAGAGTACCAGACGAATCCTTCCAAAACCAAACGTTTTGTCTCAGTGACTTTTGGCTATTTGGACTCAAGGACATGTTTCTGTGTCCCCATAAGGGTATGTTCCGTTGCACCAGATCTGACACCTTTTGAACAAGGCCTAATCTATTGTGTGTCTACCAACCCACAGAAAAAAAGTTCCCAAATTTTTTTTTTTTAACAATTACTAGCCTCTATACAACACCCACTGCCCGTGAATAACCTCTCTCTTTTCCCCTCTCTCTGCTCTCCTCCCTCAGCTGTTCAACCGCGACTGCGAACAGGCTGAGAACTGGATGGCGGCTCGCGAGGCCTTCCTGGCCAGCGACGACAAGGGTGACTCCCTGGACAGCGTGGAGGCTCTCATCAAGAAACACGAGGACTTTGACAAGGCCATCAACGTGCAGGAGGAGAAAATCGCTGCTCTGCAGTCCTTTGCAGACCAGCTGGTTGGCGCTGATCATTATGCCAAACCAGAGATATTCAACCGTCGCAATGAAGTCCTGGACAGGTCAGTTTCTCTTTTTGTGTGTGTATGACTTAGTTAGATGCCCACAGTCTGCCTGTTCGTTGTTGCTCAAGTCTTAAGTGTTTGTCCTCCCGGCCTGTAGGTGGCGCCGTCTGAAGGCTCAGATGATTGAGAAGCGCTCCAAGCTGGGCGAGTCCCAGACGCTGCAGCAGTTCAGCCGCGACGTGGACGAGATAGAGGCCTGGATCAGCGAGAAGCTGCAGACAGCTACAGACGAGTCCTATAAGGACCCCACCAACATCCAGGTACAGGATTGGCTAGCAGCATCTCAGGGCTCCACCCTTAGAGGTTTGAGCACGCTGCCCCATAGAGGGCACACTTGCCACAAAAGGCAATGATAAGCATGGGCAGCTCCATGGAAGACTTTTACCATGGGAAGTACGCCCTCTAACCATCTCAATGGGCTGCCCCTATCCACATATTTAGGGTCAGTTTACCCTACTGCCCCATACCCATTAGTAGGATAACACATATCTGACCCTCTGGCAGTGGTTAGGTTTAATTTTTACCTAGCCTGTCAAGACTTTCTTGTCGGATGAAACACTTTGACCTGTTCAATAGATCACGATCAAATAATGACTTATTTCATTGTATTTTTGTTTCAATAGATGGTTAGTTTTGTGAGGGTTTGTTAATATACGTTGAATGACATCTAACTTGCCAGTGGTTTTAATGCTGCAATTTAATGTCTTGTCGCTCCTTGTTAACAATGACTACTACTTCTACTCCTGTGACTACTGAACCAACCCCATGTGTTGTGTCTATATGGGACTGAATCTCTCCTCTGTTTTATTGTCTTGTTTATAGCTGTCGAAGCTGCTGGTAAGTTGAATAGTGTGTCAGCTAAGCTAACATCCAAAGTAGGTTTCCTGTTATATGTCCACGTCTGTTGCCTTGTTTGATGTAGAACGCCATCCCGTCTGTCTATTTTCCGTGTTCCTCAGCACTCGCGAGTGCCTGCTTCTTTTTTTGTATGGGTTTCATTCATGTGTTCATCCCCCCCCATCTTCTGCCATCAACGCACATGTTTGTACATGACTGTAGTTCTGTTATCATTTTAGCAAATGTCACTTTGTGTAGTTGCTGGTCGTGGCTTCCATATTGTGGTTTTCTTTTTTTGCTTGTTTGAGGTATGGTCATCTTCAAACACGCTCCACATATTGTTGCTTTTCTTTAAATATTCCTATAAATCTTGAGAAATGTCTAAACATGTTCTGATCTTAATATAACAGAAACTTGACATATCATTTTATAAAACGTTTAGTGTATAAAAAAAAACGGCTTCCATCTATCAGAACTGCAATGTAAAATTGAATTTAGCAAATCTGTAGTGTATCAAATACATTGACCTGAGAGGGAGAGAGAGGAGACCTCCAGCTTAGAATTGTTGTGCCTTGCCTTATTGTAGCTAATGTAGAGACATGTATGCTAGCTGCAGCCATGGTTGTGAACAAAAACCATACTTTAGCCGTAAAATAAGTATTGTCAAAGATCTATCAAACATCAAGGATAGCTCAGACTAGGACTGTTGCGGTGACCGTATTACCGCCACACCGGCGGTCAAATTCCACATGACCATTTAGTCACAGTAATCAGGCTTCTCCAAGCTCTGATTCTGCTGCTGGTCATTAGTAGCCTACCAAACTTGCTAACTGCCTGGTACTCAGCACTCTATTGTCCCTCTAATCACTCTGACATCAATGCAAATGTTATTGAAAATATAATCAGAGCTCAAGTTGTGTAACATTTCTATAGGCTATGCAATTGCGTGAGAAAATGGTGATGGTCTCTACAAAAAAAGAGGATCCCATCAGCTTTCTATAGGCAAGGGCTTCCATATTTATTTCTCAACTAGCCTACCTGTCTGGCATGAAAATAAACCACAGGGAAAAGTGTCCTCCATTTGCTATTTAAGTGCATAGATGACATGTCTTTTTTCCACTGCCCTGTTTCCATACAGGTGCTTGATAATGGTCCAATGTCTCATATTATTTACCATATCAAAAGACAAGATTAAATCAAGAAAAGGCTAATATTGTCACCAATCAGACAATCACTTGTGAATTATATATTATCACTGGTGATTGATGCCCAGCGTAAGAAACAATGCCTTTTTTTGCAACAACTTTTTCTAATTATAGTCGCACACCTCATGTAGCCTAGCCTATAGGCCTATATATTTTGTATCACAACTAAAGTGGCCAAATAACTTCTTAAAATTAAGCACATTAATCCGCTTTACAAGCGTAGAGCCTAACTGGCATACATAAGCAGCGCAGGGGTTTCAAGTTTGGGGAAGATAATTTTCACCATTAAAATGCACCTTTTATAATAAAAGCAATACATACATAATTGCATTTGCAGTCACTTTTGATAATGGTGTTTTCCACAAATGGAACATTCACGCTTAAAGCCTACTACGAGGTGCGCATTGCAGGGCTCATGCCTTTTGAAGCTACTTTTTTCAAATCATCATTAGAGTCGCATCATGCAGCCTTACAATGTATTAAAAATCAAAACATGTAGCTCAACGTTTGTAGAACAACTAAAGTTACATTAATAACTCTAAATTAAGCATATAGGAATACCTATTTCTTTGTTAACCTCAACACACATTAGCCGCATATATGCGCACCCCCTCAAATCGTTTGGAGAAAATATTTATATTTTATTCAGCTTTGTTCAATTGTATTCTTCACACTATAAAATAATATACAATAATGCCATGCAATTGAGTCTTGTCTGCTAAATGAACTAGTATAGCCCGCAGCCATTTGGCATAGACACATCAGGTTCTAACATAAGGACAACTCAGAGTATGCTATTCTTTTATTCTGACAGACCACATTTTCTTCATATCATGCTTCTTTAGACCTGTCTAAAATAAATAATGGATTTATTGTGAAGGTATAGGCTATATTACATGGATTTTTTAGACTTAAAAAAATGGCTTGTAGGCTGTGTGTGGAGATGCTAAATGTGTTTGTTAATTAACGGTCAATTACCGTGAGACCGACCAGTTATTTGCTTGACAATCACCGGCTGACAATTTCGTGATCGCCACAGCCCTAGCCTAGACACCTCGCATAAGGTTTTTATTGTTTGCTCTCTCTCGGGGTGTAAAAACATTGTGGAACGAGTTTTGAAAAGACCCTGACCTCTTCTCGGTACTCATGAAAAGTAAAATTTGTCGTGGCCCTGTTGTGAGTCTGTTCCAACTCCATTTTGTGTTTGTCACCTTGGTGTTGTCTTGTAGAAGTCAGTCCGACACATTGTCTGTCCTCATTTGGTGGTGTCTGAATTTCACATTTGTGACCTCATCTTAAAAAAATAATAATTATGACCTCACCTTGTGTGGATTTTGTCCTACAGTTATCTCCTGGATGTAGACTTAGTGTATATATGTGTGTATATATCCATCAACAATAGCCCCAAGTTAGGAGACATTTACTCTCCAAACATGCATGAAAAATGACTGCCACTTATAAAAGTTCCATTCTAATATATATACATGTACTCAGCCTCCTTATTTTCAAATTGTACATCAACCCTTACCAACACATTATTTCTAAGTAGCCTACCGGATTGTGTTTTCACACAATCTAAGGGAGATGTCACCCATCCACCACCAACCCACTCCCTCCCATAGTTCTCACTCCCACTCTCTCACCCCTTCCCTTGCCTGAGCTCAGAGTAAGCACCAGAAGCACCAGGCCTTCGAGGCGGAGTTGCATGCCAACGCAGACCGCATCCGTGGGGTTATCGACACTGGCAACGCCCTCATCCATAGAGGGGCCTGCTCCGGCAGTGAGGATGCGGTTCAGGTACACACACTCTGTCTTTAATCATACTTGTTATTATATATATATATTTACTTTGTGCATGAAACAAGTCATTTTTTCCAACAATTGTTTACAGACTGATTACTTCACTAATAATTCACTGTATCACAATTCCAGTGGGTCAGAAGTTTACATACACTAAGTTGACTGTGCCTTTAAACAGCTTGGAATATTCCAGAAAATGATGTCATGGCTTTAGAAGCTTCTGATAGGCTAATTGACATAATTTGAGTCAATTGGAGGTGTACCTGTGGATGTAGTTCAAGGCCTACTTTCAAACTCAGTGCCTCTTTGCTTGACATCATGGGAAAATAAAAATAAATCAGTCAAGATCTCAGAAGAAAAATTGTAGACCTCCACAAGTCTGGTTCATCCTTGGGAGCAATTTCCAAATGCCTGAAGGTACCACATTCATCTGTACAAACAATAGTACGCAAGTATAAACAGCATGGGACCACACAGCCGTTATACTGCTCAGGAAGGAGACGTGTTGTGTCTCCTAGAGATGAACGTACTTTGGTGCGAAAAGTGCAAATCAATTCCAGAACAACAACAAAGGACCTTGTGAAGATGCTGGAGGAAACAGGTACAAATGTATCCATATCCACAGTAGAATGAGTCCTACTACGACACAACCTGAAAAGCCACTCAGCAAGGAAGAAGCCACTGCTCTAAAACCGCCATAAAAAAGCCAGACTACGGTTTGCAACTGCACATGGGGACAAAGATGGAGAAATGTCCTCTGGTCTGATTAAACAAAAATAGAACTGTTTGGCCATAATGACCATCATTATGTTTGGAGAAAAAGGGTGAGGCTTTCAAGCCGAAGAACACCATCCCATGAAGCACAGGGGTGGCAGCATCATGTTGTGGGGGTGCTTTGCTGCAGGAGGGACTGGTGCACTTCACAAAATAGATGGCATCATGAGGTAGGGAAATTATGTCGATATACAGTGAGGGGGAAAAAGTATTTGATCCCTTGCTGATTTTGTACGTTTGCCAACTGACAAAGAAATGACCAGTCTATAATTTTAATGGTAGGTTTATTTGAACCATGAGATACAGAATAACAACAAAATCCAGAAAAACGCATGTCAAAAATGTTATAAATTGATTTGCATTTTAATGAGGGAAATAAGTATTTGACCCCTCTGCAAAACATGACTTAGTACTTGGTGGCAGAACCCTTGTTGGCAATCAGAGGTCAGATGTTTCTTGTAGTTGGCCACCAGGTTTGCATACATCTCAGGAGGGATTTTGTCCCAGTCCTCTTTGCAGATCTTCTCCAAGTAATTAAGGTTTCGAGGCTGACGTTTGGCAATTCGAACCTTCAGCTCTCCACAGATTTTCTATGGGATTAAGGTCTGGAGACTGGCTAGGCCACTCCAGGACCTTAATGTGCTTCTTCTTGAGCCACTCCTTTGTTGCCTTGGTCGTGTGTTTTGGGTCATTGTCATGCTGGAATACCCATCCATGACCCATTTTCAATGCCCTGGCTGAGGGAAGGAGGTTCTCACCCGATTTGACGGTACATGGCCCCGTCCATTGTCCCTTTGATGCGGTGAAGTTGTCCTGTCCCTTTAGCAGAAAAACATCCCCAAAGCATAATTTTTCCACCTCCATTTTGACGGTGGGGATGGTGTTCTTGGGGTCATGGGCAGCATTCCTCCTCCTCCAAACACGGCAAGTTGAGTTGATGCCAAAGAGCTCCATTTGTCTCATCTGACCACAACACTTTCACCCAGTAGTCCTCTGAATCATTCAGATGTTCATTGGTAAACTTCAGACGAGCATGGATATGTACTTTCTTGAGCAGGGGGACCTTGCGGGCGCTGCAGGATTTCAGTCCTTCACGGCGTAGTGTGTTACCAATAGTTCTTGGTGACTATGGTCCCAGCTGCCTTGAGATCATTGACAAGGTCCTCCCGTGTAGTTCTGGGCTGATTCCTCACCGTTCTCATGATCATTGCAACTCCACGAGGTGAGATCTTGCATGGAGCCCCAGGCCGAGGGAGA
This sequence comes from Oncorhynchus masou masou, assembly GCF_036934945.1. Taxonomy (NCBI): domain Eukaryota; kingdom Metazoa; phylum Chordata; class Actinopteri; order Salmoniformes; family Salmonidae; genus Oncorhynchus; species Oncorhynchus masou. Next base: position 74,723,957 of record NC_088239.1, on the reverse strand, counting down.
TTGACAGTTATTTTGTGTTTCTTCCATTTGCGAAAATTTGCACCAACTGTTGTCACCTTCTGACCAGGCTGCTTGGCGATGGTCTTGTAGCCCATTCCAACCTTGTGTAGGTCTACAATCTTGTCCCTGACATCCTTGGAGAGCTCTTTGGTCTTGGCCATGGTGGAGAATTTGGAATCTGATTGATTGATTGCTTCTGTGGACAAGTGTCTTTTATACAGGTAACAAACTGAGATTAGGAGCACTCCCTTCAAGAGTATGCTCCTAATCTCAGCTCGTTACCTGTATAAAAGCCACCTGGGAGCCAGAAATCTTTCTGATTGAGAGGGGGTCAAATACTTATTTCCCTCATTAAAATGCAAATCAATTTACATCATGCGTTTTTCTGGATTTTTCTCATTGTTCAAGTGAACCTACCATTTCTTTGTCAGTGGGCAAATGTACAAAATCAGCAGGGGATCAAATACTTTTTTCCCTCACTGTATTGAAGCAACATATCAAGACAGCAGTCAGGAAGTTAAAGCTTGGTCGCAAATGGGTCTTCCAAATGGACAATGACCCCAAGCATACTTCCAAAGTTGTGTCAAAATGGCTTAAGGACAACAAAGTAAAGGTATTGGAGTGGCCATCGTAAAGCCATGACCTCAATCCTATAGAAAATTTGTGGGCAGAACTGATAAACCGTGTGCGAGCACGGAAGCCTACAAACCTGACTTAGTTACACCAGCTCTGTCAGGAGGAATGGGCCAAATTTTACCCAACTTATTGTGGGAAGCTTGTGGAAGGCTACCTGAAATGTTTGTCCCAAGTTAACAATGTAAAGGCAATGCTACCAAATACTAATTGAGAGTATGTAAACTTCTGACCCACTGGGAATGTGATGAAGAAATTAAAGCTGAAATAAATCATTTGCTCTACTATTATTCTGACATTTCACATTCTTAAAATAGTGGTGATCCTAACTGACCTAAGACAGGGAATTTTTACTCTGATTAAATGTCAGAAATTGTGAAAAACTGAGTTTAAATGTAGTTCTACAATGCCACTTCAAGGATGAAAGCTTTTGAGAAAAATATGGTGATAACATTCTGTTTACAATGTTAACTGTTCCTATGTCATTCAAACTACGTGAACCGATTCTTGCCTCATTCAACATCTATTGTTCCAAAGCTGGGTATCTAACCTGGGTGTGTGTTTCACCAGTCGCGTCTGGGTGCTCTGGACGAGCAGTGGCAGTTCCTGGTGAACAAGTCGGCAGAGAAGAGCCAGAAGCTGAAAGAAGCCAACAAGCAGCAGAACTTCAACACTGGCATTAAGGACTTTGACTTCTGGCTCTCTGAGGTAAAATAATGAAATAAATAAACATTTTCTAGATGTCAATATGACTACTTTCATCTAAGTTCAAATCTCCATCCACCACACAATTCTCAAAGTTAAGGATGCTGATATTTGATCTGTGATGAGAAATTGTGTATTCTGTACTGAAAACCTTGATGTTCAATAGGATTTATCTGAGACCTGCACAGATTAAGTACTGGACAGACACCCAAAAAGGCAACATCACCTCTGGATCTGAGATTGTGTCAGGCTATTCTTATTGAAATGGATTTTACTTGTTAACCCATTAGCCTACCTGTGCTGTAGGAAAACAAAAACAAAAGGAAGAGGCTGAGATTAGATTTGGAAAAAATAGTTTTGGTTTTCTCTCTGTAGGTCGAGGCCCTTCTTGCCTCTGAGGATTATGGCAAAGACCTGGCCTCCGTCAACAACCTGCTGAAGAAACATCAGCTTCTGGAAGCCGACATCTCTGCTCATGAGGTAATGTATTCAACGTCCCCGTATCTCTGTCAAACCTGGATTGATGCTGGGCTCAGCTGGGGGCCTTGATGTACTAAAGGATCTGTCAGATTACACACCTTTATATGCTGACTGGCTGAAAGGTGACACTGCCTTGGACTCAAAGCTTTCGATGGCAACCAAACCGAGTGTCCTCTGTTGAACAACTTCCATGATTTTGTACAAAGGCATCCACTGAGTTCAGTCTAGTGCTTTGGTTTGAACGTCTTTCTGTCCGTCCACAGGATCGTCTGAAGGACCTGAACGGCCAGGCTGACAGCCTGACGGCCAGCACGGCCTTCGACCCCACCCAGGTTAAGGACAAGCGCGATGCTGTCAATGGACGCTTCACCAAGATCAAGAGCATGGCCACTGGCCGCCGTGCAAAGCTCAACGAGTCGCACCGCCTGCATCAGTTCTTCAGGGACCTGGACGACGAGGAGTCTTGGATCAAGTAAGAGCGCCCTCTGGAGTTGTGGAGGAATGGATGCAAGTTGACATCTGAGGGTTTTTCGATGTTGAGACATTGTGATTACTAACACTCTTTCACTCTCTGTTCTCTATCCAGAGAAAAGAAATTGCTAGTGAGTTCGGAGGACTATGGACGTGATTTGACAGGAGTGCAGAATCTGAGGAAGAAACACAAGAGGCTGGAGGCTGAGTTGGGGGCCCATGAGCCGGCCATCCAGTCTGTGCAGGACACAGGGAAGAAGCTGTCCGATGACAACACCATCGGCCAGGATGAGATTGAGCAGAGGCTGGCCCAGTTTGAGGAGCACTGGATGGAGCTGAAGGACCTGGCTGCAGCCAGGTTAGACTAGGAACACTGACACGCGTATACATTCTGACACACACACACATATTCCCAGGCCTGCTTTGCAATGAAACGCCATTATCATCTTAAACATTTATTGATGTTGAGTGTTAAATTCTTACGGCTGGGATGCCGTTAACGGGATTGATATGACAACAGCCAGTGAAAATGCAGGGCGCCAAATTCAAAGAACAGAAATCTTATAATTAAAATGCTTCAAACATACAAGTATTTTACACAATTTTAAAGATAAACTTGTTGTTAATCCCACCAGTGTCCGATTTCAAAAAGGCTTTACGACGAAAGGATATCATGCGATTATGTTCGGTCAGCACCTAGTCACAGAAAAACAGCCATTTTTCCAGCCAAAGAGAGGAGTCACAAAAAGCAGAAAGAGATAAAATGAATCACTAACCTTTGATGATCTTCATCATAGGACTTCATGTATGTTTTGTTCGATAAAGTTCATATTTATATCCAAAAGTCTCAGTTTACTTCGGCGCTTTATGTTCAGTACTGTTTTGCTTCCAAAACATCCAGTGATTTTGCAGAGCCACATCAATTTACTGAAATACTCATAATAAACATTGATAAAAGATACAAGTGTTATGCATGGAACATTGGATAAACTTCTCCTTAATGCAACCGCTGTGTCAGATTTCGAAAAAGCACACCATGCAATAATCTGAGTACAGCGCTCAGAGACAAACAAGCCATACAAAACAAGTCAACAGAAGTCAGAAATATTCACTTACCTTTGATGATCTTCATCAGAATGCACTCCCAGGAATCCCAGTTCCACAATAAATGTTTGTTTTGTTCGATAAAGTCCATTATTTATGTCCAAATACCTCCTTTTTGTTTGCGCGTTTAGTTCACAAATCCAAATTCACAAAGCACAGGCCAGACTAAAAGTAAAAAAAATCCATTACAGTCCGTTACAGTTGACATTACATGTCAAACGATGTATAGAATCAATCTTTAGGATGTTTTTAACATAAATCTTCAATAATGTTCCAACCGGAGAATTCCTTTTGTCTTTAGAAATGTAATTGAACGCAGCTAACTCATGGGCGCACGTGAGACTGAGCTCATGGCACTCTGCCAGACCTCTTCCTCAATCAGCTCTTATTCTCTCCTCCTTCACAGTAGAAGCCTGAAACAAGGTTCTAAAGACTTGACATCTAGTGGAAGCCTTAGGAAGTGCAATCGGACCAAATTTTACACAGGATAGGCAACGACTTTAACTTACAAACCTCAGATTTCCCATTTGCTGGTTGGATTTTTTCTCAGGGTTTTTCCTGCCATATGAGTTCTGTTATACTCACAGACAACATTCAAACAGTTTTAGAAACTTCAGAGTGTTTTCTATCCAAATATACTAATAATATGCATATCTTAGCTTCTGGGCCTGAGTAGCAGGCAGTTTACTCTGGGCACCTTATTCATCCAAGCTTCTCAATAATGCCCTCCAGCCATAAGAAGTTAATCTGTGTGTGCCTCTGTGTGTGTGATCAGGGGACAGAGGCTGGAGGAGTCGCTGGAGTACCAGCAGTTTGTTGCGAATGTTGAAGAGGAGGAAGCCTGGATTAACGAGAAGCTGAACCTGGTGGGAAGTGAAGACTACGGGGATACCCTGGCTGCTGTGCAGGGCCTGTTGAAGAAGCATGAGGCGTTTGAGACTGACTTCTCTGTGCACAGGGACAGAGTGAATGACGTGTGTTCCAACGGAGACGAGCTCATCAAGAAGGTAAACACTGACAATACTGTTGTCGTATAGAAAATGATAAAATATCAAATGAATAGCCTTTCCGTCTCTTCATAGGGTACCAGCTAAAATAGTGTTTAAGCAATAGTTCACACACAAAATTTAAAAAATCAACTTTTACAATGATTTTCCACTTACCTTGGCTGTTGTCAATTCACCCACACAGTTAAATGCATATTTTGCTTTGTCCATCCCTCCATTAGAACAACCACCACGTGGACAGCATCTCAGCCAAGATGGCGTCCCTGCGGGGCAAGGTGTCTGAGCTGGAGAGGGCCGCTGCCATGAGAAAAGCCAAGCTGGATGAGAACTCTGCCTTCTTGCAGTTCAACTGGAAGGCTGACGTGGTGGAGTCCTGGATCGGTACGGTTTGAGACCTGAGAAGGGAAGGTTTAGGGGATGAGGCTTCAACATTCTGATGAGACGAGAGCATTGTTTAATTTTTAAGTGTAGCACTGAATTTATACTGTCTGGTTGTTTGTCCAGGTGAGAAGGAGAACAGCCTGAAGACGGATGAGTACGGACGAGATCTCTCCTCTGTGCAGACCTTGCTCACTAAGCAGGTACTGTGTAGCAATATGTAGCTCCCAAATGAGTGATGCTACGGCAGCCATTTTGTGCAAGAAAGCTAGACACGTTCTCCTATGCCTCATGTTCCCCCTTCGGGTCCACAGGAGACGTTTGACGCAGGGCTGCAGGCCTTCCAGCAGGAGGGTATCACCAACATCACAGCCCTCAAGGACCAGCTGCTGGCGGCCAAGCACGTCCAGTCCAAGGCCATCGAGACGCGCCACGCTGCCCTCATGAAGCGCTGGAACCAGCTTCTCGACAACTCGCAGGCCCGCAAGAAGAAACTGCTGGAGGCCCAGGAGCACTTCAGGAAGGTATGTAAAGACTATGATGACGGATAATTGTCATTTAGCTTACGATGAGGATATCATGACTACTGTTCATAGATATCATCGTTGTTGATGTTCATATTTTGAACCGGAATATCAGACTATCCTTCACCTACTAAGTCAAAAACCTTAGTGGATGTGGACCTCTTACCTCCATCGATTCCATCTTGCTTCTGTCTCCAGGTGGAAGACCTGTTCCTGACCTTTGCCAAGAAGGCGTCGGCCTTCAACAGCTGGTTTGAGAATGCTGAGGAGGACTTGACAGATCCGGTGCGCTGCAACTCGCTGGAGGAGATCCGGGCGCTGCGCGACGCCCACGAGGCCTTCCGCTCATCGCTGAGCTCGGCGCAGGCCGACTTCAACCAGCTGGCCGAGCTGGACCGGCAGATCAAGAGCTACCAGGTGGTGTCCAACCCCTACACCTGGTTCACCATGGAGGCCCTGGAAGAGACCTGGAGGAACCTGCAGAAGATCATCAAGGTTAGAAGGGAGAAGAGGGGGGAGGTAGCATGGTCCCAGATTTGTTTGTGCTGTATTACTAACCAATTGGCATGACAACGACCATATGAATTGGCTATACAGCACGAATGTATCTGAGGAGAAGGCTTGGTGAGGAGGACATGCACATCTCAAATGTTGTCCTATTCCACACTAATGGTCTACTTATGTCCAGAACCAATGAGGGCCGATGTCTTGGTCTGCATCATGTCTAGAAAGCACTTCATACATACATCTCCATCCCTCTCTGTCTGTATAGGAACGAGAGCTGGAGCTGCAGAAGGAGCAGAGGAGGCAGGAGGAGAATGACAAGCTGCGGCAGGAGTTTGCGCAGCACGCCAATGCATTCCACCAGTGGCTGCAGGAGACCAGGTAGGGCTTGGATCTGTTGTGCTAGGAAGACAGTGCACTCACAGAACTCCCTTAATCAATATTCATTTTGGCAATTTAATAGATAGGAATCGAATACAATTTATAGGAATAGAATGGGGACATTTCCAAGGCCTTGTGGCTGTTTAAATAATGTAGTTTAAGTTCATTGAATAACGTCACCTGCATGAATAGCATTGAGATGTCTTTAAATGTTGCATGCATCATTCTTTAGATTCTCTTTCAACAATGATAAATCAATGGAGCTACCTGGAATTTAAAAGTGCCTGCTGCTCAGAAATCTGCCTCCTGTCTCTCTCTGCCACCATGTTCTCAGCCATAGAGAACAGGAAGCTGCTATTCATCGGAGCGCAACGTGAAGTGTTGCAGATAAATGTTTGTTTTTGAAACTGACATGATTCTTTACAGTTTCTCTATTCTACACCTTGCATTTATATCTGCAATGCTCTGAATGTTGCTCCTCACTGAATTGGCCCCAGGCAACGCATTCTTAGTGTATCATATATTCTGTAGATTTTGGGGGGTGGGTGGGGGAGCGCTGATACGACTTTTACACAACCGCACAAGTGGTCTGTGAACGTTTAGAAATGAAAATGGGATCATACTGCAGATGCCCCTGTGCTCCCACTATTTCTGTGCCTGTGTCTGTATATGTTTGTTTAGGGGGGGGATGATGGAGTGACCATTTTGTCCCTGCCTTGTATTTCTAACCGTTGTCTCTCTCTCTCTTTTCCCGTCCCACCCCCTCCCCCTTTCCTCTCCCTCTCTCTTGCTGCTACCTCGCTGATGCTTGGATAACTTTGCTAATCAGGACATATCTTCTGGATGGGTTAATATCACATTTTACTATCTCTCAGTTGGGGCTGGGACGATACTAGTATCGCGGCAAGGGAAGAAAACACAAAGCGGATTTAATTTTAGGATAACATCCCTAATGTTGGAAACAGCATCATTATGTTTGTTATTCAGAGTCACATTTATTTATTTTCCAAGATATAGCACACATTTGACATACAGCAGGTTATGGGACCAAAGAGTTTAGTCTGCTTCGTCTTTTCTTTGTCATTGAATTGTTGCGATACTGCCCTACTGTGTTTGTGTGTCTGACTGTGTGAATGGGGTCAAATCAACGAGGGTTGATTGGAGTGACATTGTTTTGGACCAAGGTCGGTGGGGGGGACATTGTTGTCAGGTCGGTGGCAAGATGTTGCATAACATAGAACCACCAGGTAGGTAGGTAGGTAGGTAGGTATCTGTGTCAAATAAAGGTAAAACTGGACCAGGTATCACTATGTTCAAGGGAATCCAAGTTGTATTTTGTAATATTACTGTGTTTCTGTAAGCTTTTTTTCCCCCTTTTGACAGTTTTTATTGTATAATTTCCCTTTTGTTTGTCTCTAATTTCTCTCTTTCTGTTGGTATTTACTTTATTTTCATCCTTCCCTCCCTCCCTTTCTAAATAGCATAGCTTATCGACGGGTTGTCCGTGTCATTCAATATGAAGTCGGTGATGATCTTTCCGGAAGGTCTTTTCCTTTTTCTCATGGTTTTACGTTCCATATATCCCTCACTCGCCTTTCCTTCACCCTTCATTACTTCATCACGCCCTCTGGGTTGCGTGTCTTCATATACTTCTATAATCCACCATTTGAGATCGGTTTGCTCAGTTACATCTCTACTAACGTCACCCCAATGTAGCTTCCTGAAACTAAGATCAACCTCATGATTGGTCTGGATGAGTCTGGCAACATTGAGCACTGTTTTAAAGGAGTGAAAAGTCTTCACTTTCATCTTTTGGGGATATTTCTTTCACCAAATTTAGGGTTGGACACTACTTGAAATTTCTATATTTTTGTTGTTGAAAGTGTTAGACTAATTCACAACTGATTTAGGGTTAAAATGCAGTTTCCTGCCCTTTACACAGTAGTCCTAACCTTGCATGGTATAGGTTACCATGGCTATGAGTTTACTTCTTTGGCATGCATTGGGAGGGTGGTGTTGCTCTGAACATTTTGAGTGATGGAAAGTTCTTTTTGTGTGTTTTGTACTTCTGTTTCCCCTTTTTTTATTCACCAAATGTTCCTTGAAATATTCCCAAAAATATTGAGGTTTCAGAAAAATCTTTACTTTGCTTCTTTACAAAAAATAATTGGTTGGATTTCAATTAGTGCATTTCAAGATTTGTTTAGAATCTCGACACACCTCTAGTATATTCAAATATATGAAATGGATCTTATGAAAATGAATTTTACGGTAGGAATGGTTGGATCTAAGGGGTCCTACAAGTAGATCGGTGTGGGTGCAGACTCTGAGACTGTGTGCGGGTGTGACTGACTGGCATGTTGTCTATCCCAATATTTGATCATCCTTTCAAGATCCTCTCCCCTGACACTTGTGTGTATGCATCTAGGTCCTGCATGGTAGAAGAATCCGGAACCTTGGAATCACAACTTGAGGCAACCAAGGTAAGAAAGAATCCCTCATCATTTATGCTATAGACCAGGGTTTCACAACCCTCTCCTCAGGCCCCACCAGCTGTTTTACATTTTTTTTTACCCTAAACTAGCACCCCTGATTGAGTTAGTCAAAGGCTTCGTGATTAGTTGACTAATAGAATCAGGTGTGCCAGTTTAGCGTTAAAATAAACATTTGAAACGTATGGGGGGGGCCTGAGGAGACCATCTTGGCTATTTCAAATCAAATAAAAATGTATTTGTCACATGCAACAAATACAACGGGTGTAGACTTCACCGTGAAATGGTTTCTTACGGGCCCTTCCAAATAATGCAGAATTTAAAAAAATTATACTAATTTAAAATAATATCAGGAGGAGTAAAATACGCAGGTCAACATTCACAAGGCCGCAGAGCCAGACGGATTACCAGGACGTGTACTACGAGCATGCGCTGACCAACTGGCAAGTGTCTTCACTAACATTTTCAACTTCTCCCTGCCTGAGTCTGTAATACCAGCATGTTTCAAGCAGACCACCATAGTGTTCTTGTGCACAGGGACTAAGGTAACCTCTCTAAATGACTACCGAACCGTAGCACGTCTATAGCCATGAAATGCTTTGAAAGGCTGGTCATGGCTCACATCAACACCATTATCTCAGAAACCCTAGACCCACTCCAATTTGTATACCGCACCAACAGATCCTCAGATGATGCAATCTCTATTGCACTCCACACTGCTCTTTCACACCTGGACAAAAGGAACACCTACATGAGAATGCGGTTCATTGACTACAGCTCAGCGTTCAACACCATAGTGCCTTCAAAGCTCATCATTAAGCTAAGGACCCTGGGACTAAATACCTCCCTCTGCAACTGGTTCCTGGACTTCCTGATAGGCTGCCCCCAGGTGGTAAGGGTAGGTAGCAACACATCTGCCACACTGATCCTCAACACAGGGGCCCCTCGGGTGCGTGCTCAGCCCCCTCCTGTACTCCCTGTTCACTCTTGACTGCACGGCCAGGCACAACTCCAACACCATTAAGTTTGCCGATGACACAACAGTGGTAGGCCTGATCACAGACAATGATGAGCCAGCCTATAGGGAGGTGGTCAGAGACCTGACCGTGTGGTGCAAGGACAACAACCTCCCTCAACGTGATCAAGACAAAACCGATGATTGTGGACTACAGGAAAAGGAGGACCGAGCACGCCCCCATACTCATCAATGGAGCTGTAGTGGAGCAGGTTGAGAGCTTCAAGTTCCTTGACGTCCACATCAACAAACTAACATGGTCCAAGCACACCAAGACAGTCATGAAGAGGGCACGATAAAATCTATTCCCCCTCAGGAGACTGGAAAGATTTGGCATGAGTCCTTAGATCCTCAAAAGGTTTTTACAGCTGCACCATCGAGAGCATCCTGACTGGTTGCATCACTGCCTGGTATGGCAACTGCTCGGCCTCCGACCGCAAGGCACAACAGAGGGTAGTGCGTATTGCCCAGTACATCACTGGAGCCAAGCTTTCTGCCATCCAAGACTGCAATACCAGGCAGTGTCTGAGGAAGGCCCTAAAAATGGTCAAATACTCCAGCCACCCTAGTCATAGACTGTTCTCTCTGCTACGCACAGCAAACAGTACCGGAGCGCCAAGTCTAGGTCCAAAAGGCTCCTATAGCTTCTACCCCCAAGCCATAAGACTCCCGAACAGCTAATCAAATGGCTACACAGACTATTTGCATTGCCCCCCCACAACACTGCTGCTACTCTTATCTATGCATAGTCACTTTAACTCTACCTACATGTACATATTACATCGACACCGGTGCCCCCGCACATTTACATTGACTCTTCTTATTTCTTTTTTTTTTTAGATATTTTCTTAACTGCGTTGTTGGTTAAGGGCTTGTAAGCAAGCATTTCACTCTAGGTCTACACCTGTTGTATTCGGCACATGTGACAAATAACATTTGATTTGATATACACAGCAAGTACCAATTATATTTCAGCTGTATTGACTACTTTTGTAATTGCATACCCTCACCCTTCTGTGTGCCACTGTCTGTAGCGCAAGCACCAGGAGATCCGGGCAATGCGTAGCCAGCTGAAGAAGATTGAGGACCTGGGCGCGGCCATGGAGGAGGCTCTGATCCTGGACAACAAGTACACAGAACACAGCACGGTGGGCCTGGCCCAGCAGTGGGACCAGCTAGACCAACTGGGCATGAGGATGCAGCACAACCTGGAGCAGCAGATCCAGGCCAGGTGAGAGAGACACACGCATACAGTAACTCACAAGCAGTGAACATATTTCCTAATCCTGTCGAATCTCTCTTCCACCATAGGAACACCACTGGAGTGACAGAGGATGCCCTGAAGGAGTTCAGCATGATGTTCAAGTGAGTGGCGGCGATTTTAATACGATGTTCAAGTGAGTGGCGGCCATTTTAACACGATGTTCAAGTGAGTGGCGGCCATTTTACCACGATGTTCAAGTGAGTGGCGGCCATTTTACCACGATGTTCAAGTGAGTGGCGGCCATTTTACCACGATGTTCAAGTGAGTGGCGGCCATTTTAACACGATGTTGAAGTGAGCGGCGGCCATTTTAACACGATGTTGAAGTGAGCGGCGGCCATTTTAACACGATGTTGAAGTGAGCGGCGGCCATTTTAACACGATGTTGAAGTGAGCGGCGGCCATTTTAACACGGTGTTGAAGTGAGCGGCGGCCATTTTAACACGATGTTGAAGTGAGCGGCGGCCATTTTAACACGGTGTTGAAGTGAGTGGCGGCCATTTTAACACGATCAAGTGAGTGGCGGCCATTTTAACACGGCGTTCAAATGAGTGGGGGCCATTTTAACACGATCAAGTGAGTGGGGGCCATTTTAACACGATCAAGTGAGTGGCGGCCATTTTACCACGATGTTGAAGTGAGCGGCGGTCATTTTAACACGATGTTGAAGTGAGCGGCGGCCATTTTAACACGGTGTTGAAGTGAGCGGCGGCCATTTTAACACGGTGTTGAAGTGAGCGGCGGCCATTTTAACACGATCAAGTGAGTGGCGGCCATTTTAACACAGCGTTCAAGTGAGTGGGGGCCATTTTAACACGATCAAGTGAGTGGCGGCCATTTTAACACGGCGTTCAAGTGAGTGGAGGCCATTTTCACCATACCTTTTAGTCATACCAAGTAGTTGCTTAAAGTAAAGATACTCCCAATAATATCAGCCATGTTCTCTTTGCTCCCAGGCACTTTGACAAAGAGAAGTCTGGCCGTCTGAACCACCAGGAGTTCAAGTCGTGTCTGCGCTCACTGGGTTACGACCTGCCCATGGTGGAGGAGGGAGAGCCAGACCCAGAGTTTGAGTCCATCCTCGACACTGTCGACCCCAACAGGTCAGCAACCCCAGCTCTTCTCACTCATCTCTACTTGGGGTTTTCGATCAGTAGTTTGAGCAAAGCCAACATTCACAAGAATATGATTTTATTCAGAATGGGTGTGTCTTGTTGCCTAATTTTCTTCTATTCTTGAGTTTTTTGCTTTATTATGGGTAACTGATTTAATTTTGTGTTTTCCAGGGATGGCAACGTGTCCTTGCAGGAGTACATGGCCTTCATGATCAGCCGCGAGACAGAGAACGTCAAGTCCAGCGAGGAGATTGAGAGCGCCTTCCGAGCCCTCAGCGTCGATGCCAAGCCCTACGTTACCAAGGAGGAGCTCTACCAGGTACTTACAGTTCGGTCTTCCCTCCTTCACTTTCTGGCTCTGTCATAGTGCTTATAGAAATGAGTATTAAATAGTACCAGCATTTGAGTATGAGCTTCAGCCATAAGTTGCGCATTTATGTCTCTTAAATAACTTAGCAAAACTTAAGGTTAAAACCTCATACCTGACCATCTCTTCTCCTCTTCATTCAGAATCTGTCCAAGGAACAGGCAGACTACTGCATCTCGCACATGAAGCCCTACCTAGACAGCAAGGGCCGGGAAATGCCCTCGGCCTTCGACTTTGTCGAATTCACCCGCTCACTTTTTGTCAACTGATCCCTTGCCTGCCAGTGACCAATCGGGATGCGTTTGTCACGCACACATGCTGAAACTGCATGATTCTGACACTAGAATACTCCATAGTTATCAGTACCTATATATATATATCTCACTCTTTGTGCTTCACTGTCAATAGCCTAGTGTTTGCGTTTGAATGTTTTAGCTGTTTTAGTGCTTTCGCTGGATTTAAGAACCTATAGATATGGTATGCTGTAACATCACAATAAGGACTGCGGTGTGCTTTAATAAACGCTACTGGTTAGAACTGGAAATGTTTTCTGTGCCTTTATTACATGTTTTCAATACACACGAAAGTCTTAATAACCAGTTCAGTACCTACTGAGTAATATTTGATGTTTCACGATAACAAATCCATCTAAAATAATATGGCACGAAAACCCACGTTCTTCTACCTATATACATCCACATATGTCAGCAACCTTGCACGGAGACGACCCTGTTATTCTGTAATTTCATTGGCCCTCTCCTTCCTGCCTCGACTCACTCTGCCACCTCATTAGCTAGTTGCTCCAGCTTGGTAGTCTCTCGGGGCCCCTGTTCCGTCAGCTCCGTGCTCAGGTGCCAGATGTTGACGGAGCCGTCGGCGTTGCCCACCGCTAGGAGGTCTTTCCGTCTGGGGTTGAACTCCAGGCAGTAGACTGGTTGGCCACCCGTCAGCTGGTCGAGGGTGGCTGCTGGTCTCAGGGACTTCCTGCCCAGATCAAATATCTGCACCAGACCTGGGAAGAGAGAAGGTTGTGGGCTTTTAAACTTGGGTGTTTAGTGAAAAACTGAAGGTTAACTGATGAACTGGTGAGTTAACTTTACATCAAGATGTGCCATTGTTTTTAGGGGCGGCAGGGTAGCCTAGTGGTTAGAGCGTTGGACTAGTAACTGGAAGGTTGCAAGTTCAAACCCCCAAGCTGACAAGGTACAAATCTGTTCTGCCCCTGAACAGGCAGTTAACCCACTGTTCCTAGGCCGTCATTGAAAATAAGAATTTGTTCTTAACTGACTTGCCTGGTTAAATAAAGGTAAAACATTTTTTTTTTAAATTAGCGGTTAGGGACTGTTTCAGACTTGATATGGACTTACCGTAAGTCTGAATGGGGGGGCCCCTTAATGATTTTCAATATATTAACTCTGGCTCAAGTCACACCATTTATAGTGAAGTTCTGTGAACCAATTGAGAATGAGCTGAAATGGAGCATACCTTGTCCTGTGGCTGCAGCAAAGAGGAGGGGCCTTGTTGGTGACCAGCGTACCCCGAACACATATGAGTCGGACACCCGCAGCGAGAGCAGCGGATCAGGCTGCAGCAGAGAGTGAAGATGGGCCAGGCCGTCGGTCCCCACACTGACAAACAGGTTCCTTAGACACGAAATGGGAGACAACTAGATCATAACTTTGATTCATTGACAGAATATGGTACTATAAAGCATTTTACAGCTGTAGAGTTCAAAACTTATTGCGAGATGCAAGTTAGCTACACGCTTCCAAATGTACTATAGGAACAGGGCAAACTGTTTAACAAACAGGTAAACATGAATATCACTGGTTCGTTTTGGAATCAAAACACAGTATAATGACAGTTCCGAATAAAAAAAATGTTCAGTTCAATTCTCTTATTTTTGTAAGTCTTAAACCATAGTCTCAAGCATTCAGTCTGGTTAATTTCTCACTAAAACCACCTTCAGGCCTGACCTGAACCATGGGGAAGATCTCATTTGCACTCCTCGCATCATCTCTTTCTCAAACCCCATTGGAGGTCATAGGGGAGGGACCTCTGGCTTTCTCATTCAAAGGGATGTGAGAAGTATGCAATTGATCTTCCCACCAATGTCTCTCTCACCTATGGAAAGGGGAGCAGTGCAAGGAGTGGACAGGGCCTCCTCGGGGGCTGAAGGAGAACTGGGCTGGGGCACGCAGAGTCACACTCTCTCCATCGGGAGGTGCTGCCGCCAGCGTCTGGGCTGAGAAAGAGCACTTAAGGACCAGACCGCTTTCGGAGCCCACCAGGAATGTGTCCAAGTCCCAGGGGGACAGGGCCAGGGAGGTGACCCCCACATTGCTGCTCCCTCTGTTCTGTAGCAGACAGGCAGGTACCATTACAAGAACAACATCAGAAGGAGAGTTTTTAAGGTTTAAGAAAATCTCTATAGATAAATGTCTGTTTCAGACAATTTTGTTAATAACACAATCATATTTAATCTATTAATCACACGTTTTCAAGGTCTGTAAATCACCACGTTGGGCCCTGTATCCCGAGTCTCACCTTGCTCAGTGCACTGTTGTGAGGCACCTGCTGTCTGATGAGGGCAAAGCCGGCACTGAGCACCAGCCTCCCCTCGTCTGAGTCCACTGTCCACAGCAGCACCCTGCCCCCAGAACCAGCACTCAGCACCACCATCTCCCCTCGCCTTGGTCCAGGGACCCAGGCTACCTGAAAACACACTTGTTCAAACCGCTGTCATGTTTATTACGACTTGCAACTGAAAGTGTGTGTTTCTTATTGGACAAGTCCAGGTTGTCCCTCAATTTCAATCCCCTGTCTTCTGTTTGGTCCCTATTGAACACAACCCTGCTATGAAAAATCTTACTGTCATCATCCCATAAAGATTCTCACCACTATGTGATATTCATGTGGTTTATTAGTAATATACAAGGGACCTACAGTACATAGGGACTGTGTACAAATTACACCATGAGAATAACCAATACTAGATAAAGCGTTTACCATCAGTTAACGTGTCCACCTGAATGAAGGTGTATTTTAGTGCCATAGGAGGCAGTATGAAGCATCTATACCTGGTAGACTGGCTCTCGGTGAGTGTCAGTCGACATTCCTGTCTGCGCCAAAATTAGGTCCTGTGTCCTGTTTGTGTCCCAGACCACTACCTCTCCACTGTAAAGACCCCCTGTGGCGTTGGGTAGATGGTGAGAGAAGTAAGGAGTGAGCTACACAGGACAGTTGTATGTATGTACTAAGATCAGTTGGTGATCAAACCACTGGTGGAAGCAATATGGAAGTGCATACCAGCTATGAGAGAGGGTTGAGAGGGGTGGAAGGACAGAGACATGACTGGCCTGGCCACATCTATGACCATGTCTGGTCGTTTGGGGTTCAGGCCTCTGCGGTCCAGGTTCCAGGTGCACACACAGGACTTCTCTGTGCTCCAGTCTCCGTCATCAACACTGAGACAGATAGATCACTGTTCACCTCAAGTTCTGGCTATACAACAACGATGTTGGCAAACATGATGGAAAATAAATGTGAAGTTTGAACATACCGACCGAAGGCGCAGGCGATTACTGAACCTGTGCAACTCCAGGATATGCTGGTAACTTGAAGACCCTTCTCCTGGGCACTGGGGTGCTGGAGACAATGTATGCATGAAACCTACACATAAACACATTTTAGAATTGACAATTCAACAGGGGGAAATGCACACAAAAAAATGGTCCAATATCAAATACAATTTGATTTGTCATATGCGCAGAATAGAACACCTTACCGTAAAATGCTTACTTACAAGCCGTTAAACAACAAGGCAGTTTTAATAAAGAGTTAAGAAAATATTTATTAAATAAAAATAGTTTAATATTTTTTTTACATGGAAATAATGCACACTGAGATATTGTACATTTTGTTAGTGTGTTACTTATACTATTCTCACCGTTCCGTTCTGATCCTCCCAATTCACATCGAACCCATCAAACGCATGACTCTTGGCGTTGCTGGCCAACTCCTTGACAACCATGTCCTCCACTCGATGCAGGAAGTCCCTCAGCCCGGGAGACTCTGGTCGGTGCTCACCTTTAGGGGGGAGTTGGTATATGAGGTGGTCTTGTGGTTCCGTCTGGGTGCCATTATCTGCATTAAGCAGGGGCTGTATTTCAGCCTCAGCTGTGTGTACGGGCCGGGTTTGACAACCTCTCTGAAAAGCCAACAGACATAGCCTATTTGGATTATATTAGGCCTATATAACACGTTAAAACATGCCCATAACTGGCTTGATGATTGTGTGTCAGTAATTCCACCAACTGTTGATGAGAACCCCACTTTTGTGTACCTTGTCATTATTCAACTAGCTACTAGTATGTTTAGAAATGTGTTGGGCTTCACAACAACGCTGAAAATGACACGTTGGACAATGCACGTGGTCAGCCCACCACCAACACTGATCAGGATGTGTCGACTGTTGCTCCAGACCATCATCGCTAACTAGCTAAATATTTTGGCTAGCTAAAAGAAGGCTTGATTGGCAGATTCAGGAGCTTTAGCAATATTCGACACTGGTAGTATTCATGTGTCTGATCTTTTCAGGGCCTATAGCCTTGTCATATATGGCCAGGTAAGTAAACGTACACGAAATCGTTAGCTAGCTAAACAAAAAAATCAGCTAGCATGCCATAGCAAACCTCTGATGCTAGCTAACTAGGTTGTCAACAGAACATACCGATTCCTGTGCAAACTGTTGCGATTTCCTCCACAGCGACTCAACGCCCAAGGCATCCAGAGTTTCATCCGTGAACATGACTACTGTGCCTCATAGACGTACCTGTCTAGCTGGAAGCACATTAATAATATCCCCATACGGATTTACATATCAGTGAACTTAATTGTGTCTATTCAACACCAACAGACATGTTTAGAGATGGATTTACTTCCGTTTACCGCTGCTTCCTTGGAAACACTTCGACGATGGGACCAATCCGTTTTTTTCTAAGCACCATGCGCATTCCCCTCATTGGTCCGGGGTCGTCATTTTGGCCATTTGAATACTTTTACAATGCACCCACCCTTCTTCCTTGCCTTGAAGTAATCGGTGATCTGATTGGTGAAAGCAATAACTTGTTTGGTATTACAAATGGGTAACAAGGAGTGCCACGCAGGCTAGGTCTAACCTGGTGCAAGAATGTCAACAGGGGCACTGTCTGAGACAGTTCATATTATTTCTCAAGCATTTGTGGTAGAATTCTAGCCTGCCAACCAGGGGAAGGGCAGGTTTTATTTGAAGTATTTGGAATATACAGAATGCATTTGTGAGTTGACCAAGTCAGTGGTCCCATTGAATATGAATGACCCATCCAGCATTCAATCATAGGGGATTTACACACAAAAAAATACTTGATTTAAGTTAAGGTGAGCAACTGACTAGCTGTTGTGACTATAGAACAATGGATGACCTTGAAAAATCAAATGATCAGTAGAAGGCTCTCCAGACAGTAACAATTGTTTCCCCATCAGCTTAAATTAGATACCCCCACAACACACATTGTGTCAAAACAGTTCAGAAACTACCCCAAACACTTGTGTATACATTTATTGTAACAAAGCAACTGGTACACTTAAAATGTTAATGTGAACAGTTTCCAGTGGAAAAGGTGGAGATCACTAGTATATCCCTTGAGATTCTATAGGGTCTCTACTTTCTCTTAAATAACCTGCTAATTAGCCAAGTTCAAAATTACAAGAGGACTTTTTTTGGGTTTTGTTTTTATTAAAAATGTCATTTTCAAACCTCATGGGTGTCTGTAAAACATTACAATGAAAAGTCAATCAACATAAACCCAAATGTTGAGGTGTCAAATGCCCACTTACCCCACCAAACCCCATTTAACTGTCTACAATAATAACCGTGTCATACCAAGATATCAACCCCAAAACATTTACAATCGCTGACAGGAACAAGCCGGTGCTTTCCGTTAGTACAACGCATGACGAAGAAAATGTGTCAACTCCAGAAGACCCCCCCCCCCCAAACTCTGCATTAAAGAAAATGTATAAAATAAAAACGTGGCCAGGGATGCTAAGTTATCACTGCACCATTGCTTATCTTTATTCAACTCACAAGTTAACAGAAACCTTATTTATCATACATATAAATTGCTAGTCGACTTTATTTTAGTCTAAGATGACGTGCAGAATGCCTGTACTTTTATTGGTCTTCATGGACATGTGTAGTAGTTTTATGACACGCGAGACGGCAGAGTTTTCTGATCTGGGAATTTACTCGTCTTCAGACATGGTATGGACAGGCGGAAGCTTGTGGAACAGGAGACAGAGCACAAAATAATACAAAAATAAAATGAAAAACAAAGCTTCTTGCTCCCAAGCATTGAAGGATGATTAGAAGGAAAGAATGGGCAAAGGTATAGGTTGGAATATGTCCTTTTCTGCCTTAATCATCCTCACCGTCATCCTGTAGAAAAGAGATACACATTTAACCCCATGCCCGGAGACTAACATTTCAGACAAGTGGCAGTCAACCAACAACTGTTTTTATAACGTTGACAATATTGTCCAAACAAGACCGGAGTGAATGACCTCTACCATACCTCTCCTTCTCCTTCCTCATCGTCATCTTCCTCTCCTTCATCCTCATCCCCTTCCTCATCGATGTCCTCCAAGCCCTCTTCCTCATCTTCCTCACCTTCCCCTTCCTCATCATCCATGTCAGGGACCTTGACGAGTTGAGATTTTATATGAATAAGAGTTCCCAAACATAATGCCAGCATGAGACGATTTACAGTCCAGAATCTAGGAATCCAGAAGAGATGTCTAGGTGGCTGGATATGGTTGTCATGCTCCGTAGAACACTTCTGAAAGTGTCCCCGGAACACCCTTTAGAAAAATCTCACAGAATTCACCTTTTACAGAGCCACTTTGGTCTGACCCTATTGCCAAGATATTTTGGATAATTGTAAGAAACATGCAGAATACTCTACCAGAGTAAGACGGTGCTGGCACCAATTCAAAAATGTTTAGCACACCATGGGCAGTCAACAAAGAACTATGGACAATAAGCATGAAATCGTACCAGGTAATACTGCAATGGGTTTGGCCAGATGTCATCCTTAACGACTTCTCCTAGTTCGTCTGCCCCAGCGTCAGAGTGATCTGTGAACCAGGTGAAGAAGCTCTCTGGTTCTTCATGTTGCCTCTTCTTGCCAGCCTTGTTCGGCGTTTGGCCGGCACGCTTTGTCAGGTCCTGTGATTGGGGACAAATGAATAAAAACACAAAAACAGCAACGCCACGCATTTTGCATCCAGCATGACGTCACAAGACAGGACGTGAAATATATATATATAAAAAAAGACTACATATAAGACACACTAAAAATGTAGGTGTAAACATACCTTTCCAGTCTTCCATTTGATTTCAGTTGACTTTGAAGATGGATCCCCACTTTCATTCAAGTGAAACTCTTTGGAGAGGATTTTGTTCTCAAAGTACGGGTTCTCATCGAAGTACTGGGGGAAAAAACAATCTGGTTAATTTACGCGCCATTTAGTTTGAAATGCACGATCAAAAAAAAGATATAAATACTTACAAAATCTATTCTGTAACCCGACTTGATGTCCTCAAACTCAGTCACCTCCACTCTGGTAAGGTAATGAAGTGCCTCCTCATCCTCTTCACCAAGAAGGGCTGAAACTGAAAACAAGAACACATTTACATAGAAATTTTGTCACCGAACAACAGTTTGCATATCAACCCCTTAAATCAGACAGATGGAAACATTTGTCACGTGCAGAATCCCACCATGTACAATAAGTGTACAATTCCTCAAGAAAAGAACACAAACCAGTAAAATAAGAGCATGATATCTGAACTTACCTTGTGGGTGGTTAACAAATGTAGTGACCCAGAAGTTGGGGATTTTAGCTATGAGGTCTGACCGCTTCTGGAAGAACGGCTGGCGTAACTTATTGTACTTCTGCTCTACTTTTAAAATCTCCTCACTGGCCTGTTCGTTCAATCTAGAGGGAAGAGAATTGTGCAACACAATTGGATGAGATGGATATGGTAAAAGGTCCGTCTTATAAACCACAGAAGTTCCAGGATAGTTAACTCACCTGTCAATTTCATTTTGTACTTCGTCAATGTGTTCAATAGCTTCTTGTTGCTCTTTTTCTGAAAGAGATTAAAATCGTGTTAATTTACTTGAAATAAATTAATGAAATTGGATGGGCATGTACATGTAGAACATCTTGATGGTAAAAATAAAGACATGGTAAAGAACCAACCAAAGTAAACAACGTATAGTACACGAAGACTTGCGCATTGGGTACCAAAAAGCTAAGCATTCCACCATCTTTTGTAGTAACGATTATCTCTCAAGTAAGTAGCTCTAGCCAAAGTACTCTGATGCAGCTTCCTGCTGTTTCTCAAGGCCGCGTGGTTTGAATGAAGTGGCCGCCGCACGCTGGGGACTGGTTTCACCCCTCAGACAGCCGGTTGGCATAATAGCCGACTATTAGGATCTAACTAGTGCAAAATTTTTGTAGTAATCTATGTCGACCCTAGTGCTGCATTTTGTTAGTTTACAATGGCAAGCAAGTACTTCTACGCGTGGGTGCAAACCGCGATGGCGGAGCAACAATGAATGTTGGGCCTCACGCAAACAAATGTTAGCTTGCTAGCCAACTTAGCTGCCGCATTTGTTAGTCTACTAACTAGCTGGCTATTTCCGAAACAACGTGAAGTTAACAAATCATGTGCAAGGTACTTAACCTTAAGAAGTTACTTTAATTTGGAAGTACACGCGAATTACTCCCAAACCTGCGTGGCACAATGAGCTTGTACAAGGCACAACATGGCCTCCTCCAACGACGTTGTAGCATAGTTGGCTAGCCAGTTAGCAAGTTCTGTTCTCAGTAAGAGTCCTGCAAGAGCCATCACATTTCACCGTTGGCTAAAGCCTCCATCAAATAAGTACATCGTTTTGGACTAACTAAAGAGTGTTCGCTTAACCAAAAGTATACGCCATGGTAACAGTTTTGCAATATAAAACCAATAAATTGCGTTGTATAGGAGGCCGCCATTTCTTACCGGAGGTCTCGTCCGCTCCATCATGATTAGAGTTTTCCTTTCTAACGACTTTCGCCGACGAGGCTGCCATGATTTTCGAACACCGTAGATGTTTGCGTCAGAATATATATTCCCTGTTGTTTAGACTTCTCCTCGGGGAAGAGAAAGGTGAAGTTCCACCTTGAATGGTGGAGAGTGCAAATAAAGCGTGTCGTGAACGAGAGAGGCTTTGCTCATGCACACACTCTCCTCT
Organism: Oncorhynchus masou masou; assembly: GCF_036934945.1. Lineage (NCBI taxonomy): Eukaryota > Metazoa > Chordata > Actinopteri > Salmoniformes > Salmonidae > Oncorhynchus > Oncorhynchus masou. Next base: position 74,702,174 of record NC_088239.1, on the reverse strand, counting down.
TCTCGCGCTCGCCAGAACGCGCACCCCCCCGCCCCCAAACTCCTCCCCCAACAGAACGGGTTCGCGGTGTTGAAATCGAATACTTTAAAAATGCATCCTTCCTTCTTTCCTTGGCGCGATCAAACGATTTCCACTCAAAGTAGTGTTTAAATTTCTCCGGGGCTGCAGTTGGATACTGTAGTCATTGTACAGTGTTTGTAATATAGCAAGCCAACCACCGAGAGAGAACCGCATCTAAAACTAAAATGTTTCTTCATATTTTGATGAATGCGCAGTTGTGTGGTTTTGCTTTGCCCAGCCACAGGCAGCAACTCAAATTTAATCACAAGACAGTCTTTGTGTATTTAGCTCTTTCCTACTGAGCCCTGCACAAGTCACGAGTTCCTGACGAAGGGAGGTAACAAACCGAAGATTGACCAAGTCAAACTAACCTTTACCACGGCTGTGTAACATGGTATAGGTGAACGTGTTTCTTCTGAATATTAGGTTGTGAAAATGCTTTCATTTGAGGAAATAAAATCTTCTTTAGAACATGCAGGACAGTCTCACGTTCTGCAATTTTGGTCTGAACTTTCTGGGGATGACAAAAACACATTTCTGGTTGAGTTGTCTCAGTTGGATTTAAATGAATTGCGCGAGCACTGTGAACGGGCGGCGGAGTCTGCTAAAACTGATCATTCCGCAACAGCCGCAGACCAGCAAATTGAGCCAGTATCTTCAGAATTCATCGGGAGCATTCGGAAGAGTGATCACACCGCCTTAACTGGCTGGGAAAATGAAGGTAGGCTACTGTATTCTCGATATGAGAAAAGTAAACACTCAACTAGCTAATTTGAAGTGAAATCAGGAATTGCCAATAACGAAGTAATCTCCGCCTCAGGATGATCCTGGAGAAAATGTAACCTCTTAAATTCATAGACAGCGATATGGGATGCAAGGATTGACCATCCACGATATAAAAATTATAGTTTTAAGCATGTTTTAAATCTATACAGTTTTTTAAATGTATTTTTTTATACAATGTTTAGAAGCATTACTCCATTACTATTCCATCCAAGCGTTTAGAGAGCGTTGGGTCAGTAACCGAAAGGTTGCCGGTTCGATTCCTCCTGCGGAATAGGTGCAAAATCTGTTGATGTGCCCTTGAGCATGGCACGTAATCCTAATTGCTCCTGTAATTTGCTCTGGATAAGAACGTCTGCTAAATGACTAACACGTCAAATTTGTGAAGCAAGTGTATATTTGTGGGGCTCTGATGCGTTACGACAAGTAAAACAATTATTTACGAAATAAACTTAAGTAAAATATAAACACAATAAAATAACTAATTGTTTGGGCCTTCCTCTGACACCGCCTAGTATATAGGTCCTGGATGGCAGGAAGCTTGGCCCCAGTGATGTACTGGGCCGTAAGCACTACCCTCAATAGCGCCTAAAGGTTGATGCCGAGCAGTTGCCATACAAGGCAGTGATACAACCGGTCAGGATGCTCTGGATGGTGCAGCTGGATATTTTTTTTGAATGATTTGGGGACCCATGCCAAATCTTTTCACTCTCCTCAGGGGGAAAAGGTGTTGTCGTGCCCTCTTCACAACTGTCTTGGTGTGTTTAAACCATGATAGTTTGTTGGTGATGTGAACTTTAAACTTTTGACCCGCTCCACTAAAGCCCCGTTGATGTGAATGGGGGCGTGTTTGGTCCTCCTTTTCCCGTTGTCCACGATCAGCTCCTTTGTCTTGCTCACGTTGAGGGAGGGTTTGTTGTCCTGGCACCACACTGCCAGGTCTCTGGCCTCCTCCCTATAGGCTGTCTCATCGTTGTCGGTGATCAGGCCAACCACTGTTGTGTTGTCAGCAAACTTAATGATGGTGTTAGTCGTGCTTGGCCATGCAGTCATGGGTGAACAGGGATTACAGGAGGGGACTAAGCATACACCCCTGAGGCATTTCTAAGTTATATTCTTCAAGAATCAATGGGTAATGTTACTTATAAATCCCAACATTTATTTAGCAATTGCAGATTGCCCCTTTTTAAATATATATTTTTTTAAATAATTGAGTGACTCAACTTTTCTGCACTTGGAATTGTCGCGACTTGTGTAAAATATGAGAAGTATCTAATGCTCCTGTAACCAAATTTCAACATATTTTTTAGAATATGCCTTTATTTTCTGCAAAATCCCACTGTAAGTAAGTTTATAGCCTACTGCTCAAAGAGGGTAGCCTCATGAACCACCCTGATCTCACAAACTTACATATGCGAGATCAGGATGGTTCCTATAAGACTACAAAGAGGGGTGGGCTATCATCTGATCATAGCGAATGTCATTATCTAAATCCAATAGCTAGTAAGCTACACTGTTGAAACAATTCCAACTAGTCTTTACTTGTGATTGGAGTTCATTCTGCTGCTGACATCTGCCTCTTAGGCTTACTAGCAAACAGTCGAATTGAAGCCTTCCCTTGCAACTCAAAAGGAAGCCATTTCTACACTGCCGTTCAGAGCTGGTTCCTTCCCACTGGGCACACGTCAATTCAACATCTATTCGACGTTGATTAAACGTCGTTGAATTGAAATGGCGTGGAAACAAAATGTATTCAACCAGTGTGTGCCCAGTAGCTTCTGCCTGCAGGACAAGTGTAGGTGCCAGCACTCATGGGGTCAGTGAAGTGGGGGAGGGGGAATATTCCAAGAAATTAGCTAGTTTGATGGGAAATTCATTTAAATAACAAGAGAGAAAATAATTTAAAAATGTAATGATTAAAACACTCTCATAGGAGGGCAAGGGGGCAGGTGCTCAGGCACCCTTAGACCTCTATCTGTGTATGTGCCTGGGTCCCACTGTCATTTGAATGTATGGCAATTACACTTACATTTTGATCAAGCATAGGTCAGGGATTGGTAATGGTAAATGAGGACTGTCAGGCCACTGTAATGCACCAACATAGTAGCTTACTCTATAAAACTACAGCAAATGCAAATGTTGATACTAACACCTATTTGGTGAATGTCAGTGTCAACCTTGTTTCATTGGTTTGTCTGAGCTCTGCCATGGTGCTGTAATAATTGTTTTCTTTTCTCTGCTATTGTCCTTTTACAGGGTTTTTGCAAATTTCCCAGAACAGAGTGGCTGTGCTGCTGTTGGCTGGTGGCCAGGGGACCCGTCTTGGGGTTTCATACCCCAAAGGGATGTATAATGTGGGTCTCCCGAGCAGCAAAACTCTGTATCAAATCCAGGCAGAGCGCATCTGCAAAATACAGGAACTGGCGAATGCAAAGCATGGATCAAAGTGCACAGTACCATGGTGAGATCTCATGGCGGTCAATTGACTGCTCTCATTTTATGAGCTGGCACAATTTCAATTCAGTGCAATATGTGCAGAATCAGATTCATTTCCAAACACATGATCAAAACAAAATAAAAAAAACTGCAGATCACACAATACTACACTGCTCAAAAAAATAAAGGGAACACTAAAATAACACATCCTAGATCTGAATGAATGAAATATTCTTATTGGGCTGATCCAACTTTGATGTAATGTCCTTAAAACAAGTAAAACTGAGGCTCAGTAGTGTGTGTGTCACCTCCACGTGCCTGTATGACCTCCCTACAACGCCTGGGCATGCTCCTGATGAGGTGGCGGATGGTCTCCTGAGGGATCTCCTCCCAGACCTGGACTAAAGCATCCGCCAACTCCTGGACAGTCTGTGGTGCAACGTGGCGTTGCTGGATGGAGCGAGACATGATGTCCCAGATGTGCTCAATTGGATTTAGGTCTGGGGAACGGGCGGGCCAGTCCATAGCGTCAATGCCTTCCTCTTGCAGGAACTGCTGACACACTCCAGCCACATGAGGTCGAGCATTGTCTTGCATTAGGAGGAACCCAGGGCCAACCGCACCAGCATATGGTTCTGAGGATCTCATCTCGGTACCTAATGGCAGTCAGGCTACCTCTGGCGAGCACATGGAGGGCTGTGCGGCTCCCCAAAGAAATGCCACCCCACACCATGACTAACCCAACGCCAAACCGTTCATGCTGGAGGATGTTGCAGGCAGCAGAACGTTCTCCACGGCGTCTCCAGACTGTCACATGTGCTCAGTGTGAACCTGCTTTCATCTGTGAAGAGCACAGGGCGTCAGTGGCGAATTTGCCAATCTTTGTGTTCTCTGGCAAATGCCAAACGTCCTGCACGTTGTTGGGCTGTAAGCACAACCCCCACCTGTGGACGTCGGGCCCTCATACCACCCTCATGGAGTCTGTTTCTGACCGTTTGAGCAGACATATGCACATTTGTGGCCTGCTGGAGGTCATTTTGTAGGGCTCTGGCAGTGCTCCTCCTGCTCCTCCTTGCACAAAGACGGAGGTAGCGGTCCTGCTGCTGGGTTGTTGACCTCCTACGGCCTCCTCCACATCTCCTGATGTACTGGCCTGTCTCCTGGTAGCGCCTCCATGCTCTGGACACTACGCTGACAGACAGAGCAAACCTTCTTGCCACAGCTCGCATTGAAGTGCCATCCTGGATGAGCTGCACTACCTGAGCCACTTGTGTGGGTTGTAGACTCCGTCTCACGCTACCATTAGAGTGAAAGCACCGCCAGCATTCAAAAGTGACCAAAACATCAGCCAGGAAGCATAGGAACTGAGAAGTGGTCTGTGGTCCCCACCTGCTGAACCACTCCTTTATTGGGGGTGTCTTGCTAATTGCCTATAATTTCCACCTGTTGTCTATTCCATTTGCACAACAGCATGTGAAATTTATTGTCAATCAGTGTTGCTTCCGAAGTGGACAGTTTGATTTCACAGAAGTGTGATTGACTTGGAGTTACATTGTGTTGTTTTAAGTGTTCCCATAATTTTTTTGAGCAGTGTATATTTGTAAACTTAAAATTTCTCAATTTGACTGAGCGTTCCTGCTCTCTGACATTGGTTTTCCTCTGTGTGCGCTATGCTACTGTTCTGCCATCATCAGGTACATCATGACCAGTGAGTTTACCCTGGATCCTACCAAGAAGTTCTTCCAGGAGAATAAGTACTTTGGTCTGGATCCCTCTGACGTGGTCATGTTCGAGCAAAGGATGATCCCTGCTGTGACCTTTGATGGAAAAGTCATCCTACAGGACAAAGGGAAGATAGCTATGGCCCCAGGTAAGAAAATGGCATGGAGTTGGTTGGCAGATTAAAGTGAAGTTTTTATTAAAGCAGGAATATGTAACTTTTTGGGCAACCTGACCAAATTCATATAGAAATGTTAGTTACAGATCTGTCATTCTCGTTGAAAGCAAATCTAAGAAGCAGTGGTCTATTTCTATGCTTCTCGTTCTTAATTTTTTTAGTTTTTCATATTTTTACTTTCGGTTTTGTACACCAGTTTCAAACAGCTGAAAATATAATATTTTTGGTTATGGAAAACATTTCATGGCAGTTTAGATGGTATAATGAGTCTCTACTCCCCTCAAACTCAACTCTGGACCCCGAAGCCAGTTCCACTGCATTTTTTTCATTGTTCCCATTTAATCAGCGACTGCTTTAGCCTTGGGACACTAGGTGTGTGCAATTAATTATTAGGTAGAGCAAAAAACCAGCATGCTCCGGACCTCGAAGGGTAAGAATACTCCTGCCCTACACAATGACTGCTTGTTTTGTCACAAACTGAAATTAGGCTTACTATTAGAATTTTAACAATCAGGAAAGACATATTCCCATTCACCCCTTTAGATTTGTGTGTATTAGATAGATAGTTGTTGGGAAATTGTTAGATTACTTGTTAGATATTACTGCACTGTTGGAACTAGAAGCACAAGCATTTCGCTACACCCGCAATAGTATCTGCTAACCATGTGTATGTGACCAATACAATTTGATTTTGATTTCTGCATATTGCATCTTTAATGCAATTTAGTTGATCGGGGCAGTGCATATGAATCCATGATTCTCTTTTCCTTCTCTCTAAACTTTTAGATGGAAATGGTGGCCTGTACCGAGCACTGGTGGATAACAAGGTACTTGAGAACATGGAGGAGAGGGGTGTGGAGTACCTCCACGTCTACTGTGTAGACAACATCCTGGTCAAAATGGCCGACCCTATCTTCATTGGTTTCTGCGTGAGTAAAGGAGCAGACTGCGGTGCCAAGGTAAACTAAAGCAAATCATCACACCTACAATGTAATCATGCGGGCATGTTTTGCTGATCCACACTTATTAGGTTGTATACTTGTTATAACTTGGTCACATGCATGTTATTTATATGCACATTTGGTTCTACATTCTTAAGATTTCAAATGTTATGACAGTTGACATGACTATTTCCAGGTAGTTGAGAAGGCGTACCCAGCGGAGCCGGTGGGCGTGGTATGCAAGGTGAAGGGGGTGTACCAGGTGGTGGAGTACAGCGAGCTCCGCCCAGAGACGGCCGAGCAGCGAGACCCAGGAGGAGAGCTGGTGTACAGCGCAGGAAACATCTGCAACCACTTCTTCACACGGCCCTTCCTCAACGAAGTGGCACAGTGAGTGGTGAAGAGATGTATACTGTAATGGGGCAAAAATAAAACCACTATGTACAAGTCATGTGCACAACACTTCAGTAAGAAGAAAAAAATGAAAACAATTCTTACTGAAAGTAATGGTTGAATAAATTAAATGAACATCCATTTCTGGAATGGAATGAGTTGAAATGACATGGACCCCACTCCTGCACAATTTTGCACACTGTCACTGTCTTGTCATATTGCATTGCTGATACAACTGTCTGGGCAAAACCAACTTGTGATGTAACAGTTTGTAATGTCTTCCATTCGTCCACCTATCTCCTCAGGAAGTTTCAGGGCCAGCTGAAGCAGCACGTGGCGCTTAAGAAAGTCCCTTTTGTGGACAGGGAAGGAAACCTGGTGAAACCCACCAAGCCCAATGGGATCAAAATGGAGAAGTTTGTTTTTGATGTCTTTCAGTTTTCAAGGTGAAATTCACATTTTGTGACTGATTTGCATTACACAATTTTCCTAGTTTCCAATATTTTAATGATATTCTAGACAATTTTACTAATGTTACATAGTAACCATAAATTGACTGCTTATTTTACCAAAATGATTGCTTATTTAAACATAATGTAATATTAATGCATGTAAGATGTAATGTAAACGGAACACAGTAAAATATTTAGCTACTGAATGACATTCTCCAGCACACCAAATATGAGACATTTTCCTTCTGACATTGGCAGGAAATTTGTGGCATTTGAGGTTCTGAGAGAGGAAGAATTCTCGCCATTGAAAAATGCTGATGGGGCACCTCTGGACACTCCTACCACAGCCAGACAATCCTTACTGGCACAGCACTACCGCTGGGCGACGGCTGCAGGAGCCAGCTTCCTGGATGCCCAAGGGAAATCCCTACCTCCTAGACCCAGGTGGGAGTGAGCACTACTCTACATAAAATATGGGGATCTCAATGGGGATTAGAGGGTGGGTGTGTGTGTGTGCACTTATCTCACCAATAAATCACAGTTGGGATTTTATAAATTGCAGACATCTTTTATTTTTTCCTATATGTTGTTCTGTCCAGCACCTGAAACATTGGGATAATGATCCATTTCCTTTTTCAAATTCTCGTTAGGGTGACACGGGATGAAGACCCACCAGCTGTCTGTGAGATCTCCCCGCTGGTGTCTTTCTTCGGAGAGGTGAGGCCACAACAACAGTTCCTACGTGATGTCACTTCCTGCCCTTATTTCCTCCTATTGGAGTCTCCTAACAATATGACCATTAATATTTAATCTGCAGGGTCCAGTGTTGAGTTTCTCTGTAAGGTTACACTAGACTGAGAAGTTACTTCATCACTCTAATATTGTTAATGTGCACTCATGGCAAATTAGGAAAGTGTTCTGTTTTATTCTCATCCTCAAGAACATGATATCTACTGGCACTTTCCCATGAGAGTGGGGGGAGGTGTATTTTTATTTATTTTATACTCAAAATGCACACTTTCAAACACGTTAGATATTGCTGCACTGTCGAACTAGAAGCACAAGCATTTCGCTACACTTGCAATAACATCTGCTAACCATGTGTATGTGACCAGACCAATAACATTTGATTTGACTAAAGCTGCTCTCTCCATATCTGCTCTCTTCATGTCTGTCTCCCCCAGGGTTTGGAGCAGCTGCTGGGACAGAAGGTCCTGACGACCCCCTTCCTTCTGGATGAGAACAGGGCAAAAGAACTCCTTCAGGCCCAGTAGCTAGCTCTACAGTACCCTGTTCCCATCAGATGGGCTTACCTCTTGAGCAGTTGGGCCTTTTGATATGTGATGCTCATTCCTTGGCTTGATTTCAAAATGGAGCCTTTTGTTGCCCCTAATGGCATGTTTCTCATAAACAGGGTTGGGTAGGTTACTTTCTAAGTGTAATCTGTTACTAGTTACCTGTCCAAAATTGTAATCAGTAACAACTTTTGGATTACTCTAAATCATTACTGTAATCTGATTACTTTGTTACTTTTAGATTACTTTCCCCTTAAGAGACATTAGAAGAAGACACAAAGGCTACAACAAATGCATTTGGTGTGCCGTTACGGTGGTCAGACTCGCTCAGGTGGAACAAACTTTAACTTGCGCCTTTTTCAATGCTTAATTGAGAAACCGGAAGGTGTCGATGTATCCTAATGTATCCTTTCTGAATTTAAAAGTAATCGAAGGAGTAATCCTCTAGTTTTTCAAAAGTATCTGTAATCTGATAACACTATTTTAGCTGGTAATGTAACTGATTACAGTTGTTTTTTTTGGTTATCAGATTAACTGATTACATGTAGAAGTAATCAGTTACTCCATAACCATGCTCATAACTTTCTGGTCCTTTCAGATTTTCATGAAGTGTTGAGGAAAGGGGACTAAGGGTCTGTTTGGAATTCAGCACCAGAGCACAAAGATGCATTGGCAATTACAAGGGAATTTTTGTATCCACATTTTTTTTCATCCAAACATGCTCATTACAATGTTGTCCCATAATCTTCCATGATCTATTGCTTAAAAGGAAACAAATTATTCTAGCACTTTAAGACACATTGTGTTTATCTTCTGATTATACACATTTCAGTTAATTTTATGGACATAATTTAAACGGGATACACATTTCAGTATGCATTTGGAAAAGTGAAATCTAAAAGTTATTGATAAAGCAAAACTCAAGTACTGTAATCATGATAACTTAATACCAAGGAACTAATATAAAACATCTGATTATACTTTTACTTTATGATACACTTTGAGGAAATGAATTGACCTTTTTTACCCTTTTTGTATAATGTGTCAAATGTTAATGATCAAAGCAACTGTGGAAATTATAAAGCTTTTCTGTACCCCAGCCTTTCTGTATGAAATGCATCTTTTCTATACACCAGCCTTTCTGTATGAAATGCATCTTTTCTATACCCCAGCCTTTCTGTATGAAATGCATCTCTTCTATACCCCAGCCTTTCTGTACGAAATGCATCTTTTCTATACCCCAGCCTTTCTGTACGAAATGCATCTTTTCTATACCCCAGCCTTTCTGTACGAAATGCATCTTTTCTATACACCAGCCTTTCTGTATGAAATGCATCTTTTCTATACACCAGCCTTTCTGTATGAAATGCATCTTTTCTATACACCAGCCTTTCTGTATGAAATGCATCTCTTCTATACCCCAGCCTTTCTGTATGAAATGCATCTCTTCTATACACCAGCCTTTCTGTATGAAATGCATCTTTTCTATACACCAGCCTTTCTGTATGAAATGCATCTCTTCTATACACCAGCCTTTCTGTATGAAATGCATCTCTTCTATACCCCAGCCTTTCTGTACGAAATGCATCTTTTCTATACACCAGCCTTTCTGTATGAAATGCATCTTTTCTATACACCAGCCTTTCTGTACGAAATGCATCTTTTCTTTTACATTTTTCTTTGCCTCCTCTTTGGTTGTCAGTAGGTACCACAGCCAAGAAGTCCAAATTGGCTATGTTGTAAAAATGAATGAAAACAAAAAATGTTGGTTTATTTAAGGTTAGACATTAAGTTAGCGTCATAGTTAAGGATTAGGTTTAAAATAACATTTTAAGAACATAAATTGTAGAACGCGGCACTGTTTATGACTTTGTGGCTGTGGTAACTAGTGACAACCCTCCCCTTTGGATTATCATAATTCAGTCAAATGAGTCAATATTGCCATCCAATGGTAACATAACGCTTAACATGATTTAGTTTCCATCCAGTACAGTACACTGATTTTTATTTATTATTATTTATTTTTTTGCTACGTTCATATGCTACTCGGAAATAACAACCATCTGACTGAACAAGTCGGGGTAGAAGTTGTTTCCCATATTCCCACTCGTAATTCTGTTTTTGAGGATCATAAATGAACTGTTTTGGCGTCGTAAAATCTTTATATGGCCCGTTGTTAGATAGCACTTGAATACCAAACAGTCAGCGTTCTGGAATTCCTAGAGGAGGACATTAATTCAGCAAAAATCTATGTACACAATGACGTCATATCATGTACCACCTGAATGTAACTGACCAATAGAACTAACGTAATCCGTTGGAACGACAGCAACCAAACAGTAATATTGCAGTCCTCCAGAGATGCTTTCGATCATATTTATTAGAGAGAAAAGGATTTGAGTGCTTTTTGGGGATTCGGACGAAATATAGTCAGCTCACTAGTTGTCAGGTTGTATGCATCTAAGCAGAAAGCTTGGTATGTTAATTTGGGGATTTAGTAGACCTTACCGTGAACTGCTTACTTGCAAGCCCTTAACCAACAATGCAGTTTTTAAGAAAAATAAGACTTAAAGTTTTTTACTAAATTAACTAAAGTAAAAAATAAGAACGACAATAAAATAACCGTAAGGAGGCTATATACAGGTGGTACCTAGTCAATGTGCGGGGGTACAGGTTAGTTGAGGTAATATGTACATGTAGGTATGGGATAAAGTGACTATGCATAGATAATGGCTAATAAACAACAAGTAGCAGAAGTGTAAAAAAGAGGGGTAGGTCAATGGAGATATTTCGGGTAGCCATTTGATTAGCTGTTCAGGAGACTTATGGCTTGAGGGTAGAAGCTGTTCAGAAGCCTTTTGGACCTAGACTTGGTGCTCTGGTACCACTTGCCGTGCGGTAGCAGAGAGAACAGTCTGAATCGGTTGGCTGGAGTCCTTGGCAATTATTACGGCCTTCCTCTGACGCCACCTGGTATAAAGGTCCTGTATGGCAGGAAGCTTGGCCCTAGTGATGTACTGGGCCGTACGCACTACCCTCTGTAGCGCCTTGTGGTCAGAGGCTGAGCAGTTGCCATTCCATGCCTTCTTCACAACAGTCTTGGTGTATTTGGACCATGATAGTTTGGTGATGTGGACGCCAAGGAACTTGAAGCTCTCAACCTGCTCCACTACAGCCCCGTTGATGAGAATGGGGGCGTGCTCGGCCCTCCTTTTCCTATAGTCCACAATCGTCTCCTTTGTCTTGATCACGTTGATGGAGAGGTTGTTGTCTTTGCACCACACTTCCAGGTCTCTGAACTCTTTCCTATAGGCTGTATGTCATTGTCAATGATCAGGCCTTCCACCGTTGTCATCACCAAACTTAATGATGGTGTTGGAGTCGTGCTTGGCCACGAAGTCATGGGTGAACAGGGAGTACAGGGGGGGGCTAAGCATGTACCCCTGAGGGGCCCCTGTGTTTGAGGATCAGCATGGCAGATGTGTTGTTGCCTACCCTTATCACCTGGGGGTGGCCCGTCAGGAAATCCAGGATCCAGTTGCAGAGGGAGGTATTGAGTCCCAGGGTCCTTAGCTTAGTGATGAGATTTGAAGGCACTACGGTGTTGAATGCTGAGCTGTAGTCAATGAACCGCATTCTCACATAGGTGTTCCTTTTGTACAGGTGGGAAAGGGCAGTCTTGAGTGCAATAGAGATTGGGCCATCTGTGGATCTGTTGGGGTGGTATGCAAATTGGAGTGGGTCTAGGGTTTCTGGGATGATGGTGTTGATGTGAGCTGTGACCAGCCTTTCAAAGCACTTCATGGCTACAGATGTGAGTGCTACGGGTTAGTTGTCATTTAGGAAGGTTACCTTGGTGTTATTGGGCACAGGGACTATGGTGGTCTGCTTGAAACATGTAGGTATTACAGACTCGGCCAGGAACAGGTTGAAAATTTCAGTTTTTCAGCGCATGCTGAGAGTACACGTCCTGGCAATCTGTGCGGCCTTGGGAATGTTGACCTGTTTAATGGTATTACGCACATTGGCTACGACAAGCGTGATCACACAGTAGTCCGGAACAGCTGGTGTGCTCATGCATGCTTCAATGATGCTTGCCTTGAAGCCCGCATATAAGTCATTTAGCCTGGTTCCTCTCTAGGTTTCTTCCTAGGTTTTGGCCTTTTCTAGGGAGTTTTTCCTAGCCACTGTGCTTCTACACCTGCATTGCTTGTTGTTTGGGGTTTTAGGCTGGGTTTCTGTACAGCACTTTGAGATATCAGCTGATGTACGAAGGGCTATATAAATACATTTTATTTGATTTACCTAGTTGGTAGGCTTGTGTCACTGGGCATCTTGTGGCTGGGCCTCCCTTTGTAGTCCGTAATACTTTGCAAACCCTGCCACATCCGACGAGCGTCAGAGCCGGTGTAGTAGGATTCAGTCTTAGTCCTGTATTTATGCTTTGCCTGTTTGATGGTTCGTCTGATTGCATAGCAGGATTTTTTTATAAGCATCCAGCTCCTTGAAAGTGGAAGCTCTATCCTTTAGCTCAGTGCGGATGTTGCCTGTAATCCCTGACTTCTGGTTGGGGTATATGCATACGGTCACTGTGGGGACAATGTCACCGATGCACTTATTGATGAAGCTGGTGACTGATGTGGTGTACTCCTCAATGCCATTGGATGAGTCCCGGAACATACTCCAGTCTGTGCTAACAAACCAGTCCTGTTGCTTAGCATCTGCGTCACCTGACCACTTCCGTATTGAGCGAGTCACTGGTACTTCTTGCTTTAGTTTTCGCTTGTAAGCAGGAATCAGGAGGATAGAATTATGGTCAGATTTGCCAAATGGAGGGAGAGGAAGAGCTCTCATCTCTGTGTGTGGAGTAAAGGTGGTCTAGAGTTTTTTTTTTTTTTTCCTCTTGTTGCACATATAACATGCTGCTAGAAATGAGGTAAAACGGATTTATGTTTCCCTGCGTTAAAGTCCTCGGCCACTAGGCACGCCGCCTCTGGATGAGCATTCGCTTGTTTGTTTATGGCTTTATATAGCTCGTTGAGTGCGGTCTCAGTGCCAGCATCGGTTTGTGGTGGTAAATAGATAAACTCTCTTGGTAAATAGTGTGGTCTACATCTTATCACGAGATATTCTACTTCAGGTAAGCAAAACATTGAAACTTCCTTAATATTTGATTTTGCACATCAGCTGTTATTGACAAATAGACACAGACCGCCATGTTGAAACATTTCTCAAGATTTTCAAAAATGTAATTTTTCAAAATGGTAGATTATGTTCACCACAATTCAGAAATTACATTATGCTTTAGAGGCCTGTGATTATTCACTGTTTTTATTTAAACTAGGCAAGTCGGTTAAGAACAAAATCTTATTTTCAATGACGGCCTAGGAACAGGGATCAAATGGAACAAATGGATAAGGTAGGCTACTTCAAAGCAACGTATCTAAATAGAGAAAGTTATGCAACACCCCAATGCCCCTCTGTGAAAAAGTAATTGTCCCATTATACTCTAACTGGTTGTGCCACCACAACATCTCAATTGGGATTAGGTCTGGACTTTGACTAGGCCATTCCAAAACTTTCAATTTGTTGCTTTTTAGACATTTTCATGTAGACTTGATTGTGTGTTTTGGATCATTGCCTTGCTGCATGACCCACCTGCGCTTCAGGTTAAGTTCACAGATGAATGGATCGTACTTTCTAATTTTGGTGAACGCGTCCAGCAACAGCTTAGGTGCTATGCTGTCCCAAGTACAGGAACGGGGAGCTACTGCCAGACCTATAGCCTTTATGAGCAAGTTCCTCAGTTATGTAAACTCAAGGTATCCTCGACACAGGCTCAAGTTCTTTGCCATGAAATGGGCTATCTGTGACAAGTTCCACCACTGGTTACGGGGACAGCAGTTCACAGTATGGACGAATAATAATCCCTTGACATACATCCTGACCAAAGCAAAGCTCGACGCTTGTGAACAGAGATGGGTCGCCAAGCTGGCATTGTACGAGTTTGACATCAAGTATATCCCTGGGCCAATTTTTTGTTGTTGTTGCAGATGCTTTGAGCAGAGGTTCATACAACCCAGTGCACTCCATCGCCTGACAAGGGTCCCGTACGAGACCTTATTAGCTGAAGCTAACGCTGTGCGCACAGACAGTGCAAGACGTGGTTTGCTGGTCCAACCACCCTTTTGACAAAGCCTCTGACTCCAACAAGGTGGTCATTAGCTGCCAGGCTACTGTTGACCTCCCATCTGGTGCTTTATCAAGACATGAAGTTGCAGCTGTTCTTCATTAACACAGGTGCTGTGTGGGTGATGTGGGCTCATATGCACTGCTGTTGCCACAGCTTCCGCAGGCTGTTATGCTATCAGAGCAGACCGATGTCGATGTTCTACCACACGACCTACTGATGATTAAGCAGGGCCAACATAGAACAGTCTACCTGACAAGACAGGTTCTGGAAAGCATAATAACAACGGAGCCTCTTGAACTAGTGTGCATAGACTTTTGGTCTGTAGAACTGTTGTGTGTTGCAGGTGTTTAGAAGTCTCACTTAAAAATAAAAGAGAGCCGCACACTCTAGGAGCTCAGATGCAAAAATGTAATTACCAACGTTTCGACAGCCAAGCTGTCTTCATCAGGGTGTAATCACAAACACTGGGGGATGACTCGTTTATATAGTGTCAAAAGACACAGGTGTCTGTAATCATGGCCAAGAGTGGCCTAATATCATTGGTTAATAATCAAATATTAAAATGTCATACAAAGAACAGCATACAAACAACAAATGGATAGCATACGATCATAGATTAATTTGACTACACAAGTTTACAAACAATTACAATGGCAAAGTCACAATCACAAGAATGGCTTCAGATCAAACTCTACGTTGAGACCGAAGGACGCAAGGGTCTTTAAATTAAAGATCCAGGCAGCCTCACGTTTTAACAATAAATTATCAAGGTCACCCCCTCTCCGAGGGAGGGTGACATCTTCGATGCCAATATAACGCAGAGACGAAATCGAGTGGCCTGCCACCAAGAAGTGGGCCGCAACTGGATAAGTAAAGTTTTTACACCTCATGGTGCTACGCTGCTTTGAGATACGTACTTTTAATTCGGACAAGTTACAAGATAACTGCCTTAGTGGAGCACGTAATAACACATTTTATTGGGATCGATTTCCCTGTTTGTGGGTGTTTGAAGGATCTACATTTATAAGTGCCATTGCATTTGTAATTTCCATCCAGTAGGGGCGCAAATAGATGTTGTTCAGGAATATCTTGGGTTGGTAAATCAGAGTTTACTAATTGGTCTCTGAGATTTCTGCCCCGCGAGAATACGACCAAGGGAAGGTCCGAAAACACATTACCGAGACTATCATCGGATTTTAGGATGTGCCAGTGTTTGTGAACAATTCCCTTAATTTGTTCAGAGCACTTTGAATAGCGGGTAGTTGTTTTGCGTCTTTTTGCGAGACTTTTTGTTTTGAATTTTCTCAATGGCAATATTAATCTGATCAGTAGGCTTCCTGTAAAGATCAGTGTATAGAACATTATCTTCACACAAGATCAGAAGATCAAGAAAACCGATTTGACGTGTATCAGATTGCATAGTAAATCGCAGATGCTCAGAACAGGAGTTAAGAAAAGCATGGATCGCCTGGAGCTGTTTTGCATCACCCCTCCATAGAACAAAAATATAATCAATATACCGTTTCCAAATAATGATGTGAGGCAAGAAAACATTTATGAGAGGATTGAAAATGTAACCCACATACAAATTAGCATAGTTAGGAGCCATGGGGAATCCCATAGCAGTACCTTTTCGTCTGAATAAAGAAATCATTTAGAAACATGAAATAGTTATGCGTGAGTACTATCTCAGCCAATGTTACAATGCATACACTGGAAGGTAGTTCATTGGGGTCACGTTGCAGAAGAAAATGTTCCATAGCTTCAATACCGCCCTCGTGTGGAATATTAGTTTATAATGACTCAACATCAAAAGTAACTAACAAGGTATTCTCAGGGAGAGGATCAAGAGATTCAATGATAGAGATCATACTGCTGTTCAGAAGTCTCACACCACGCTGTGCCATCTGATAGGGAATGGGTCCTACGAAAGGATGAATAGGACATTGGGAAACATGATCCGGGGCCTGCCAATGAGAGCAAAGCACAGATGGCCTCAGGCGCTGAAGTCCGTCGTGTTTGCATACAATTGTACAATCTACAAGACCACAGAATTTGCCCCTTTCCTGCTAATGTTTGGGAGGACGCCAAGACTGCCTGTTGACATAGTCTTTGGCTCTGTCATAGAGAACCCAGAAGTTGTCGACTATGACCAGTTTGTTCAGTCCTTGAGGAGAGATCTGAAAGAAGCAATGAATACAGCACAGGCATCGGCAGCGAAGCAGTTGAAGAGGCATGTTTACCTGTATGATCAAGAGTCAGAGGAGCACCAGTGGAGATTGGTGATCAAGTGTTGCTGGCAAACAAGGGGGATCACGGAAAGCGGGAGCTCACTGACCGTTGGGAGGATACTGTCTACCTTGTCACTGGATTGAATGCTGACAGTCACACTTTTAAGATTCAGAACAGCTCCACTGGACAGGAGAAGTCCAGTCAACTTTCTTCCTCTTCCCCATGCTGCCATTGATGATGGAACAGACACATCTGGATTAACAGAGTCTGAGGACATGAATGACAGCCTTGTGGTCTCAGCTGCCATGGACACTGCAGTAGATGATGATGATGCTGCTGAGTACAGAACAAACGTGTGGGTGTTGGAGTTGCCTTCTGAAAGAACGGTGACACAAGCCTGGAGGGTGATGTGTGATCCTTGGTTACTCAGGATATTCCACCTTTTGGATTCTGTGGAAGATGTACTGCAACTGGAAGGTCTGCCTCGATCAAAGAGTCTTCAAGAATCTGACCAAGACCGTAACAGTGTAGTGAGTGAGCTAATTGACCAGTCTGCTTACAATATCCGCACTGACCTACCAAACTCAGACCATTCCTTACCTTATGCACTGACTGTGTTGACAGACCCACTATTGCAAAAGTACACCACACTGTCACTCCTTATGCAGTTGAAGGTACTCTTGGTCATATTAGGTCAAGGACAGGAAGGCTATTTAAACCAGTGTCTAGACTGATTATGAATCAGCAGAAAGTTAGCTCTTGAAGGTTAATATGTGAATACAGAGGGTCAGTGGTATTGACATCTTTTATTTGTTTTGTTTTTACATAATTGTGACCATGATTAGAGGTTGCAGGATGGCAATGTGAGGAATATGATAAAGTCTCTTATGGTGGTTTATTTTATTACTTGGATGTTTTAAAGTCCCTGAGTGTACTTAACATGTAACAGGCATGTTTACCTATGAGGGCTAAGGGGATTGATCAACCGCTTTTCACTCTAATTCTCGTGGAGAATAGTCAATAGAATAACTGGAATATTTAGTGACTGTTTTAACTTAAAGCAGGGTCTGCATCCACAGCTTTACCTTTTAGTTTTCTCTTTTGGGTAGTATAAAAATATATATACTTTTTTCTCTGGATTATTTACTACATATTTTGTGTGTCTCTGTACCTATATTTGTATATTCGCTGTATATTTGCGCAGTGCAGTTTTGTATTTTTATTATTTTTGTTTGCAAGTGGAATTCAGTAGGGGGGAGTGTAACAGGGTCATATTGGTGATACCCCTTGCCACTTTATTGTTAAACCAATCGGATTTTGGTTTTAGTTTAGTCTTGATTTCACCTACTCAATATGACTTCTTATTGGCTGGTTTTTGTGGCTTGCTTATGAGGGAGGATATTTCAGTTAGAATCATCCCAGGGAACAAGCAAAACTACTGGCGTGCGTGCGCGCAGCGTTGGATGGTGAGCCGTGCATTGCATGACATCCAATTTTGTGCTGTTTCCATCAGAATAAATCTCCCTGACCTGGTGCTATAAATTGGAGTTTGTGTTGATGATTGTACACAACGTAAGAAGAATACTGTTACACTCCTACATCTACCTGGTCTCCCTCAACACTACCACCTGGGAGTTAATGTCGCGCCTCCGCATCTGCTACCTCAAGCACTGCGGCGCCGTCGAGAACCCGTTTGACCGCGGTGTGCTTCGCAACCTCTGGGGCTTCTTCGGCGCTGAAGTGTGGGAGCAGGTGTACTTCCGGGTGGGCAGTGACCCCATCTGGCGACGTAATGCTAACTCACCATCCACTCAAGGCCTTCATTCCTTCCCTAGAAATCAGCCTTTCCCGCCTTTCCTCCAATTGTGTTTACATCCTCCTTTCTAGAAGTATCTTTACCATAAAACTAGTATGAATAGAAATGGAGTCTCCATTTAAGTCAGTGATGGCATAATGGGTGGACTGGCAATCATTTTGAGTATACCCATGCCAGGTAAATAAAAGCAGGAAAGGTAGGCCTACCCTTCAATATGTGCTTTGATTTGTTGAGTCAACTCAACTGACATTACAAAAAATACATTCCATAGATGCGGTAAAGAGGTCAATTGAACTCAAACACAATGGCATTGCCATGGAAACACATGGGGAAAAAAAATCCCAAATCTCCTCGTAACCTCCCAACAAAATGTGCCTACATTCAGGCTATTGTTTGTGTATTTCACACTACATTCAGGTAAAAACCGTGTATGGATGTCAACCCCAACACATGCTCATGTCATCCTCTCCAATCAACTGCATGATTTTTGTATGTTAATTAGTTTATACAAATGAGTTAGCATTTAGCAGTCACTTCTTCTAAACTTGAAAAGGGACAACTTATAAATGTCATGCAGCAAAAACAGTTAAAGTCGGAAGTTTACATACACCGTAGCCAAATACATTTAAACTCAGTTTTTCACAATTCCTGACATTTAATCAGAGTAAAAAATCCCTGTCTTAGGTCAGTTAGGATCACCACTTTCTTTTAAGCATGTGAAATGTCAGAATAATAATAGAATTATTTATTTCAGCTTTTATTTCTTTCATCACATTCCCAGTGGGTCAGCAGTTTACATACACTCAATTAGTATTTGGTAGCATTGCCTTTAAATTGTTCAACTTGGGTCAAATGTTTCGGGTAGCCTTCCACAAGCTTCCCACAATACGTTGGGTGAATTTTGGCCCATTCCTCCTGACAAAGCTGGTGTAACTGACTCAGGTTTGCACACGCTTTTTCAGTTCTGCCCACAAATTTTCTATAGGATTGAAGTCAGGGCTTTGCAATGGCCACTCCAATACCTTGACTTTGTGCTTAATCCATTTTGCCACAACTTTGGAAGTATGCTTGGGGTCATTGTCCATTTGGAAGACCCATTTGCGACCAAGCCTTAACTTCCTGACTGATGTCTTGAGATGTTGCTTCAATATTTCCACATAATTTTCCTCCCTCATGATGCCATCTATTTTGTGAAGTGCACCAGTCCCTCCTGCAGCAAAGCACCCTCACAACATGATGCTGCCACACCCGTCCTTCACGGTTGGGATGGTGTTCTTCGGCTTGCAAGCATCACCCCTTTTCCTCCAAACATAACGATGGTCATTATGTACAAACAGTTATATTTTTTGTTTCATCAGACCAGAGGACATTTCTCCAAAAAGTACGATCTTTGTCCCCATGTGCAGTTGCAAACCGTAGTCTGGCTTTTTTTATGCCGGTTTTGGAGCAGTGGCTTTTTCCTTGCTGAGTTGCTTTTCAGGTTGTGTCGTAGTAGGACTCATTTTACTGTGGATATGGATATATTTGTACCGGTTTCCTCCAGCATCTTCACAAGGTCCTTTGCTGTCGTTCTGGAATTGATTTGCACTTTTCGCACCAAAGTATGTTCATCTCTAGGAGACAACACGTCTCCTTCCTGAGTGCTATGACAGCTGCGTAGTCCCATGGTGTTTATACTTGCGTACTATTGTTTGTACAGATGAACGTGGTACCTTCAGGCATTTGGAAATTGCTCCCAAGGATGAATCAGACTTTTGGAAGTCTATTTTTTTTCTGAAGTCTTGGCTGATTTCTTTTGATTTTCCCATAATGTCAAGCAAAGAGGCACTGATTTTGAAGGTAGGCCTTGAAATACATCCACAGGTACACCTCCAATTGACTCAAATGATGTCAATTAGCCTATCAGAAGCTTCTAAAGCCATGACATAATTTTCTGGAATATTCCAAGCTGTTTAAAGGCACAGTCAACTTAGTGTATGTAAACTTCTGACCCACTAGAATTGTGATAGTGAATTAATCTGTCTGTAAACAATTATTGGAAAAATGACTTGTGTCATGCACAAAGTAGATGTCCTAACCGACTTGCCAAAACTATAGTTAACACATTTTTGGAGTGGTTGAAAAACAAGTTTTAATGACTCCAACCTAAGTGTATGTAAACTTCCGACTTCACTGTATATCCACATCGGACGCCTTTTTACAATACATAAATCATGAAGGATTTGACAAATATCCACTTTGTTAGTTTTGTTGAACGTGCACTAATCTTCTCAATGGAATGGTCTGCGTTCCATTGACCCCTTTACTGCATCTATTGCATGAGCCACATCGTTAGGATGATCTGAATGAACATTCTACATTAGAATGGCAATCCAACATCAGTTGATAGAACATTCCAAGATATCATGGAAGTTATTGCATCACAATACTTGGCAGCCATAGCCATGAGTTTACCAGTCAATTTGCCAGGGTAAGAACGTCCAAGCCCGTTCCATTCATTATATTTCTATAATCTTTAGATGAGACAGACGTCCAAATGAACTATGACTCCTCTCATCACTTCAGCTTGTGACCAAACTCTTTGGAACCAGGATTGCAAGAAATTCCAGTTCAGTATGTAAGTGGATTTCAAAGGTATTGACCCCAATCCTGGTATTTGTGTCAGTTGACAAAAGAACAAAAAGGTCAGAGGCAGGAAAAGTTTTACTGAAACAAATAGGTCAGAAATTCTCTCTGCATTAGAAAGGTAATTGCTGTGAATAGTAGTGAGATCCAACTTTCCAACTCTACTACCCCACTGGGCACAGACATCAACTGAATGTCTATTCCACGTTGGTTCAATGTACAGTTGAAGTTGGACGTTTACATACACCTAAGACAAATACATTTAAACTAAGTTTTTCACAATTCATGACATTTAATCCTAGTAAAAATTCAGTCTTGGGTCAGTTAGGATCGATCGCCACTTTATTTTAAGAATGTGAAATGTCAGAATGATAGTAGAGAGAATGATTTAGTTCAGCTTTTATTTCTTTCATCACATTCCCAGTGGGTCAGAAGTTAACATACACTCAATTAGTATTTCATAGCATTGCCTTTTAATTATTTCAGCTAGCCTTCCACAAGCTTCCCACAATAAGTTGGGGGAAATTTGTCCCATTCCTCCTGACAGAGCTGGTATTGAGTCAGGTTTGTAGGCCTCCTTGCCTGCACATGCCTTTTTCAGTTCTGCCCACACATTTTCTATAGGATTGAGGTCAGGGCTTTGTGATGGCCACTCCAATACCTTTACTTGGTTGTCCTTAATTCATTTTGCAACAACTTTGGAAGTATGCTTGGGGTCATTGTCCATTTGGAATACCCATTTGCGACCAAGCTTTAACTTTATGACTGATGTCTTGAGCTGTTGCTTCAATATGAAAATTAAAATGTGAAAACATTGATTCAACCAGTGTGCCCAGTGGGACACTCCCACCTACTCCAATGTCCTCTTCAGTCCAAAGAATAATTTAGAAGACTGAAGAGTTAAACATTTTAGGAATTTGTAGTTTTAGGAATTTGAGCCAAGTGACGGAACACTTGTGAGGAAACGCATTTACAGAATAGATCACACCATTACTTGGCTGCATTTAGACTAATTGGTCTTTTGACCAACCACCGCAGATCTGATTGGTCAAAATACCAATTAGTGAAAAAAATATCAGAATTGGGCTGCCTGTGTAAATGAAGCCCTTGAAAGTTAGGGTAACAGATACATGAACATCACTTATGGCCTGAGCTTACTAAGTCATACACCAACTGTTATTTACAGTGTAAAGGTACTTTCATATACTCATGATATAAAACAATTTTTTAGAGCATTATTTAGTTCATTATTGGTGTCCTTTTCCCAATATCAACTCCGCATGGACAGAGCCTCTGTTGCCACTAAGTGGCTGATTGACTAAGGGCTGTACTCAATCCGTATGCCAACTCAAGCGTTAGCTTATCTTCTGTGCAATAGGAGAGCACTGAAAAACAGAAATAAGCAATCATGGTAATATGGACTACATTGGAAAATCATTCGGGCTCTTCAAGTAAAATTTGAAGAGGAGTGATGTGATTTTATATACACTAATGTTTGGTCTTGAGTGCCGATTTCAGTGTGAACCGTTTCTGAACAAAATGCATTTTTATTTTAAATAATTTAAAAATGCAGTACTCCTATGAAAATTTAATTACAATGGTTGATTCTGAAAAATGCTTCAAGAGTCCAGTAGATATATTTATTAATTTACATTTCCTTCATGCATTGTAAAGAAAAACATACTTGTTTCATCTCTAGACACATCATCTTTTTCATTGTAATTCACAGCATATATATTTTAGTAATAAAGCATGTATATTCATATGAAATACAATATATAAATGGCAATATACTCATTACTGGAATGGAATGAAAATGACTCCCTAGGAATACTTAAACTATAATCCTTCCAAAAAGTTTACTTAGAATTACATTTTTTTTTTTTAGAAAGATACTTCAGAATGATGTCAGTTTCAACATGACATTCAATGGCCTAAACCAGCCCAAGATGGACCCATGGAATAGGTTGATTTCAAAGTAGCACAATACACTTTTTAAACAGCTTCAGGGACCGTTTCCTCCATTAACATAACATACACTAGCCTAGGAACGAATGGCGATTCAGTTTGGATTCCCAGGCTAAACATACAAACATCAGTCGCTACAATCAGTGTTAGATCCAAAACAGTAGTGGGTTTACAATAAATATATTTTTCTATCTTCATTTACAGCAAAGATTCTTACGAATGGAGTGTAGTGTTAGGAGGTGCAGGTCATGCATAACCTTCTAATTAGAACCAATTAAAAAACTCATTATTGCATTGGTGCAATGTTTGAAACAAAGTACTCTTGTTCAGTTTCACAAATGAATACAAAAGTGCAACAATATGGCCTATTGATTATTGTTGACATAGCACCAAAACAGTGGCAAGTCAAGTATTGATTTGGCAATATCAATGTCGAACCTAGTTGATATACTATCAATACGGAGTGGGAATCTCTTAAAGGAAAAAAGAAGAAGAAAAAAGACAAGTACAGTTGTAATAAAAGTCAATGTTGAACACCAACACAGAGACACTGACATACCAATCCAGATTTGAACAAGGCAGGCCGAGCTCCCAGTTCTGATTGGCTGTAGAGGTACAGGTGGAGTTCTCATCACCCACGGCGCATATGAACAGTAATGGACCTGAAGATAAGATGGAGACCCAAGAGGACATCACGATAGCCTGTGTCGTCAGTACTCATTCAGCCACAGGTAGCCGTTTGACACAATGAAGTAAAGGAAACATCTTCAGTGGAGCAGCAACCGTTTCGGCTTTCAGTCCGGTCTGTCCATCCGTCAGTGTATGTTTAAAAAAGGTCAGTGCAGAGAGGAAAAGTCAAAAATCGGCAAAGATCTCCTGTTGGTCTGCAGTGAGAAAGTAGGGTGTCTGTGGGGGGGTGAGGACTGGCTTGAGCTTTGTGAACTCCTCGTCAAAGTTACTGACGTCCCCCGGCGTCCTGATGCGCGGGAAGAACGGAGGAACCACTTTTTTGTGAAGCAAGGCCGCCCAGTCCACTCCCTGGGAACATCATACATCAAATGTACTATACCAAAATCTTGGCGATGCTCAACTGAAATTAAATTACACAAAAGCCCTAAATTAAGCTACTTTTTACCTGGAAGAACCTGTGTTTCTTGACCTCGTTGGCATCCGGCTCTCCTGATCCCAGCCTTCTCTCAGGGTTCTTTTGTAGAAGCTAAATCAAATCAAATTTTATTTGTCACATACACATGGTTAGCAGATGTTAATGCGAGTGTAGCGAAATGCTTGTGCTTCTAGTTCCGACAATGCAGTAATAACCAACAAGTAATCTAACTAACAATTCCTAAACTACTGTCTTATACACAGTGTAAGGGGATAAAGAATATGTACATAAGGATATATGAATGAGTGATGGTACAGAGCAGCATAGGCAAGATACAGTAGATGGTATCGAGTACAGTATATACATATGAGATGAGTATGTAAACAAAGTGGCATAGTTAAAGTGGCTAGTGATACATGTATTACATAAGGATGCAGTCGATGATATAGAGTACAGTATATACGTATGCATATGAGATGAATAATGTAGGGTAAGTAACATTATATAAGGTAGCATTGTTTAAAGTGGCTAGTGATACATTTACATCATTTCCCATCAATTCCCATTATTAAAGTGGCTGGAGTTGAGTCAGTGTCAGTGTGTTGGCAGCAGCCACTCAATGTTAGTGATGGCCTTGAGATTGAAAAACAGCTTCTGTCTCTCAGTCCCAGCTTTGATGCACCTGTACTGACCTCGCCTTCTGGATGATAGCGGGGTGAACAGGCAGTGGCTCGGGTGGTTGATGTCCTTGATGATCTTTATGGCCTTCCTGTAACATCGGGTGGTGTAGGTGTCCTGGAGGGCAGGTAGTTTGCCCCCGGTGATGCGTAGTGCAGACCTCACTACCCTCTGGAGAGCCTTACGGTTGAGGGCGGAGCAGTTGCCGTACCAGGCGGTGATACAGCCCGCCAGGATGCTCTCGATTGTGCATCTGTAGAAGTTTGTGAGTGCTTTTGGTGACAAGCCGAATTTCTTCAGCCTCCTGAGGTTGAAGAGGCGCTGCTGCGCCTTCTTCACGATGCTGTCTGTGTGAGTGGACCAATTCAGTTTGTCTGTGATGTGTATGCCGAGGAACTTAAAACTTGCTACTTTCTCCACTACTGTTCCATCGATGTGGATAGGAGGGTGTTCTCTCTGCTATTTCCTGAAGTCCACAATCATCTCCTTAGTTTTGTTGACGTTGAGTGTGAGGTTATTTTCCTGACACCACACTCCGAGGGCCCTCATCTCCTCCCTGTAGGCCGCCTCGTCGTTGTTGGTAATCAAGCCTACCACTGTTGTGTCGTCCGCAAACTTGATGATTGAGTTGGAGGCGTGCGTGGCCACGCAGTCGTGGGTGAACAGGGAGTACAGGAGAGGGCTCAGAACGCACCCTTGTGGGGCCCCGGTGTTGAGGATCAGCGGGGAGGAGATGTTGTTACCTACCCTCACCACCTGGGGGCGGCCCGTCAGGAAGTCCAGTACCCAGTTGCACAGGGCGGGGTCGAGACCCAGGGTCTCGAGCTTGATGACGAGCTTGGAGGGTACTATGGTGTTGAATGCCGAGCTGTAGTCGATGAACAGCATTCTCACATAGGTATTCCTCTTGTCCAGATGGGTTAGGGCAGTGTGCAGTGTGGTTGAGATTGCATCGTCGGTGGACCTATTTGGGCGGTAAGCAAATTGGAGTGGGTCTAGGGTGTCAGGTAGGGTGGAGGTGATATGGTCCTTGACTAGTCTCTCAAAGCACTTCATGACGACGGAAGTGAGTGCTACGGGGCGGTAGTCGTTTAGCTCAGTTACCTTAGCTTTCTTGGGAACAGGAACAATGGTGGCCCTCTTGAAGCATGTGGGAACAGCAGACTGGTATAGGGATTGATTGAATATGTCCGTAAACACACCAGCCAGCTGGTCTGCGCATGCTCTGAGGGCGCGGCTGGGGATGCCGTCTGGGCCTGCAGCCTTGCGAGGGTTAACACGTTTAAATGTTTTACTCACCTCGGCTGCAGTGAAGGAGAGACCGCATGTTTCCGTTGCAGGCCGTGTCAGTGGCACTGTATTGTCCTCAAAGCGGGCAAAAAAGTTATTTAGTCTGCCTGGGAGCAAGACATCCTGGTCCGTGACTGGGCTGGATTTCTTCCTGTAGTCCGTGATTGACTGTAGACCCTGCCACATGCCTCTTGTGTCTGAGCCGTTGAATTGGGATTCTACTTTGTCTCTGTACTGACGCTTAGCTTGTTTGATAGCCTTACGGAGGGAATAGCTGCACTGTTTGTATTCAGTCATGTTACCAGACACCTTGCCCTGATTGAAAGCAGTGGTTCGCGCTTTCAGTTTCACGCGAATGCTGCCATCCATCCATGGTTTCTGGTTAGGGAATGTTTTAATCGTTGCTATGGGAACGACATCTTCAACGCACGTTCTAGTGAACTCGCACACCGAATCAGCGTATTCGTCACTGTTGTTATCTGATGCAATACGAAACATGTCCCAGTCCACGTGATGGAAGCAGTCTTGGAGTGTGGAGTCAGCTTGGTCGGACCAGCGTTGGACAGACCTCAGCGTGGGAGCTTCTTTTTTAAAATTTTTGTCTGTAGGCAGGTATCAGCAAAATGGAGGGGTGGTCAGCTTTTCCGAAAGGGGGGCGGGGCAGGGCCTTATATGCGTCGCGGAAGTTAGAGTAACAGTGATCCAAGGTTTTTCCACCCCTGGTTGCGCAATCGATATGCTGATAAAATTTAGGGAGTCTTGTTTTCAGATTAGCCTTGTTAAAATCCCCATCGACAATGAATGCAGCCTCCCGATAAATGGTTTCCAGTTTGCAAAGAGTTAAATCATTTACATTACATTTAAGTCATTTAGCAGACGCTCTTATCCAGAGCGACTTACAAATTGGTGAATTCACCTTCTGACATCCAGTGGAACAGCCACTTTACAATAGTGCATCTAAATCATTAAGGGGGGGTGAGAAGGATTACTTAACCTATCCTAGGTATTCCTTGAAGAGGTGGGGTTTCAGGTGTCTCCGGAAGGTGGTGATTGACTCCGCTGTCCTGGCGTCGTGAGGGAGTTTGTTCCACCATTGGGGGGCCAGAGCAGCGAACAGTTTTGACTGGGCTGAGCGGGAATAAATAAAGTTCGTTCAGAGCCATCGATGTGTCTGCTTGGGGGGGGATATATACGGCTGTGATTATAATCAAAGAGAATTCTCTTGGTAGATAATGCGGTCTACATTTGATTGTGAGGAATTCTAAATAAGGTGAACAGAAGGATTTGAGTTCCTGTATGTTTCTTTCATCGCACCATGCATCGTTAGCCATAAGGCATACACCCCCACCCCTCTTCTTACCAGAAAGGTGTTTGTTTCTGTCGGCGGATGCGTGGAGAAACCCGTTGGCTGCACCGCTTCGGATAGCGTCTCTCCAGTGAGCCATGTTTCCGTGAAGCACAGAACGTTACAGTCTCTGATGTCCCTCTGGAATGCTACCCTTGCTCAGATTTCATCAACCTTGTTGTCAAGAGACTGGACATTGGCAAGAAGAATGCTAGGTCGTGGGGCACGATGTGCCCGTCTCCGTAGTCTGACCAGAAGACCGCCTCGTTTCCCTCTTTTTCGGAGTCGTTTTTTTGGGTCGCTGCATGCGATCCATTCCGTTGTCCTGTTTGTAAGGCAGAACACAGGATCCGCGTCGCGAAAAACATATTCTTGGTCGTACTGATGGTGAGTTGACGCTGATCTTATATACAGTAGTTCTTCTCGACTGTATGTAATGAAACCTAAGATGACCTGGGGTACTAATGTAAGAAATAACACGTAAAAAACAACAAAAAACTGCATAGTTTCCTAGGAACGCGAAGCGGCCATCTCTGTCGGCGCTGCAGCACAATAGGAAAGCCTGGCTCAGTCTATGCCCCCCCCACTATGTATCTTTGTATGTTTTTTTCCCACTCATAGTTTTCAATGTGTGTACTTGCAATGCAGTTTGTTGTTGATTCAGACAAAGTAATATGATTATTTTTTTATAGAAAAAGAGGTAACCTGTATCCAGACTAGAGGTCGACCGATTAATCGGAATGGCCGATTAATTAGGGCCGAATTCAAGTTTTCATAACAATCGGAATTTTTGGGCGCCATTTTTTATTTTTTTATACCTTTATTTAACTAGGCAAGTCAGTTAAGAACATATTCTTATTTTCAATGAAGGCCTAGGAATGGTGGGTTAACTGCCTTGTTCAGGGGCAGAACGACAGATTTTCACCTTGTCAGCTCAGGGGATCCAATCTTGCAGCCTTACAGTTAACTAGTCCAACGCAATAACGACCTGCCTCTCTCTCGTTGCACTCCACAAGGAGACTGCCTGTTACGCAAATGCAGTAACCAAGGTAAGTTGCTAGCTAGCATTAAACTTATCTTATAAAAAACAATAAATCATAATCACTAGATATTATCTAGCATGTCCTGCGTTGCATATAATCTGACTAAGCATACAAGCATCTAAGTATTTGACTGAGCGGTGGTAGGCAGAAGCAGGCGCGTAAACATTCATTCAAACAGCACTTTAGTGCGTTTTGCCAGCAGCTCTTCGTTGTGCGTCAAGCATTGCGCTGTTTATGACTTCATGCCTATCAACCATCGAGATGAGGCTTGTGTAACCGAAGTGAAATGGCTAACTAGTTAGCGCGCGCTAATTGTCATTGTGTTGCTGGTTCGAGCCCAGGGAGGAGAGGGACGGAAACTATACTGTTACACTGGCAATACTAAAGTGCCTATAAGAACATCCAATAGTCAAAGGTTAATGAAATACAAATGGTAGAGGGAAATAGTCCTATAATAACTACAACCTAAAACTTCTTACCTGGGAATATTGAAGACTCATGTTAAAAAGAACCACCAGCTTTCATGTGTTCTCATGTTCTGAGCAAGGAACTGAAACGTTAGCACATATTGCACTTTTACTTTCTTCTCCAACACTTTGTTTTTGCATTATTTAAACCAAATTGAACATGTTTCATTATTTACTTGAGGATAAATTGATTTTATTGGTGTATTATATTAAAATTAAAACAAGTGATCATTTAGTATTGTTGTAAATGTCATTACTAGAAAGAAAGAAATACAAAAATCGTCCGATTAATCGGTATCGGCTTTTTTGGTCTTCCAATAATCGGTATCTGCATTAAAATCATAATCGGTCGACCTCTAATCCAGACCTGTACAAGGCAGTATACTGAGTGATGGCCCACATACCTTCTGGGTGATGGAGACAGACTCTGGAGAGAGGAACCTGGGGTAGCGCACCTCATCATTCACTATGCTGTCAAACACCTCCTCCTCATCGTCACCAGGGAAGGGAGACTGCCACAGACGAGAGAGAGAGAGCAACAAAAGCCCAACCAACCTCACTCTTTAGCATCCGAAAACATCTTAAATTCTAGCAAGACCAATCATCAGAATAATACTTAATGGGATCCCAATATGATTGGACATTGTGAGCCAACTGACCAGAAACATCTAAACTCTATTTATTTCTCTGGACCAAACACGTAAATTCAACCAAGACCTCAAAATACTTTCTAGATTCACCATAGGAGTGGACCTGTGAGCCAACTGACCAGAAAGATCCTCTAGGTTCCATTATTAATCTCTATTTTACTGACCTCTCCCACCAGCATCTCGTAGATGAGGACACCCAGGCCCCACCAGTCCACACAGCGGGTATAGTTGTTGTCTGTCAGCACCTCAGGGGCTAGGAACTCTGGCGTGCCGCAGAACGTGGAGGTGCGGTCTCCATGACCCATACCTGCACACACACACGGCAGGGAAAGATAACATTTTAACGGGATTGGAGGGGTGTGCATCAAGACAGCAAGCTTGACGCTGTTGTCCCACTTTTAATAGTGAGGCGTTGCTTAGCCCAGGGCTAAAAGCAAATGACTGAACTAAAGTGCAACCTAAACCTAATATAACACTGACTGTTCATTTGATAAATCAAATGAGTGGGTGGGAGAGTGGGTGTCAAAGGGAATGCCATAACCATAATGTACCGTACATACCTTCCTTGCACAATCCAAAGTCTGCTATCCTGACATAGCCATCTGCGTCCATCAACAGGTTGTCTAGCTTCAGATCCCTGAGAGAGAAGAGAGAGATCAGTAACAGGTCGTTTAGCTTCAGATCCCTGAGAGAGATCAGTAACAAGTTGTTTAGCTTCAGATCCCTGAGAGAGATCAGTAACAAGTTGTTTAGCTTCAGATCCCTGAGAGAGATCAGTAACAGGTTGTTTAGCTTCAGATCCCTGAGAGAGATCAGTAACAGGTTGTTTAGCTTCAGATCCCTGAGAGAGAAGAGAGAGATCAGTAACAGGTCGTTTAGCTTCAGATCCCCGAGAGAGGAGGTGAGAAACATGACAGGATGAAATGGGACAAGAATCAAATTGAACCTGTATATAGCCTACTTACTTTGAGTTATTATTTCTAAGTGTGTTTTTGTTGTACTTGACTTAAATGTTTTATAGTACTATTGATAACTGCATTGTCGGGAAAGAATGACCCACAAGTAGCTTCTTCGGTGTGTGAAGGCGGAGGGCTGGAAAGCAGTGCTGAGAGAACTTACTCACCGGTAAACTATCTTGTTCTGGTGCAGAAACTCTAGTCCCAGCAGCACGCAGGAGGCATAGAACCTAAATAAGGCACACATATAATGGTGATTTTAGATACATCAACTCTAAAGCTCGTACTCATTACTGTACCCTTTGTATGAGAATTAGACTAGCCTGAATTATCTATTTGTAGTCACCGGTAGGTACAATTGAAGTTGGAAGTTTACATACACTTAGGTTGGAGTCATTAAAACTTGTTCTTCAACCACTCCACAGATTTCTTGTTAACAAACTATAGTTTTGGTAAGTCGGTTAGGATATCTACTTTGTTCATGACAAGTAATTTTTCCAACAATTGTTTACAATGGATTATTTCACTTTATCACAATTCCAGTGGGTCAGAAGTTTACATACAAAGTTGACTGTGCCTTTAAACAGCTTGGAAAATTCCAGAAAATGATGTCATGGCTTTAGAAGCTTCTGATAGGCTAATTGACCACATTTGAGTCAATTGGAGGTGTGGATGTAGTTCAAGGTCTATCTTCAAACTCAGTGCCTCTTTGCTTGACGTCATGGGAAAATCAAAAGAAATCAGCCAAGACCCCTGAATTTTTTTTTTAGACCACAAGTCTTTCATCCTTTGGAGCAATTCCCAAACGCCTGAAGGTACCACATTCATCTGTACAAACAATAGTACGCAAGTAGAAACACCATGGGACCACTCAGCAGTCATACCGCTCAGGAAGGGGACGCGTTCTGTCTCCTAGAGATGAAAGTACTTTGGTGCGAAAAGTGCGAATCAATCCCAGAACAGCAAAGGACCGTATGAAGATACTTTTGTACCTGTTTCCTCCAGTATCTATATCCACAGTAAAACGAGTCCTATATCGACATAACCTGAAAGGTCGCTCAGCAAGAAAGAAGCCAATGCTCAAAAACCGCCATAAAAAAAGCCAGACGACAGTTTGCAAATGCACATGGGGACGAAGATCGCAAGCCCGGACCTCAATCCCATAGAAAATTTGTGGGCAGAACTGAAAAAGCGTGTGCGAGCAAGGAGGCCTACAAATCTGACTCAGTTACACCAGCTCTGTCAGGAGGAATGGGACAAATTTCACCTAACTTATTGTGGGAAGCTTGTGGAAGGCTACAAAACATTTGACCCAAGTTAAACAATTTAAAGGCAATGCTAAAAATACTAATTGAGTGTATGCAAACTTTTAACCCACTGGAAATGTGATGAAAGAAATAAAAGCTGAACTAAATCATTCTCTCTACTATCATTCTGACATTTCACATTCTTAAAATAAAGTGGTGATCCTAACTGACCTAAGACAGGGAATTTTTACTTGGATTAAATGTCAGGAATTGTGAAAAACAGTTTAAATGTATTTGGCTAAGGTGTATGTAAACTTCCGACTTCAACTGTACATGTTCCTGTAGCAAATGTACACGACCCTTGCACTATTAGCATATTTTGTTGCCTTACAGTCTGGAATTGCAATGCTTCACACTTGGGTTGCTGTCATAATGGGGCCTGTGTGTGTGTTGCGTAAGGCTTACTGAGCCTGTCTCTCAGTGAAGATGCTGGTGTGTATGTGGGTCATGAGGTCTCCCCCGGGGGAGTAATCCATCACAAAGCACACGTGGTCCGCCGTCTGGAAACAGCCATGCAGATTCACCAGGAAGGGATGGTGGGAGGAGTTGATCGTCTCGAAGATCCTCTTCTCACACATTAGACTAAAATTACAGACGTGCACACAAAAGAACAAGCACAAAAAAAAAACAACATATATAATAATAATAGTATATTTTAGGTGGAACGCAACTGCTAGTCTTTCTGATCCGGTCCCCTCAACCTGTGGTATGTCTGAATCCACTCACTGTGCTCCCTCACCTGTCCACTTCATCACGCATCACGACGTCCCCTTTCTTCAAGGCTTTGATGGCATACAGTTTGCCTGACCTCTTGAACTCTGCCAGCAAGACCTTGGGGCAGTGGGAAGGATTTCGGTGCAACACAGTGAGAAGGTTGTGAACACCAAACAGAAGAAAACAGGGAAGAACTACTTGGACTTTTTGTTTTTCTTTGCAAAACGTTTTAATGAATACAACCCAGTGTAACTAAATAGAAAGTTCCATTCTTTAGGTATGAGGGCCTTGGGTTGTGAGTGTGACAGTACCTTTCCAAAGTGTCCTCGCCCCAGAACCGAGATGCAGTTGAAATCTTCCATTTGCATCCCACCATTCACTTCCCTACTGAACACAGACCAAACAAGAAGGGAACGTGAAAGAGGAGGAGGGGGGGGGGTTAGATAACTAGGTAACAAACATCACTTCCAGTCCTGACGGGGCTTAAAAAATAAGTAATAAGTAGTGGATTTGGGTTACTGCTGTGTGTGTGTGTGTGTGTAGGAGGTTATACTGAATGAGAGAGAGATACTTAGGAGTAGGCTGAGATACAGTCTTTGGCTTGGGCGTTGGCCTGTTATCCTCTGTTGAATGACCTTTGGAGGACTATGGGAAGGAAGGGAGAGAGAACAAAAATAACCTGAAGACAGATATTTGATACTCCAAAAAAACAAACATGAAAGTGTACGAGCCCCTAAATGCTGTAGAACTGCAACGTCACTGTGAAAGCGGAGACTTTGTAGTACTCCTGAAACAAAATATTTTTACAACTATTATATTAATATATTAACGCAATCTTAAAAATAAAAAGTAGTTTTTCCTGTTAGTCTCCTACCTGAGAGAGAGTGGTTTGCCACATGGATTCTGATGCGAGAGTTTTCCCCACATTGTTCTGCAGGGAATTGTTGGGGCGTTCCTCACTGAAGTCCAATTTCACCACAGCTGAATCTCTACAATGACAGAACTAGCCTTCAGAAAACATTTCCATTACTGTAATCAATACCAGTGTCACATGCACAAGTATAGTGAAATGCTTGACTTTCAAGCTGATCTCGGATCAGGCCCTCCCTGTCCATACTCCGGTCATTATGATCTTAAAGACAAAAGTGATCCTATACCAGCCCTCCTACTCAGACTATTTGTGAATGTGGGCCACAAAATCAATGTTACAGTTGGTCTTTCTTAAAAAGGGGCCTGGGTACACACTCCAACTTACCTTAGAGGGGGGGTGGACTTGGCCATCTTCTCCATGGAGGGGGGCGAGGTGATGGCCATGTCAGAGCCCACCAGTGGGGGGCTCATGGCCTGCAAGGAACCATTGCAGGGGGGCAGGACACTCATCATCAGACGCCCCCACGTGGCAAAGTTCATGTTCATCTGGGCCGCCCGCAGGAAATTCTTCCCTGAGAACGGGGTAAAGGCAGCTAAAGACAGTTTGATCGATTCCCCATGTCATGATATATTGAAAAATAACAGGAACATATACCTTTTTCTTTAGGGAATATGCGCTTCTGTCTCTGAAGTTTAGGATGCCACTCAATGACAGGGTTGATGAATGTCACCTACAATAAACAGTAAAACATAATGGTTAACTGAGGTTGTAGCATCAAAAAGAAACTGCAGTGGTCAATGTTGTGGTCAGGTAACATAATCTAGAAGAGATGGTGTTGATTTCATATCAAACATAATGCATATGGTGATTGTAACAATTATGCTATTGCAGCAGACGACCACACCGGGTTCCACTCCTATCAGCTAAAAACAAGAAGAAGCTGCTACATTTACATAAGTATTCAGACCCTTTACTCAGTACTTTGTTGAAGCACCTTTGGCAGCGATTACATCCTCGAGTCTTCTTGGGTATGACGCTACACGCTTGCTACACCTGTATTTGGGAAGTTTCTCCCATTCTTCTCTGCAGTTCCTCTCAAGCTCTGTCAGATTGGATGAGGAGCGTCACTGCACAGGTTCAAGTCTGGGCTCTGGCTGGGCCACTCAAGGACATTAAGAGACTTGTTCCAAAGCAATGCAGATGTAGAAGCATGGTGCTTATGGAAAAACTCCCTAGAAAAGGCAGGAACCTATGAAGAAACCTAGAGAGGAACCAGGGTCTAAGGGGTGGCCAGTCCTCTTCTGGCTGTGCCGGGTGGAGATTATAAGAGTACATGGCCATTAAGGCCAGAGATCGTGACATATTACTTATTGTGGCATATATAATATTGACTGTGACAATGTCTTATTGTGATTGTAAAATAAGGGTGTTTGTTACCTCAGCGAACAGCATGCCCTGGGGTTCCAGATAAAGACACATGCCGTGGCGCTGGTTGTCCAGGAAGTCCTCTAGACGTAGGAACTTGACCCCACACAGAGCCCTCCAGTCCCGCCAGTACACCCCAATCTCCAGCTCCCTGGACTGGAAACAGACTTTTAGTTAGTCATTTTTAGGGAAAGAAATGCAAATAGATTTGCAGGGAAAATGTTTACGGACTGCAACACCTCATCTTCCTCTACAAGAAATAACACTTAATCTTTAAAACGCCCCAGCCCGAGGCTTTCCGCAGCACAATCCAAAATATCAGTACAGCGCCACTCAGATGTGCCATTTTAAGACTCATAGTGGTCATCTATGAACATTTGAACATCTTGGCCATGTTCTGTTATAATCTCCACCCGGCACAGCCAGAAGAGAACTGGCCACCCCTCATAGCCTGGTTCCTCTCTAGTTTCTTCCTAGGTTCCGGGCTATCTAGGGTGTTTTTCCTAGCCCCCGTGCTTCTACACCTGCATTGCTTGCTGTTTGGGGTTTTAGGCTGGGTTTCTGTACAGCACTTTGACATCAGCTGATGTAAGAAGGGCTTTATAATTACATTTGATTGATTGATTGATAGGATGGGGACAAAGTAGCGTGTGCCCTTAAGCTAGGAGCTGAAAGTAGTCTTTGAGCTCAACCTTTGCCTCCAAAAGCCTGGCATGGGGCTATGGTTGAGATTAGTGGAAAGTGTTAAAGGATTAGCTGTGGGATTGCTCACTGCTATCCCAATAGCTGAGAGTTGTTAAAGCCAGCAGACTCTTGCTTTCAGCATCGATGAGACAAGAGTGCCATTGATAGATCAACTGTTTGGAAGTGGCGTACCGGTAACTTTGATTTTGAGATGTGTAGGGGACAACTGAAGGCTGGGGGTTCTCCCGATAATTATTCTTGCAATCTAAAGCCAATTTCCTGCATTTCTACACTATTTGACATGACTCATGGCACCAAGAGTGTTACTTTGAGAAAATACAGTTCCCATGCAAATGAATAGAATGTGTGAACTGCTCCTACGGGTGTTAAACAAAACACTGACCCGCTCCAGCTCGATGCTGAAGCTCTGGTCCCAGGCGTCCTTGCTCAGGGCTCTCCAGTGTGTCCGGCCCACCATCCTGTTGTCCACCTTCAGCACCGCAATTATCTCCGCTGTGGACAGCATACAGTGGGACAGATAGACAGTCAGTACACCTCCAGACACACACTAGCTGTCCCAATCAGATATCGACTGGGATACTAAATTACCACAGCCAAAGATACTGGGTTTAATGATCATATGCCTCTCATTCCAAAGAGAATAGAGCCATATCCTTAGCTACTTTTCAAGGTGAGGATTTCTGCTCCTTAGTACAGGCTATCTGCAGGTTCCATGAAGTTGAATGTAAGACTGACCTTTTTAAAGTGCCACTTGGAATGCAAATCAATACAAATGTTTAGGTCTGCATGCACCACACACCTGCTAATATTCCTCTCCTAAAGTGAGCCAATATTGGCAATAAGTAGTATTTCAGGGCTGGTTGTAACCTACAGAGCTCATATCAGGCAGGTGTGCTATTTTAGCAATTGGCATTCTCCTGTCACCTAATGAATGTAGTAGCATAGTTGCTAGGCTATAGATGGCTGAATCATGAGATTGCCCATCTGCATTGATTTAAGCTACCCATTAGCTAGATCACAAACTATGTTTTCAGAATTACCAATAATGTTATCAGCTTAGTATAACGATACTCAATACGATACCCCTGTGAAAAATTGTCTTCAAGTCAAATATACAGAACTGTTACTGTATAAAAGCTGTGGTCAACTCTTCATCTGGAGCGCTAGGACTGCTCAAACACACCCAAGTAAGCTTAACAAGGTCCCGATGAGAAGTTGATTTGTAGAATTTGGTGTGTTAGAGGGG
Source organism: Oncorhynchus masou masou (assembly GCF_036934945.1). NCBI lineage: Eukaryota > Metazoa > Chordata > Actinopteri > Salmoniformes > Salmonidae > Oncorhynchus > Oncorhynchus masou. The sequence goes on along the minus strand of NC_088239.1, from coordinate 74,665,281 downwards.
CTGGAACAAAAGTCTACACACCCAGTAGTTCCCTTGGCAGGTACCATGCTAAAACTGACTGCAACCAAAAAGTATAATAAAACAATTCCCTCGTTCAGTGAATCAGGTATCAAAAGAAGCTACATTTGAAGTCAGAAGTTTACATACAAGTTTGAATACATACACTCCACAAATTTCTTCTTAACAAACTATATAGATTTGACAAATCTGTTAGGACATCTACTTTGTGCATGACAAGTCATTTTTCCAACAATTGTTTACAGACAGATTATTTCACTGTATCACAATTCCAGGGGGTCAGAAGTTTACATACACTAAGTTGACTGTGCCTTTAAACAGCTTGGAAAATTCCAGAAAATTATGTCATGGCTTTAGAAGCTTCTGATAGGCTAACTGACATAATTTGAGTCAAGTTGACTGTGGCCTACCTTCAAACTTTGCTTGACATCATGGGATAATCAAAAGAAATCAGCCAAGACCTCAGTAAAAAAAATGTGTAGACGTCCACAAGTCTGGTTCCTCCTTGGGAGCAATTTCCTAATGCCTGAAGGTACCACGTTCATATGTACAAACAATAGTACGCAAGTAGAAACACCATGGGACCACGCAGACGTCATACCGCTCAGGAAGGGGACGCGTTCTGTCTCCTAGAGCTTAACGTATTTTGGTGCGAAAAGTGCAAATCAATCCCAGAACAACAGCAAAGGACCTTGTGAAAATGCTGGAGGAAACAGATAAAGTATCTATCCACAGTAAAACGACTCCTATAATCAACATAACCTGAAAGGCCTCTCAGCAAGGAAGAAGCCACTGCTCCAAAGCCGCCATAAAAAAAGCCAGACTGCGGTTTGCAACTGCACATGGGGACCAAAGATCTTACTTTAAAAAATATATATTTTACAAATAAAACTGTTTTGCCATAATGACCATTGTTATGTTTTGAGGAAATAAGGGGAGGCTTGCAATCTGAAGAACACCACCCAACCATGAAGCATGTGGGTTGCAGCGTCGTGTGGGGGTGTTTTGCTGCAGGAGGGACTGGTGCACTTCACAAAATAGATGGCTTCATGAGGAGGGAAAATTATGTGGATCTATTGAAGCAACATCTCAAGACATCAGTCAGGAAGTTAAAGCTTGGTCGCAATTGGGTCTTCCATACTTCCAAGGTTGTGGCAAAATGGCTTGAGGACAACAAAGTCAAGGTATTGGAGTGGCCATCATAAAGCCCTGACCTCAAGCCCATAGAACATTTGTGGGCAGAACTGAAAAAGCGTGTGCGAGCAAGGAGGCCTAGAAACCTGACTCAGTTACACCAGCTCTGTCATGAGGAATGGGCCACAATTAACCCAACTTATTGTGGGAAGCTTGGGGGAGGCTACCCGAAACGTTTGACCCAGGTCAAACAATTTAAAGGCAATGCTACGAAATACTAATTGAGTGTATGTCAACTTCTGACCTACTGGGAATGTGATAGAAATAAAAGCTGAAATAAATCAATCAAATCAATCATTCTCTCTACTATTATTCTGACATTTCACATTCTTAAAATAAAGTGGTGATCCTAAATGACCCAAGACAGGGAATTTTTACTAGGATTAAATGTCAGGAATTGTGAAAAACTGAGTTTAAATGTATTTGGCTTAGGTGTATGTAAACGTCCGACTTCAACTGTAGCTATTTAATCCAACATGTTCAGGGACTGCATGATGGCTATTTTGATGCGCAATATGTCAAAATAAGATTCAGAATTATCAAGATATATTTTTGGGCTCTTTAGAGATGAATTTGCTTGCATGTTTTTGGTGCATATTGGCCTAGGCTAATCTACCACCTGAGGAAGTAGGAACTCAAAACATTAGCTACATTGTTAACTCTAAATATGATATTTTTGCTAGATAGCATGCAATTGATCAAACAGTAAATGTAATGTACTACAAAAACTTTTTGGGTAGACCTATATAGGCTACTTGATGTATTATCCACAAATGGCACACTCAGTATCATCCCAATTACATAACCAGTAAAGTGGTATCATTTCCTCTATATGAACCTATTTTTTTTTTACACAATAGTAGTTTTAAAAACAGTCTTCCCCGTAATTACATTTGAAATGTTGCTCAACTGTCAGTATGCATCTTTCCTTTCACTTCATGTGTAAAGGGGGGAGAAGGAGTGAGCACCAGCAGCAAAACAGGGACAGGACAGATACTTTCATTGCAGGAAGCAGGTTAATTAATGCACATTAATGTTGACCAAAGAATGGTTTTAGAACCAAAAAATCTGCAGGAACGTTGTGTAGCCCAATCACTGACATAAGCAAAATTGCTTCGGTAAGAGGAGGGAAAAGTCATTGGTCATTTTTTGTTTATCATCCCAGCTCTAGTTTGTCTATAAAATTGTACATGCCACCTCGCGCTTTCCTCTGGCAACAGCCTGACTCACACACACATGTACACACACACACACACACACACACAGGTGGTTGGATAGCTCTCTAACATCTTGAAAGTATTATTTGAGGTTTTTCACTGTGGAAGAATTAAGCAGCGGCACTATAACGGGAACACAGTAGTCATCTCTGTCGCAGATTCTGAGAACCTTTAAAAACTCTAAGACATTTTAGAACTTAAGGCTTTTAAATCAGATAAAAGACTACGACTCAAGTACCTGTGGACACCCTGCTAGTAAGTAAATGACCACTCCTTGTTCCTGAACGATATAAAAATACGAAACATTTGCATGTTTTCCATGACTTAATTCAAATGTAAAACATTTGCATAGGACTAGTGTCGACTCACTGGAGAGCTCATCGGTCTTGGTGATTTTGCCATTGGTGCTGCGTCCGGAGAGACCGGCCCTCATCTTCAGAGACTTTGCTTCGGAGGGGCTGCCGGGGGTGGAGGTGATGCAGGCCATGCGGCACCGACCTGGCACTGACTCCTGCAGGTCCTGGCAGCCCATCAGACGCACCTCCAACCGACCTGGAGAGCGACGAGACAACATACAGGGAACATTAGTTCAGGCTTACTGCCCTGAGAAGGCAATTCAAACTCCATGTCCTTGGCAGAACTTTATACAAGGGCATATACACATTTTGTAACAGTCTTTTCATGCGAGTAATTTCCTTCAGGGTGACATCAATATACTATACGATAAAATATTTTTAAAAACTTACAAAAATAACACAATGAGACCAAAAAGTACCACACACACACATATTAGAAATAGTTAACTAAATCAAGCCGCTATAGCATAGAGTAACAACGCTGTCTGTTACCTGTGAGAGTGGCAGGTTTGAAGAAGGAGGATGACGAACAGGAAGAGGTGGAGTTGAGGCGCTCCAGCTGCAGACCCAGGGAGGGCGAGGAGGCACCCAGTGTGAGCTCCTCCTTGATAACAGACAGTTTGGGGTGGTCCCCGGGCAGCTCGGCTAGACGGCGCTCCAGAGACAGACGCAGCAGGTCCAGCTTCTGGCTCGACTCCTGCAACCTTGTCTGGGCCTGGGGGACACATATACAGTCAGATACTTGAGAAGCACACTTTTAGATTTTCCTTGTAACACACCAGGTACACATAACTAATGTTTCCAGCCAGGAAAACATTAACCGGAATCCTTAACGGTTTAACTGCCACGTCCTTTTTTCAATATTACAACAAAGAAGTTACTGCAAACAAATAACTATTTTTTCCCCCTCAGACATCATTGCATAGAACGGCAACATAATAAAAAAATACTGTAGTTATTTTTTTTTTTACCTTGATGCACAACGCTCCCCACTTCTGCTTCGTCAAAAACACTAAAACAATAACAATGTCTGTGGGACGGACAGTTGTGCCGTTTCCCCCTACTGCAGATTCCATCTTTAAGCTGCAACCCAAAAGGAATCAGACCTGTACAGTGCCTTGCGAAGGTATTCGGCCCCCTTGAACTTTGCGACCTTTTGCCACATTTCAGGCTTCAAACATAAAGATATAAAACTGTATTTTTTTGTGAAGAATCAACAACAAGTGGGACACAATCATGAAGTGGAACGACATTTATTGGATATTTCAAACTTTTTTAACAAATCAAAAACTGAAAAATTGGGTGTGCAAAATTATTCAGCCCCTTTACTTTCAGTGCAGCAAACTCTCCAGAAGTTCAGTGAGGATCTCTGAATGATCCAATGTTGACCTAAATGACTAATGATGATAAATACAATCCACCTGTGTGTAATCAAGTCTCCGTATAAATGCACCTGCACTGTGATAGTCTCAGAGGTCCGTTAAAAGCGCAGAGAGCATCATGAAGAACAAGGAACACACCAGGCAGGTCCGAGATACTGTTGTGAAGAAGTTTAAAGACGGATTTGGATACAAAAAGATTTCCCAAGCTTTAAACATCCCAAGGAGCACTGTGCAAGCGATAATATTGAAATGGAAGGAGTATCAGACCACTGCAAATCTACCAAGACCTGGCCGTCCCTCTAAACTTTCAGCTCATACAAGGAGAAAACTGGTCAGAGATGCAGCCAAGATGCCCATGATCACTCTGGATGAACTGCAGAGATCTACAGCTGAGGTGGGAGACTCTGTCCATAGGACAACAATCAGTCGTATATTGCACAAATCTGGCCTTTATGGAAGAGTGGCAAGAAGAAAGCCATTTCTTAAAGATATCCATAAAAAGTGTCGTTTAAAGTTTGCCACAAGCCACCTGGGAGACACACCAAACATGTGGAAGAAGGTGCTCTGGTCAGATGAAACCAAAATTGAACTTTTTGGCAACAATGCAAAACGTTATGTTTGGCGTAAAAGCAACACAGCTCATCACCCTGAACACACCATACCCACTGTCAAACATGGTGGTGGCAGCATCATGGTTTGGGCCTGCTTTTCTTCAGCAGGGACAGGGAAGATGGTTAAAATTGATGGAAAGATGGATGGAGCCAAATACAGGACCATTCTGGAAGAAAACCTGATGGAGTCTGCAAAAGACCTGAGACTGGGACGGAGATTTGTCTTCCAACAAGACAATGATCCAAAACATAAAGCAAAATCTACAATGGAATGGTTCAAAAATAAACATATCCAGGTGTTAGAATGGCCCAGTCAAAGTCCAGACCTGAATCCAATCGAGAATCTGTGGAAAGAACTGAAAACTGCTATTCACAAATGCTCTCCATCCAACCTCACTGAGCTCGAGCTGTTTTGCAAGGAGGAATGGGAAAAAATTTCAGTCTCTCGATGTGCAAAACTGATAGAGACATACCCCAAGCGACTTACAACTGTAATCGCAGCAAAAGGTGGCGCTACAAAGTATTAACTTAAGGGGGCTGAATAATTTTGCACGCCCAATTTTTCAGTTTTTGATTTGTTAAAAAAGTTTGAAATATCCAATAAATGTCGTTCCACTTCATGATTGTGTCCCACTTGTTGTTGATTCTTCACAAAAAAATACAGTTTTATGTCTTTATGTTTGAAGCCTGAAATGTGGCAAAAGGTCGCAAAATGAAGGGGGCCGAATACTTTCGCAAGGCACTGTATTTACCAGATTTCCTCTAAAGACCTCAGCTATATCCTGGTGCACCTACCTCTGCCAGTGCGCGGCGGTCCTGCACCTTGCGCCCGCCCAGGTGCTTGACCACATTCTTGGCCCCCTCTGCCACGGCAGCCTCGATCTTCAGGTGATGCCGTAGCTCAGCCACCCGCAGCTCGAGAGGACTGATAGTCTCAGAGGGACGGCCTGCAAGGAGGGAGGAGGAATGGGCGAGCATTTATTCACCAATGGACAAACAATCAAAAGAACGGCACTGGAAAAAACACCAAATGTACAGTAACACATACACTACATGACAAAAGTATGTGGAAACCTGCTCGAACATCTCATCCCAAAATCATGGCCTATAATATGGAGTTGGTCCCCCCTTTGCTGCCATAACAGCCTTGGAAAACATTCCACTAAATGTTGAAACATTGCTTCCATTCAGCCACAACAGCATTAGAGAAGTCGGGTACTGATGTTGAGCGATTAGGCCTGGCTCACAGTCGGCGTTCCAATTCATTCCAAAGTTGTTCGGTAGGATTGGTTTTAGGGCTCTGTGTATACCAGTCAAGTTCTTCCACACAGATCTCGACAAACCATTTCTGTATGGACCTCGCTTTGTGCACGTGGGCATTGTCATGCTGAAACAGGAAAGGGCCTTTCCCAAACTGTTGCCACAAAGTTGAAAGTCATTGCTGTAGAGTTAAGATATCCCTTCACTGGAACTAAGGGGCCTAGACCAAACCATGAAAAACAGCCCCAGACCATTATTCCTCCTCCACCAAACTTTACAGTCGGCACTATGCAGTCGGCAGGTAGCGTTCTCCTGGCAGCCGCCAAACCCAGATTTGTCCATCGGACTGCCAGATAGTAAAGTGTGGTTCATCACTCCAGAGAATGCTTTTCCACTGCTCCAGAGTCCCATGGCGGCGAGCTTTACACCACTCCAGCTGACACTTGGCATTGCGCATGGTGAACTTAGGCTTGTGGTCAGCAACAGGTGTAGCTGAAATAGCCGATTTGAAGGGGTAATTACATACACTACATGGCCAAAAGTATAACCAAGACATGGCAAAGGACAAACAACCTGTGTGTGTGTGTGTATATATATATCTCACCGTCTGTCTCTGTGGCTTCCCGCTCCCCCTCTCTAGCTTGGGTGACTTTGACAATCTGCATGCGGAGCAGCTCAATCTTGGTGCGGCTGTCCTGAAGCATCTGCTGGGCCATGGACAGCATCTTACGGTCCTTGGGAGGGGAGACCACACAAAAAAGTATCCAATTAGTGCACAAGTCAGCCATGTCCTGTACCTCACTTGTCCATGATACAGCAGCCCTTAACAGCATTGGCCACTTACAGCAGTCTTAGTGCCCTTGTTCATTGACATGCATGGTGCTATTTTTTATTTAACTAGGCAAGTCAGTTAAGAACAAATTCTTATTTACAATGTCGGCCTATGAACAGTGGGTTAACTGCCTTGTTCAGGGGCAGAATGGCAGATTTTTACCATGTCCGCTCGGGGATTTGATCCAGCAACCTTTCAGTTACTGGCCCAACGCTCTAACCACTAGGACACCTGCCGCCCCGTAGTAGCCAACACCCATCTCAACTAACACGCCTTCCCTCAAAGTCCACGACAGCATGATGAATGGGGCCCTCGAGAACTCTGCCTTGCAAAGTCTTAATTGACAGCTCAGCCAACCCTTTACAAGCAGCACCATTCCTCTGATGGGAACACTCTCGGGAGGAGTCCCCATAGAATTTCCCAAGTAAAAGCAAGGTGGTGTAACCTAGCCAATCCTTTCATTCTCATGAATGGAGAAGATGGGGAAGGGAAGCAGTGTAGTTACCGCTTGGGTCAGATGCTGCGTTAGCAACAAACCAATCTAAATTGCAATTCAAGGCAGGAAAGTGTGACAGGTGATCAACCTACTAATAAAGAAGAGGATGCTTGTGAAAGTGAGGTGCTCTCTGCAGCACCACAGTTGTTAGTATGCAGATTTACTCACTGTTACAGTAAATCGGGCATACCTTACTCATTTTAGGAACTCATGCTGCAAACGTTAGAAATGAGCCCTCAGGTGTTTTACTGCTTGGCTGGAACAAAAGCCTGCACCCACACAAGCCAACTTTTCATTTTTCATTAGTAGCACATTTTTGCTAGAATTTCTCCCTTTACAAAAGTCCTCATTTATGAATATCCTCAAGACCCTATGGCCCTAAAACCCTTAATGTGAGGATTACAGCTGGTAATTGGTTATGGCAAGTGTTAGATTTTTAATCACATTCGTACAGAGTTTCACAAGCCGCTCTCTGGCCTCACCTTGAAATGCAAAGAGGTGTAATGGGTTCACATTCAAAAAGATGTTGCATAAAGCTTACTTCATTATTCAATGTTTTTAATTGTTTCCACTGAATCAGGGATCGTGTACAGACGTTTTGGCTTTATAGCCTTCAGTGTGTGTAGGTACAATTTCCTCTAATTCATAACAGCATTTGTAAAGAATATGCGATATGTTACACACCCCCCCCCCCCTCCCTTATGTCAGGGTGTCCTTCCTGGGCTGCTCATTTACAGAGAGCTTATCCACTCTTCACTGGCTAGCGACACAGACCACCATACTCAGTCCATCTGTCCCCTTCACTCACTCTTAACACTTAAGACACCCAGCTTCTCAGAACAGCAGCATGATGAGATCATCCTCCTTCAGTCAACTTCATCCCTCCTTATTGCTTTTCTCCCTCTGGAAACAGACTTCTGTCCAAAGGAGAAGTTTAACTCTGTGCTTGGAAGGACCCTGGCTGACTATACCCTACAACTACAATGGCTGGCATAGAGTCACATGGTCTGCTGCTGTTGCAATGCTGGGGGGAGAGAAGTCCACACATACACACCCTTCTTCTGAGCCGACTGGGTTTATGTTTGTGTGAGCATATCTCGAAGTTTGAGTAACTGTGTGTGTGAGTGAAAGTAAGCGACTGTGTGTGTGAGAGTGTGAGTGACTGTGAGAGAGAGTGACTGTGTGAGAAAGAGCGAGAGAGGTGTGCCTGAGTTCTTGAGTGTGTGAGTATGTGCATGGTGGGAACTCCATACACAAGCAAAGTCTGAAACGCACAGAGCAGTGGAGGCATAAATCACTAGCTGCCAGTGCAGAGTTCAACAGTGTGCCGACTGAACATTCAAAATTACAAAACAAATGGGAGTCGTGTCTAACATACAAGCCACTACATTAGACAGCACCTTACTGGCATGTGTTACATGGAAAGCTCATTTGACAGACATTTACACTATGCATATGCCAAACCTTGACAGAGCTGCTGACGTAAGTCTGGATGATGTTCTCGGCCCCCTGCTTCACCTTGGTCTCCATGGTGAGCTGTTTCTTCAGGGCACAGATGCGCCCGGCAAGCGGGGATGTTACCTCCTCCCAGCGACATGGGTCAGGCGACGTGCTGCCATCTGCTTTGACAGAGACACAAGCAGTGAGTGACAGGACAGAAAGTTTGGGATACAGTTGCTGAAAAAGCCTATACAGTGAACAATTAGTCTTAGCCTATTCCTTGCAACAAAAAAATACAATTACTTGCTCCTACTGCTAATAGTATCTGTTTTATTGAGCATAATTTGCAGATTGAGCATAATTTGTCAAAAGTTAATATTGTCATGATGATCATCATAATCATGATTATTACTAGCCTGTATGTGTTATAAAGCTAACTCCCATGTCTATGGTCATTGTCAACCATAGAAGTCAGCTTCACAGAAAACCCCAGATCTGAGAACAGTCATGATTATTACCTGTGGGGCTGTCCTTCTGGGGCTTGGGGGTGATGGCACGGGTGTTGAGCTCCTGCAGCTCCCAGTGCAGTTGCTCCAGCTTGCGGCTCGATGCCCTCAGCTGGCCCTCCACTTCGGCGGCGCTCTTACGGTTAGTAACAGCCCGCCGCAGCCTCTCGGCCGCCTCCTTGATCTTCAGCTCCCTCTGGATCTCCTGCCTCAGCAGGGTGCGTGCGTCTTCCAGCCGCTGCTGGAACTCCGGGTCCAGGATGTCCCCGTCCAACCGGCCCGCAGGCAGGTGCTTTGGGAGGGATGGAACTTTTGATGAATGGAATGTGGCAAGTTGGTAACGGTTTATGTAAGAACAAATTGCAACAACCGGGACAGTATATGGCAATGTGTTGTGTTTGGACAGAAACTGGTGCCACATGCAATCAGAACATTTGTAGACGAAAGCTCTATAGAAGAACAACCCTCCCTGCCGAAAGGCTAAAGGGAAACACTGAATCATCTGACACACCCTGACATCCCAGGCCAAACCAGAATTAATACTGTAACTACTCATTTATGCTTTTTAGCACTGGATATTTCAAGAAAGGTACATTGTAGTTGGTGATGGAGCAGTGTTATGGCTTGAGAAGTAGAGAACCGAGAGTAGATATAACTCTCCAGCATGTCTGCCAATGGAATTGATGGCAGGTTACAAGTGGAAAATCCCCTATCTGACTGTCAACAGTAACACGAACCTTTGAAACAAACAGGTTGATATAGTTTGCTAGCTACTTTGATATTTCCCAGGCTGCATTGTTGAATTATGAAAAGGTAATTAATGAAAGCTAAGTAAAGTGGGGAAACCAGTTTAACCAGAAACCCTTCATTGTCTGGTGCTATTCACAAGGATTTTTCACGAGACAGTGGTAGAAACACATCTTGATGAGAGAGAAACTATTGTACATAGTAAATTGACGTCAGCTTGCTAGCAAGCTAGCCAACTGCTCAGCAAACCGATAAGAAAAGTTGTGAAGTTAGTTACCCATTGCTTCTTTCTACTAGCTGAATAACAGTTCGATAAAAGGCGACAATTAGGCTAAATAAAACAATCTGTGCTTACCTGTAGTGTTAAACCTGCCATGTCAGACTCAAAATGTCAGAAACGCGATTATTGATTTCAAACTGGGAGGGTTGTGAAAATAGCCATACACTGACCACAGGTCAAGTCAGCGTCTCGTCAAGTTTCGCTCGAAAGAAACACAATTGAACAACTTTATAACCAGTTAAAATACCACGACCGACAACTAAAAGTTGTAAAAGTTACAAAAAGTGACCAAGGCACAGTAAAGCGTTCGCACGTACCAGTTCCTCATCCATTGAATAGAATTGGTGGCAAAAGTAAACGGTCTGGACTTCCTGGCATTACACACGGCTGATGGTTTGAATAAACATCGACTCCTCCCCCTTCCAAAATGTCGATTGGCTGAATGTCCTGTCAACCAAAGTACAACCACAATAATGTCCAATCAGATCGTCTCCCGTGCTATTTTGGATCATCCTTTTTGTGCACCTGCCAAGGTAACTATTTCTCTGAAAACAAGTTATATTTACGTCATAACAGATTTTCATTTATCAAAATAGCCCAAATGTGCTAGAAAAATGCAGGATTGTTTTCAATCAATAAGTACTAAACTACTGGCACTGACAACTTGGATGGAAAATTACTTAGGATGGTATGGTAATATAGTCCGCTACCATACCATCCTAAGTAATTTTCCATCCAAGTTGTCTAAGCCGCCTCCAACGTTGTTTTAGAGAATTTGTCAGTATGTCCAACATCGTGTGTATGGTGTCGTGTTGGCAAGCGGTTTGCTGATGTCAACATAGTGAACAGAGTGCCCCATGGTGGCGGTGGGATTGTGCTATGGGCAGGCATAAACTACGGACGTCGTTAATTCTCCCCTCTTCTTTTCCCTTAACTTTAAATCAATTGCACATAACTTTGTATGGTGAATTTCCCCCTTAAATTAAGTGAACAATCTAAGGGTGCCCATGAGGTCCCTTGCTCCTTAGTGGTGTGGCGGTTTAGGGCACTGAATCTCAGACACTAGGGTTCATTACTGGCCCTGCCTGTATCACAACCGGCTGTGGTTGTCCCATTGGGTGGCGCACAATTGGCCCAGCGTTGTCTGGGTTCGGGGTTTGGCCGGGGTAGGCCGTCATTGTAGATAACAATTTGTTCTTAACTGACTTGCCTAGTTAAATAAAGGTAAAATAAAAATCAACTACTTCATTCAGTATGGATATCAATAAACAACATTTGTGGAGGTGAATGTTGTTTTATTCTACTCTGGTTACAAAAGGAAAACATCGATCAGCTAACTACTTAGCTAAACAATGGAAGGTGCACAAACCTTGGCTACAAAGCCAGCTTGCTAGTTAGCTATAGCTACTCTGTAAGCGAGCTTGATGTACTAGAATGTAATATAAACTAATTGAGAGAAAAAAAGTAACAAGGGACATGGTTTATTAATCTTAAGTAATTTGGTTATCCTGTCTTGATTGTAGAAGTTCTATTTTGCTATCTCACAAAATGAAAGCCATCTCTTTTGATGTGACATTTAGTCAGTGAATCAAGCCGTCTCGATGGTAACCAGATACTCTTTCTGCCACACATGCCTTCAAACTACTGTAAAACCCCTTAAGTATGCCCTTACCTAAGGAAATATTTGAGAGGCTCTAGGCAACGCCCTTAATAAATTCCCTTTAGGTAAGGGAAAATGATTCCTTCTAAGGGAAACACTTAAGATGTGTTATGCAACGGGCCCTGGCCCTTAAATGTACATGGATGGCTAATATCAGTAACATGCATGTCAAACCTCTCCTGGCTCAAAGTAGAGGAGAGATTGACTGCATCACTACTGGTCTTTATGAGTATTCATGTGTTGAAAGTACCAAACTGTCTGTTCAAACAGCTAACACACAGGTTAGACACCCATACATAAACTCAGCAAAAAAAGAAACGTTCCTTTTTCAGGACCCTGTCTTTCAAAGATCATTCGTAAAAATCCAAACTTCACAGATCTTCATTGTGAAGTGTTTAAACACAGTTTCCTATGCTTGTTCAATGAACTTAAACAATTAATGAACATGCACCTGTGGAACGGTCGTTAAGACACTAACAGCTCACAGACGGTAGGCAATTAAGGTCACAGTTATGAAAACTTAGGACACTAGAGGCCCTTCTACTGACTCTGAAAAACACCAAAAGAAAGATGCCCAGGGTCCCTGTTCATCTGCGTGAGCGTGCCTTAGGCATGCTGCAAGGAGGCATGAGGACTGCAGATGTGGCCAGGGCAATAATTGCAATGTCCGTACTGTGAGACGCCTAAGACGGCACTACAGGGAGACAGGATTGTCCTCGCAATGGCAGACCACGTGTAACAACACCTGCACAGGATCGGTACGTCCGAACATCACACCTGCAGGACAGGTATAGGATGGCAACAACAACTGCCCGAATTACACCAGGAACGCACAATCCCTCCATCAGTGCTCAGACTGTCCGCAATAGGCTGAGAGAGGCTGGACTGAGGGCTTGTAGGCCTGTTGTAGGCCAGGTCCTCACCAGACAACACCGGCAACAACGTTGCCTATGGGCACAAACCCACCGTCGCTGGACCAGACAGGACTGGCAAAAAGTGCTCTTCACTGACGAGTCATGGTTTTGTCTCACCAGGGGTGATGGTCGGATTCCCGTTTATCGTCGAAGGAATGAGCGTTACACTGAGGCCTGTACTCTGTATCGATTTGGAGGTGGAGGGTCCGTCACAGTCTGGGGTGGTGTGTCGGCATCGTTGGACTGAGCTTGTTGTCATTAGAGCCATAGCGCCATGACTTGATGTAACTCTCTGCCATATCAAGTAACTCGTGCGAGTAGTATCAGATTTTAAAAAACAGATAAAACAACACCAAGACAACGCGGACTGTGAAGAGACACACACAAACACTCACATATGCACACACTTGAACACACACTGTAGTTGTGGTATTTATGGTATAGAGTAATAAGGTCATGTCTTGTATGATGTATATTTGTAATGCCGCAGGCTGTTGTGTTTCGCTGTGATGTAATGGGGGGGGGGGGGGTGCATCCTCTTCTGGCTGACTGAGAATCATAACCACTGGGAACAGAGGCAGTCCAGAGACACAGCGACCCTGTCCGTAAACACCTCCCAACCACCATCCCCACTCACACTCAGAGTGGAAGGAACCGGTCAGTCACAAGCAACACAGCAAAATACCCAAGGTGGAGCCACCACTAAATCATCCACCCACCCACCCAACTCCCCCAAATCTACACAAGTGCCCCAAAGGCAGAGGCAATGGGTTACCCCCAGACTGAGTCTATTATAGAGGTTTTCCATTACAGCACCGTGTTGCCAGTCATTATGTTAATGTTTTTTGGGGGAACTGTTTTTCCATAGCTAGGGTTGACTGACACTGAAGACTTATCAACAACCTCTGCATCATCAACACAATTGCTTTGTGAGGTGGTAACAGTGAAAGGTGTTAGCCAATTATTTATATATACACTAGATGACTGATAGGGGGCACTGTATTGAAGCCACCTTACCTCCATCTTGGCACTCCCCCACAATTGTAAAACATATTTTGGAAGCTATAGAAATGAATTTATTCATGTCTACATTCATTTTTGACATGTTTATTTTATTACACACACCTTAATGCATACTTTAAAAGTATATGTGAGCTAGATTACTAATGTTACTGTCCCCACTACAACAACAAATACTGAAATACATGTAATGTTGTTCTTAAAACATTGAATTGAAATACTGTAGAATTCCATTCATTCCAAGGGAGGACTGCTCCTACTGGGGAGTGCCAATATGTCCTACCGGTGACTTCCAAGCCTCAACGGGCAATACATTGTTATGTAAATGCCAGCTGAAAAATACCAGTGGCCTTGCCTTGGTCCCAAGTCAGAGCAGGTACACGGAGGCCATGGTCCAGCGATACACTAGAGCCGGGCTGTGGAAACACAAAAGTCTCAGCCTTTTTGGTAAAACAATGGGGTGAATCCCCATTCTGGATCAGTATCAGAAAGTTTACGCGAAGCGAGGCGGCCATCTCTGTCGGCGCCGGAAGTTTAGAAATCAGAATGTATTTACATTTTCTCACCTGTTTAAGATACACATTTGGAGATTGGATTTTGTACCATGCATGGCATATTCCCCTTAAACGATGTGTAAAGTTTGTGGAGGTGTAGGGCTGTGTGATGACTATCATCCCTTTGTCTTGAATTTGGTGGTCTTTCACAAGCCAGGTTGACTAATACTGACACCTATATGATATTCATAAGTACTGCCGGGTGAAGGCTCACTTTTCATAGAGATACCGGCTCTGCCAGTAGCTTGTCTCCCCCACAAACACACCATAGCTGCCATCCTAGTGCAACAGTGACAAACAAAGCAAAGTCTCTGTCTCACTGTAAATAGTGAAAATGTGTCAAATAATCTATGTTCTTCTCACTTCTATTGTCTGATATACAATTTCTAAGCATTATAAAATATGTTGCAGGTGTCAAGTTTCATGTTCAGTCATGTTTTATCCCATATGAAGTCTGTGCCTCCCTCCCACCATGTCAATGATGAGACCTGGTTGGTACAGGCTGAGATAGATATTGCATAGCAAATGGAGGATCAATGACTATGTATAGTGCTTAAGATGTGAAGTGATTCAGATGTGGTCAATTCAAACCAGGACTCAATACAAAATGTAATATTGAGTTACTTTAAAACATAAGCATGAATACATTTAGCTTTAAATTCCTTCAACAAAGATGTATTCTTCTACAAAGGGACAACAATTGTTTTCAATTACATATTTTAATACTTTTCTAAATATAATCAGGATTTAGTCTGTATACGTTTTGTAAAATATTTAGATACCATGAATGAGCTATTTTGATTCAAAAGAGCCCATCTAAAAGACTAATATATAGATACTACACATTTCAGCCTAAAGCAATAAACCATGTGCAGTGCATTTCAAGTTTACAAAAGCGATGAGTCTGATTGCCTGCTCGTCAATGCAAGAGAAGGCGCTACATTTCAGGCAGTATGGAGTGGTATCCTTAGTTGGAGTACAATACTATAGACACAGCCTTTTCCATCCTCTTGTGGACAGAATATATGGATTCAGGCTCTGATATTTGCACTAAAGCAAAAGTGTAAAAGATAACTTATTTTTGTGGAGCTGTGCCAAGCAGAAAAAGCCTTTAGCCAAATAATGACAACCATGTGTCAACATGTTTATGCATATAATTTCCCCTTTATAAATACATGCAGTGAGAGGACAGTGAAGACTAGGGAAACTGACACTGCCTAGCAAACACTGGGAAACATTGACAGGGAGAATTATGAGAAAGTGTTTTCTGAAAGCCCCAAACTACTAAATTCTCCCTGAGGATGGAACAAAATAAATGACCAATTTCTCTCTCCATCCTCTGGAAACTGAGTCCATGAATCAAAAAGTTGATTTATGGATCTCAGGTAAAATAAGGCCTTCAGCATATAGGACAAACAGCTTTTGAGACATTAAGCCTTACAACAAATAACATATCAGTCTCGATTCACGCTCCATATAACACTTAAAAGGTCCAATGCAGCCATTTTTATCTCAATATCAAATCATTTCTGGGTAACAATTAAGTACCTTACTGGGATTGTTTTCAATTAAAATGATCAAAAATAAACAAAAATAGCTTCTTATCAAAGAGCAATTTCTCAAGCGAGAATTTCGCCAGGACTGTCTGGGAATGGTCTGTGTTAGAAGGGGAAAACAGAAAATGTGCTGTTATGGGCGGAGAGTTTTGGAACTCTTTATTGGTCAATTAACTAATTTACAGCATGGTGATGTCACCATGGAAGGCCAAACTCCATCCCACCAAAACAAGCTGAAAATTCAGGCAGTCTTTTCAAACAGCTCTTATACTAACAGGGCATTATAATTTTCACAATTTCACAGTATTATTCCAACGTCAGTGTGGAAATATACATATAAAACACAAGAAAATCTTGTTTTTGACTGCATTGGGCCTTTAATATGAATCATTTCAGTCAAATGTATAATAAAAAAAACAACATCACAATGCAATGCTAGCAATCCCTCATTTGATTTCAGTAAAACAAAAACGAGATTCAAGTCTGTTTCAAGTTAAAGAAAATTACCTTAAAGTGCATTATTAAGTGTTTCTCTTTTCAAGTGCAGTGAGAGGAAGCTTGGTGGTGGAAGTGTTTGCACATTGCAGTTTAAATGTAATGGAGCAGAACGAGAGACCTCATGCACACAGGTCCTCATTCACACAGACCATTGCCCTATCCCATTGCAGATATTTTTCTCCATTCTGTGGCCCTGGAGACAGAGCACTCCCACACTTGCTGATGCTGTGTCTCCCAGTGTCTTGCACTTTGACTAAGGCCGCACTACGCCACCAAGCCCTCACAGACTTATTGAAAAGGGACATGGAATATCCTGCACCCTGGAAATTCACGCATTTACAGACTGTAGACTTCAGGTGCATTGAAGTCCCGGAGGAACAAATGTCAAATCAGGACTTCCTGTCCGAAATGTTAAACAGGTAGTGACAACATAACACCTCAAACCTTGATCAATAGGTAGGCTAATCATTGTGTGTTGCATCATAATTGCTAAATACAATATATAAACAGTTACTGAATATGTTGTTATAGTATTGTAACTAAACTTATATGCTAGCAGCATCTAATATTTGAGTGCTGTCTGTACGGACCACATTTAAATAAATATCTGGTTACAATACAAAAATAAATTAGCATCAAGACACACACATCTTCTTACCAGCTGTTTTAAGTGGACAATAAGACACTATGGGCATTCAACCTGCATCACCTTTTCAGTTCAAATCAGTTTAACATTCTTATCAAGTCAAACAATGAGAAAAAGGAAAACCACAGTTTGGATTTCTTTGAATGGGGCAAAACAATACAGGAATTAATCAGTTAAACCAAAATTCTGAGTTGAGGTTTTTCTCCCTCGAGACAAATTTGCCACAGCTAGTGCCCTAATAGTTGCCGAATTGGGGAGTGCTGCGTTAAAGGGGGACAGATAATGCATAAGAACATTTTAGATGACAATCAGACAAGCCCTTTGTTGTGAATTAGGCTTTGGTTGTCTTTCACAAGCCAGATAGGTTAACGAATACTGCCACCTATAGGATAGTACTAAGGGACGAAGGGTCAAACATTTACTTGATTTGGTCAGTCCCCAGTTCCCACAAACATACAACAGCCACCAAATGCAACAGCCACGAACAAAAGCGGCTTCTTGGTCCCTAAATACATTATTATTAGCAAACTTCAAGCTGGTTGGAGAATGTTGGTGTTCCAGTGAAGAGATTGCTTTTTAGTTAACCTGCGTCTTTGTGTTTGATTTTAAAAAAGCCAACAGTGGACTCATGGTGAAGTGCCTCTGGACTGATAACAAAATAACACATTAAATAATGATGATTAAAGGTTACATCTATGAGAGGATCCCCATACCTCCCTCCAAGTCACAGTGTCCGTCCACATCCGTCCATCACTTCATTTAGTCCAAAGTTCTCCAACCCTGTTCCTGGTAGGGGGGTTGGAGCTACCCTCCTGGAGTTTTTGCAGGACAGTAGCTCTCCAGGAACAGGGTTGGAGAACACCGTTTTAGTTTCTGTTGTAGTATATATCTCCCCCTTCCATCCACCTCGACCCACCTGTCCTCATAACATTCACAGAATGAGACAATGTTTCCAACAACCCCAGCAACAACCCCTTCTTTCCAAGTCACCTGCTCCGCTGCTTGGCAACTCTTCTCACTCAGACTCCTACTCTTCGCTCTCCTCTTTTTCTCTCCGAAAAGCAAAAAATAACCCTTTGGTTTTTAGGGGAGGAGCTCTCTCCCTTTCCTCCTTGTCCTCACCGAGACACGACCCCCAAGCTTATCTTGAGGTTCTCGTAGACCACGTAGCTGATGCTGACTGCTGGAATGACCTTCATGAAGTTCGGGGCCAGGCCCCGGTAGAGTCCAAACACGCCCTCAGTCTTCACAATGTGTTTAAACAGCCCTGACATGGTCATCTGGGGACCGCCCTCGATGGTGGCTGAGGGGACACAACATGAGAGGAAGATTGATGAGAGACAAGAAATACACATCAACACTAGGGATGTACCGATCTGGAAACAAAGTCCATTTTTTATTTATTTAATAGGCTAGTTGAGAACAAGTTCTCATTTACAACTGCGACCTGGCCAAGATAAAACAAAGCAGTGCGACACAAACAACAGAGTTTCACATGGAATAAACAAGCGTACAGTCAATAACACAATAGAAAAAAGTCTATATACAGTGTGTGCAAATGGCGTGAGGTGGTAAGGCAATAAATAGGCCATAGTAGCGAAGTAATTACAATTTAGCAAATTAACACTGGAGTGATGATAAGCAGATGGTGATGAAATAATGGTGTGCAAAAGAGCAGAAAAGTAAATAAAAACAATATGGGGATGAGGTAGGTAGATTGGGTGGGCTATGTACAGCTGCTGCGATCGGTTAGCTGCTCAGATAACTGATGTTTAAAGTTAGTGAGGGAAAGATAAGTCCCCAGCTTCAGCTATTTTTGCAATTCGTTCCTGTCATTGGCAGTAGAGAATTGGAAGGAAAGGCAGCCAAAGGAGGTGTTGGCTTTGGGGATGACCAGTGAGATATACCTGCTGGAGCGCGTTCTACGGGTGGGTGTTGTTATCGTGAGCAGTGAACTGAGATAAGACAGAGCTTTACTTTAGCATAGACTTATTGATGACCTGGAGCCAGTGGGTCTGGCGACGAATATGTAGCGAGGGCCAGCTAACTAGAGCATACATGTTGTAGTGGTGGGTGGTATAAGGGGCTTTGGTGACAAAATGGATCGTACTGTGATAGACTTCATCCAGTTTGTTGAGTAGAGTATTGGAAGCTATTTTGTAAATGACAAACGGCGAAGTCGAGGATCGGTCGGATAGTCAGTTTTACGAGGGTATGTTTGGCAGTGTGAGTGAAGGAGGCTTTGTTGCGAAGTCGATTCTAGATTTCATTTTGGATTGGAGATGTTTAATATGAGTCTGGAAGGAGAGTTTACAGTCTAGCCAGACACCTAGGTATTTGTAGTTAGAGTAGTGATGCTAGAGTAGTGATGCTCGTTGGGCAGAGGGGTGCGGGCAGCGAACGGTTGAAAAGCATGCATTTAGTTTTACTAGTGTTTAAGAGCAGTTGGAGGCCATGTAAGGAGTGTTGTATGGCATTGAAGCTTGTTTGGGGGTTAGTTAACACAGTGTCCAACTAAGGGCTTTGATTTGTTAACACAGTTTCCAAAGAAAGGCCAGATGAATACAGAATGGTGTCGTCTGCGTAGAGGTGCATCAGGGAATCATCCGTAGCAAGAGCGGCATCGTTGATATATACAGAGAAAAGAGTCGGCCCGAGAATTGAACCCTGTGGTACCCCCATAGAGACTGCCAGAGGCCCGGACAACAAGCCCTCTGACTTGACACACTGAACTCTGTCTGAGAAGTAGTTGGTGAACCAAGCGAGGCAGTCATTTGAGAAACCAAGGCTGTTGAGTCAAAGAATACGGGGATTGACAGAGTCGAAAGCTTTTGGCCAGGTCGATGAAGACGGCTGCACAGTACTGTCTTTTATCGATGGCGGTTATGATATCGTTTAGTACCTTGAGCGTGGCTGAGGTGCACCAGTGACTAGTTCGAAAACCGGATTGCACAGTGGAGAAGGTACGGTGGGATTCGAAATGGTCAGTGATCTGTTATTAACTTGGCTTTCGAAGACTTTAGAAAGGCAGGGCACGATAGATATAGGTCTATAACAGTTTGGGTTTAGAGTGTCATCCTCTTTGAAGAGAGGGATGATCGCGGAAGCTTTCCAATCTTTAGGGATCTCGGACGATACTAAAGAGAGGTTGAGCAGACTGATAATAGGGGTTCCAACAATGGAGGCGGATAATTTTAGAAAGAGAGGGTCCAGATTGTCTAGCCCAGCTGATTTGTACGGGTCCAGGTTTTGCAGCTCTTTCAGAACATCAGCTATCTGGATTTGGGTGAAGGAGAAGCTGGGGAGGCTTGGGCAAGTAGCTGTGGGAGGTGCGGAGCTGTTGACCGGGGTTGGGGTAGCCAGGAGGAAAGCATTCATGAAATTCTCGATTATCGTAGATTTATTGGAGGTGACAGTGTTACCTAGCCTCAGCGCAGTGGGCAGCTGGGAGGTGGTGCTCTTATTCTCCATGGACTTTACAGTATCCCAGAACTTTTTGGAGTGAGAGCTACAGGATGCAAATTTCTTTTTGAAGAAGCTAGCCTTTGCTTTCCTAACTCCCTGTGTATATTGGTTCCTGACTTCCCTGAAAAGTTGCATATCGCGGGGACTATTCGGTGCTAGTGCAGTCCGCCACAGGATGTTTTTGTGCTGGTCGAGGGCAGTCAGTTCTGGAGTGAACCAAGGGCTATATCTGTTCTTTCTTCTACATTTTTTTGAAAGGGGCATGCTTATTTAAAGGGATATCAACCAGATTCCTTTTCCTATCGCTTCCTCGATGTGTCAACAGTGTTCAGACATAGTTTCAGGCTTTTATTTTGAAAAATGAGCCAGAACGATAAGTTTTGCACGCGCAACAGAGTTTGGATAGGTATTGCTTTTCCCTCTCCTACTGTGAAAGACATTAGCAGTTGATATATTATCGATTATATATTTTAAAAACAATCTGAGGATTGATTATAATGTCCGTAATGTCTATGGACATTACGGATATTATTTGGAATTTGTCTGCGTTGTCGTGACTGCTCTTTCCTGTGGATTTCTGAACATAATGCGCCAAACAAATGGAGGTATTTTGGATATAAAAATAGTCTTTATGGAACAAAAGGAAACATTTTTTGTGTAACTGGGAGTCTCGGGAGTGAAAACATCCGAAGATCAAAGGTAAATGATTAATTTGATTGCTTTTCTGATTTTCGTGACCAAGCTACCTGATGCTAAGTGTACTTAATGTTTTGTCATGTGATTGATAAACTTACAAACGCTTGGATTGCTTTCGCTGTAAAGCATAATTTCAAAATCTGAGACGACAGATGGATTAACAAAAGGCTAAGCTGTGTTTTGCAATATTGCACTTGTGAGTTCATGAATATTAATATTTTTAGTAATATTATTTGACTGAGGCGCTATGCTATTCAGCGGTTGCTGATGACAATTATCCCGCTTAAGGGATGGGTAGCGTCAAGAAGTTAAGATGCTGAGGAAATTACTTTTAAAGAACGGCCAGGCATCCTCCACTGACAGGGGCCAGGTCAGTTAGAAAGGCCTGCTTGCAGAAGTGATTTAGGGAGCGTTTGACACTGATGAGGGGGTGGTCATTTGACCGCGGACCCATAGTGGATGCAGGCAATGAGGCAGTGATCGCTGAGATCCCGATTGAAAACAGCAGAGGTGTATTTGGAGGGCAAGTTGGTCAGGATAATATCTATGTGGGTGCCCATGTTTACGGATTTAGGGTTGTACCTGGTTGGTTCCTTGATAATTTGTGTGAGATTGAGGGCATCAAGTTTAGATTGTAGGACTGCCGGGGTGTTAAGCTTATCCCAGTTTAGGTCACCTAACAGAACGAACTCTGAAGATTGATTGGGGGCAATCAATTCACATATGGTGACCAGGGCACACCGAGAGACATTTCTGGAGAGATTAATTTTTAAAATTAGAAGCTCAAACTGTTTGGGCATAGACCTGGAAAGTATGACAGAACTTTGCAGGCTAACTCCTCCCCCTTTGGCAGTTCTATCTTGACAGAAAACGTTGTAGTTGGGTATGGAAATCTCAGAATGTCAACAACTACCTGATATGGCAACTAATATATATATATTATGCATCCCCGATTAACACATTCCATTGTACCACCGATTATGGTTGGTCCATGAACCAACACTGTCACCAATTAATTCTATGCAAGTGATCTAATGAAACTCCAAATAGAAATGGGCAGAGGGCGTACCTTGTGCCTGCATGCGGGTCCTGACCAGGGCCAGGGGGTAGCTAGCCAGCTGGCCACAGGTGCTGGAAGTGGTACCGCAGGCTAAAAGGACAAACACCCCGGGGTCTGCACTGTCTGTGGCGTAGCGCTGCAGCCACGAGTTCTTCAGAGTCTGGATGGAGGGAGGAGACAATGAAAGAAATATACAATGAGGTTAGTTGTAGAGAAAGTAGATGTGTGGTAGCAAGAGATGACAGTGAGACTAACAGTATTTAACAACTTCCTTTCAATTCCCTCCATTCACTCACACCCACCTCGTAGACAGCCAGGTCAATGCCAGCGTAGGGGATGATGCCTATCAAGTTGGGAATGTAGCCCTTGTAGAAGGCGGCCATGCCCTCCTTCCGGAAGATGTGTTTGGCACAGTCAGCGATGCCAGAGAACTGTCCCGTCTTCCTCAGGGCTAGGCGGGTCTTTAACACCTCCATGGGGTAGATGCTGCTCTGAGCGATGGCTCCAGCCAGGGATCCAGCCACAAACCTCTCCAGGATGCCCAGGGTCTCCTGGTTGCTGCCTATCAACCGTTTGATCTGGACAACAACAACTATTGTTAGTGTCAGTTCTGAACAACTAGGACATGAGGACCTAGTTAAGACAAACTTGGTAAGTGACAGTTGCTTAACATTTTCCCTCTGAGTATGTTTCTTGACAGAGTCTGAAGGAGTCATTTTTTGCCAGAAGGACAGTACACTACAGAGCTGTTGATACCACATCTTTCATTGGCTTCAATTGACAACACTAGAAAGGGTCCCGTCATGTCAAAGTAAGGGTGCTGAACGATAGGTTTACCTGCTCATAAGCCATGAACTTGATGGCCGACTCGGGGGCAATCTTGATGACGTTCATGCCATTGCCTCGCCACAGCGACCTCACGCCGCCCTCACGGATCATGTGGGTGAAGCCGCCGGCGATGCACATGCTGTTGGTACGGGTGGCGTGAACCTGGAGACCAAGCCGAGAGACTATTTATTTAGTCAACACAAAATTCACATTTTTCAAATCACCACGTTGACTATGAACTCAAGTTATTGAACTGCATTGTAACAGGGAGGAACTAGATGCAACTTCACATCCTTATAACATTGTTCATATTAACATGTCTTTTGCCGTTATTGTACTTACCCTGCTTATGCTATAATGAATGAGAATTTCCCTCTCTGCTCATAAAAAAACTAGATGTGAGTGAAAAACCGAGGGATGAACAGATTGAGAAAGAGGGACAAAATCCGAGCTGTTATCTAGGCCAGTCTGCTTCTGCTGGTGGAACACACAAGCGTTGCTGACATCATTGACCAACAGACACACATGAACATTCCCTCGCATTGGCGCTCACCCACCCAATCACGTTACAACCCGAGGGTGTGCTCGGGCCTTAGGGATTGATCTGGGTATGTAATTATAATGTATATTTGTCTACATCTATAATTTGTTTATGGCGTATATGTCAAAGTTGTTACGTCGGATATTTGTCTGAAACATTGTTCCCCCCTGCTGCTGTCTCGGTTGGACCAGGTCACTCTTGAAAAATAGATTTTATCCCAATGACACTACCTGGATAAATAAGGTTGAATAAAAAATGAAACGTGAGAAAGCTGAACTCTGCCTCCTACTATGCCATGTCACCCATCTGTCTCAATCACTGCTGCATCATATCAGTGGAATTGCACTTGCTAGCAGAAATGGTGTCCTAAGGACAGACCTTATGTAATTGGCTCTCTGCCATAGATGGGTTAATTGACAACATCAGAAGTCTGTGTTGTTGTGATTCTGGATGGCCTGAAAGCTAGCAACAACGACAAGAAGCTGCCATGTAGGGAATCGTAGGTGGTTAATTTCATCTTGTTCTTAATATCATATGTTGTTTTGAGGTGTTTTGACTGATGTCACATCCATGCTAATATGGCAAAAATTCACTAGCTAACTAACCAACAACTGTAACGACGTAAGCGAGACAAGTGCTCATTGTGCAAATATATTTATGCTTTCAAACCAGTCTGTTTTGCTCCATAGTTGCGCACGCACCCGTCTATAGGACTAACACATAGATACGTGATATTACTACTGTTTAGTGTAGAAGTAGGGTCTCAAGTTTGTTTTTAACGCGAGACAAAATCCTGACTGGCTGTTTAAAGTTAAAGTGAACTAAGAAGCGATTCATTAAAGGGGATCCGGGTTCACTTGCATTGTGAATACAAAGAACCGAGTTCTTGTCCCTTTTGCGTGAGGTCAGTTCTTGACATATCTTCTCAAAGGAAGTGTCCTTACCTGCATGAGCACTTTGAGCCGGTCCAGAGGTGCTGTGCAGGTTCGAGACACGGCGCCAGCTGCCCCTCCAGCCACTAGGTGTCGCCACCACATCCCAGTCTTCTTCTCCTCGGCGGTGAACTCATCTGGGACCATCAGACTCTCCCCAACATCGAAGATCTGACGGACAAACAAAGAGGTGCAGGTAAGATGACCGGTCAATGGAGTTTCTCCTCTGGCCTAAACTATATAAACACAACTATAGGCAAACCCATTTCAAAATTACCATGAACACTCAATGTTCGACAAGGCATGTAGGTATTTACATGGAAATAACATAGGCAAGTACAGTGTAATAATCACACATTACAGTGCATGTACATTGTTGAGTAGTACCTTCAACAGCTCTCAAACGTCTGTATACTTTTAGAGGCTAAAACCAGAGGGGTATTATGTGGGGCGGGGGGAGGGGGGGTTGATATTTGTAAAAAATATATTAAAAAACCTATACAATAATTATATTAGATACAGAGGCCCATTATCAGCCACCATCACTCCTGTGTTCCAATGGTACGTTGTGTTAGCTAATCCAAGTTTAAATTTTAAAAAGGCTAATTGAAAACCCTTTTGCAATTATGTTAGCACACCTGAAAACTGTTGTCCTGATTAAAGAAGCAATAAACTGTCTAGTTGAGTATCTGGAGCTTCAGCACTTGTGGGTTGAAGAAGCGACTCCGGGATGCAGGCCTTCTAGGCAGAGTTGCAAAGAAAAAGCCATATCTCAGACTGGCCAATAAAAAGAAAAGATGGGCAAAAGAACACAGACACTGGACAGAGGAACTCTCCAGCATCCCGGAGTCGGCTCTTCACTGTTGACGTTGAGACTGGTGTTTTGCGGGTACTATTTAATGAAGCTGCCAATTGAGGACTTGTGAGGCACCTGTTTCTCAAACTAAACACTAATGTACTTGTCCTCTTGCTCAGTTGTGCACTGGGGCCTCCCATTCCTCTTTCTATTCTGGTTAGAGCCAGTTTGTGCTGTTCTTTGAAGAGAGTAGTACACAGATCTTCAGTTTCTTGGCATTTTCTCACAAGGAATAGTTCTTTGTTTCTGGCCATTTTGAGCCTGTAATCGAATCCACAAATGCTGATGCTTCAGATACCCAACTAGTCTAAAGAAGGCCAGTTTTATTGCTTCTTTAATCAGAACTACAGTTTTCTGCTGTGCTAACATAATTGCAAAAGGGTTTTCTAATGACCAATTAGCCTTTTAAAATGATAAACTTGAATTAGCTAACACAACGTGCCATTGGAACACAGGGGTGATGGTTGCTGATAATGGCCTTTGTACGCCTATGTAGATATTCCATTAAAAATGCCGTTTCCAGCTACAATAGTAATTTACAACATTAGCAGTCTACACTGTATTACCGATCAATTTGATGTTATTTTAAAAATTGACAAAAACAAGGACATTTCTAAGTGACCCCAAACTTTTGAACGGTGGTGTAGATTATATACCATACAGACTTGTCACAATTATCTCTACAAGTAATTTCTGGTCTTGTATCTGAACAATGTAACATTGCAAACATGATGCCCAAGACTATTGTCTGTGTGTAAGATTTCAAGGCAATGATCATGACCTAATGACTGCTATGCCTTGAACTGGCAGCTTTGGGCCTTGACTGGGGCATTAGACGAGCATTGAAGCACCACATCCGGTCTGGGTAAGTTCTATAAGACATTCTGGGACATGGGACCGATAAGGAGCAGCACAGGCTGCTCTGACATGATAAGAGGGAGGGAGGTACGAGGCACACATACACTTCCAGCGAGGTCCCATGATTGACATAGAGTTGTTGGACTGGTGGGTCTACTTTCCTTATTCTACCCTGTGACCAACAGTATTATGCAATCATCATCCAGAATGGGGTTGGACGGTATCCACATTTTCATACAGTTTCTGTACCATACTGGGGTATACGGTATTACACAATGTGCACACAAGGGGCACTATTTCTTAAATTATATTTAAAATACTACTATTTAGGCAACAGGGATCTTGATCCAGGAGGGGATTGAATGTTTGTAATGTTTATTTGTGTGTCAATTAATCCCGTAAGGGATGGGTTGCCAACTGGCGATTTGACACAAAAATAAAAATGTCACTCATTCATTCAGTCTCTGCTGTAACCAAGAGGCTTGATTTTGACATCTAGCAACTTAGCTAACAAGTTAGTAAACCAAATGCACAGCTGGAGCCCTGAGCTGCATATAATTTATTTGACATCTTAGATTTCTTATAGTTATACTTAAGTTCTAAGCAGTGGCGTAGCACGGTATCATACCCCAGTATAAACGCTATTTAAATATATAAGCAAACGATTGGAAAATCATTTAACTTTGTTGACAACTGTAGAGGGGGGTCCTCTAAGGAACAGAAGCATCAGGGGTTTTTAGAAGAAGTTCCACCTCCTGCAGGGAATCAGCCAGTCGGTACCCTACGATCATTTAAACAGGAATGTCCCTTGAAATTAAGTTTGAGCTCTTAAAAGGGGATGGGGGGGGTCACAACAAATTGTGAAAACACCCACTGTATCTCAGCTTCAGAACCACCTTCAACCCCTTCAAATCCCCTCAAATTAAAGTCCACTTAGCGCCAGTCTTGTAATTTATACTGGTTCCCCATATGGGGCTCCCGAGTAGCGCAGCGGTGTAAGACACCACTGACCCTGGTTCGATTCCAGGCTGTATCACAACCGGCCGTGACAGGGAGTCCCATAGGGCGGCGCACAATTGGCCCAGTGTCGTCCAATTAGGGTTTGGCCGGGGTACGCCAACATTGTAAATTAGAATTTGTTCTCAACTAACTTACCCATTGTAGTTAAATAAATGTTAAATAAATATTTATTTATAAATCAAAATAAAAACATTTGTCACATGCAAATGTAACGTGATGGCAAAGCGAATAGACCAGGATATAAGATGCACAAGGATAGCGGGTCTAACCGACCAGGATATAAGATTCCTTGTGATAGTAGTTAAAAGGCATCCTGCTCCAAACTCTAATTTACATATAAGTGACAGTACTCCTTATGGTCCAGTGTTTACCATATATGCCACATACCAGGGGAAATGTGGAAATAGCCATGGGATTGTTTTTTTAATACTGTCAATACCGTTGAAACTATTTATTTGAAGTGTTTTAATGAATGTGAATATTTGTAGCTGCTTTTAAAGTAAATACCTGCAGTCAACTTGTCAATACATTAGCAGATAAAGAAGATCGCGTTCATTTCACCTGTCATGATTTTTCATTATGAAGCTTACCGGTAGTCAAGAGTCACGTGGTGTTTACAAGCTCACAACGACGACAGATCAGAGCTTTGCGAGTCACTCAGTGTTGTGCAGCAAGCGCCAGGTGTAAGATCTAATTACAGTACGGACTTAGGGTATCTGTCCTGGAAATAGTTTAGGTCAAACACCATATAATATGTTCACAAGGCTCTCGCTAGCATTTAGTTAGCATTTTACCTTTTAGCATTGCTAATCTATGGATTACAGAGACTGTGGGGTTTGAAAATAGTGATCGTGTTCAGTGCCGGTATTACCGTATATCCCAGGATGGCACACGGTCAGTATAAAAAGTATGACAATCTGGGTACTGCCTAAGCCTAGCGCCAGTATGTGGCTCGTTTGAAGAAACTAGCCGTATGTTGCACATCACTACTTCACAGGAGAGGCATTTTAAACCCAAATTTGTATTTTTTATCAAAATGCGTTATTTTTTGGCAGAAATGCCTTCTGGAACATGTGAACTTACATGTGCCTTAATAACAAACTTGTATGCCATCTGTAAATATGAATACAATTGTTAAAATTACGAGACTAGTTGTTTTAGCCACGGAAAAAGATGGGACCTTTCCCGCTAGCCATGATTGGCTGGCTGTTAAAGTAATTAAATTATTTCCAATATGTTTTCATTAATTGAATTCATTTAGTCTATTTGATGAGAATTTCTAAGATTCTTATTTGCATAAAATAGAGACCAGTCTCATCAAAAAATGGATAATAGGATTTATTCTCGGAGCGCGCTCTCATGAATCCACGAACAACAGTTTATATACAAAACATGACGTCATTTCATTGCTTCTAGAATGTATCCCCTCCTCCCGACCGAGAATGTTGTGAGTTTAAAAGTTCATTCCAACTCACTAACACACATACACACACAACACAACTATATTAACTCTTGACCCCTCACCATTATTGATTACCACTTAGCTGACAGTTCTAATTAACAGAAAACCTAGGAATGCACTCACTGCCTTATCTAAAACACCCCAGAGCTAAGTTTTGTCGGTTCAACCATAGGATCGTTAACCTATCTGCTTACTTAACCCACAACCCATTCCTCTCCAGACTAGTTTGGAATGGTGTTCTTTATATTTAATTACTCCTTGTTCATGCCACATAATCCCTTCTTACGAACTTATATTGTTAATCAGATATAATAAAACAGAGTATAAGTTTACTTAGTTTCAGTTCTATTTAAAATGAGGATATTGTTTAGTCATTTATTCATAATATTCCTAACACTGGCATAATGGATGGGCTGGACATGCCTGGAGAGGAGTTTGGATTGGTCTGCCACGCTTCTGTCTAACATGAGCTGCTCAGTATGTGTAGGTAATCCTGTCTAACACAGCTTTTTTTTTAAAGAAAGTCGTTTTCATTGAAAGTTAAAGCATACTGTTAGCTAGCTAACGTTATCTGGCTGACTCGCTAGCAAGAAACAAAAAACATCGTTTAGAAAGTTGCCTCGTTTGCTAGATTGACTGGATGGATTTATTGGTGTTAAAATACACCAGATATTCCATTTTGGACCACCAGGCTGCTGATGTCATGCAGCCTGTCGTTTTTGTGTTTATACTTTTTCATAACGACAACGACAAGTTTGATGTCGGGCGACAATAGAATGTTCATGTCACTGCGACAACTGTCTACAGACATGTCGATAGACGTAGTATAAACCAGACTTTAGTCTTGAAATCTTTGGTTGTTTAGTACACTACCGTACTCACTCTGTTTAGCACATGGCCTCACGTGAATCCTTAAAGAGATGGGTGGGGTAAGGCTTAAGAGGGTGTGAACGATGCAGAATGGGCGTAGACAAAGAGCTCCCCAGTAGGTGTTACAAAACATTCAAGGACCATTTTCTCAAAAGTGGGGTTACAAATGTATTAAATTTCAAAGGAGAATTACTTTCCCATTGTTCCTCAACTGTAGTGTATGATATACAATTTTCTAACTCCGAGTCTCTACTTTTATCCAATGTAAAAAACACAATTTCAAATTTTGCTACATAAGACCAAATCAAGTCAGTCGGTCACATATGGACCACGAGTGTGTGAATGACGAGTGTGTGAACTGAATCTCCACTACGATCTTTGTCAGAGACTCCAGACTGTTTTCTCTGCTACCACACGGTAAGCGGTACCAGAGTGCCAAGTCTAGGACCAAAAGGCTCCTCAACAGTTTCTACACCCAAACCATTAGACTGCTGAACAATTCATAAAAATAGCCACCGGACAATTTACATATAGCCTCGTTATTGTTATTCTTATTGTGTTACTTTTTATTATTACTTTTTATTTTAGCCTACTTGGTAAATATTTTCTTCTTCTTGAACTGCACTGTTGGTTAAGGGCTTGTAAGTAAGCATTTCACAGTAAAGTCTACACTTGTGGAAAATAAGTTAGATTTGATCTACAGGTCTGTGTCTGGCCTAAAGGGATACGATAGCAGAAAGACCAGCTTATTGACGTCAGCAGTAGCTGCTTGGTTGATCTGGTCTGGTTAAGCAGGATCACAGTGACCAGTTTGGCTCCCGTCTTTCCGGGAATCCTGGTCAGGGCCTAGACGGCTAGTATCGTTGGGACATAGAGAATGTGTTTGTATCTGTGGGACTATTAATAATATATGAACACTACTCTGCTTTTGAATTGGAAGAGAAAGGAAATACGCCAAACGTGTCAACATACAGTCCTAGTAGTTTTAATATTGGTAGAGCATGGCTTTCCCGCTGCCATACAGATGCTTTTATCCAATGCAAATTATAGTCATGCGTGCATTTTTACGAATGGGTGGCCCCGAGAATTGAACCCACAACTCTGGTGGTGCAAGCACATGCTCTACCATACAGGACCACTAATTTTACTTAAATGAAAAACTAAATTAGCTTTTGAACAACCCTGAGAGGAAAACATGCAGTTTTTCCATTTTACCGTAGAGTGTTTCCAGTACAGGATGATCTCAGGAATGTTATCAGCAGGGTGCAGCAGGTGGTAGTCTCTCCACTCGTTCCAGTCGATGGTCATCGTGCCGTTCTTGTCCATGCTGTTGACAGAGAAAACAGAAAAGACCAGAACCATTACAACATAGCTTTTTACAGTGCCTCTTCTCTTTTGTTTCACCAGACAGTCTGTGTGGGCGTGTGTCATAAGCTCACACATGCACAACTTGATGAAATTATAAATGCTTTTAAATGCTGCTTCTTTACTTTCCAAATTTAAGCATGCCATGGGCATTTTCTATGTTGGGTTATGGGAATCTTTCAGTATTCGTCTTAATTTGGCCTTTTTACAAGCAATTAAAAGGGCTACAAGTTTTTGCGGTGGCTTTCTTTGTAACAATTAAATAAAACTTGAAGATAGGGCAGAAAACAAACAAACAGAGTCAAATACGAAGCGAATACGACAAGGCAAGCAGACGGAGATGATTCCATTACTTACTACATGATAGGGGCCCAGACAAGGCCCTTCCTTATTCTGAGACCAGCAAGAGGGCAAAAGAGAAGGGGAGAGAAAGGAGAGGGGAGGCACAGAAAGGGGGAGGGCAGGGACATGCACATAAACACACAATTAGAACTACAAAATAACGAGGGGGGCTCTGGTGGTGATGTCATAATGCTCACCCTAACTAATGCCTGAGGAAGAATCTTTCAAATGGATGGAATAAAACCAAATACTCTTAGTGATTTCATGATATCCATATTGGACATGGTGAAAAATGGTTTAATATGTAACATGCAAGAAAAATAGATCTACTTCCTGGTATTAAAACAACTTCACAGTCAGAAGGACATAATGCTAAGTTTATCTCAACTAGAGTAAATCATTGTAGTTTCCTCCGCTTATCAATATGCCTTGCACATATTATACGTGTGGGTCCTTAGAACTGTAAAAGGCAGGGTTCTCCCCAAAGAAATTAAGAGGGGCGCTGCACCACTATGTAAAAAAAAAAAAAAAAAAAGTATATACACAGTACCAGTTAAAAGTTTGGACACACTCATTCCAGGGTTTCTTTAATTGTACTATTTCTACATTGTAGAATAATAGTGAAGACATCAAAACTATTAAATAACAAATATGGAATCATGTAGTAATCCAAAAAAAGTGTTCAACAAATCAAAACATATTTTATATTTGAGATTATTCAAAGTAGCCACCCTTTTCCTTGACAGCTTTGAACACTCTTGGCATTCTCTCAACCAGCTTCATGAGGTTGTAACCTGGAATGCATTTCAATTAACAGGTGTGCCTTGTTAAAAGTTCATTTGTGGAATTTCTTTCCTTCTCAATGCGTTTGAGCCAATAAGTTGTGTTGTGACAAGGTAGGGGTGATATACAGAAGATAACCCTATATGGTAAAAGACCAAGTCCATATTATGACAATAACAGCTCAAATAAGCAAAGAGAAATGACAGCCCATCATTACTTTAAGACGTGAAGGTCAGTCAATGCTGTAAATTTCAAGAACTATTCAAGTTTCTTCAAGTGCAGCCGTCAAAAAACATCAAGCGCTATGATGAAATTGGCTCAAGAGGACCGCCACAGGAAAAAGAGAAACACCAGAGTTACCTCTGCTGCTGAGTTCATTAAAGTTACCAGCCTCAGAAATTGAAACCCAAATAAATGCTTCACAGAGTTCAAGTAACAGACACATCTCAACATCAACGGTTCAGAGGAGACCGTGTGAATTAGGCCTTCATGGTCGAATTGCTGCAAAGAAACCACTACCAAAGGACACCAATAATAAGAATAGACTTGCTTGGGCCAAGAAACATGAGAAATGGACATTAAACCGATGGAAATCTATCCTTTGGTCTGATGAGTCCAAATGTGAGATATTTGGATCCAACCGCCTGCCCTCCCCAATCACCGACGTCAACCAAAATGAGATGGTTTGGAATGAGTTGAACCGCAGGATAAAGGAAAAGCAGCCAACAAGTGCTCAGCATATGTAGCAACTCCTTCAAGACTGTTGGAAAAGCATTCCAGGTGAAGCTGGTCTGCAAAGCTGTCATCAATAAAAATGGTGGCTTCTTTGAAGAATCTAAAATATAAACAATAATTTCATTTGTTTAACTTCTTTGGGGTAGGGGGCAGTATTGGGTAGCTTGGATGAAAAATGTGCCCAAATTAAGCTGCCTGCTACTCAGCTGTAAAAGCTAGAATATGCATATAATTAGTAAATTTGGATAGCAAACACTGCAGTTTCTAAAACTGTTTGAATGATGTCTGTGAGTATAACAGAACTCATATGGCAGGCAAAAAACAGAAAAATCCAACCAGGAAGTGGGAAATCTAAGGTTTGTAGTTTTTCAACTTAGCCCCCATTGAAGTTACAGTGGGATATTAGTTATGTTCCACTTCCCAAGGCTTCCACTAGATGTCAACTGTATTTAGAACCTGTTTTGAGGATTCTACTCTTAGGGAGGGGTCTAGCGCGCTCACATGAAAGGTAGCTACGTTCCACTTCATTTGTACAGACAAAGGAATTGTCCGGTTGGAACATTAACCTCTTGGTGTTAGGGGGCAGTATTTTCATTTTTGAAAAAAAAAAAAAAAAAAACGTTCCCATGTTAAACGGGATATTTTGTCAGGAAAAGGTGCTAGAATATGCATATAATTGACAGCTTTGGATAGAAAACACTAACGTTTCCAAAACTGTAAAGATATTGTCTATGAGAAAACAGAACTGATGTTGCAGGCGAAAGCCTGAAAAAAATTCAATCCGGAAGTGCCCCAGGTTTTGAAAGCGCTGCGTTCCAATGACTCCCTATATTCAGCTGTGAATGTACCATCAAGGAGCTTACGCTTTCTACGTATTCCAAGGTGTCTACAGCATTGTGACGTAGTTTTACGCATTTCTGTTGAAGAATAGCCATTGGCTATTAGTAGATCTCTTTTACTTTCTCAGTTTTTTGCCTGCCATATGAGTTCTGTTATACTCACAGACATCATTCAAACAGTTTTAGAAACTTCAGTGTTTTCTATCCACATTGCGTAAGTGGTCACATGGTGGCTCCGAGAGAGATTCGCGCGTAAAATTCAGAGGTAGCCATTATTCCAATCGGACCTAGTGAAAAACAAATTATCCCGATGGATATATTATCGAATAGATATTAGAAAAACACATTGAGGATGGATTCTAAACAACGTTTGCCATGTTTCTGTCAATATTCTGGAGTTATTTGGAATATTTTTTGGCGTTGTGGTGACCGCAATTTCCGGGCGATTTCTCAGCCAAACGTGAAGAACAAACGAAGCTATTTCGCCTACAAAAATAATATTTTGGGGAAAAATGAACTTTGGCTGTCTACCTGGGAGTCTCATGAGTAAAAACATCTGAAGTTCATCAAAGGTAAACGTTTTAATTTGA
This sequence comes from Oncorhynchus masou masou, assembly GCF_036934945.1. Taxonomy (NCBI): domain Eukaryota; kingdom Metazoa; phylum Chordata; class Actinopteri; order Salmoniformes; family Salmonidae; genus Oncorhynchus; species Oncorhynchus masou. Next base: position 74,630,852 of record NC_088239.1, on the reverse strand, counting down.
TTTTCTGATTTCCGTGACAAGGTTGCCTGCTGCGAGCAAGGCATAATGCTATGCTAGGCTATGATAAACTTACATAAATGCTTGTCTAGCGTTGGTTGTAAAGCATATTTTGAAAATCTGAGATGACAGGGTGATTAACAAAAGGCTAAGCTGTGTTCCAATATATTTCACTTGTGATTTTCATGAATAGGAATATTTTCTAGGAAAATTTATGTCCGTTGCGTTATGCTAATTAGTGTCAGATGATGACCACGGTCCTGTTCACGGGATGGGGTGTCACTACAGGTTAATGAAGTTGTATGTTAAAAACATCCTAAAGATTGATTTCATACTTAGAAACATGCCAAACTACAAGCTGTAACGGAACTTTTTGAACTTTTCGTTCGACGATCGGCGCGACCTGAACGCGCTTTTGGATTTGTTTACCAAATGCCCTAACAAAAGAAGATATTTGGACATAACTGATGGACATTATCGAACAAATCAAACATGGTGGAACTGGGATTACTGGGAGTGCATTCTGATGAAGATCAAAGGTAAGAGAATATTTAAAATGCTATTTCTGCTTAATGTTGACTACCCAATATGGCGGGTATCTTTTTGGCTGCTTTGTTGTCTAAAGGCTGTACTCAGAATATTGCATGGTTTGCTTTCTCCGTAAAGTTTATCTAAAGTTCCATGTATAATAGTCGTATCTTTATCAATGTTTATTATTAGTATTTCTGTAAATTGATGTGGCTCTATGCACAATCACCGCATGCTTTAGAACTACTTTAGAACTACTGAATGTAAGTACTCTGAATTTTTTTATAGAAATATGAACTTTATCAAACAAAACATACATGTATTGTGTAACATGAAGTCCTATGAGTGTCATCTGATGAAGATCATCAAAGGTTAGTGATTCATTTTATCTCTATTTCTGCTTTTTGTGACTCCTCTCTTTGGCTGGAAAAATGGCTGTTTTTCTCTGTGGCTTGGTGGTGACCTAACAATCGTTTGTGGTGCTTTCGCTGTAAATCCTTTTTGAAATCAGACACTGTGGCTGGATTAACGAGAATGCAACCAGTCAACCATTCGGGAATTAAAGATAAAATAGCGAAATGGGGAGAGAGAGGATTTCTCCCCCGAGGAACTTCAACCGAAGATTACACAATACAACATCAGTAGTGTTGAACCTGCATACATGATATGTACTATTATTACTACTGAAATTAACTGTATTTCATTATCCTCATTGCATTGTACTGCATTTACTGAAATGCTGTACCACTATATTGCTTTGGCAATATCTACAAATTGTATTTCACGTCAATAAAGCAATCTGAATTTGAGAGGAGAGAGAAGTAGAGACAGGCAGAGACTAAATGTATGCTGGACACTACGAGCCATTAGTTTAGACAGGAGTGTTGGTGAGACGGGAGACTCGTCAGCCCAGGTTGACAGCCTCACCTTTTGAGGATCTTCTCAGCCTGCTGCTCAGAGATGTTAACCCCCAAGTCTCGAAGGGACTGCATGATTTCCTGCGAGTCAATGTGACCTGTGGGGCAAAAGAGTAAACATCAACCACTCGGAATGTGTTGAATTATGATGATATCATCTCATTGACTGGATATTATTTCACTACGCTTTTAATACCAGCTTATAGAATAGTACATCAAATGTAATAAACCTAAATGCAGAATTTTCTCAGTTACAGTATGTCATTATGTATGCACAGCTTAACCCGATGCATCATTTTCTCCCCAACTGCCCAAGTGATTAGTACGTTATAGCACTAAACAGTGGTTAAACAGTGGTTTAAGTGTAACTGGTAGTGATACAAGTAAACACAAGCAGTGGTTGTGTAGCTCCAGCCTGTGTTCCATCGTACCATCGTTCTTCTTGTCCAGGCTCTTGAAGACCAGCCGAAGTTTCTTCTCGTGATCTCTCAGGTAATGGACAAACTCCTCAAAATCCAGCTGGCCATCCAGGTCCTTGTCTCCCGCTTTCACTATTTTCTGTCAGATGAGAAAGAGACATTTTACATTTAGATAAGGATTAAATATCAACTTACATACAGGTTGAAGACAAGACAGGTGAGTCAAGGACTGTTAAAAAAAACAAAAAATATGGAGATTGAGGCAAGGGGAAATTATAGCCTAAATGTAGTTAAAACTATAAGAAAAAGATGAGCCACAAGAAAGAGATGGACCGAGTGAGTCGAGGACAGGCGTGTAGGTCAGTGAGAGGAAGGTTACAGCCACAAGCCATCTGGGTCTTGTTTGCTCCAGAGTGGTCATATAGTGGGCATCACCTGATCCATTAGTGTGGAGTATTTAGACAATCACAGCCACATTAAACTCTAACTCAAGCTTGGCGGAAAGAGCACCCAGGCTGCCTGAGCCATCGAGCTGAAGGCGTTGAGAAATGCATGTGGAGCCAAGTGCATTTCAGTCATTAACCCCTACCCCAATGGGCTCTGAGCCAAGGAAGAGCCTTTATTAAGAAGGCGGAGCTAGGCCTGGGAGTTCTTCTCAGCGATTTACAGTCAATCTTGACTCACAGTTATGAACTTTGGGTGAGGAGTTTGTGTGTGTGTGTGTGTGTGTCTGGGCCAGCTGAATCTACGAGGACTGACTCACATGGTTGTGTGTGCATTTCCATGACTGTAGGGGTGTGTGTATGGTTCTGTGCGTTTCCAAAAATATCTGAACTACTGACCTTTGGGGGCCATGTTAGGGGACAGGTGAAAGAATAACCCTGTTACCTTATTGTAACTCCTTTTAGGTTATCCAAACTTTTAGGTTATCACATCGGGTTATAGAGTAGATGGCCTAAATACAGGGCCAATATATCTATATATTCTAGGACTATTGTGTTTCTAACAGTCCAGCACCTTAACCCCTACCTAGCCTCTGCTGTGTCCCCAACCACCAGATGCATCCAGTTTTCAGGGGAAATAGAAAGAGAGCCTGTGACGAGACTTCCTCTTTTGGACGTTAACAAGGCGACACTCCATCTCAACTCCTCCTCCACATTTACTGGATTGGTTGAACAGTGCAGAAGAGAATCTCCAAACAGTTATTTTTTAATCTTCTGGCCAAGACCAGTATGTTTTGGTTTTTGTCCTAGCACTACACAGCTGATTCAAATAACCAACTCATCAAGCTTTGATTATTTGAAGCAGCTGTGTAGTGCTAGAGCAAAAAAACAAAACTTGCAGCATGAGAGGGGGTCCCAGTACTGAAACCCATTCCTCCATACAGAAACTTTCCAGATCCTTGATATCCTTAGTCTGCGCTTATGGACTGTCCTCTTCATTTCAAATCACTGGTTTTTAGTGGGGTTCAAGTCTGGAGACAGATGGGCATTGCAAAATCTTGATTTTGTGGTCAATTAAGCATTTCTTTGTGGATTTTGGTGTGTGCTTGCAGAAGAAAGATTAGGCTGGAAGATCAATTTGCTGCCAATTTTAAGCGTCCTGGCAGAGGTAACCATGTTTTTGGCTAAAATGTTCTGGTACTGGGTAATGTTCATGATGCCGTTGACCTTAACAAGGACCCCAGGACGCAAAATAGTAAATCTTCCAGCAAGACAATAACCCCAAGCACCAATCAAAATCCACAAAAACAAGCTTAATTGACCACAAAAATCTACATTCTCAATGGCCATATTAGTCTCTGGACTTGAAACCTGTGGTTTGAATTAAAGAGGACAGTCCATAAGAACAAACAAACAATGAAGGATCTGAAAATATTCAGTATGGAGGAATCGTCTAAGATCCCTCCCAATGTGTTCTCCAATCTCAAAACATTTTAGAAAAGGCTCAGTGTTGTTATCCTCACAAGGTGAGGTATTGAAAACACCATCTTTTTTTTAGAATAAAAAACATTACATGTTAAACAACATTTATTTATTTGACACAGTATTTTTTATCATCTTTATTAATGGTGACAATTTTGGACCAGAGTATTTTTAGAACATTAGGTTTTATACTGTATTGAACAGTCTGTTGTTGGTAGCAAAAAGGCATCAGAGTGAATTATAGTGCCAAGTGGAACTTGACTGCCATAAACTAAATCGAGTGACAGCAATGTGTGTATAGTATTATATAGTGATACTTTGAGAATAAAAAAAATGATAATAACCAGGGTCAGTCAGTAGACCCAGGAAACTAAGCTAATATGGGTGTTTGCGAACTCAGACGTAAGACCATGAGCAATCCTTTAAACAATGGTTTGTTTGCCCTCGAAAAGGAGGAGACAGCTTTGACTGAACATCAGATAAAACTCAACCATGTGCACTAGCTGGCCATTTCTGCAAGCTGAAACCTAAAAACAGATCAGGAGCAATTGAACAAAGTTAAGGATAAAATTGGACAGATGCCCACTAGTTTGTTTATAAAATAGTGAGTTTTCCAGATAGTCTAATTATTGAGGAAGTACAGAATTTCTGGGCAATAACAGAAATGAGTTCAAAGTCCAGTCTTAAGAACTATAGTGCCATTTTCTCACTCATCCCTTAGAATACATTTCGGTTAAGTTATTTTGACAACAAGCAAATATCAACCAAAGCATTAGCCTACATTCTAATAATTTTTGATGTCACTAATCTGGGATTTCTTAGAATTTCTAGACATTTCTAGACTCTTCGTTCCACAGGAAGCGTCTGAGCCTTCTTTAAAGGATACCTGCCAAACCACTGACTTTAAATGAATAATCTAAAGAACCAGTTCAGACTCAGAGTCAAGTCTAGCGTCGGCTCCCAGGCTTCACTCACATACAGAAGGGGAGGTCAAAGCTTGTGGCAGAGGCTAAATGAAGTCTGACTACATAGCCACTGGATAGTTTGGAAGAACATGAATTAATGACAAACTCATGGTTATGAAATGAATTGTCTGAAATATTTTGTTGGCATAAATCATTAAAGGCCATATTTGACCCCTATGAAAAAGCAAATGACAAAATAAGGACAGTGCATGAAGCACATTAAAAAGCTAGGTCCTAGGGGGTTCAAAGGACAATGCCTTGCTGACAGATTATATATAACAAGAGTTAATTAAAATTCGTATGAATTTACAATAATTTCCAAGTTACTACTCAGAGGCAGAGAGCCTGTCTCCAGACTGGCCACTCACACAATCAATCAAAAAGCGCATTCTACAGCTGTAGGGCTGTCTGCCAGTCTTACCATATGAATGAAAGTGCTGAATGAAATACCGAAATGCCAACTGGAATGCATTCAAGTGTTATTGCTATGATCACATAAACAGAATTATACAGCTATAAAAAGATTCCAGATTTAAAAACGGCATATCTACCTTCCGCCAGTTTCGATATGTAGAAAATTCCTGAGAAGGAAGAAATATGCTCAGTTTGAAGAGAGACTTGAGTTCAGCTGGTAGTCCATTTGATTCAAAATACTCAAATTCAGTGTGTTCTGAGTTTGGAAAGGGCACACACAGGCACACGCACAACATGCTTCTCTTAGGTAAGTGTAAAATACAAATAAATAAGTTAGATATAAAAAATAAAGTTTGCCCGCTCTGCAGTGCAAAGCTAAAATGCTGGTAGGTAGAAGACACATAAAAGGACTCAAAAAAGGTTCCTCCCACAGAGGCTGGTAGGACCAAGGAGCAATCTCATTGGATGCCACAACATCCCGCCCTCTTACTATCTTTACACCACAGGCTGTCAATATTTCAAGAAAACCAAACAAGACTGCAGTCCGACAAATGAGCCCTCCCATTTAGCCCCCAACAAATGGCCCCTTCATGAAAAAAATGACTTGTGCACATGAATGAAATTAAAGAACCAGAGGTGAACTTTCCAGAAAACCCTTTAAAGCTCCTCTTTCTTTCAGCACAAATGCTTTTATGTGTAATTAATTACAACGGCTTAAATACACAAGTCACATCCTACCGTACTTTAATGTGACCAACTGTGGCAATTTTAGGTATCTTCCTCACACAGAGGAAATCATGAGATCATCAGCATTACAAGGAATCAGATCTTGGGACCGAAACTGTGGTGCCCTGTATGATCAACACCTTTAACTGGGTTATTACAGAGAAGTGTTACCCAACCCATTATATCAAGGGGGATTTGATATTTAAACTAGCTGAAGTTTGACATTGATGACCATCTCCTACAGTTCAAGGACATGCACAAAATCGGTGTTTCACTAAAGTGCAGTTGTAATTGTGGGGCAACTTTGAAATGTCTAACATCTTCCTTTCAAGAAATTTGACAATTTTTATGTCTAACAAGATGGCTAATACACTGGATATTAGTCATCTTGTTAGAAAAGGAAAATCGCCCATTAATGTGCTCAGGAACTTTGGCGACACAGTACCACACCATTAGCATTGATAACAAATTTTATGAGACTGACTGCAGTAGACCATCACAGCTAATACGCTACCACTACGCTAATCACTAACCCAAGGAGTACTAGCAGAAGCACAAATGCTAACCCAAAGTGTAGTCAAGAGGGATTACATTTGACATTTTAGTCATTTAGCAGACGCCCTTATCTAGAGCGACTTATAGGAGCAATTTGTGTTAAGTGCCTTGTGCATTGACAGTTTTCACCTAGTCGGCTCGAGGATTCAAACCAGTGAGCTTTCGATTACTGGCCCAATGCTCTTAACCACTAGGCTACCTGCCTCCCAAGGGATGAGGTTGGTGGATTTATTAAGTTTAGCCTATTTGAACTTAGTAGCTTACTCTTGAAATGTATACAGGTAGGCTTACAAATGTGCCCTTTAAGTAGAAAACTTAAGTAAAAAGCAGCATGAAACTTCCCCTTCTGAGGAAAGAACATGTACCTGTAGAATTAGGACTAAACGAGAGGTTACCACCATTCCAGACTGTATTGTGTGTCAGTAATAGAGATCACCATTGACGTAATAGTCTGCTCCAGTAAAGTGTCTTCTGTCAACGATAGAGGTGGTGAGAGTGAGGAGTGATTCAATTACACGCACAGGAGATTGGAGAGTCCCAGAGACTGCCGGGTGCCTGACTGCAGCAAGCTTGTAAAACCCACACACTTGTCCACTGCCTGCTAGAGGAACCACCTGTAAAGCTATCCCACTGAAGGGGTGGGCGCAGGGGAGTCAGAAGGGGGGCATTTTCAGCCAAGCAACTCTTGGGTGACCGCCAGGTACCTAGCTCTCGGTCTTCCCATTTCACTTGGCCAGCTATTTCTGGGTGAGTCACTTGGCTGGGGTCCAAGGGTAAAGGAAGAATGGCCGCTGACGAGAGGGGTCTTGGTATGGGGGGTCTGTGTGTGTAGGTAGGTCAAATCTACTGTTCAAAATAACGTACGCACATCCAGGAGCTGTTACACATGCATGCAAGGATAATACCTGTACAGAGTTTAGATGCTGCTAGATCTTTAGATCCTAAAACATAGTAGATTGCTCCTAGATTCTAAAACCTAGTTCTCCCTTTAGAGTTCGGCTACAGACATTTACAAACAAACGTCTGGTCAAAGTCATTACGGCCATTAGGCAGTCAATGATTTGTAGGGTAAAACATTTCAGTCCTTTTTACTCTGCTTTATCCAGAATGCATGTGGCTGAGATGTAATGCACCCTTTACACATAACACGCTTATTCAAAACCAGCCAAGTTGATTGAAAGGCTGCAACAATGAAAATATTAAAAACGCAAGATGAGCAGCTTTAATATTGCAATTGAAAAATGAATTAGGCCCTAATCTATGGATTTCACATGACTGGGAATACAGATATGCATATTGGTCACAGATTAAATAAAAATTAGGTACATGGATCAGAAAACCAGTCAGTATCTGGTGTGACGCATCGTGTTGATTAGGCTGTTTATTGTGGCCTGTGGAATGTTGTCCCACTTCAATGGCTGTGCGAAGTTGCTGGATATTGGCAGGAATTGGGACACGCTGTTGTACACATCAATCCAGAGCATCCCAAACATGCTCAATTGGTGGCATGTCTCGCGAGTATGCAGGCCATGGAAGAACTGGGACATTTTCAGCTTCCACAAACTTTGTGTACAGATCCTTGCAACATGGGGCCATGCATTATCATGCTGAAACATGAGGAAGGCGGCAGATGAATGGCACGACAATGGGCCTCAGGATCTCGTCACGGTATCTCTGTGCATTCAAATTGCCATCGATAAAAAGCTATTGTGTTTGTGTCCGTAGCTTATGCCTGCCCGTACTATAACGCCACCATGGGGCACTCTGTTCACAACATTGACATCAACAAACCACTCGCCCACACAACGCCATACACACCGTCTGCAATCTACCCGTTAACCTCTTACACCTATGGTGGCGCTATTTCATTTTTGGAAGAAAAACGTTCCCGTTTTAAACAAGATATTTTGTCACAAAAAGATGCTCGACTATGCATATAATTGCTACTGTTCGAAAGAAAACACTCTGACGTGTCCAGAAATACAAATATCTTCTCTGTGCGTGCCCTTTAACGTGAGCTTCAGGCAAAACCAAGATGACTTGGCATCCAGGAAATGACAAGGATTTTTGAGGCTCTGTCTTTCATGATCTCCTTATATGGCTGTGAACGCAAGAGGAATGAGTCTGCCCTTTCTGTCGTTTCCCCAAGGTGTCTGCAGCATTGTGACGTATTTGTAGGCAGATCGTTGGAAGATTGACCATAAGAGACCACATTTACCACGTGTCCGCCCGGTGTCCTGCGCCGAAATTGGTGCGCAAAAGTCACCTGCCAGTATTTTTCCATGGGAGAAAAGAGAGAGAAGCAAGCTTCCACGAACTGCATGTCAATGAAGAGATATGTGAAAAAACACCTTGAGGATTGATTCCAAACAACGTTTGCCATGTTTCGGTCGATATTATGTAGTTAATCCGGAAAAAGTTTCACGTTGTAGGTGACTGCATTTTCGGTTCGTTTCGGTAGCCAGGCGCAATGTAGAAAACGGAACGATTTCTCCTACACACAGACGCTTTCAGGAAACACTGCGCATCTGGTATGTGGCTGGGAGTCTCCTCATTGAAAACATCAGAAGCTCTTCAAAGGTAAATGATTTTATTTATTTGGTTATCTGGCTTTTGTGAAAATGTTGCGTGCTACATGCTACACAAAATGCTATGCTAGCTTTGCATACTCTTACACAAATTAGTCAATTTCTATGGTTCAAAAGCATATTTTGAAAATCTGAGATGACAGTGTTGTTAAGAAAAGGCTAAGCTTGAGAGCAAACGCATTATTTTAATTTTATTTGCGATTTTCAGAAATCGTTAACGTTGCGTTATGCTAATGAGCCTGAGGCTTAGTCACAATCCCGGATCCGGGATGGGGAGTTTCAAGAGGTTAACAGTTGAAACCAGGATTCATCCGTGAAGAGCACACTTCCCAGCGTGCCAATGGCCATCAAAGGTAAACATGTGCCCACTGAAGTCAGTTAGACGCCGAACTGCAGTCAGGTCAAGAAGCTGGTGAGAACAACAAGCACGCAGATGAGTTCCATGAGAAGGTTTCTGACAGTTTGTGCAGATATTCTTTGGTTGTGCAAACCCATACTTGCATCAGCTGTCCAGGTGGCTGGTGTCAGATGATCCTGCAGATGAAGAAGCCAGATGTGGAGGTCCTTGGCTGGCAAGGTTACACGTGGTCTGCGGTTGGATGCACAGCCAAATTCTCTAAAATGACATGGCAGGTATGGCTGGGCGATATGGCAAAAACATAATGTCACAGTATTTTAAAAACAAATAAAAAATAAATTTACAGTATTTTATGTTTTGGAATTAGTTCTACAATTGTTTTATGAGTAGTGTGTGCCCCTTGGGTGGCAACACACATTCTAAATGACTTCAATGGGTCTTTCTCCATTCTGATTGTTTTATACTGTTAAATTCAACCCCAAATATTTTCAGCATTTTCAATTTTTGCATTTCCCGCACTCATTTGAGATAATTTTTACACTGCTACATAGGGGTGCATGATATGGTCACACAAACTAGGCCTTATTTTACCAAATGTGGCAATTGCAATTTGACTTGCAATTTACAGCAAAACACTTCGGCGAACTGTTGGAATAATGGAAATAAAAGTATTATTCGAATTATATAGTTCAAATAAAATAGTGGGCATTTTCAATACAGTGTGGATGGACATGACGACTGAAAATGCCAGGGAGGAGTTATTGTGACAGGGTAGGAACCAAAGTGTTGGTAAGTGTTTCCTAGGGCACCCTATAATCGTTGGCTACACGGAATGTTTTCTCAGCTACTTCATGTAGCAACGTTCATGCTTTGCGTATTCCTTTTTAAATTTAGAAGATACTGTTATACCAACATGCTGATTGAGGTCTACACTATCACTGGTATTATCAGGATGTATAGCTAATTAAGTTGCTCAGATTCAGTACATTTATTAGATAGCTAGTATGACAGCTAACTAACGATTAGCATTTGCGACTAACAAGATTTAGGCCCAACTTGATAAGAAAAAAGCAACTAGCTTAAGCTGTTTGCAGATGTAAGAAACAAATTAAGTGTAATTATAGAACACTAGGGGATTTTTATTAAAACGGAAGTGTCTTGTGCTCGAGCAACAACAAAATGTGCCCATTGAGTGACAGGGGACGGGGATAGGTCTGTGTGGAAAGCAGCATGGAGTGAGTGAGAGATGACTCAAGTCACTAACTATCAAAATGGGATGTTACACACGGAGTATCACATGTAACAAACCAAACACTCAAATACCGTTTTCGAAGGTAAAGTAAAAACCCCAACCGGTCCGCCAATACCAGTATTACCATCAATACCAGTTTTTAGTCAAATACGGTATACCGCCAAGCCCTCGTTGGAGGGGGCTTATGGTAGAGAAATTAACATAAAATTCTCTGGCAACAGCTCTAGTGGACATTCCTGCAGTCAGTATGCCAATTGCACACACCCTCAAAACTTGACACATTGTGGCATTGTGTTGTGTGATAAAACCGCACATCTTAGAGTGGCCTTTTATTGTCCCCCGGCACAAGGTGCACATGTGTAGTGATTATTCTGTTTATTTAGCTTCTTGATATGCCATACCTGTCAGGTGAATGGATTATCTTGGCAAAGGAGAAATTTTCACGAACAGAGATGTAAACAAATTTGTGCAAAATAAGCTTTTTGTGCATATGGACAATTGTGATCTTTTATTTCAGCTTGTGAAACATGGGACCAACACTTTACATGTTATGTAAATATTTTTGTTAAGTGTATTTACAGTAGGACAAATATGATTCCCTTGATATAAAGTTAAAGGAATATTAATACAAAAATGTCATGCTCTGATCCAGTGGAAAAGTGATAAAATAGGCCTACCTGATTACTTCTTATCAATGCTCGACTTGAACTGAAATAGGTTCCGGTACTCACTTGGGTGCTGGTACTATTTATATTTAGGTGCAATAGCTACACAATACTTTTCAGCAAATATTTTATAAGAGGAACAGGAGCTCAAGCAGTAGAAAATGTGAGGTGCCAGTACTCCGCTCTGGTGAGCTCCTGCCCAAGTCAAACACTGCTTCTTATCCCTTGCGAAAATAGCTACAGATGTGTCTGTCCCAAAGCTGGTGGTTCCTTTTAACATGAGACTTCAATATTCCCAGGTAAGACGTTTTAGGTATTATAGGAATTATAGGTCAATCTCTCTCTATACGATTTGTATTTCAAATACCTTTGACTATTGGATGTTCTTATAGGCACTTTAGTATTGCCAGTGTAACAGTATAGCTTCCGTCCCTCTCCTCGCCCCTACATGGGCTTGAACAAGGAACACATCGACAACAGCCACCCTCGAAGCAGCGTTACCCATCACTCCACAAAAGCCACGGCCCTTGCAGAGCAAGGGGAACAACTACTCCAAGTCTCAAGAGCGAGTGACGTTTGAAATGCTATTTGCGCGCACCCGCTAACTAGCTAGCCATTTCACATCGGTTACACCTGCCTAATCTCGGGAATTGATAGGCTTGAAGTCATAAACAGCTCAATGCTTGAAGCACAGCGAAGAGCTGCTGGCAAAACACGCAAAAGTGCTGTTTGAATGAATGCTTACGAGCCTGCTGGTGCCTACCATAGCTCAGTCAGACTGCTCTAACAAATCATAGACTTTATTATAACATAATAACAAACAGAAATACAAGCCTTAGGTCATTAATATGGTCGAATCCGGAAACTATCATCTCGAAAACGTTTATTCTTTCAGTGAAATACGGAACCGTTCCGTATTTTATCTAACGGGTGGCATCCATAAGTCTAAATATTCCTGTTACATTGCACAACCTTCAATGTGATGTCATAATTACGTAAAATTCTGGCAAGTTAGGCAGCCAAAACGGTTGCATATACACTGACTCTGCGTGCAATGAATGCAAGAGAAGTGACACAATTTCACCTGGTTAATATTGCCTGCTAACCTGGATTTCTTGTAGCAAAATATGCAGGTTTAAAAAAATATACTTCTGTGTATTGATTTTAAGAAAGGCATTGATGTTTATGGTTAGGTCCAGTCGTGCAACGAAATGCGCTTTTGTTAAATCATCCCCCGTTTGGCGAAGTTGGCTGTCTTTGTTTGCAACGAGCCAGGTTAGCAGGCAATATAAACTAAATATGCAGGTTTAAAAATATATACTTGTGTATTGATTTTAAGAAAGGCATTGATGTTTAGGTACACGGAGCAACGACAGTCCTTTTTCGCAAATGCGCACCGCATCGATTATATACAACGCAGGACACGCTAGATAAACTAGTAATATCAACCATGTGTAGTTAACTAGTGATTATGATTGTTTTTTATAAGATAAGTTTATAATGCTAGCAAGCAACTTACCTTGGCTTATTATTGCAGTCGCGTAACAGGCAGGCTCCTCGCGGTGTGCAATGTAAGACAGGTGGTTAGAGCGTTGGACTAGTTAACCGTAAAGTTGCAAGATTGAATCCCCGAGCTGACAAGGTAAAAATCTGTCGTTCTGCCCCTGAACAAGGCAGTTAACCCACCATTCCTAGGCAGTCATTGAAAATAAGAATGTGTTCTTAACTGACTTGCCTAGTTAAATAAAAGGTGTAAAAAAAAATGTATTATATATATATATATTTTTTTTTTAATCGGCCAAATCGGTGTCCAAAAATACAGATATACGATTGTTACGAAAACTTGTTATCGGCCCTAATTAAAATCGGCCATTCCAAACGACCTCTAGTGCGTCTATATATGGAAAAATACTAGTTAAACATTTCTGACCAATCGATTGGTCGAAGGAACGCACGACTTTCGGTCAATCAAGATTTTTTTTTTCCCGGGGACAGCTCTACCACTAGTTACCACTGCCAAATTTTTGGTTAGATTTTTTTGTCTTAATTGAAGGTTAGGCATAAGGTTAGCAGTGTAGATAAGGTTAGGGTCAAGGTTAGGTTTAAACTCACTCATTTCGTAGTATCCAATTATTCTGGCACAGCCAGAAGAGGACTGGCCACCCCACATAGCCTGGTTCCTCTCTAGGTTTCTTCCTAGGTTTTGGCCTTTCTAGGGAGTTTTTCCTAACCAACGTGCTTCTACACCTGCATTGCTTGCTGTTTGGGGTTTTAGGCTGTTTCTGTACAGCACTTTGAGATATCAGCTGATGTACGAAGGGCTATATAAATAAATTTGATTTGTAGTTACTATCTTGTCTCATCGCTACAACTCCCGTACAGGCTCGGGAGAGACGAAGGTCGAAAGTCATGCGTCCTCCGAAATACAACCCAACCAAGCCGCACTGCTTCTTAACACAGCGCGCATCCAACCCGGAAGCCAGCTGCACCAATGTGTGGGAGGAAACACCGTGCACCTGGCGACCTTGGTTAGCGTGCACTGCGCCCGGCCCACCACAGGAGTCGCTGGTGCGCGATGAGACAAGGATATCACTACCGGCCAAACCCTCCCTAACCTGGACAACGCTAGGCAAATTGTGCGTCACCCCACAGACCTCCCAGTCTCTGGTGGTACAGCTAGCGCTGTGATGCAGTGCCCTAGACCACTGCGCCACCTAGAAGGCCCTAAACTCACATTTTAAGAAGATAAATTGTGGAAATAGGCAGGGTTTATGACTTTGTGGCTGTGGTAACTAGGGACGGCCCTGGGAATGGGACATGGGGTCTTACAGCTGTAGAGTCTTAATTTGAGCCAGTTTGATACAGCAGGAAAATAATACTGCTGCAACAGGAAATGTGAATTATAATTAAATTTACATTTTTGTAGTGGTTGATACATTTTTTTCATAAGGGAAAACCAAGTCTGAAATTTGTAAGTGGAAATAAACTTCAGAAGCCTTTTAAAACCTCAAAGTTCTCCTGAAACAGGGTGATCAAATTAAGATCCTACAGAAAAACATGTTTTTTTTCATCCTTCTCCATTGACTATCAAATGGCTACCCAGACAATTTGTATTGCCCACCTCCCCCCTCTTTTACACTGCTGCTACTCTCTATTATTATCTATGCGTAGTCACGTTAATAACTCTACCTACATGTACATATTACTTCAATTACCTCGACTAACCGGTGCCCCCGCACCATGACTGTACCGGTACCCCCTGTATATTGCCTCGCTATTGTTATTTTACTGCTGCTCTTTGTTACTTTTATTTATTTTTTGTGTGTGTATTTTTCTTAAAACTGTATTGTTGGTTAAGGGCTTTGTAAGTAAGCATTTCACTGTACACCTGTTGAATTCGGCACGTGACAAATAAAAATTTGATTTGAATATAGGCCATCTTCCGATTACTCCCGCTCTATGCAATAGACAACTTAGAAAAGGACATAAACATATAGTTATCAGCAATCCCTCTCCGATACAGTCCCGTCATTAGGCCGGTCTGAAAGTTCAGATAATCAGTCCACAACAGTCCAACGTGTCAAAAAGCTTTTCTAGAGCAAAAAAAACGTGCGGTCAGTCAGTAAGTATTGTAATGATATTTTTGCACTAGTTGGCTGTACCTGCACCAAAACACCGCAAAATGTTTAATTTATAGCTTGTTCCCGAACCACTTTTAAAAATAGAGAGCCAATTGGGAACATTGAATAGCAATAAAATCACAGTATCAAATCACAATACACATAGAACCGTGAGAATAGCAATATATATCGTAACGGCACCTAAGTATTGTATCATAATGTTCCTGGCAATTCTCAGCCCTAATGTATTGTTGTGACTGGTGAAAGTCACAGGTTTGAATTATAGGTTTGAGGTTACAGCTGAGATAAAGTCTGTAACATGTGTGACATACGTACGTGTCATGAACGATGTGTGGCTCACTCCATTAAGACGCTCATCTAAAAATGACAGTGCAACTTTGCCAGGCCTAAATGTCCTGTCGTTAAAAACCCTATTAGGATGGGATTGGGGACTTAGTAGTCTAAATGGCGGCGGTACCTCGATTTTCATATTGTCAAACGGTACACTCCTTCTCTCATCCCAGGATTTAAGGTATTACTGTCTCAGTACACAAAGGGTGCAAATAATCCGCAAAAACAGCCCATTGGGCATCTATTACCAGAATGCTAACAAAACTTGCACATAGTGCATTTCCATAGAGGCTGCTAGCTAGATATGCTAACGAGCACAAAGCGAAAATAAACTAATTGCAAAGACAGGCAATCCAGCTCAAAGTTATACAAGTATAGGTAGTAGCTACCGAATGCCATTTTTAGAGAGTTTGGACATTTACAAGCGAATGTGAATGAGAGACATTGTGCAAATGAACAAAGTTTTGACACATGCTTGTCTGAAGGAAGAAGAGCACTGGTTCTGGAGCAGCATGTGTACATGCGGTGTCTGTGTGGAGTCGCTAGAATAACACAGGGCTCTACGCTGGCCTTCTTTACAAGGAGCACGTGTGCGCCTAAGCTGAAAAATGTAGGGGCACACAAAGACATTTCGAGTACGATGAAAAATATGGGAGGCAACAAAGCTAGAATCGTACATTTTTATAGAGACTCACTGGTGCTCTTAAATAAAAATTCCAGGTCGCACAGAAAGATATTTAGGCGCATATGTAGAGGCCTGCAACAGGCCTGCCTGCTCTGTTTGGAGAAGAGCAGACTGAGGGGCCGAAAAGGCGAGCAAGACTGTTCTGTTCGGAGAGGCGAGCAAGACGCAAGGAAATCAAGATAGCAGTGGCAGCTGAACAGATAAGTCATCCAAAGTGCTTTGACTTCTCAAAACACGGCTAACACTATATGATGCCCCGTATCCTTATTGATTCAGCCACTTACTGAGCTAACGAGCATGTTAAACCAGATACACAGCTGTACTCGCCATCTCCCGTTGTGCCATTTACCACCAAAGCATAGCATATATTATCAGTCAAATGCCATACATCTTATTATCACGTTTACTCTGCAATCTGCGGTGAAGTCAATTTGAAAGCAGGCATTGGGCAAATCGTCCATACATAGCGGTTTTCCCAGACCTGCAACTAGCCACACATTATATCTACTTTTGAAGCCTTTCTGGACACAATGTTCTGAACCCACCTGATAACTTGCGCCAACGTTTGTCACATAGCACAATGCGAAGAGAGTACCACGGCACAGTTGAGTACCACCACTGCACATAGTAACCCTTAAGTGGACAGCACTTAAACAAATGCTCATCGCACCCCAGAGGACAATCACGAGCCAATTTCTAAAGATTTCTAAAGTTGTTTGTGCATGTTCACTGGAATTTGGTATTTTGGCTGTGAAATGGACATGCAGTACCTGTGACATCTCTCAGAAACATCTCCTCTCTGAAAGGGTGGCACGATAGTTAAGTGTCAGCCTGTGGACACAGCGTGAACTTTGAAAGATGTGCCAAGTTTTTCAGATCACCAAAGACGACATGCTCCCTTTAATCTCTATATTCTGTCCTAGAACATTACAGAATTTTGAAATACTCGACTCAAAAATGACCTTTTCCAAATTGAACCGGAATTTTCAGTGTCTTAATTACTGTAACTTCAAAATGTGCTCATCCACCATGCAAAGGAGACAGCCAGTAAATGGCCAGTTCAATCCCTCCACCTGCCACCCCCTCCACACATACAAAGCGGTTGTTTCCATCCCTGCGGTACCTGTTGAAAGCCATCAGGGGGGACCACCATGATTAACACTGTGGTCTTCTTCGCAGGTGTGCCATCACTCCTGCCCTTGTCATCCCTGGCAGATGTGTCAAGGTCTCCCTCGAGTCCAGTTTTCTTGGCAGTCTTTCCACTGACGGAAACCTCTGCTTCGCTCTCCTCCGGTGACTGGGTTCCCACGGGCTCACACTCTGTCCTTCCCACAAACCATTGGCATAGGGAAGTCCATACACTCTGCAGCATCCTCGTCTCTAGACTGATGCTCGTCTGGGTGCTGAAAAGCCGGTGCCAACACACAATTAGAAAGGTGGGTGTCAGCCGAGGTAAGAGTTCTGCGCCGGTAGAAAGAGAATTCACAGCGAGGGCAGGTGAGGACAACCGCAGAATGCAAAAGAGGGTCCTTCAAGTTTCTTCCGCGTCACTGCTTCAGCTCCAAAAGCTCCTTTTCCTGTGTGCACTCAGCTGTGCTCCTCCTTTCATCATCCTTCCTCAGATGTATCAGTCAGTATTAGTGGCACTTTTCTTTCAATCAACGCACACTATAAGTTCTACTCTGCCCAAACAAAAACATTAATTTAGCTGTAGCTTTAATGCAGCCAAATATGCAGGACTAAATGTTCCAATCAAAACGATTGTATGGACAAACTCTTAAACCACTAACATGTAACTTCTGTTAAAGACTAAAGAATGATGCAACTGCAACTGATATCTTGAGTTTAGTTCGATACTACCTTGGCTGCATCTCTGCTGCATATCATCTACTGAGAGGTTAAGACTGAGACAGGAGCTACAGTGAGATTGTGCCGGTTAGCTGGCTCAGTATCGACGGACAGAGTAATGCAGTAAAAAAGAAGAGTCTTCTGAAACCTGCATTCTCACTGCAGCGCTGCATCAGCCAATCACGGCAGCCCACACTGATAGGTCCAACTGGAGATTCCCCAGAGCTGGACTCCACAACCAATTAGAATAGAGGATACAAACGAAGCAACTAATTTATGACTTGTCATCCTGAATCGAATGGGCTTGTAAGGGTTGGGGGAAGTCTCTCTACTCTCAGAAAAACCTGCTGACTGTTCTTTCCCCTCCATCAAAATGTCAGTATCACCATGGCAACCTCACCCAGCTCTGCATGCTCTTTTCCACTAACACATACTGATCAGCAAAACCTCTTCAACTCTCCTCACTCTTCATCTTTTCTGTCTTCAAAGGCCTATATCACAACCTGCCGTGATTGGCAGTCCCATAGGGTGGCGCACAATTGGCCCAGCGTCGTCCGGGTTTGGCCAGTGTAGGCCGTCATTGTAAATAAGAATTTGTTCTTCACCAACTTGCCTAGTTAAATTAAAGGTTATACTTTTTTTTTAAAGACTGCTCCATCCAAGACACTGTTCTGAATGAGCTTGCACGTCTGAGTATCAGTTTGAATTTGTATTTTTCTTTTCATTCATTTTCAACTTGAAATTGAAGCGTAGAACCGATTACAGCTGAATCCTACCATTACTTAGGATTTCTGATTTTATTACGATGTCTCCAAAAGGGTTGGAGTCAATTCCATTTATCACTAAAGGATGTCTCATTCAGTGAATGATTTGGAATGTTGCCCATTAGCTTCAATCTTGCAAATACTTTTCTTTTAAACATTTAAATCAATTGAATTCTGGTCATTTTCTGAGCAGACTTAACCTTGGTGTTCAGACTTCTCCATGTTGACCTTTTGGCCAGGAAATATTTATTTGTTTCCTTCAACAGGAGCTGATTGTGCATTGGGATTTTATCCAGAGATAACAACAGAAGATCATTGCAAAAGGTCAGTGAGTGCTCCTCATGTCTAGGGACATATCCACATAAAGGAAATCAGTCAATTGAAAATAATTCATTAGGTTCTAATCTATTGATTTCACATAACTGGGAATACAGATATGCATCCAATAGGCACAGATACCTTAAAAAAAAGGCAGGGGCGTGGATCAAAAAACCAGTCAGTATTTGGTGTGGCCACCTTTTACCTCATGCAGCGTGATACATTTGTATTTATAAGGGATCCAAAACAAAAGATAAAACAGTACATCATATAACAGTATTAAGCCACAATATGACATACAATACAAAATGTATAATACCACCATACAACAATATTACAATGTACGTGTGGTAGTGTGTGTGTATATAGAGTGCGTGTGGTAGTGTGTGTGCATGCATACAGTACCAATAAAAAGTTGACACACCTACTCATTCAAGGGTTTTTGTTAATACTATTTTCTACATTGTAGAATAAGTGATGACATCAAAACTATAAAATAACATATGGAATCAGGGAGTAACCCAAAAAAAACTGCTAAACAGATCAAAATATATTTGAGATTCTTCAAAGTAGCCACCCTTTGCCTCGATGACAACTTTGCACACTCTTAGCAAGACTAAATATGAAGCTGCATAATATTACAGCTGCAGTTTAACCTACCAACTATGTGTAGACAACTGCTGTGAAAGTATTAATCAAATTTTAAAAATCCCCTCAGATTTGTGCAGTTGAGTTTATGGACGCTTTACAACAAGCAAGGTGTTGTAGCAAACGGTCATTTGGCTGACCAATAACATGACCGTTATTGCACTAGGTCTGACCTGTTCCATGACCGTCACAGCACTAGGCCTGACCTGTTAATAACAGAAAGAAATAACTGTATGACAGAATACTACTGCTTCATCACCACATAATCAAATTGTACCTCCCTCATAATTACAGTCCTAATCATATAAAAAAAAAACAGAATAATAATTCTAATGTCATATATGTTCCAGGTGTAAATTATATACATAATGCTTATATTCTGACGAAAGGCAGTATGTCCCTGCTTTCAATAAAATAACGAGTCAGAGGTGGGCATCCCCTGCTGGACAATATAAGTATTTTCATCAGGAAGACAGTAGCCTGGCTGACGGGACTCGCTCTGGACAGGAGTTTGTTGGAAATGCAGTATTCGCGCAGAAATTGGCTGAGCTTTGATCTCATGTTGTTTGGATTTGAAAATCCAACAGTTGTTGAAAAGGGCGCGCTCGGGGCTGTGTGTGGTTGTCCATCTGGTTGTTTGAGTGTGAAAGACACAGAGGAGAACCAATTCAGTAAAAAATAACAGCCCCCTTTATTATCAACACATTGTGTCTTCAACATCAGGAAGACTTGGGAGTTTGGTGTTAGCCAGAATACAAGACAAGAGCCACAAGTCATGAACTCATGGTGAGGAAATGCTGTGAAATCCCATTGACATTCACAGAGATTGAGTGGCTAATGGAGTGAGCTTAGAGGTTGGCAGAATGTTGTCTATGGGTGAAGTTTACCTCAGGGAGAATCGCCATGCTTCCTTCCACAATGATCCCTTCAGCCCAAATCTCATTACTGTGAAGGTTAGGCTCATTACTGTGAAGGTTAGCCTAAGTGTTGGAACCATTAGCTGTTTCCTGGGCTTTCACTAATTCTCCATTCAATTAAAGATGCACTATATAATAGGATGCCCTCCATGTTTGCCTCTAGGGGTGCTCGTAAGCCAGAAAGGGAACCTTAAATTAAATCGCATTGATACACACAGCGTAACGCTGTAAAGAGGGCCAAGTACCTTACTACGGAAAACAAATGGGGTCTTGCCATTCCATATAAGCCTAACTTCACATTAGGTCAATAATGCTTATACATTTCCTTTGAATGCATTCAGTTGTACAACTGACTAGGTATCCCCCATTCCCTTTCATTGGAGTTTGACCAAGGCAGATTTAGGAAGATATATCATTTTTATGGCAGGTAAAATGCATCATATTGTACAGTAAATGGAGGGACAAGGACATGCAGTATATGAGAAGCATCAAATACAACTTTTCTCAAACCCATTTTGAGATCAAACCCCTTGCTTGACCTTCGGAGGCACTCCAGTTACATTTACAGTAGAGCAGCTAAGCGCGAAAAACACAAAAAGAAGCTGAGCTGGCACCACACACACACATTACGATTACCCAGCTAATTGGACAAGAAAAGTGCATAGGACAGTGGACTTGTCTCAGACTCTGCAGCAGTGAAGGGAGTATTTGCATTGTCCATGCTTGTAATGATTGGCTATTGTGCACCATTTTTTGTGTTGTCAAGATAATAAACTGTAGAGAACGCGTACAAGCACTAGAGCTTTACCTTTCTTCCAAAACTCACTGGATATCAGAATGATGACATTTGCAAATTGCCCAGCAGGCATTTGTAGATCATTTACCTTGCAAAGGATCAAATGGCGCCAAAGAAGAAGGCTGGCGTTTTCCTTTAACGAGTCTGATGAGCCCGACGCTAACGATATACTGCTTTCTCGGAGACAGGCCCAGATCCCCGTGATTTGAGTGAAGAGGAGGTGAGGGAAAGGGGCCAAAGGGCGGGCGGCCTTCTGAGAATTCGTAGGCTATCAAATAAACCCCCACTTCCTTCCATTCTGCTAGCAAATGTGAAATCTTTGGAGAATTAAATCAATGACCTATGCGGAAGATTAAACTACCAATGGGACATTCAAAAATTTAATCTCTTATGCTTCACGGAGTCGTGGCTGAACGACGACACCATCAACATACAGCTGGCTGGTTATACGCTGTACCGGCAGGATAGAACAACGGCGTCTGGTAAGACAAGGGGCGGGGGACTATGTTTGTAAATAACAGCTGGTGCACGGTATCTAAGGAAGTGTCGAGCTATTTCTCGCCTGAGGTAGAGTATCTCATGACAAGCTGTAGACCACACCATCTACCTAGAGAGTTTATCTGTATTCGTAGCTGTTTACATACCACCACAGACTGAGGCTGGCACTCATTGAATGAGCTGTGTTCCACCATAAGCAAACAACAAAACGCTCACCCAGAGGCGGCACTCCTAGTAGCTGGGGACTTTAATGCAGGGAAACGTAAATCCGTTTTACCAAATTTCTAATCAGCATGTTAAATGTGCAACCAGAGGGTAAAAAAATAACAATAAATAAACTCTGAACCACGTTTACTCCACACACAGACACGCATACAAAGCTCTCCCTCCAATGGCAAATCTGACAATCTATCCTCCTTACAAGCAAAACTTAAAGCAGGAAGCACCAGAGACTAGATCAATAAAAAAAAGGTCAGATGAAGCAGATGCTAAGCTACAGGACTGTTTTGCTAGCACAGACTGGAATATGTTCCAGGATTCCTGAGAAGGGATTGAGGAGTACACCACATCAGTCATTGGCTTCAACAATAAGTGCATCGATGACATCATCCCCTCAGTGACCGTACGTACTAGAGGTCGACCGATTAACTTCTTGGTGACAGGGGGCAGTATTTTCACGTCCAGATGAAATGCCTGCTACTCATCCCCAGAAGATAAGATATGCATAGTATTAGTAGATTTGGATAGAAAACACTGAAGTTTCTAAAACTGTTTGAATCATGTCTGTGAGTATAACAGAACGTAGCAGGTGAAACCCTGAGGACAAACCATTCAGAATTATTTTTTATTTTTTTGAGGTCACTCTTTTCAATGGGTTTTCATTGGGAATCCAGATTTCTAAGGGACCTTCTTGCAGTTCCTATCGCTTCCACTGGATGTCAACAGTCTTTAGAAATTGGTTGAGGTTATTCCTTTGTGTAACGAAGAGGTACGGCCATCTTGAACGAGGGTCACTTGAAGTGTACTGTTAAATAGAGGAGCGTGACTAGGCTGCTTCAGTTTGTTTTCTTCCTGTATTGAACACAGATCATCCAGTCTTCAATTTTATCGATAATTTACCCCCCAAAAAAATACACTGCTCAAAAAAAAAAAAAAGGGAACACTAAAATAACACATCCTAGATCTGAATGAATGAAAATTCTTATTAAATACTTTTTTCTTTACATAGTTGAATGTGCTGACAACAAAAATCACACAACAATTATCAATGGAAATCAAATTTATCAACCCATGGAGGTCTGGATATGGAATCACACTCAAAATCAAAATGAGGCTCAGTAGTGTGTGTGGCCTCCACGTGCCTGTATGACCTCCCTACAACGCCTGGGCATGCTCCTGATGAGGTGGCGGATGGTCTCCTGAACGATCTCCTCCCAGACCTGGACTAAAGCATCCGCCAAGTCCTGGACAGTCTGTGGTGCAACGTGGCGTTGGTGGATGGAGCGAGACATGATGTCCCAGATGTGCTCAATTGGATTCAGGTCTGGGGAACGGGCGGGCCAGTCCATAGCATCAATGCCTTCCTCTTGCAGGAACTGCTGACACACTCCAGCCACATGAGGTCTAGCATTGTCTTGCATTAGGAGGAACCCAGGGCCAACCGCACCAGCATATGGTCTCACACAGGTTCTGAGGATCTCATCTCGGTACCTAATGGCAGTCAGGCTACCTCTGGCGAGCACATGGAGGGCTGTGCGGCCCCCCAAAGAAATGCCACCCCACACCATGACTGACCCACCGCCAAACCGGTCATGCTGGAGGATGTTGCAGGCAGCAGAACGTTCTCCACGGCATCTCCAGACATGTGCTCAGTGTGAACCTGCTTTCATCTGTGAAGAGCACAGGGTGCCAGTGGCGAATTTGCCAATCTTGGTGTTCTCTGGCAAATGCCAAACGTCCTGCACGGTGTTGGGCTGTAAGCACAACCCCCACCTGTGGACGTCGGGCCCTCATACCACCCTCATGGAGTCTGTTTCTGACCGTTTGAGCAGACAGATGCACATTTGTGGCCTGCTGGAGGTCATTTTGCAGGGCTCTGGCAGTGCTCCTCCTTGCACAAAGGCGGAGGTAGCGGTCCTGCTGCTGGGTTATTGCCCTCCTACGGCCTCCTCCACGTCTCCTGATGTACTGGCCTGTCTCCTGGTTGCGCCTCCATGCTCTGGACACTACGCTGACAGACACGGCAAACCTTCTTGCCACAGCTCGCATTGATGTGCCATCCTGGATGAGCTGCACTACCTGAGCCACTTGTGTGGGTTGTAGACTCCGTCTCATGCTACCACTAGAGTGAAAGCACAGAAAGACCCAGCCACGTTTCATCTTCAATGCCCTTGCTGATGGTAGGCTTTGTTACTTTGGTCCCAGCTCTCTGCAGGTCATTCACTAGGTCCCCCCGTGTGGTTCTGGGATTTTTGCGTGGAGCCCCAGATCGAGGGAGATTATCAGTGGTCTTGTAGCCAGGAAGCATAGGAACTGAGAAGTGGTCTGGTCACCACCTGCAGAACCACTCCTTTATTGGGGGTGTCTTGCTAATTGCCTATAATTTCCACCTGTTGTCTATTCCATTTGCACAACAGCATGTGAAATTTATTGTCAATCAGTGTTGCTTCCTAAGTGGACAGTTTGATTTCACAGAAGTGTGATTGACTTGGAGTTACATTGTGTTGTTTAAGTGTTCCCTTTATTTTTTTGAGTAGTGTACCTAAAGGTGTATTATAAAAGTAGTTTGAAATGTTTTGGCAAAGTTTACAGGTAACTTTTGAGATATTTTGTGGTCACATTGAGCAAGTTGGAACCGGTGTTTTTCTGGATCAAACGCACCAAATAAATGGACATTTTGGATATATATCGACGGAATTAATCGAACAAAATGACCATTTGTGATGTTTATGGGACATATTGGCGTGCCAACAAAAGAAGCTCGTCAAAGGGAAGGCATGAATTATATTATTTATTTCTGCGTTTTGTGTCGCGCCTGCAGGGTTCAAATATGGTTCCTCACTTTGTTTACTATGGTGCTATCCTCAGATAATAGCCTGTTTGCTTTCACCGAAAAGCCTTTTTGAAATCAATCTGACATGTTGGCTAGATTCACAACAAGTGCAGCTTTAATTTGCTATCTTGCATGTGTGATTTAAATGAAGTTTGATTTTTATAGTAATTTATTTGAATTTGGCGCCCTGCATTTTCCCAGAGAGGTTAATCAGAATGGCTGATTAATTAGGGCCAATTTCAAGTTTTCATAACAATCGGAAATCGGTATTTTTGGACAACAATTTGGCCGATTAAAAAAAAAAAAAATGTTGAACCTTTATTTAACTAGGCAAGTCAGTTTCGAACTTAAGAACACATTCTTATTTTCAATGACGACCTAGGAACGGTGGGTTAACTGCCTTGTTCATGGGCAGAACGACAGATATTAACCTTGTCAGCTCGGAGATTCAATCTTGCAACCTTACAGTTAACTAGTCCAACGCTCTAACCACCTGCCTTACATTTGCACTCCACGAGGAGCCTGCCTGTTACGCGAATGCAGTAAGAAGCCAAGGTAAGATGCTTGCTAGCTAGCATTAAACTTATCTTATAAAAAACAATCAATCATAATCACTAGTTAACTACACATGGTTGATGATATTACTAGTTTATCTGGCGTGTCCTGCGTTGCATATAATCGATGCAGTGCGCATTCGCGAAAAAGGACCGTCATTGCTCCAACATGTACCTAACCATAAACATCAATGACTTTCTTAAAATCAATACACAGAAGTATATATTTTTAAACCTGCATATTTAGCTAAAAGAAATCCAGGTTAGCAGGCAATATTAACCAGATGAAATTGCGTCACTTCTCTTGCATTCATTCCACGCAGAGTCAGGGTATATGCAACAGTTTGGGCCGCCTGGCTCGTTGCGAACTAATTTGCCAGAATTTTACGTAATTATGACATAACATTGAAGGTTGTACAACGTAACAGCAATATTTAGACTTCGGGATGCCACCCGTTACATAAAATACAGAACGATTCCGTATTTCACTGAAAGAATAAACGCTTTGTTTTCGAAATGATAGTTTCCGGATTCGACCTTATTAAATGACCAAAGGCTCGTATTTCTGTGTGTTATGTTATAATTAAGTCTGATTTGATATTTGATAGAGCAGTCTGACTGAGCGATGGTAGGCAGCAGCAGGGTCGTACGCATTCATTCAAACAGCACTTGTGTGTTTGCCAGCAGCTCTTTGCAATGCTTCAAGCATTGAGCCGTTTATGACTTCAAGCCTTTCAACTCCCGAGATTAGGCTGGTGTAACCGATGTGAAATGGCTATCTAGTTAGCAGGGTGCACGCTAATAGCGTTTCAATCGGTGACGTCACTCGCTCTGAGACCTTGAAGTAGTTGTTCCCCTTGCTCTGCAAGGGCTGCGGCTTTTGTGGAGCGATGGGTAATGATGCTTCCAGGGTGGCTGTTGTCGATGTGTTCCTTGTTCGAGCCCAGGTAGGGGCAAGGAGAGGGACAGAATCTATACTGTTACCAAATTGAAAATGTTTCATTATGTATTTGAGGTTAAATTGATTTTATTGATGCATTAATATTAAGTTAAAAGTGTTCATTCAGTATTGTTGTAATTGTCATTATTACATTTTTTTTTAAATACGTATTAATTAATATATACCGATTAATCGGCACGATGGATCACAGGCAACATCTGCACTGAGCTAACAGCTAGAGCTGCCGCTTTCAAGGAGCGGGACTCTAACTCGGTAGCTTATAAGAAATTCCACTAAGCCGTCAGACAAAACATTAAACAGGCAAAGCATCAATACAGGACTAAGATCGAAACATACTACACCGGCTCTGACACTCGTCGGATGTGGCAGGGCTTGCAAACCATTACAGACTACAAAAGGGAAGCACAGCCGAGAGATGCCCAGTAACACAAGCCTGCCTAAACTACTTTATGCTCGCTTCGAGGCAAATAACACTGAAACATGCATGAGAGCACCAGCTGTTCCAGAAGACTGGGATCATGCTCTCCGCAGCCGATATAAGTAAGACCTTTAAACAGGTCAACATTCACAAGGCCGCAGGGCCAGACTGATTACCAGGACGTGTACTGCGAGCATGCGTTGACCAACTGTCAAGTGTTTTCACTGACATTTTCAACCTCTCCCTGTCTTAGTCTGTAATACCAACATGTTTTAAGCAGACCACCATAGTGCCTGTGCCCAAGAACACTAAGGCAACCTGCCTAAATGACTACAGACCTGTAGCACTCACGTCTGTAGCCATGAAGTGCTTTGAAAGGCTGGTCATGTCTCACATCAACACCATCATCCCAGAAACCCTAGACCCACTCCAATTTGCATACCGCCCAACAGATCCACAAATGATGCACTCTCTATTGCACACCACACTCCCCTTTCCCACCTGGACAAAAGGAACACCTATGTGAGAATGCCATTCATTGGCTACAGCACAGCGTTCAACAACATAGTGCCCTCAAAGATCATCAATAAGCTAAGGACCCTGGGGTAGGTAACAACACATCCTCAACACAGGGGCCACTCAAGGGTACGTGCTCAGTCCCCTCCTGTACTCCCTGTTCACTCATGACTGCACAGCCAGGCACGACTCCAACACCATCATTAAGTTTGCCGATGACACAACAGTGTTAGGCCTGATCACCGACAAGACAACATATAGGGAGGTCAGAGACCTGGCCGTGTGGTACCAGGACAACAACCTCAACATGATCAAGACAAAGGACATGATTGTGGACAACAGGAAAAAGAGAACCGAGCACGCCCCCATTCTCGTCGACAGGGCTGCAGTGGAGCAGGTTGAGAGCGTCAAGTTCCTTGATATCCAGACTGAAAATATTTGGCATGGGTCCTTAGATCCTCAAAAGGTTCTACAGCTGCACCATCTAGAGCATCCTGACTGGTTGCATCACCGCCTGGTATAGCAACTGCTCGGACTCCGACCGCAAGACACTACAGAAGGTAGTGCGAATGGCCCTGTACATCACTGAGGCAATCTTCCTGCCATCCAGGACCTCTCTATCAGGCGGTGTCAGACGAAGTCCCTAAAAATTGTCAAAGATTCCAGCCACCTTAGTCACACTGTTCTCTCTGCTACCGCATGGCAAACAGTAACAGAGCGCCAATTTTAGGTCCAAGAGGCTTTCTAAACAGCTTCTACCCCCTAGCCATGAGACTCCTGAACATCAAAATGGCTACCCAGACTATTTGCATTGGCCCCCCCTCTCTTTTTTACACCGCTGCTACTCTCTGTTGTTATCATCTATGCATAATCACTTTAAGAACTCTACCTACATATTACCTAAATTAACCGGTGCCGGTACCACCCTGTATAGTCTCGCTATTGTTATTTACTGCTGCTCTTTATTTACTTGTTACTTTTTTTTCTTATTCATATCTGTAGTTTTTTTTTTTAATTGCATTGTTGGTTAGGGGCTCGTAAGTAAGCATTTCACTGTAAGGTCTACTATCTGTTGTATTCGGTGCATGTGACTAATAAAATTTGATTTGAAATATGAATCACGACCTGACTAGACAGCCAAACCACCAAAACAGATTGCAGAGCAAATAAATATTTTTGGTCAAAAGCAAATCCATATTCCAAACAGTTTTATCTAAAAGAGGCCAAGGAGGTGGTTAACCTTGGGTCAACAAATGCAGGTTTACCAAGGCTAATATTAAACCAAATGTTTCAGAAGATGGTCAGGAACTGAAAACAAATTATTGGGCTCCATTTTGAAGAGGAACAAAAAGAGCATGACTTTGCTTCTTTTCGATGTGAAAGTGTAAGACAAGATCATAGATAGTGGATGTCACAGGCAGCAAACTGAGCGCAGTGTTAAAAATATGCCCCCATGACCTTAGCCTATCTGCAGCCAATGGGCAAGCATATCCAGTGGGCAAGCATATCCATGTGGTTGTTCTGCCACTGCTCTCTGAACAATGGGGGAAAGTACTAGAAAATTGTAAGCCTTCACGTGCCGAATCAGTCTGGCAAATGCTCAAAACCACCAGGAACACAGGATTATATCTCCAATATCAACTACTTCACCCATACAATACAAAACACAGTAGGGCAGGTCTAACAAACAGTGCACAGTTGCCTCCATGAAATATAGCATAAGCTATTCTATATATACACTGAACCAAAATATAAAACGGAATAACTTTTAAACAGAGTTACAGTTCATAAGGAAATCAGTCAATAGAAATAAATGAATTAGGCCCTAATCTATGGATTTCACGACTGGGCAGGGCGCAGTCATGGGTAGGCATAGGCCCACCCACTGGGGAGCCAGGCCCAGTCAATCAGAATGAGTTTCTCCCCACAAAAGGGCTTTATTACAGACAGAAATACTCCTCAGTTTTATCAGCTCTCCAGGTGGCTGGTCTCTGACGATCCCGCAGATAGAGAAGCCGGATGTGGAGGTCCTGGACTGGCATGGTTACACGTGGTCTGTGGTTGTGAGGCCGGTTGGACGTACTGCCAAATTCTCTAAGACGACAGAGGCGGTGTTTGATAGAGAAATTAACATAAAATTATCTGGCACCAGCTTTGGTGGACATTCCTTTAGTCAGCATGCCAATTGAACACTCCCTCAAAATTTGACACATCTGTGGCATTGTGTTATGTGACAAAACTGCACATTTTAGTGACCGTTTATTCTCCCCAGCACAAGGTGCATCCGTGTAATGATCATGCTGTTTAATCAGCTTCTTGATATGCCAGACCTGTCAGGTGGATGGATTATATTGGCAAAGAAGAAATGCTCACTAACAGGGATGTAAACAAATGTGTGCAGAAAATGAGAGTATGGAACATTTCTGTGATATTTTATTTCAGCTCATGAAACCAACACTTTACATTTATGTTCAGTATAAATATGACATTTAGCAGACACCTTTATCCAAAGTGACTTACAGTCATGTGTGCATACATTCTTTTTAAGTATGGGTGGCCCCAGGAATCGAACCCTCAACCCTGACGGTGCAAGCGCCATGCTCTACCAACTGAGCCATACAGGACTACATATTAGACTTAACTAAATGAATTGGGTTATGTAATTTAGGGAAAGGAATTATGTTTACAAAAAAAGGAATTTAGTAATGTAAACTCGTGAGCTGTTATTGACCTGATAATTTGTCATAAAAGTCAGAAATGATCCTGTATTTGACAGATAGGCCATCTGCTAAGTAAATGAAATGTTGTGTGGCATTACCTAATTCCTGAGCCCTGCCTTAGTCTGGGATTTGACCTAAATTTACTGGTTTCCTGTGGTGGTCTCAAATATCTTTGCTTTGTAAGGCATTTGGACAAGGGGAGCTCACGTGTCCATAAGTGACCTCACATTTCCATCTGACCTCTTATTCAAAAACGTGTTTCTCCTCATATTACTTTGGTGGGATAGCCTTCCCCTTTCCTTTGTTGCCCCTGCCAGCATTTTTGTCTTAAAATAATTTTATTTACTTGAGAAAAGTTGTTGTTGCCCTTCATTTTTGCATTAGAGGCCCTCTGCGAAAATATGTAGAGGAATAATGAAAGGGGTGAGCAACAGTGCATTCGAAAAGTATTCAGACCCCTTGACTTTCCCCATATTTTGTTGTTATATTACAGCCTTATTCTAAAATGGATTAAAAAGTCCCCCCCTAATTAATCTACCCCACGACAAACAAAAAACAGATGAACATTTTTGCAAATGTATAAGATACCTAAATGTGATATTTCAGTTTGTATAAGTATTCAGACCCTTTACTCAGTATTTTGTTAAATAACCTTTGGCAGCGATTACAGCCTCAAGTAATCTTGGGTATGACGCTACAAGCTTGGCGCACCTGTATTTGGGGAGTTTTTACCGTTCTTCTCTGCAGATCCTCTCAAGCTTTGTCAGGTTGGATGGGGAGTGTCGCTGCACAGCTGGGCCACTCAAGGACATTCAGAGACTTGTCCCAAAGCCACTCCTGCTTGTCTTGGCTGTGTGCTTAGGGTTGTTATCCTGTTGGAAGATGAACCTTTGACCACAGTCTGAGGTCCGGAGCGCTATGGAGCAGGTGTTCATCAAGGATCTTGCTGTTCTTTGCTCCGTTCATCTTTCCCTCGATCCTGAAGTCTCCCAGTCCCTGCCACTGAAAAACATCCCCACAACATGATGCTGCCACCACCATGCTTCACCTTAGTGATGGTGCCAGGTTTCCTCCAGACGTGATGCTTGGCATTCAGGCCAAAAAGTTCAATCTTGGTTTCATCTGACCAGAGAATCTTGCTTCTCATGGTCAGAGTCCTTTAGGCACCTTTTGGTAAACTCCAAGCGGGCTGTCATGTGCCTATTACTAATGAATGGCTTGCGTCTGGCCACTAACATAAAAGCCCGATTGTTGGAGTGCTGCAGAGATGGTTGTCCTTCTGGAAGGTTCTCCCACCTTTACAAAGGAACTCTGGAGCTCTGTCAGAATGACCATCGGGTTCTTTGCCACCTCTCTGACCAAGGCCCTTTTCCACCGATTGGTGATTCCTAACTTCTTCCATTTTTGAATGATGGAGGCCACTGTGCTCTTGGGAACCTTTAATGCAGCAGAAATGTGTTGGTACCCTTCCCCAGATCTTTCTTGACACAATCCTGTCTGGGAGCTATACGGACAATTATTTTAACTCTGTGGCTTGGTTTTTACTCTGACATGCACTGTCAACTGTTGGACATTATATAGACAGGTGTTTGGAAAGGCATATCATGTTCAATCAACTGAATTTACCACAGGTGGACTCCAATCAAGTTGTAGAAACATCAAGGATGATCAATGGAAACAGGGATGCACCTAAGCTTATTTTTGAGTCTCATAGCAAAGGGTCTGAATACATATGTAAATAAGGCATCTGTTTTTATTTTATTTTTTATAAATTTGCAACAGTTTAGAACCTGTTTCACTTTGTTATTATGGGGTATTGTGTTTAGATTGATGAGGAAAATGAATGTTATCCATTTTAGAATACGGCTAACATAACAAAATGTGGAAAATGGAAAGGGGGCTGAATACTTTGCACTGCATGAGCCCATTCAATCTGGCCCTCAGAAGGTTTTTGGGAAATTATTATTTTGGGTAAAAAAAAAGTAAAAACACTCCAGGTAACTCTTGAACATCTGATAGAAAGTATGCAGACATTATTATGGACCTACACGTAAAAAAATAAAATATACATTTCTGGCCCACAAATTGCTTTTGCCAAACAAAATCGGTCTGAATTTTGAAATCCTGACGTGGCCCTCGAGACAAAATTATTGCTCACCCCTGATGTAGAAACATACAAATAGGAAGAGCCATCTCTTTAAGCTATAGCCCAGTGGTCACCAACCTTTGAGTCAAGATCACTTTCACAGTCAAAGAGCTAGCCGAGACCTGCCACTAAGATTTTTTTCTCCCCCATGACTTTAAACAAAATGTAAGCCTATGCAACATTAACCTAATAAAAACAGTTCTGTAGGAATTAGGTTTGTGCAGTAGGCTTAATACATAAGCACAGCATATTGGCTATGCTCGGCCTGCCAATATTGTTCATCTCAGCCCATATTATATATTAAATTCGAGCTTTGATAACAAAATAGATCAGTTGTTGTATCACTTGAGGCACAGCTGAGCATAAATTTAAATAATTTGCTTTTTTATTTTACTGGATTGATGGTAGCTGCGGAGGGAGGGAGAGCAGCAGTGTCCACCTCTCACGGTCCCTGCTCTACCCTTTCCGATGGTGAGTCTGACCAGAGAGAAGGGACAGTCTTCATGTTGTTCCCATGACCAGAAAAAGTAAAATATTTATTGATATTAAAATACACTACGAGCTGCTAATAATAAAAATGCAGACCTATCAATAAACTTTGTTACTCATTCATCACAGTGCGAATGGAAGTAGGAAGAAATGCATTTTGTGTTTTGTAAAAGTGTTGAAAAAAAACAGGGTTGACAGAGCTGAAGAAACACAGACATGAACGCACTCAAAAACAGCAACTCTTCGCTGTATTCTTTGACAGTCTTTCCGGTCATGGTTTTAAAAGTTAGGAAATCTCACGTAGGCTAGTATGAACATTTGCTCTGGGGTCGTGGAAGCTGTAGGCACGATGATTTGAGCTATCCGATTGGCCAGCGCTGTAGGCGCACTTGATTAGGCCACAACGGTCCTGGTTTGCCGGCTAGGCGGAATGTGTCCCTTCAGACAAATGAAATGGTTCAAAAGGGGAACACTTTGCCTACCCGGCGCGCAGGGCTTCTGAATCAAGTCCACTGACCACCAACAGAGCAAGACGAAGAAAAATAAAGAGAAAAGAGGAGCGAAAAAAATAGGAGCTTTTCTACATAAACGTTTGGTGATCGATCGCAATAGACCGGTTGGTGATCCTTGCTATAGCCTACTCCTCCTCAGCCCCTCTTTAGTTTTATGTACACTACCGTTCAAAAGTTTGGGATCACTTAGAAAATGTCCTTGTTTTTGAAAGAAAAGCACATTTTTGGTCAATTAAAATAACATTGAATGAATCAATATCTACACTGTATTTCTGTTAATGTTGTAAATGACTATTGTAGCTGGAAACGGCAGATTTTTTATGGAATATCTACATAGGCGTACAGAGGCCCATTATCAGCAACCATCACTCCTGTGTTCCAATGGGACGTTGTGTTAGCTTATCCAAGTTTATAATTTTAAAAGGCTAATTGATCATTAGAAAACCCTTTTACAATTATGTTAGCACAGCTGAAAACTGTTGTTCTGATTAAAGAAGCAATAAAACTGTCCTTTAGACTAGTTCAGTATCTGGAGCATCAGCATTTGTGGGTTCAATTACAGGCTCAAGTACCTTGGTGTATCTAGTTTGAGAAACAAAATGCCTCACAAGTCCTCAATTGGCAGTTTAATTTAATAGTACCCGCAAAACACCAGTCTCAACGTCAACAGTGAAGAGGCGACTCCGGGATGCTGGCCTTCTCGGTAGAGTTCCTCTGTCCAGTGTCTGTGTTCTTTTGCCCATCTTAATATTTTCTTTTTATTGGCCAGTCTGAGATATGGCATTTTCCTTGCAACTGCCTAGAACCACAGTCTCATGGAAGTGATGCTCCAGAGTTTTTGCATAATTTCAGCTAGTAGATTTGAAAGTAGTGCTCACAAGTCAAAATGGGTCCTTGAAAATTGTGCCCAAATGTGTACTGTCATCCATGTTAAATCCTGAAATTTGCATAACAATTTACAAATTTGTAAGCGCTCAAGATCCCGGACTGCATCTTTAAGGGACATGCAATGTATAAGAACTACTGAGTGGGAACCTACAGAAATTGAAAATTCACATTTTCACAACATTCCATATTAGACACTAATCTTAAATCAAAGACATCTGCTATAGGACTTTATGGGCTAGAAAACTCATATTTCCCACCAACTCAAAAATGTTTTTTTTAAAACCACTTAACCAGGGAGTCAACATAAACTGTTTATCCTGTCACAGTGCTAAATAGCTTGCTTGAACTCACTGCTTCTCACCTACTACATCACAATAAGTCATTGATTTACTCTATATGAACCCTCACACTTACCATAAGCTCGAGCTCTGTGCGATGAACCCCCAGTTTCTTTAGCCCAATGGACAGGTCGTTGACGCAGATGCCCCCATCACCATTCACGTCCAGGACTTGAAACAGCACTTTTAGTCTATGGTCCTGCTCGGGTCCACCACAAAGTTCGCATGGGTATGATGGCTCACAGGAGTCATCACAGGAACCTGTGGTTTCTACTGACAACGGACGCTCCCGAGTTAGGGGTGAGGATGTGAAAGATGATGAGGATGTCCCCCCAGCACCCCCGACCTCTCCACCCGGGGCAGAAGCATCCTCTGTTCGGCATTGACAAAAGACCCCGCTGAGTAAGGGTGACACAAAAGTCCCTTGCTGGTGCATCATACGGATGGAACCAATAATGTCAAACTACTACAATCAATGAAGATATTTTGCAATATCGAAATTTAAGGTGACGTGTGGTAGCTTTGCTAGCCGTCTATTTTCGCCACCATGTCACGTGCGTTATAACCCCACATTGTTAAGGATTGCTAAAGTAGTAACTACAGACAAAACAGTCAAATGTTGTAGACTTTGCAATGTAACTTTCTTATTTCACTGTTATGCCTGTTTAGTCCAAAACGGTCGACTTATTACCTGATAACTCTGTTTAGTTTACTAGCAACTGGCATATTAGCCAGCTAACGTTAGCTACAGCTGAGAAATGAGGTGGATGCTGAGCCGCACGCGGATTGGAATGTAACGTTAGACAAGTTTCAGTGCCACGAAAATCACTTCAGAGATACCTTCTACTGGTCGCGAAGAGGTCCACTTTCCTGTCTTGACTAAGGCGCCGGCGAAATCCTCCCGTTTGAATTGGCGGTCGGTTTGATAGTGATGACACATAATAAACCGGTATAGTAAGAGGGCTGTTCCTGCCACAAATTGGGTCAGTTCGTTTTGCATGACCCGGTTCCCCGAGTTGGTGGTGAGGTGCCACTTGACCAATGGGATCACAGAAAGAACCAGCTATGAGCCAGATATTTCACCGGATGTATAAATGTGACGCATTCGATTGCTGTTTCTGCTCACTACCAAATATGGTGATGAGAGGAAGCCCAGTGGCCAGAAATGGGAAAAGATGGAGCGCAATGGATTTTGGCAGACATTCTGCTAATTTTCTCATTGATGGAACATTTGATCTCCATACTGTTTTCTGTTTCTAAAACTAGAATTTGTAAGAAACAGAGTGGACTGTGTTTTGTAGACTTTCTAAAAATGGTGTTGTTTATTGCAAGGGTGAATTTAGTTATTGTTCATGCGCACTTCACGTAGCAAGTTCCCTAATGGAAATTTGCAAATAAACGCTAGAACTTGCCAATAGAATCTCACTAGCTCGTGATTGGCTTTTAAAAAAATAAAAAATGGTTGAACCTTAATTTAACTAGGCAAGTCAGTTAAGAACAAATTCTTATTTACAATGCCGGTCTACCAAAAGGCAAAAGGCCTCCTGTGGGGACGGGAGCCTGGGATTAAAAATAAAAAATAAATACAATATAAATATAGGACAAAACACACATCACAACAAGAGAGACAACACTACATGAAGTGAGACGTAAGACAACAACATAGCAAGGCAGCAACACATGACAACACAGCATGGTAGCAACACAACATGATAACAGCACAAAACATGGTACAAACATTATTGGGCACAGACAACAGCACAAAGGACAAGAAGGTAGAGACAACAATACATCACACAAATAAGCATCAACCAGTGGGTCTTGCGACGGGTATACAGAGATGACCAGTTTACAAAGGAGTATAGAGTGTAGTGATGTGTCCTATAAGGAGCATTGGTGGCAAATCTGATGGAGAGCACCCTTACCTGCCATCTATAAATTATGTCTCCATAATCTAGCATGTGTAGGATGTTCATCTGAATCAGGGATAGTTTGGCAGCTGGGGTGAAAGAGAAGCGATTACGATAGAGGAAACCAAGTCTATATTTAACTTTAGCCTGCAGCTTTGATATGTGCTGAGAGAAAGGCTGTCTATCCATACTCCCAAGTACTTGTATGAGGTGACTACCTCAAGCTCTAAACCATCAGAGGTAGTAATAACACATGTGGGAAGAGGGGCATTCTTCTTACCAAACCACATGACCTTTGTTTTGGAGGTGTTCAGAACAAGGTGAAGGGTAGAGAAAGCTTGTTGGACACCAAGAAATCTTTGATGTAGAGAATTTAACACAAAATCCGGGGAGGGGCCAGCTGAGTATAAGACTGTATCATCTGCATACAAATGGATGAGAGCTTTCTACTGCCTGAGATATGTTGTTGATGTAAATTGAGAAGAGCGTGGGGCCTAAGATTGAGCCTTGGGGTACTCCCTTGGTGACAGGCAGTGGCTGAGACAGCAGATTTTCTGACATTATAGACTGCACTCTTGGAGAGAGGTAGTTAGCAAACCAGGCCAAAGACCCCTCAGAGACACCAATACTCTTTAGCCGACCACAAGAATGGAATGGTCTACCGCATCAAAAGCTTGGGCCAAGTCAATAAAAATAGCAGCAAAATATTGCTTAGAATCAAGAGCAATGGTGACATCAATAACCGTATCAGACAAGGATTTTCCTTCTTTGCCTATAACCCCAAGCAAACCTCCAGCTTCCAAGAAAGGCTTGTTTGAACTGGGCCAAGATGCCGCTGCCAATGATGTTATCGCCACTCTTTCTAGGCTCATCAATGCAAGGTCCGATGCCATAGAGAAAATGGAACGTAATGAAAATCGAGGGCTTAAATAAAACTGTTGACTTTGCATGCATGTCAATTAAGGATGCTAAGAAGAAGGTCGCCCACATCGAAGAGCATTTCGAAAAGGAGAGGGAAAGATGGACTTGTGCCAAAGAAGAATCACAACTCAAAAGCTACACCAGACGGTGGAATCTGAGACTGTATAGAGTTCCCGGTGCAGATGAGGAGAACGTGCGGCAAGAGACCATCAAAGTCTGCCAAGCTATCCTACCTGTGGAGAAGGTAAGATAGCAAATGTTGTCGACACTGTATATCGCCTCGGCACGAGAAGGCAGGGTGACTCCAAGCCCAGAGGTGTCATTCTTCAATTCACATTACGGATATACGGGGATGCCATTTGGAAAGCAGCCAAGAAATCTACTTTCCTAAGTGATAAAAATCTGTGGATTGCTGAAGACCTCTCGAAAGCAGACAGAGAAAAGAGGGAGAAACTGTGGCCAGTATGGAAAAAGCACGAAAAGAAGGAAAAGCGGCTTACTTCATTGGAGGGCGCACTTTCATCACAGGATCCAAAATCAACCTTCCTCCTTGAGAACTGTCATAAGCTGTGCCTGGTGGTCAACATAGGCTACCTATAGATACAGTGCCTTGCGAAAGTATTCGGCCCCCTTGAACTTTGCGACCTTTTGCCACATTTCAGGCTTCAAACATAAAGATATAAAACTGTATTTTTTCGTGAAGAATCAACAACAAGTGGGACACAATCATGACGTGGAACGACATTTATTGGATATTTCAAACCTTTTTAACAAATCAAAAACTGAAAAATTGGGCGTGCAAAATTATTCAGCCCCTTTACTTTCAGTGCAGCAAACTCTCTCCAGAAGTTCAGTGAGGATCTCTGAATGATCCAATGTTGACCTAAATGACTAATGATGATAAATACAATCCACCTGTGTGTAATCAAGTCTCCGTATAAATGCACCTGCACTGCGATAGTCTCAGAGGTCCGTTAAAAGCGTAAAGAGCATCATGAAGAACAAGGAACACACCAGGCAGGTCCGAGATACTGTTGTGAAGACGTTTAAAGCCAGATTTGGATACAAAAAGATTCCCCAAGCTTTAAACATCCCAAGGAGCACTGTGCAAGCGATAATATTGAAATGGAAGGAGTATCAGACCACTGCAAATCTACCAAGACCTGGCAGTCCCTCTAAACTTTCAGCTCATACAAGGAGAAGACTGATCAGAGATGCAGACAAGAGGCCCATGATCACTCTGGATGAACTGCAGAGATCTACAGCTGAGGTGGGAGACTCTGTCCATAGGACAACAATCAGTCGTATATTGCACAAATCTGGCCTTTATGGAAGAGTGGCAAGAAGAAAGCCATTTCTTAAAGATATCCATAAAAAGTGTCGTTTAAAGTTTGCCACAAGCCACCTGGGAGACACACCAAACATGTGGAAGAAGGTGCTCTGGTCAGATGAAACCAAAATTGAACTTTTTGGCAACAATGCAAAATGTTATGTTTGGCGTAAAAGCAACACAGCTCATCACCCTGAACACACCATCTCCACTGTCAAACATGGTGGTGGCAGCATCATGGTTTGGGCCTGCTTTTCTTCAGCAGGGACAGGGAAGATGGTTAAAATTGATGGGAAGATGGATGGAGCCAAATACAGGACCATTCTGGAAGAAAACCTGATGGAGTCTGAAAAAGACCTGAGACTGGGACAGAGATTTGTCTTCCAACAAGACAATGATCCAAAACATAAAACAAAATCTACAATGGAATGGTTAAAAAATAAGCATATCCAGGTGTTAGAATGGCCAAGTCAAAGTCCAGACCTGAATCCAATCGAGAATCTGTGGAAAGAACTGAAAACTGCTGTTCACAAATGCTCTCCATCCAACCTCACTGAGCTCGAGCTGTTTTGCAAGGAGGAATGGGAAAAAATTTCAGTCTCTCGATATGCAAAACTGATAGAGACATACCCCAAGCGACTTACCGCTGTAATCGCAGCAAAAGGTGTCGCTACAAAGTATTAACTTAAGGGTGCTGAATAATTTTGCACGCCCAATTTTTCAGTTTTTGATTTGTTAAAAAAGTTTGAAATATCCAATAAATGTCGTTCCACTTCATGATTGTGTCCCACTTGTTGTTGATTCTTCACAAAAAAATACAGTTTTATATCTTTATGTTTGAAGCCTGAAATGTGGCAAAAGGTTGCAAAGTTTAAGGGGGCCGAATACTTTCGCAAGGCACTGTAGCTACCTCTGATGTGTGCAGATCCCACTCCCGGCTTTAAGGTGATTTAACCTTTGTTCTTACTGCAGTGGAGTAATGGATATTTACTATTTTATTTGTTCTCTCACTTCTGATATTTTTACATGCAGTATAGGCACTGAGCAAACTCCTTCTTGTTCTGGAAGTTATCTTTGTTATGCTAAACTACTGTCACTCAATCATTTATATCTACAGTTGAAGTCAGAAGTTTACATACACTTAGGTTGGAGTCATTAAAACTTGTTTTTCAACCACTCCACAAATTTGTTGTTAACAAACTATAGTTTTGGCAAGTCGGTTAGGACATCTACTTTGTGCATGAAACAAGTCATTTTTCCAACAATTGTTGACAGACAGATTATTTCGCTTATAATTCACTGTATCACAATTCCAGTGGGTCAGAAGTTTACATACACTAAGTTGACTGTGCCTTTAAACAGCTTGGAAAATGATGTCATGGCTTTAGAAGCTTCTGGTAGGCTAATTGACATCATTTGAGTCAATTGGAGATGTACCTGTGGATGTATTTCTTTTTTTTTGTTGTGAATTTTTACCCCTTTTTCTCCCCAATTTCGTGGTATCCAATTGTTTTAGTAGCTACTATCTTGTCTCATCGCTACAACTCCCGTAAGGGCTCAGGAGAGAAAAAGGTTGAAAGTCATGCGTCCTCCGATACACAACCCAACCAAGCCGCACTGCTTCTTAACACAGCGCGCATCCAACCTGGAAGCCAGCCGCACCAATGTGTCTGTGTTGCACAGGAGTTGCTGGTGCGCAATGAGACAAGGATATCCCTACCGGCCAACCCCTCCCTAACCCGGATGACACTAGGCCAATTGTGAAAAAGCTTGTGCGAGCAAGGAGGCCTACAAACCTGACTCAGTTACACCAGCTCTGTCAGGAGGAATGGGCCAAAATTCACCCAACTTATTGTGGGAAGCTTGTGGAAGGCTACCCGAAACATTTGACCCAAGTTAAACAATTTAAAGGCAATGCTACCAAATACTAATTGAGTATATGTAAACTTCTGACCCACTGGGAATGTGATGAAAGAAATAAAAGCTGAAATAAATAATTATTTCTACTATTATTCTGACATTTCACATTCTTAAAATAAAGTGGTGATCCTAACTGACCTAAGACAAGGAATTTTCCTTCCATTTCAATATTATCGCTTGCACAGTGCTCCTTGGGATGTTTAAAGCTTGGGAAAAAAATTTGTATCCAAATCCAGCTTTAAACTTCTTCACAACAGTATCTCGGACTTGCCTGATGTGTTCCTTGTTCTTCATGATGCTCTCTGTGCTTTTAACGGACCTCTGAGACTATCACAGTGCAGGTGCATTTATACGGAGACTTGATTACACACAGGTGGATTGTATTTATCATCATTAGTCATTTAGGTCAACATTGGATCATTCAGAGATCCTCACTGAACTTCTGGAGAGAGTTTGCTGCACTGAAAGTAAAGGGGCTGAATAATTTTGCACGCCCAATTTTTCCATTTTTGATTTGTTAAAAAAGTTGAAATATCCAATAAATGTCGTTCCACTTCATGATTGTGTCCCACTTGTTGTTGATTCTTCACGAAAAAATACAGTTTTATATCTTTATGTTTGAAGCCTGAAATGTGGCAAAAGGTCGCAAAGTTCAAGGGGGCCGAATACTTTCGCAAGGCACTGTAGGTAGCCTGGTTTCACTTTTGAGTTGTGGGTGCTTGTTTTCCGTGTTAGTGTTTGTGCCACACGGGACTGTTTCGTTTGTTTCAGTATTTCACGTTGTTATTTTGTAGTTTAGTGTTCTTGTTAATAAAATAACGTTATGGACACTACCCACGCTGCGCATTAGTCCGATCTCTCCTACTCCTCCTCAGAGGAAGAAGACAAGCGTTACATTGGCAGAGCATCCTACTGGAAGCTTAATAGCTCTATATTAAAACATGAGTTGATCAAGATAGAGATAAACTATTTAATTACACACTTTTGGAACAAAGCTATAAATGACAATTCATACAGTAATAACTGGGAGATGTTTAAATATGAGGTTGGAAAATATAAGAAAATATGGGAGTATTCTTGCCAAGACGAGGAGAGCTGAAGAAGAATTACAAAGATCACCTCTCTTGTTCAAAAGCCTGTTGAAAGTCTCTCAGAGGAGGACACATCTGTTCTGTTTGAGCTACAAAACAGTTGGATGATATGTGTAAACTGAAAGCAGAGGGAGCCTTTGTCAGATCTAGGAAGAAGTGGCTAAAAGAGGGTGAACAAAATGAATATTTTTTCAGGTTAGAAAAATACCACTCTAAAAATAATACAATTCAACAATTAAATATTAATGGTCTCATCACAGATGATCCCAAATTAATCTCTAACTTTAGTTGCAACTTTTACAGGAATTTATATAGTTCCAAGTATTGTGAGGTTTCCTCAACTCTTTTTTTTTTACTCTCTGGGGGATGTGAAATCAATTGGGTAGGCTGAGAGGGAACAGCATGACGACCCTTTTATAGTTGAAGAGATCATTTATTATATTGAACACCTTCAAAATAATAAGTCTCATGGGACTGATGGTATATCTGCTGAGTTTTACAAAACATTTTCTCAAAAAGTTAGCCCTATTTCTGTTGGAGGTATTTTCTGAAAGCATTGCAAATAATAGTCTCCCTCCCAGTTTGACTCAAGGTATGATTACATTAATACCTAAGCCCAAGAAAGACTTGCTTCCCCTCGATAATTGGCGTCCAATCTGTCTGCTCAATAATGACTACAAAATATTAGCCTCTATATTTGCAAAAAGAATGAAGGCAGTATTGGACTCAATTATAGAAGAGACCCAATCTGGATTCATGAGGAATAGACATATCTCTAATAATATCCAACTGGTGTTAGACCTTATTGACTATTCTGATCTAATCCCCGAAGATATATTTATTGTCTTCTTAGACTTGTATAAAGCCTTCGATACAGTGGAACATTAGTTTCTATTTCTCTCCCTTGAGAAATTTGGTTTTGGGGAATTATTTTGTAGTAAATAAAATCAAATCAAATTGATTAATATAGCCCTTCTTACATCAGCTGATATATCAAAGTGCTGTACAGAAACCCAGCCTAAAACCCCAAACAGCAAGCAATGCAGATGTAGAAGCACGGTGGCTAGGAAAAACTCTCTAGAAAGGCCAAAACCTAGGAAGAAACCTAGAGAGGAATCAGGCTGTGAGGAGTGGCCAGTCTTCTTCTGGCTGTGCCAGGTGGAAATTATAATAGAATATGGCCAAGATGTTCTAATGTTC
The DNA here is from genome assembly GCF_036934945.1 of Oncorhynchus masou masou. Taxonomy (NCBI): domain Eukaryota; kingdom Metazoa; phylum Chordata; class Actinopteri; order Salmoniformes; family Salmonidae; genus Oncorhynchus; species Oncorhynchus masou. Next base: position 74,588,132 of record NC_088239.1, on the reverse strand, counting down.
ATAAATGACCAGCATGGTCAAATAATAGTAATCACAGTGAACAGGTCAGGGTTCCATAGCCGCAGGCAGAACAGTTGAAACTGGAGCAGCAGCACGGTCAGGTGGACTGGGGACAACAAGGAGTCATCATACCAGGTAGTCCTGAGGCATGGTCCTAGGACTCAGGTCCTCAGAGAGAGAGAGAGAGAGAGAAACAATTAGAGAGAGCATACTTAAATTCACACAGGACACCGGATAAGACAGGAGAAATACTCCAGATATAACAGACTGACCCTAGCCCCCCGACACATAAACTACTGCATCATAAATACTGGAGGCTGAGATAGGAGGTGTCAGAAGACACTGTGGCCCCATCTGATGATACCCCGGGACAGGGCCAAACAGGCAGGATATAACCTCACCCACTTTGTCAAAGCACAGCCCTCACGCCACTAGAGGGATATCTTCAACCACCAACTTACCATCCTGAGACAAGGCCAAGTATAGCCTACAAAGATCTCCGCCACAGCACAACCCAAGGGGGGCGCCAACTCAGACAGGAAGACCACGTCAGTGACTCAACCAACTCAAGTGACGCACCCCTCCTAGTACTATTATAACTCTTCATATGAATGGGAACAGTTCCGTTAAATTAAAGCATGGCACTTCTCCTAGATTTGAAAAGAGGAATTAGGCAAGGTTGCCCAGATTTTGCCTTACCTCTTCCTGCTTGCAAACCAACTTCTTACAAGTTCTGTTAAATCCAGCAACATAAAAGGGATCTCTATTGCTGACAGAGATATTATCATAAGTCAGCTTGCAGATGACACCACCCTCTTTTTGAAAGATGCTGACCAGATTACTAGGGCAATCGATGGGATAAATATATTTTCCAAAGCATCTGGTCTTTGCCTAAACCTTAATACGTGTGAATTGTTTGCTGTTAAAGACTGTGTGATACCCTCTATATGCAATATTCCAGTCAAAGGAAAAGTAACATACTTGGAATTACCATATTTAAGGATCAACAGGAAAGATGCTCATTCAATTTCATACCTATTATTTTTTTAAACAAAAATAAGTTGAACCATTGATTGCAGAGGGATTTATCCTTGAAAGGTTGAGTATTTCTTTCTAAAGCTGAAGGTATTTCCAGACTTACTTATACAGTCTAGTCCCTACACGTTGACAACAAAAATATGTAAAGCAGTTGACCAGGTGTTTTTCAACTTCATCTGGAAAAATCGTACACATTATGTTAGGAAATCTGTCGTTATGAACTCATACGAATATAGTGGTCTCAATTTTTTTTTTAGATTTTCCTACTTTGAATAATACTTTTAAGATAAATTGGGCTAAACATTTCAAACCTTTTGTGACTAGAGGGCAGTAATTTCATTTTTGGAAAAATAACCGTAGTAAACGGGATATTTTGTCAGAACAAGATGCTAGAATATGCATATAATTGACAGCTTAGGATAGAAAACACTCTAATGTTTCCAAAACTATAAAAATATTGTCTGTGAGTATAACAGAACTGATATTGCATGCGAAAGCCTGAGAAAAATCCAATCCGGAAGTGCCTCATGTTTTGAAAGCGTTGCGTTCCAATGCGTCCCTATTGAGCAGTGAATGGGCTATCAACCAGATTACTTTTTCTCCGTATTCCCCAAGGTGTCTCCAGCATTGTGACATAGTTTTACACATTTATGTTGAAGAATACCCGTAAGCGGCTACATTGCGCAACTGGTCACCTGATGGCTCCCAGAGTGATTCTCGCGTAAAATACAGAGGTAGCCATTATTCCAATCGGTCCTACTGAAAAACCAATTGTCCCGGTGGATATATTGATTATAGGATTGATTATAAACAACGTTTGCCATGTTTCTGTCAATATTATGGAGCTAATTTGGAATATTTTGGGGCGTTTTCGTGACTGCAATTTCCGGGCAATTTCTCAGCCAAACGTGAAGAACAAACGGAGCTATTTCGCCTGCAAAAATAATATTTTTGGAAAAAAGGAACATTGTCTATCTAACTGGGAGTCTCGTGAGTGAAAACATCCGAAGCTCATCAAAGGTAAACGATTTAATTTGATTGCTTTTCTGATTTCCGTGACCAAGTTACCTGCTGCTAGCTGGACAAAATGCTATGCTAGGCTATCGATAAACTTACACAAATGCTTGTCTAGCTTTGGCTGTAAAGCATATTTTGAAAATCTGAGATGACAGGGTGATTAACAAAAGGCCAATCTGTGTCTCAATATATTTCACCTGTGATTTTCATGAATAGGAATATTTTCTAGGAATATTTATGACCGTTGTGTTATGTTAATTAGTGTCAGTCGATGATTACGCTCCCTCATGCGGGATGGGGAGTCACTAGAAGTTTTAAAGAATCCAACTTCAATTTGAAATCTCATCCCTCATTATATCTTCCCCTGTTTTGTTGGCCTCAATTTTATGTTACTTTGTAACTAAAACATTGATAAGATTCCTACAAAATGATCTGCTTTTCATAGACAAGTATTCTTAGTGTGGTCGTTAATACATAAACATAATTTTCCCCCGCATAGGTATTTAATTTGGAACAATAAGGTTATTTTGCATAGAAACAAGTCTTTATTTTTTAAGAACTGGTTTAATAATCATATCCTGCTGGTGAGTAAACTTTTTAATGCAAAAGGATTGTTACTCAATAGTGAGGATTTTTTTGATCTCGTTACAATATCCCTGTTACACCTAGAGAGTTCGGCATAGTATTTGATGCTATTCCATCTGGAACTCTCATGTTGTTTAGAGGTGTAGCCAGCCCTCATCTTTTTGACCTACCCTTGCTTAATCCAGTTGACTCACCAATAGGAAAAGTTTGGTTTCTCCTTGCTCCCTCAAAACAACAGATCTATAAGTGCTTTATTTCAAAGGGATATTGTATCCATTCCTTATTTCACAACTTACATTGGTCACTAATATCTGTTGGAAAAAAGCATGGTTATTACCACACAAATACCTGCTTGTTAACAAGGTCAAATAGGTCTCTTTCAGAATGATCCATAAGTATTACCTTGCGAATCATTACTCGAAGAAACTTAAAAAAGACATTAACATTGACTGTACTTTTTGTGTTGAGCATCCAGAAACAGTTTAGCATTTATTTTGGCATTGTCTACATGTAAAACAATTATGGAAAGATATTCAGTTTTATAATTGTTAATATTCTTGATGACTTTTTTTTATGGGAGAATGTGATGCTCGCTTTCCTTAACCATAATAAGGATAAAGAAAAACTATTTTACTTCATAAATCTAATTGTGCTTATGGAAAGATTGCATATTCATAAATGTAAATTCACTCATAAAAAAACACTATTCTGTGTTTTCTATAAGGAATTCGAGCAGTACATTAAGACCATTCAACATTCTTCTAAAAGAAAGCTGTTAAAACCATGTTTTAAAAGTCAACCATAACCTGAGTGGAAACCAGATTGCATACCCGAGAGAATACTATAGACATCAAGAAAGCCAGTCAGTTATTATTGACAATTTTTCCAACACTTTTGATAAACAGGACAAAATAGCCTGCCCACCTCCTTGCTTTTTTTCTGCACACTATGACAAATGTGTTCCATTTGATAACGACAGGCACTGGTCTATCTTGGCTTAGTTATAAAAATCTTTGATGACATGGTCTAAAATTAAAACTCCTCCCCTTGTGGCACCGGGCCATGCAAAACGAACTCGTTCAAAGAGTGAGTGGAAAAGCGCGACGTCTGAATGGGGAGGGTGTTGGAATGCGCATGATGGAAAGGTCCAGTAGCCAATCACCATCGTTAAATGTACATTTGTCAGACCCACAAGGAAACCGGTGAATTTAAATACGTAAATGAAAACATAGTGACTAGACTCACCATATCATGACAAAACATCCATATCACAACATAGCCTATTGTATATATTAATGCAATGTTATCATTGTATCAATTTGTTATTGTTTTTACTACAGAAAGAAATCGTTTTGTGAGGATTAACGATTGGCATTTGCTTTAGCCAATGGTAGCAGGTAAAACTGGAGGAACCTCAGAATGTAACCAATCATGGCGCTACATTGGTAGGTTGGGCGGAGATCTATGCACAACGAACGTAAGCGTTGTTTGTAGGAAGAAGAAGAAGAAGCCGATTCTGGAAGCCATTACGTTGCGCAGATCAATTGAGTAAATCCTACTATTTTTGCGTACAATACGCACAATTGTATTTTAAAAACAGGAATTTATTCAAATATGGCATCGAATACAAAAAAAAGAAAAATGAATTTTTCAGAGAGGGAGGTCGAAATTATTGTGGAGGAAATAGAGAAACAAAAGCACACACTCGTTAACCACTTCAATGCTGGAGTCACTCACATAGCAAAGAATAACGCGTGGATAGAAATTCTGAAGAAGGTGAACGCTGTAACAACATGCCCAAGAGAGTTGGCTGAAGTCAAGAAGAAGTGGTCGGATATGAAGACCGAGGTGAGGCGCAAAGTGGCCCAGGCGAGGGCGGCAATTGAGGAGACCACTACCGACTGCACTCCGGTTCACGTCATCCTCACTGCTATGCAGCAGCGTATTTGTAACCTTTTGGGAGAGGCGACTATCATCAGTTTACCTACTGGAGACCCAGATGCTGAGATAACTTTACCTGTTACTATGAGTTCAGCCACCACCGTGACACTCACAGAGAGTACGATTTTCACAATATTTTTAACCAGACAGTAATTCAATTTGCAGAAAGAGCTAGAGTGAATTACTGTTCGTGTTACACACTAATAGGGTGAATATATGTAAATAATGTTATTTATGTCGCAATAGCCATTTATTCAGATTGCCACCCAAAATTAAAGGAAAAACATTGCTTCAATACATTGATTAATCTTTTCAAAACACTTTTTTTCTTTACAATTTCCTCTCCTGACCTTTTCTTTCTCTGATATGTATAGGCCTTCAGACAGCTTCAGCATCATGCGAGGAGACTAAATTAGATGGTAAGTAGTTTATTCCAAGGTTTGAAATGTTTGGCATTATAATTTATTTTGAATTAATTTTGCACTTTACTTGAGGTGAACATTAGGGTGTGCATTTTCATACTTTTTCACCCTGGTCCCCCATGGAATCAAACCCACACCCCTAGTGTTGGAAGTACCATGCTCTACCAACAGAGCCACATTGGACTCACATTGGAATCATTCAGCTAATCAAGGGTCTTGATGAATAGTTGAATCAGCCTGTATATCTCCAAGACCAGTAGTGAATAATACTATACTTACAGGCAAAACCATCTTTCTTTCCACCAGTCGAGACCACATACCACACATTGGAGGAAGCCGGTGTGGTGGAGTACTGCACCACCACTGAAGCCACGCCCACCGTGGTGACCGCTGTGGAGTCGCATCCGGTGGAGATGCTGACGTCAGTGTCGTCTTCTCCGCCACACAGCCAGGCCAAGCCCCAGGAGCTGAAGAGCCGCATCGCCCTCAACTCAGCCCGGCTCCTCCAAGAACAGCGGGTCACCAATGTGCACGTGAGGCAGATTGCCCAGCACCTGGAGGGCCAGAACGAGCTGCTGCAGATGATCCGGAGGTCCCAGGAAGCACAGGCCTACGCCCAGGAGAGGCAGGCCCAGGCCCTGGAGGGAACCCAGGCAGCCCTGCTGGCCCTGGTTCAGATGATGAGGCCTGCTCTCAAGGACCTGAGGAAGTTCCTGCAGAGTGGGACTGACAACTCCAACAACAGCTCTGGGGCTGCTGCAGAGGGTTCAGAACAGAGGCCCAAGACCCCGCCTCCACAGCCAGCAGACGAAGGCTAATAAAGACTCAGTGTGTGTGTGTTTGTTTGTTTTTGTTTGTGTGTGAGAGAGAGAGAATGAGAAAGTGTGTGTGTGCATGAATGAGAGAGGGTGTATGAAATGCATTTGTGAGCTTGCTCATGTTTGTGAGAATTGTAATAAGTTGCCTTAGAACAAGCATTTAGGTTTAGGGTTGTAGTTCTAGAAATACATACATAAATACATCTAGATAGAGATAAGTTGCTGTATTGGTTGTAAAATGAAGTTGACATTTTCTGCTATTGATTGGTGTAATTGACCCTAGCCATACTGACTAAAAAGAGTATACCGGATTGTCATAACCCTTTTTCTTCTTAGTCAGCATGGCTAGATTGATTTTGGAATTAAATACTTTTTTTCTTTACAGCCAGTGGGCCATAGTTACATCACATTTTTATCTCTGTGCAGAATTTGCTCATTATTTTCAAAATCAATGCAACAAAAATAAACTCTTTCTTTAAATGATACCATAAAATATTAGTTTTTCCTTTAGTCTTTTTTTAACCTGTTCTCTATGTTTTATGGTACTCTACAGCATCCAAAGAGCATGTGCAGACCAGCTGGTTGGAGTGTTTCTGGAGATATTCAACCTCCCTTTCCCAGTCTGTTGTCCTCACTTGCTTCAAAATGTCCACCATTGTTCCTGTACCCCAAAAGGCTAGGTAACTGAACTAAATGACTCACTCCATAGCCCTCACTTCTGTCATCATGAAGTGTTCATATCACCTACACCACAATTTGCATACCGTACCAACAGATCCACGGACGACGCAATCGCCATTGCACACTGCCCTATCCCACCTGGAAAAGAGGAATACCTATGTAAGAATGCTGTTCATCAACTACAGCTCAGCCTTCAAAGCCATAGTGCCCTCCAAGCTCATCACAAAGCTCTGAACCCCCCTGCAACTGTGTCCTAGACTTCCTGATGAGCTGACCCAGATGATGAAGGTAGGCAACAGCACCTCCTGCCACGCTGATCCTCAACACGTGGGCCAAACTGGTGTGTGCCCTTCCCGTAGTCAATTTCAATTTAAGGGCTTTATAGGCATGGGAAACATAAATTCATTTAAAAAGAAACGTCCTCTCACTGTCAACTGCGTTTATTTTCAGCAAACCTAACCTGTGTAAATATTTGTATGAACATAAGATTCAACAACTGAGACATAAACTGAACAGGTTCCACAGACATGACTAACAGAAATTGAATAATGTGTCCCTGAACAAAGGGTTCAAAATCAAAAGTAAAAGTCGGTATCTGGTGTGGCCACCAGCTGCATTAAGTACTGCAGTGCATCTCCTCATCATGGACTGCATCAGATTTGCCAGTTCTTGCTGTGAGATGTTACCCCACTCTTCCACCAAGTCACCTGCAAGTTCCTGGACATTTCTGGGGGGAATGGCCCTAGCCCTCACCCTCCGATCCAACAGGTCCCAGACGTGCTCAATGGGATTGAGATCCGGGCTCTTTGTTGGCCATGGCAGGACACTGACATTTCTGTCTGGCAGGAAATCACGCACAGAACGAGCAGTATGGCCGGTGGCATTGTCATGCTGGAGGGTCAAGTCAGGATGAGCCTGCAGGAAGGGTACCACATGAGGGAGGAGGATGTCTTCCCTGTAACGCACAGCATTGAGATTTCCTGCAATGACAACAAGCTCAGTCCGATGATGCTGTGACACACCGCCCCAGACCATGGCGGACTCTCCACCTCCAAATCGATCCCGCTCTAGAGTACAGGCCTCGGTGTAACGCTCATTCCTTCGACGATAAACGCAATCCGACCATCACCCCTGGTGAGGCAAAACCGCGACTTGTCAGTGAAGAGCACTTTTTGCCAGTCCTGTCTGGTCCAGCGACGGTGGGTTTGTGCCCATAGGCGACGTTGTTGCTGGTGCTGGTGATGTCTGGTGAGGACCTGCCTTACAACAGGCCTACAAGCCCTCAGTCCAGCCTCTCTCAGCCTATTGCGGACAGTCTGAGCACTGATGGCGGGATTGTGCTTTCCTGGTGTAACTCGGGCAGTTGTTGTTGCCATCCTGTACTTGTCCCGCAGGTGTGATGTTCGGATGTACCGATCCTGTGTAGGTGTTGTTACACGTGGTCTGCCACTGTGAGGACGATCAGCTGTCTGTCCTGTCTCCCTGTATCGCTGTCTTAGGCATCTCACAGTACGAACATTGTATTTTATTGCCAATTCCACATCTGCAGTTCTCATGCCTCCTTGCAGCATGCTTAAGGCACGTTCACGCAGATGAACAGGGACCCTGGGGTTCTGTCTTTTGGTGTTTTTCAGAGTCATTAGAAAGGCCTCTTTAGTGTCCTAAGTTTTCATAACTGTGACCTTAATTGCCTACCGTCTGTAAGCTGTTAGTGTCTTAACGACCGTTCCACAGGTGCATGTTCATTAATTGTTTATGGTTTATTGAACAAGCACGGGAAACAGTGTTTAAACTCTTTACAATGAAGATCTGTGAAGTTATTTGGATTTTTATGAATTATCTTTGAAAAACAGGGTCCTTATAAAGGGACGTTTCTTTTTTTGCCGAGTTTATGTTCACATTGCCAAAGCAAGTGAAATAGGTAATAAATAAAAGTGAAATAAATAATTCAAAATTAACAGTAAACATTACACAAAAGTTCCTAAAGAATAAAGACATTTCAAATGTCATATGTATATATACAGGGTTGTAATGATGTGCAAATAGTTAAAGTACAAAAGGGAAAATAAATAAACATAAATATAGGTTGTATTTACAATGATGTTTGTTCCTCACTGGTTGCCCTTTTCTTGTGGCAGCAGGTCACAAATCTTGCTGCTGTGATTGCACACAGTGGTATTTCACCCAATAGATATGGGAGTTTATCCAAATCTGATTTGTTTTTTAATTCTTTGTGTGTCTGTAATCTGAGGGAAATGTGTCTCTAATATGGTGATACGTTTGGCAGGAGGATAGGAAGTGCAGCTCAATTTCCACCTCATTTTGTGGGCAGTGTGCACATAGCCTGTCTTCTCTTGAGAGCCAGGTCTGCCTTCGGGGGCCTTTCTCAATAGCAAAGCTATGCTCACTGAGTCTGTCAAAGATTTCCTTAATTTTGGGTCAGTCACAGTGGTCAGGTATTCTGCAACTGTGTACTCTCTGTTTAGGGCCAAATACTGTAGCATTCTAGTTTGCTCTGTTTTTTTGTAAATTCTTTCCAATGTGTCAAGTAATGACCTTTTTGTTTTCTCAAAATTTGGTTGGGTTTGATGGAAAAATACAGTTTGCTGGCACTGACACGACTGACTGTAAAATGTAGGCTTACACTGACTCAATAAAAATTAGGATGCAACGTCAATGTTACAATTACCAGCAGATGGCGCTCTATGTTAAGATTTAACTAATCACAATTTGACATGACAGTGTGAAGGTTATTTATTTTAGACGAGTACTCTACACATTAACGTACTTTGATGTTTTCACATATTGATAATAGGCCAGTAGAAGAACATGATCATTTTCTCCCCATAAAATGTGGATTTATGAGTATTAATGAACTGAAAATTATATAACTTTTGGGTGGTTAAAATAAATTGATTGTAATGTCTAAGACGTTTATGTTTGTGAATACTGTCTATCAATTCAGGTTATTTATTATACATAATGCAAAAAGTAATCAACACGATTCTCTGAGCCGAAGGCGGTGCTTATAGCATCTCGATTTATATTTAGAAGATAGGAGGGACTAGAGTCAAGAACAGCCCACAACGGTTCAAAGTAAAGTATGAATGTCAGTGTTGCTGGACTGTGAGATGTCACGTTGTCCTCTTTGAATATGAGGTAAAACTATTACTTTCTTTGACATATTTGAGTGTCTTAGTTGTAATTGTGTCTGTATACTTTCTGTTAATTCACCTCGTTCTCTGGTTGACATGCGCTTGTGTTTGCGTGGAGGGTTGGCAAGAAATACTTGGTACGATTCATGTAATGCAGAAGAATCGAATAGATCATGGGTGGATCTACCCTTTCCTTTTTCTATCTACTTTACTGACGCCGACGACCTAAAAATCACGAGTTGCGAATTAACGTGTGGTTTGGGGAATGATGTAGATACTTTATAATGTCTAAATCCCATAACCAACACAGGGTGTAAAGAAAAGCCAAGAGAACATCTCAACAAAGCATGTGTTCGGGTGTAGGATATGCCTTCAAACTATTTTCTCTGAAGTTGCCCTGATTGAATATACGTATAATAATCGGCTATGAATATCACTACAATAATCTGGTTGTTATATTTCATGAAAGGCTTTTAACCTATATGTGCGAAAAATTAGGGATAACCAATAAGATGTGCTTGCACTCTTCAGTATATGATCGTAAAGCACCTGTTGTTCTTTTTTTTCCTGCTACAGGTCCGAATCAACACTGGGTCATCAGAGATGCTGAGCCAAAAAATCAAGGACTTGCAAGCTCCTGATTTAAAAACGAAATTAATACTTTGTTTAATTTCCTATCCTTTTTGTTTGTCAATCCCAAACATTTAATTTAGGACTATTTCTGCTGAATAAACCTGCCAACATATTCCAGTTCACCTGTTTCAACCGTCTCAATGGCATTTTTAATGAAAAAGAAGAGGTTCAAGTTTCAAATCCATTTTACATTGGAGGAGCTCACGGCCGTACCGTTTGTCAATGGGGTACTTTTTTGCAAGATCCGATTGTTGGACGGTGGGGACTTTGCCGTCTCATCATCCAGGTAAAAATTATTCTCATGTATTTTTTCACTGTGCATTTTGTGCATGGGGTAGGCTATTGCTAGCCTGTGTACCGGTCTGTTTAGCTATCATTCCACTCCTTGCCACTCCTTATCGTGTTTTGCAGAAAAAGACTGGCAACCAGTCTAGGCTATTGCCTGAATGTCCTGAAAGCTTGATTTGATCAATATAGGTACAAGAGGGATTAGCCTGAATAGACATACATAATAGATAACAGATTGATCACACCATTCAGGATGGTAAACAGAGGATTATTAGCTAGCTTTTATAAGCAAGATCAGTTTTCTAAACATCATACACTCTTAGAAAAAAAGGTTCCAAAAGGGTTCTTAAGCTGTCTGTGGAAAGGGTTCTACCTGGAAAGGGTTCTACTATAGAACCGAAAAGGGTTCTACCTGGAACTAAAAGGGTTATACCTGGAACCAAAACTAGTTATTTAAAGGGTTCTCCTATGAGTACGGCCAAAGAACCATTTTAGGTTCTAGATATCATTTTTTTTCTAAGTGTGTATATTATCTAAGAGAATAATAGGATCTCCCGATCTGTGAATTGGCTGCTTGGATCCCCGCCAAAAATGTAGTCAGGGCTTGTGCCTTATTTGTTTCTTTGTTTCAGATTTGTCACGCTTTGCCTGTTTCTGATCCTTTGCTGTGTGCAGACACCATATAAGAAATCTAGCAGTTTGATCAATGGAATGATATGGGGATATGTCCATTTTATCCCGTGTCATATTGTGACAGATGCATTGTTTCTATACCACACATAGTAATAATTCAGTAATAACACAGTTTCTACAACAAAACCTTTTCAGGGTACTTTTTAAACTTGCCATTTGACACCAATGGTTTCCAAGACATTATGAATAAGTGCCGGTAGATAGGTAAAATCCACAGATGGTTATATCAGTGTATTGCTTTTGAAAGGCTTGCTGTGATTATGTGTATTTTCCTATCGTTTGCCTCTCACACTCAGTATTCAAGTTGGCACACAGTGGTGGCAGAGACCTTTTCCAAACAGCTCTTGCCCTACTCATTTGTTTTGAGTTAAATGTCAAATGTAGACCGACAAGATGCTGGTGGACAGTTAGCCTTCCTAGGCTTGGTTCATTTAAATTAATTGCATTCTTACACTCTTCTTACACCATGTGGGTGTCTCTGTGTTTTATTGTGTGAAACATTGAAATGCAGTGATTTATATCACAGGTGTGGGGGATATGTTGAAATCCATAGATACCTCTGGAACTCCAGAGCCTAACATTCCTTCTCATCTGGATAACAGCTGTAAACCCCCGTAGCGGGTCTGATATATGTCACCCAGACAGGGTGGCCTACATGTTAATGGATTTCTACTCCCTGTATATAGACATGTTATTTTCTACTCCCTGTATATAGCAATGTTTTTTTCTAATCCCTGTGTATAGACATGTTATTTTCTGCTCCCTGTATATATTCATGTTATTTTCTACTCCCTGTATATAGCCATGTTATTTTTTACTCCCTGTATATAGACATGTTATTTTCTACTCCCTGTATATAGACATGTTATTTTCTACTCCCTGTATATAGCCATGTTATTTTCTACTCCCTGTATATAGCCATGTTATTTTCTGCTCCCTGTATATATTCATGTTATTTTCTGCTCCCTGTATATATTCATGTTATTTTCTGCTCCCTGTATATATTCATGTTATTTTCTAATTCCTGTATATAGCCATGTTATTTTCTACTTCCTGTATATAGCCATGTTATGCATTGTGTATTTAGGCCTCGTGTCACAATTTCTATTTTTGTTTCAATTCTTTTTATCTTTAACTCTGCATTGTTGGAAAAGGACCTGTAAGCATTTCACTGTTAGCCTACACCTGTTGTCTACTAAGCATGTGAGAAATAAAATGTGATTTGATTTATAGTAGTGGCCTGTTAAGTAGTGGTGACACAACAACAGGGATAAGCAGTCTGTTGATCATCCCCTGCATTTACCCTAATGTAACCCCAGTGACTATAGCCCTACACTAGCCCAAGTCCATTTACCCTAATGTAACCCCAGTGACTATAGCCCTACACTAGCCCAAGTTCATTTACCCTAACCCCTCACCATAGCCCCTCACCATAACCCCTCACCATAGCCCCTCACCATAACCCCTCACCATAAACCCTCACCATAACCCCTCACCATAGCCCCTCACTAGCTACAGCCCCATAGTCCTAGTCCTCTGCTGTGGTTGTTTTGTTTCCTTCCCCCTCTCATCCCATGTTGCTTGACTGTATGATCTCATCCACCACTATCTCCCCTAACATGACTGTCTGATGAAGACACCAGGGTCTAGTTAGCCTCTGCAGAGAGAGAAAGAGAGCGAGATCTGTCAGGGCATTATGCAGTTCTGTCTCCCCAGTGCCCCCCCCCCCCCATTTCCCCCGGGTGGGCCTTTGCCTTGCTTAATGGAGAACTCTGTCATCAAAGCACTTCATGTAATATTGTCCAGGGTGTAGGGTTGAAACAGTGGATTAGATACATGGTTAGATACTACAGAACTGGCCAATGTTATTGCCAGCCCTCAGGGACTGTGTTTAAAGGGATGTTGTTTCATCGCTGATTCTCGGGCCTATATGGATGTATGAAAGGGCCTGAATTGAAAAAGAGACGTTGATGTGTGTCTCGACTCTGGAGGAGACTGAGTTGGCAACTTGGTAGCAACGAGGAGATGTTGCTGTAATGTTGTCAAGGCAACGCTGAATCGAAGGACTCAGACCTAACATTGCTTCTCTTTGATTGTCAGCTCTGCAAACCAACCAATCAATTCAATTCAAGGGCTTTATTGGCATGGGAAACATGTGATAACATTGCCAAAGGAAGTAAGGTAGATAATATATAAAGTGAATATATATAATGAAATAAACAATAAAAATTAACAGTAAACATCACACATACAGAAGTTTCAAAACAATAAAGACATTACAAATGTCATATTATATATATATATATATATATATACAGTGTTTTAACAATGTACAAATGGTAAAGGACACAAGATAAAATAAATAAGCATAGATATGGGTTGTATTTACAATGGTGTGTGTTCTTCACTGGTTGCCCTTTTCTCGTGGCAACAGGTCACAAATCTTGCTGCTGTGATGGCACACTGTGGAATTTCACCCAGTAGATATGGGAGTTTTTCAAAATTGGATTTGTTTTCGAATTCTTTGTGGATCTGTGTAATCTGATGGAAATATGTCTCTCTAATATGGTCATACATTAGGCAGGAGGTTAGGAAGTGCAGCTCAGTTTCCACCTCATTTTGTGGGCAGTGAGCACATAGCCTGTCTTCTCTTGAGAGCCATGTCTGCCTACGGCGGCCTTTCTCAATAGCAAGGCTATGCTCGCTGAGTCCAAAGCTTTCCTTAATTTTGGGTCAGTCACAGTGGTCAGGTATTCTGCCGCTGTGTACTCTCTGTGTAGGGCCAAATAGCATTCTAGTTTGCTCTGTTTTTTTTGTTAATTCTTTCCAATGTGTCAAGTAATTATCTTTTTGTTTTCTCATGATTTGGTTGGGTCTAATTGTGCTGCTGTCCTGGGGCTCTGTAGGGTGTGTTTGTGTTTGTGAACAGAGCCCCAGGACCAGCTTGCTTAGTGGACTCTTCTCCAGGTTCATCTCTCTGTAGGTGATGGCTTTGTTGTGGAAGGTTTGGGAATCGCTTCCTTTTAGGTGGTTATAGAATTTAAGGGCTCTTTTCTGGATTTTGATAATTAGTGGGTATCGGCCTAATTCTGCTCTGCATGCATAATTTGGTGTTCTACGTTGTACACGGAGGATATTTTTGCAGAATTCTGCGTGCAGAGTCTCAATTTGGTGTTTGTCCCATTTTGTGAAGTCTTGGTTGGTGAGCGGACCCCAGACCTCACAACCATAAAGGGCTATGGGCTCTATGACTGATTCTATGACTGAAGTATTTTTAGCCAAATCCTAATTGGTATGTTGAAATTTATGTTCCTTTTGATGGCATAGAATGCCCTTCTTGCCTTGTCTCTCAGATCGTTCACAGCTTTGTGGAAGTTACCTGTGGCACTGATGTTTAGGCCAAGGTATGTATAGTTTTTTGTGTGCTCTAGGGCAACAGTGTCTAGATGGAATTTGTATTTGTGGTCCTGGTGACTGGACCTTTTTGGAACACCATTATTTTGGTCTTACTGAGATTTACTGTCAGGGCCCAGGTCTGACAGAATCTGTGCATAAGATCTAGGTGCTGCTGTAGGCCCTCCTTGGTTGGTGACAGAAGTACCAGATCATCAGCAAACAGCAGACATTTGACTTCGGATTCTAGTAGGGTGAGGCCGGGTGCTGCAGACTTTTCTAGTGCCCGCGCCAATTCGTTGATATATATGTTGAAGAGGGTGGGGCTTAAGTTGCATCCCTGTCTAACCCCACGACCCTGTGTGAAGAAATGTGCCAATTTTAACCGCACACTTGTTGTTTGTGTACATGGATTTTAATGATGTCGTATGTTTTACCCCCAACACCACTTTCCATCAGTTTGTATAGCAGACCCTCATGCCAAATTGAGTCGAAGGCTTTTTTTTTAAATCAACAAAGCATGAGAAGACTTTGCCTTTGTTTTGGTTTGTTTGGTTGTCAATTAGGGTGTGCAGGGTGAATACATGGTCTGTTGTACTGTAATTTGATAAAAAGCCAATTTGACATTTGCTCAGTACATTGTTTTCATTGAGGAAGTGTACAAGTCTGCTGTTAATGATAATGCAGAGGATTTTCCCAAGGTTACTGTTGACGCATATTCCACGGTAGTTATTGGGGTCAAATTTGTCTCCATTTTTGTGGATTGGGGTGATCAGTCCTTGGTTCCAAATATTGGGGAAGATGCCAGAGCTAAGGATGATGTTAGAGAGTTTTAGTATAGCCAATTGGAATTTGTTGTCTGTATATTTGATCATTTCATTGAGGATACCATCAACACCACAGGCCTTTTTGGGTTGGAGGATTTTTATTTTGTCCTGTAACTCATTCAATGTAATTGGAGAATCCAGTGGGTTCTGGTAGTCTTTAATAGTTGATTCTAAGATCTGTATTTGATCATGTGTATGTTTTTGCTCTTTATTATTTGTTATAGAGAAGTGGTTTACCCATACATCTCCATTTTGGATAGATAATTCTTCGTGTTGTTGTTTGTTTAGTGTTTTCCAATTTCCCAGAAGTGGTTAGAGTCTATGGATTCTTCAATTACATTGAGCTGATTTCTGACATGCTGTTCCTTCTTTTTCCGTAGTGTATTTCTGTATTGTTTTAGTGATTCACCATAGTGAAGGCGTAGACTCAGGTTTTCCGGGTCTCTATGTTTTTGGTTGGACAGGTTTCTTAATTTCTTTCTTAGATTTTTGCTTTCTTCATCAAACCATTTTCTTCGGTTTTCTATTTGAGATTTTTAGATTTGATAGGGAAGCCGAGGGGTCAAATATACTGTTAAGATTTTCTACTGCCAAGTTTACACCTTCACTATTACAGTGGAACGTTTTACCCAGGAAATTGTCTAAAAGGGATTGAATTTGTTGTTGCCTAACTGTTTTTTGGTAGGTTTCCAAACTGCATTCCTTCCATCTATAGCATTTCTTAATGTTACTCAGTTCCTTTGGCTTTGATGCTTCATGATTGAGTATTGCTCTGTTTACATAGACTGTGATTTTGTTGTGGTCTGATAGGGGTGTCAGTGGGCTGACTGTGAACGCTCTGAGAGACTCTGGGTTGAGGTCAGTGATAAAGTAGTCTACAGTACTACTGCCAAGAGATGAGCTATAGGTGTACCTACCATAGGAGTCCCCTCGAAGCCTACCATTGACTATGTACATACCCAGCGTGCGACAGAGCTGCAGGAGTTGTGACCCGTTTTTGTTGGTTATGTTGTCATAGTTGTGCCTAGGGGGGCATATGTGGGAGGGAATGCTGTCACCTCCAGGCAGGTCTCATTTGTAGTCTGGGTGCAAACTGTAAATGTGTCAAAGGCAAAGCACCTAACTGCCATATAAAATAGATACAAAGTCATAAGTCAAAGTCATTGTAGTAGTATTAGAGAGGTCTTGGTGTCATAATTTACATCCTTGACCCTATAAACTCTTCAAAGCACAACAAAGGATTTGTCACTGGTAAAGAAGGTCAGTTGAACTCTACTCTAAGTAGAAGACAGATGTCTCACCGTATGCCACTACTAGCGACCCGGTGTGTGGCGCCTATATATAACACTTTAAGCTCTCTGACACACACACAGGTGTCAATGGCTGTCCTGTTGTAGCCGGTTGTGGTGGCTGGTTTTGCATAGATAATGAGGTTGAAGGATGGGGTTTTGCATAGAGGATGAGGTTGAAGGCTGGGGTTTTGCATAGAGGATGAGGTTGAAGGCTGGGGTTTTGCATAGAGGATGAGGTTGAAGGCTGGGGTTTTGCATAGAGGATGAGGTTGAAGGCTGGGGTTTTGCATAGAGGATGAGGTTGAAGGCTGGGGTTTTGCATAGAGGATGAGGTTGAAGGCTGGGGTTTTACATACGGGGCCTAATGCAGATAACAGTTACAGTACATAAATGGTCTTGTCTGGTATTTTCTTGTCTGGTCTGGTATTTTCTTTTCTGGCCTGGTATTGTCTGGTCTGGTATTGACTGGTATTGTCTGGTCTGGTATTGTCTGGTCGGTCTGGTATTGTCTGGTTTTGTCCTGGTCTGGTTTTGTCCTGGTCTGGTATTGTCTGGTCTGGTATTGTCTGGTCTGGTATTGTCTGGTCTGGTATTGTCTGGTCTGGTTTTGTCTGGTCTGGTTTGGTCTGGTCTGGTTTTGTCTGGTCTGGTTTTGTCTGGTCTGGTATTGTCTGGTCTGGTACTGTCTGGTCTGGTTATGTCTGGTATTTCCTGTCTGGTATTGTCTGGTATTGTCTTGTATGGAATTGTCTGGTATTGTCTGGTATTGTCTGGTTTGATATTGACTGGTATTGTCTGGTCTGGTATTGTCTTGTCTGGTATTGTCTGGTCTGTTATTGCCTGGTATTGTCTGGTCTGATATTGTCTGGTATTGTCTGGTCTGGTATTGTCTGGTCTGGTATTGTCTGGTCTGGTATTGTCTGGTCTGGTATTGTCTGGTATTGTCTGGTCTGGTCTGGTTTTGTCTGGTCTGGTATTGTCTGGTATTGTCTTTTCTGGTATTGTCTGGTCTGGTATTGTCTGGTCTGATATTGTCTGGTATTGTCTGGTCTGGTATTGTCTGGTCTGGTTTTGTCTGGTCTGGTATTGTCTGGTCTGGTATTGCCTGGTATTGTCTGGTCTGGTATTGTCTGGTCTGGTATTGTCTGGTATTGTCTGGTCTGGTCTGGTTTTGTCTGGTCTGGTATTGTCTGGTCTGGTTTTGTCTGGTCTGGTTTTGTCTGGTCTTGTATTGTCTGGTATTGTCTGGTCTGGTTTTGTCTGGTCTGGTATTGTCTGGTCTGGTATTGTCTGGTCTGGTATTGTCTGGTATTGTCTGGTCTGGTCTGGTTTTGTCTGGTCTGGTATTGTCTGGTCTGGTTTTGTCTGGTATTGTCTGGTCTGGTACTGTCTGGTCTGGTATTGTCTGGTATTGTCTGGTCTGATATTGACTGGTATTGTCTGGTCTGGTATTGTCTGGTATTCTCTGGTCTGGTATTGTCTGTTCAGGTATTGACTGGTATTGTCTGGTCTGATATTGACTGGTATTGTCTGGTCTGGTCTGGTATTGTCTGGTCGGTCTGGTATTGTCTGGTCTGGTTTGGTTTTGTCCTGGTCTGGTTTTGTCCTGGTCTGATTTTGTCCTGGTCTGGTATTGTCTAGTATTGTCTTGTCTGGTATTGTCTGGTATTGTCTGGTCTGTTATTGTCTGGTCTGGTATTGTCTGGTCTGGTTTTGTCAGGTCTGGTATTGTCTGGTATTGTCTGGTCTGGTATTGTCTGGTCTGGTATTGCCTGGTATTGTCTGGTCTGGTATTGCCTGGTATTGTCTGGTCTGGTATTGCCTGGTATTGTCTGGTCTGGTATTGTCTGGTATTGTCTGGTCTGGTCTGGTTTTGTCTGGTCTGGTATTGTCTGGTCTCGTTTTGTCTGGTCTGGTATTGTCTGGTCTGGTTTTGTCTGGTCTGGTCTGGTATTGACTGGTATTGTCTGGTCTGGTTTTGTCTGGTCTGGTATTGTCTGGTCTCGTTTTGTCTGGTCTGGTATTGTCTGGTCTGGTTTTGTCTGGTCTGGTATTGTCTGGTCTGATATTGTCTGGTATTGTCTGGTCTGATATTGTCTGGTATTGTCTGGTCTGGTATTGACTGGTATTGTCTGGTCTGGTATTGACTGGTATTGTCTGGCCTGGTATTGACTGGTATTGTCTGGCCTGGTATTGACTGGTATTGTCTGGTCTGGTGTGTCTGGTATTGTCTGGTCTGGTATTGTTGGGTCTGGTATTGTCTGGTCTGGTATTGTCTGGTCTGGTATTGACTGGTATTGTCTGGCCTAGTATTGACTGGTATTGTCTGGTCTGGTGTTGTCTGGTATTGTCTGGTCTGGTGTTGTCTGGTATTGTCTGGTATTGTCTGGTCTGGTATTGTCTGGTCTGGTATTGTTTGGTACTGTCCGGTCTGATATTGTCTGGTCTGGTATTGTCTGGTATTGTCTGGTCTGGTATTGTCTGGTCTGGTATTGTCTGGTCTGGTTTTGTCTGTTCTGGTATTGTCTGGTCTGGTATTGTCTGGTCTGGTACTTTTTGGTCTGGTATTGTCTGGTCTGGTATTGTCTGTTCTGGTATTGTCTGGTCTGGTATTGTCTGATATTGTATAGTCTGATATTGTCTGGTATTGTATGGTCTGGTATTGTCTGGTCAGGTATTTTTTTGGTATTATTTGGTCTGGTATTGTCTGGTCTGGTTTTTTCTGGTCTGGTATTGTCTGGTCTGGTATTGTCTGGTATTGTCTGGTCTGGTCTGGTATTGTATGGTCTGGTATTGTCTAGTCTGGTATTGTCTGGTATGGTCTGGTATTGTCTGGTCAGGTATTTTTTTGTATTATTTGGTCTGGTATTGTCTGGTATTGTCTGGTCTGATATTGTCTGGTATTCTCTGGTCTGGTATTGTCTGGTCAGGTATTGATTGGTATTGTCTGGTCTGATATTGACTGGTATTGTCTGGTCTGGTATTGTCTGGTATTGTCTGGTCAGGTATTTTTGTTGGTATTATTTGGTCTGGTATTGTCTGGTCTGGTATTGTCTGGTATTGTCTGGTCTGGTATTGTCTGGTCTGGTATTGTCTGGTATTGTATGGTTTGGTATTGTCTGGTCAGGTATTTTTTTGTTATTATTTGGTCTGGTATTGTCTGGTATTGTCTGGTCTGATATTGACTGGTATTGTCTGGTCTGGTATTGTCTGGTATTCTCTGGTCTGGTATTGTCTGGTCAGGTATTGATTGGTATTGTCTGGTCTGATATTGACTGGTATTGTCTGGTCTGGTATTGTCTGGTCGGTCTGGTATTGTCTGGTCTGGTTTTGTCCTGGTCTGGTTTTGTCCTGGTCTGGTATTGTCTGGTATTATCTGGTCTGGTATTGTCTGGTCTGGTATTGTCTGGTGTTGCCTGGTATTGTCTGGTCTGGTATTACCTGGTATTGTCTGGTCTGGTATTGTCTGGTCTGGTCTGGTTTTGTCTGGTCTGGTTTTGTCTGGTCTGGTATTGTCTGGTCTGGTTTTGTCTGGTCTGGTTTTGTCTGGTCTGGTTTTGTCTGGTCTGGTATTGTCTTGTCTGGTATTGTCTGGTCTGGTATTGTTTGGTACTGTCCGGTCTGATATTGTCTGGTCTGGTATTGTTTGGTATTGTCTGGTCTGGTTTTGTCTGTTCTGGTATTGCCTGGTCTGGCATTGTTTGGTGTTGTCTGGTCTGGTATTTTTTGGTCTGGTATTGTCTGGTCTGGTTTTGTCTGTTCTGGTATTGTCTGGTCTGGTATTGTCTGTTATTGTATAGTCTGATATTGTCTGGTATTGTACGGTCTGGTATTGTCTGGTCAGGTATTGTTTTGGTATTATTTGGTCTGGTATTGTCTGGTATTTTCTGGTCTGGTATTGTCTGGTCTGGTATTATCTGGTCTGGTATTGTCTGGTATTGTCTGGTATTGTCTGGTCTGGTTTTGTCTGGTCTGGTATTGTCTTGTCTGGTTTTGTCTGGTCTGGTTTTGTCTGGTTTTGTCTGGTCTGGTATTGTCTGGTCTGGTATTGTTTGGCACTGTCCGGTCTGATATTGTCTGGTCTGGTATTGTTTGGTATTGTCTGGTCTGATATTGTCTGGTCTGGTTTTGTCTGTTCTGGTATTGCCTGGTCTGGCATTGTTTGGTGTTGTCTGGTCTGGTATTTTTTGGTCTGGTATTGTCTGGTCTGGTTTTGTCTGTTCTGGTATTGTCTGGTCTGGTATTGTCTGGTATTGTATAGTCTGATATTGTCTGGTATTGAATGGTCTGGTATTGTCTGGTCAGGTATTTTCTGGTCTGGTCTGGTATTGTATGGTCTGGTATTGTCTGGTCAGGTATTTTTTTGGTATTATTTGGTCTGGTATTGTCTGGTCTGGTATTGTCTGGTATTGTCTGGTCTGGTATTGTCTGGTATTGTATGGTCTGGTATTGTCTGGTCAGGTATTTTTTTGGTATTATTTGGTCTGGTATTGTCTGGTATTGTCTGGTCTAATATTGACTGGTATTGTCTTGTCTGGTATTCTCTGGTCTGGTATTGTCTGGTCAGGTATTGACTGGTATTGTCTGGTCTCATATTGACTGGTATTGTCTGGTCAGTTCTGGTATTGTCTGGTCTGGTATTGTCTGGTTTGGTATTGTCTGGTCTGGTATTGCCTGGTATTGTCTGGTCTGGTATTGTCTGGTATTGTCTGGTCTGGTCTGGTTTTGTCTGGTCTGGTATTGTCTGGTCTGGTATTGCCTGGTATTGTCTGGTCTGGTATTGTCTGGTATTGTCTGGTCTGGTATTGTCTGGTCTGGTTTTGTCGGGTCTGGTATTGTCTGGTCTGGTATTGCCTGGTATTGTCTGGTCTGGTATTGTCTGGTATTGTCTGGTCTGGTCTGGTTTTGTCTGGTCTGGTCTGGTCTGGTCTGGTATTGTCTGGTCTGGTTTTGTCTGGTCTGGTATTGTCTGGTCTGGTTTTGTCTGGTCTGGTATTGTCTGGTCTGGTACTGTCTGGTCTGGTTTTGTCTGGTATTGTCTGTCTGGTATTGTCTGGTATTGTCTTGTATGGAATTGTCTGGTATTGTCAGATATTGTCTGGTCTGGTATTGTCTGGTCTGATATTGACTGGTATTGTCTGGTCTGGTATTGTCTGGTCAGGTATTGTCTGGTCTGATATTGACTGGTATTGTCTGGTCTGGTATTGTCTGGTCTGGTATTGACTGGTATTGTCTGGCCTGGTATTGACTGGCATTGTCTGTCTGGTCTGGTATTGTCTGGTATTTTCTGGTCTGGTATTGTCTGGTCTGGTATTGTCTGTTCTGGTATTGTCTGGTATTTTCTGGTCTAGTGTTGTCTTGTATGGAATTGTCTGAGATTGTCAGGTATGGTCTGGTCTGGTATTGTCTGGTCTGATATTGACTGGTATTGTCTGGTCAGTTCTGGTATTGTCTGGTCTGGTATTGTCTGGTCTGGTATTGTCTGGTCTGGTATTGTCTGGTGTTGTCTGGTATTGTCTGGTCTGGTATTGTCTGGTCTGGTATTATTTGGTCTTGTCTGGTCTGGTATTGTCTGGTCTGTGCATGTTTGAGCACAGTGACCAGAGCTGTACTGACCAATTCCATGGTAAACTGTATGGCTGTTCACAGTATACATATTCCTTTTGTACACACAAGAACTTGGAACTCAAACACACTTCTCAAAATAGGTTATTTAACATAGGTATAGCTGTGTGCTTCAAAGGGTTTTTCCAGAACTGTGTGAGCAAAAGAATTGGCATGGCTGTTTTTCATAGTCCCATGGTGGCGTTGGCTCAATCTCCTTGTATCAGGCAATCCTTGGTCTCAACAAATGTGTGTGTGTACAGGGACAAGGGGTGGCGCTGGGAGTTATGTAATAAATGTCCCAGAACATTACTACTCTGTATTCTCTCCCTCTCCCTCTCTCTCTCTCTCTCTCTCTCTCGCTCTCTCTCTCTCTCTCTCTTTCTCTGTCTCGCTCTCTCTTTCTCTTTCTCTGTCTCTCTCTCTCTCTCCCACTCTCTCTCTCTCTCTCTCTCTCTCACTCACTCACTCACTCACTCACTCACTCACTCACTCACTCACTCACTCACTCACTCACTCACTCACTCACTCACTCACTCACTCACTCACTCACTCACTCACTCACTCACTCACTCACTCACTCAATTCAATTCAAGGGCTTTATTGGCATGGGAAACATGTGTTAACATTGCCAAAGCAAGTGAGGTAGATAATATATAAAGTGAAATAAACCACAAAAATTAACAGTAAACATCACACATACAGAAGTTTCAAAACAATAAAGACATTACAAATGTCATATTATATATATATACAGTGTTTTAACAATGTACAAAAGGTAAAGGACGCAATATAAAATAAATAAGCATAGATATGGGTTGTATTTACAATGGTGTGTGTTCTTCACTGGTTGCCCTTTTCTCGTGGCAATAGGTCACAAATCTTGCTGCTGTGATGGCACACTGTGGAATTTCACCCAGTAGATATGGGAGTTTTTCAAAATTGGATTTGTTTTCGAAATCTTTGTGGATCTGTGTAATCTGAGGGAAATATGTCTCTATGGTCATACATTGGGCAGGAGGTTAGGAAGTGCAGCTCAGTTTCCACCTCATTTTGTGGGCAGTGAGCACATAGCCTGTCTTCTCTTGAGAGCCATGTCTGCCTACGGCGGCCTTTCTCAATAGCAAGGCTATGCTCACTGAGTCTGTACATAGTCAAAGCTTTACTTAATTTTGGATCAGTCACAGTGGTCAGGTATTCTGCCGCTGTGTACTCTCTGGGTAGGGCCAAATAGCATTCTAGTTTGCTCTGTTTTTTTGTTAATTCTTTTCAATGTGTCAAGTAATTATCTTTTTGTTTTCTCATGATTTGGTTGGGTCTAATTGTGCTGCTGTCCTGGGGCTCTGTAGGGTGTGTTTGTGAACAGAGCCCCAGGACCAGCTTGTTTAGGGGACTCTTCTCCAGGTTCATCTCTCTGTAGGTGATGGCTTTGTTGTGGAAGGTTTGGGAATCGCTTCCTTTTAGGTGGTTATAGAATTTAATGGCTCTTTTCTGGATTTTGATAATTAGTGGGTATCGGCCTAATTCTGCTCTGCATGCATAATTTGGTGTTCTACGTTGTACACGGAGGATATTTTTGCAGAATTCTGCGTGCAGAGTCTCAATTTGGTGTTTGTCCCATTTTGTGAAGTCTTGGTTGGTGAGCGGACCCCAGACCTCACAACCATAAAGGGCAATGGGCTCTATGACTGATTCAAGTATTTTTAGCCAAATCGTAATTGGTATGTTGAAATTTATATTCCTTTTGATGGCATAGAACGCCCTTCTTGCCTTGTCTCTCAGATCGTTCACAGCTTCTCTCTCTCTCTCTCCCTGCCTCACTCTCACTCTCTTGTCTCTTTTGACAGTGCAGTGAATCGCAGAAAGACAGTAGCTCAATGTCCTTTTGAGGGGAATCACACACTAGTCTCCATGTATCTTGTTGTTTTGTTTGTGTTTTAAACTCAAATCAAATGCTTTGGTGAATATGTACCTCAAATGCAATTTTATTAGTCACATGCGCCGAATACAACTGGTGTAAAATTTACTGTGAAATGCTTGCTTATGAGCCCTTCCTAACTAAGCAAATTTAAAAAATAATAATAAACAGTTTGAATAAAATAGATACACAAAGAGGAGTTAAATCCATACAAAATATCAGTACCAGATCAATGTGGAGCTACATACAGGGAATACCACTACCAGATCAATATGGAGCTACTGTGCATACAGGGAATACCAGTACCAGATAAATGTTTACATATGCTCAATTAGTATCTGGTAGCATTGCCTTTAAATTGCTTAACTTGGGTCAAACGTTTTGGGTAGCCTTCCACAAGCTTCCCACAATAAGTTGGGTGAATTTTGGCCCATTCCTCCAGACAGAACTGGTGTAACTGAGTCAGGTTTGTAGGCCTCCTTACTCAAACACGCTTTTTCACTTCTGCCCTCAAATTTCCTATGGGATTGAGGTCAGGGCTTTGTAATGGCCACTCCAATACCTTGACTTTGTTGTCCTTAAGCCATTTTGCCACAACTTTGGAAGTATGCTTGGGGTCATTGTCCATTTGAAAGACTCATTTGCAACCAAGCTTTAACTTCCTGACTGATGTCTTGAGATGTTGCTTCAATATATCCACATAATTTTCCCTCCTCATGAAGCCAACTATTTTGAAGTGCACCAGTCCCTCCTGCAGCAAAGCACCCTCACAACATGATGCTGCCACCCCCATGCTTCATGGTTGGGATGGTGTTCTTCGGCTTGCAAGCCACCCCCTTTTTCCAAACATAACGATGGTCATTATGTCCAAACAGTTCTATTTTTGTTTCATCAGACCAGGGGATATTTCTCCAAAAAGTACTATCTTTGTCCCCATGTGCAGTTGCAAACCGCAGTCTGGCTTTTTTATGACGGTTTTGGAGCAGTGGCTTCTTCCTTGCTGAGCGGCCTTTCACGTTATGTCGATAAAGGACTCGTTTTACTGTGGATATAGATACTTTTGTTCCTGTTTCCTCCAGCATCTTCACAAGGTCCTTTGCTGTTGTTCTGGGATTGATTTGCACTTTTCGCACCAAAATCCGTTAATCTCTAGGAGACAGAACGCGTCCCCTTCCTGAGCGGTATGACGTCTGCGTGGTCCCATGGTGTTTCTACTTGCGTACTATTGTTTGTACAGATGAACGTGGTACCTTCAGGCGTTTGGAAATTGCCCCTAAGGATGAACCAGACTTGTGGAGGTCTACAATATTTTTCTGAGGTCTTGGCTGATGTCTTGATTTTCCCATGATGTCAAGTAAAGAGGCACTGATTTTGAAGGTAGGCCTTGAAATACATCCACAGGTACACCTCCAATTGACTCAAATGATGTCAATTAGCCTACCAAAAGCTTCTAAAGCCATGACATAATTTTCTGGAATTTTTCAAGCTGTTTAAAGGCACAGTCAAATTAGTGTATGTAAACTTCTAACCCACTGCAATTGTGAAATAATCTGTTTGTAAACAATAGTTGGAAAAATTACTTGTGTCATGCACACAGTAGATGTCCTGACCGACTTGCCAAAACTATAGTTTGTTAACAAGAAATTTGTGGAGTGGTTGAAAAAATAGATTTAATGACACAACCTAAGTATATGTAAACTTCCAACTTCAACTGTATGTACATGAAGGCAGGGTAAAGTGACTAGGCATCAGGATAGATAATAATAAGGTATTTGAGGTAGATATGTACATGAAGGCAGGGTAACATGACTAGGTATCAGGATAGATAATCTTGAGGTATTTGAGGGAGATATGTACATGAAGGCAGGGTAACATGACTAGGTGTCAGGATAGATAATAATGAGGTATTTGAGGGAGATATGTACATGAAGGCAGGGTAACATGACTAGGTATCAGGATAGATAATAATGATTTATTTGAGGTAGATATGTACATGAAGGCAGGGTAACATGACTAGGTATCAGGATAGATAATAATGAGGTATTTGAGTGAGATATGTACATGAAGGCAGGGTAACATGACTAGGTATCAGGATAGATAATAATGAGGTATTTGAGGTAGATATGTACATGAAGGCAGGGTAACGTGACTAGGTATCAGGATAGATAATAATAAGAGTAAAATAAACAGAGTAGCAACAGCAAATGATCAGTGTAAAAGTGTGTGAGTGTAATATGTAAGTATGTTTGTGTTGTGTCTGTATGCATGTGTGTTATGTGTGTGTGTGTGCGTATGTAGTGTGTGTGAATGTGTGTTTTTTTGTGGGAGTGTGAATGTAGTGTGGGTGTGTTTTTCGTGGGAGTGTGAATGTTTTGTCTGTGAATGTGTGTTGGTGTTTTGTGGGAGTGTGAATGTAGTGTGTGTGTTTTTTTTGTGGGAGTGTGAATGTAGTGTGTGTGAATGTGTGTTGGTTTTTTGTGGGAGTGTGAATGTAGTGTGTGTGTGAATGTGTGTGTGTGTTTTTTGTGGGAGTGTGAATGTGTGTTGGTTTTTTGTGGGAGTGTGAATGTAGTGTGTGTGAAAGTGTGTTGGTTTTTTGTGGGACTGTGAATGTAGTGTGTGTGAATGTGTGTTGTTTTTTTGTGGGTGAGTATTATCTACCAAGAGAATTCTCTTTGATTATAATCACAGTCATGTATATTCCCCCACAAGCAGACACCTCGACGGCCCTGAAAGAACTTCATTGGACTCTAAGTAAATTGGAAATTACATATCTTTAAGCTGCATTTATTGTAGCTGGGGATTTTAACAAGGCTAATCTGAAAACAAGGCTCCTAAATTTTATCAGCATATCGAATACGCGACCCGGGCTGGTAAAACCCTGGATCATTGTTACTCTAACTTCCGCGACGCATACAAAGCCCTCCCTCGCCCTCCTTTTAGCAAATCTGACCACGACTCCATTTTGTTGCTCCCAGCCTATAGATAGAAACTAAAACAGGAAACGCCCGTGCTCAGGTCTGTTCAATGCTGGTCCGACCAATCGGATTCCACGCTTCAAAATTGCTTCGATCATGTGGATTGGGATATGTTCCGCATAGCGTCGGACAATAACATTGATGAATACGCTGTTTTGGTGAGTGAGTTTATCGGTGATGTTGTACCCACAGCGACTATTAAAACATTCCCCAACCAGAAACCGTGGATTGATGGCAGCATTTGCGCAAAACAGAAGGAGCAAACCACTGCTTTTAATCAGGGCAAGGCGACTTGAAACATGACCGAATACAAACAGTGTAGGTATTCCCTTCGCAAGGCAATCAAACAAGCTAAGCGTCAGTATAGAGACAAAGTAGAGTCGCAATTCAACGGCTCAGACACGAGAGGTATGTGGCAGGGTCTACAGTCAAAAAGAGACTACAAAAAGAAAACCAGCCCCGTCGCGGACCACAATGTCTTGCTCCGAGACAAACTAAACAACTTCTTTGCTCGCTTTGAGGACAATACAGTGCCACTGACACGGCCCGTTACGAAAACCTGCGGGCTCTCTTTCACTGCAGCCAACGTGAGTAAAACATTTAAATGTGTTAACCCTCGCAAGGCTGCCGGCCCAGACGGCATCCTCAGCCGCGTCCTCAGAGCATGTCCAGACCAGCTGGCTGGTGGGCTTACGGACATATTCAATCAATCCTTATCCCAGTCTGCTGTTCCCACATGCTTCAAGAGGGCCACCATTGTTCCTGTTCCCAAGAAAGCTAAGGTAACTGAGC
The DNA here is from genome assembly GCF_036934945.1 of Oncorhynchus masou masou. NCBI lineage: Eukaryota > Metazoa > Chordata > Actinopteri > Salmoniformes > Salmonidae > Oncorhynchus > Oncorhynchus masou. The sequence continues at coordinate 74,560,057 of NC_088239.1, read as the reverse complement.
TAAATGACTATCGCCCCGTAGCACTCACTTCTGTCATCATGAAGTGCTTTGAGAGACTAGTCAAGGATCATATCACCTCCACCCTACCTGACACCCTAGACCCACTCCAATTTGCTTACCGCCCCAATAGGTCCACAGACGACGCAATCACACTGCACACTGCCCTAACCCATCTGGACAAGAGGAATACCTATGTAAGAATGCTTTTCATCAACTACAGCTCAGTATTTAACACCATAGTACCCTCCATACTCGTCATTAAGCTCGAGACCCTGGATCTCGTCCCCACCCTGTTCTGAGACTTCCTGACGGGCCGCCCCCAGGTGGTGAGGGTAGGAAACAACATCTCCACCCCGCTGATCCTCAACATTGGGGGCCAAAGGGTGCGTTCTCTGCCCTCTGCTGTAACTCCCTGTTCACCCATGACTGCGTGGCCATACACGCCCCCAACTCAATCATCAAGTTTGCAGACGACACTACAGTGGTAGGCTTGATTACCAACAACAACGAGACGACCTACAGGGAGGAGGTGAGGGCCCTCGGAGTGTGGTGTCAGGAAAACAACCTCACACTCAATGTCAACAAAACAAAGGAGATGATCGTGGACTTCAGGAAACAGCAGAGGGAGCACCCCCCTATCCACATCGATGGGACAGTAGTGGAGAAGGTGGAAAGTTTTAAGTTCCTCGGCATACACATCACGGACAAACTGAAATGGTCCACCCACACAGCCAGCGTGGTGAAGAATGCACAACCTCAGGAGGCTGAAGAAATTTGGCTTGTCACCAAAAACACTCACAAACATTTACAGATGCACAATCAAGAGCATTCTGTCTGGCTGTATCACCGCCTGGTACGGCAACTGTTCCGCCCACAACCGTAAGGCTCTCCAGAGGGTGGTCCCTCCAGGACACCTACACCACCCGATATCACAGGAAGGCCAAAAAGATCATCAAGGACAACAACCACCCGAGCCACTGCTTGTTCACCCCGCTGAAAGACTGAAAAACAGCTTCTATCTCAAGGCCATGAGACTGTTAAACAGCCATCACTAACATTGAGTGGCTGCTGCCAACAGACTCAAATCTCTAGCCACTTTAATAATACAAAATTGGATGTAATAAATGTATCACTAGCCACTATAAACAATGCCACTTTATATAATGTTTACATACCCTACATTACTCATCTCATATGTATATACTGTACTCTTTACCATATACTGCACCTTGCCTATGCCGTTCGGCCATTGCTCATCCATATATTCATTCCTTTACACTTGTGTGTATAAGGTAGTTGTTGTGAAATTGTTAAATTACTGCATGGTCGGAACTAGAAGCACAAGCATTTTGCTACACTCACATTAACATCTGCTAACCATGTGTATGTGACAAATGAAATTTGATTTGATATTATATCTGTTTGTGATTCTTGCAGTCAATTTTCAACCAGATGATTTGTAATTATGCTCCCCGACCATCCGCTCAAGATAAATTGGCCCGCGGCTGAATCTAGTTGATGATCCCTGCTCTATGGGCTGTCTCTGATCTGCTGTAATCATCATCATCTTTGTATGCTTGTTGCTCAGCTTTCCTTCCTGCCCTGTTCCTCTCACTAAACACACACACACGGTCACAGTCACACACAGTCACACACACACACACACACTGACTCGCGATTAACCCAGTTCATTGCAGACTAGCAATGCAAATAGGAAAATGGCTCAACCATTTCCTCCACAATGACATTAGAGTTGAATTAGTATAAAAAATATCATATCCACACATGAATTGAATGGTCCCAAAGTTGAACAGCATATTTTTAACCACCAAGACTATGCATGGGACAGTTGCTGCCTAGTAGCCGTATCATGGGTGGTTTTCATAAGCATCTGAAGGACAGTTGCTGCCTAGTAGCCGTATCATGGGTGGTTTTCATAAGCATCTGAAGGACAGTTGCTGCCTAGTAGCCGTATCATGGGTGGTTTTTATAAGCATCTGAAGGACAGTTGCTGCCTAGTAGCCGTATCATGGGTGGTTTTCATAAGCATCTGAAGGACAGTTGCTGCCTAGTAGCCGTATCATGGGTGGTTTTCATAAGCATCTGAAGGACAGTTGCTGCCTAGTAGCCGTATCATGGGTGGTTTTCATAAGCATCTGAAGGACAGTTGCTGCCTAGTAGCCGTATCATGGGTGGTTTTTATAAGCATCTGATCTGAAGGATAAACATCTGAAGGACAGTTGCTGCCTAGTAGCCGTATCATGGGTGGTTTTCATAAACATCTGAAGGACAGTTGCTGCCTAGTAGCCGTATCATGGGTGGTTTTCATAAACATCTGAAGGACAGTTGCTGCCTAGTAGCCGTATCATGGGTGGTTTTCATAAACATCTGAAGGACAGTTGCTGCCTAGTAGCCGTATCATGGGTGGTTTTTATAAACATCTGAAGGACAGTTGCTGCCTAGTAGCCGTATCATGGGTGGTTTTCATAAACATCTGAAGGACAGTTGCTGCCTAGTAGCCGTATCATGGGTGGTTTTCATAAACATCTGAAGGACAGTTGCTGCCTAGTAGCCGTATCATGGGTGGTTTTTATAAACATCTGAAGGACAGTTGCTGCCTAGTATCCGTATCATGGGTGGTTTTTATAAACATCTGAAGGACAGTTGCTGCCTAGTAGCCGTATCATGGGTGGTTTTCATAAACATCTGAAGGACAGTTGCTGCCTAGTATCCGTATCATGGGTGGTTTTTATAAACATCTGAAGGACAGTTGCTGCCTAGTAGCCGTATCATGGGTGGTTTTTATAAACATCTGAAGGACAGTTGCTGCCTAGTATCCGTATCATGGGTGGTTTTTATAAACATCTGAAGGACAGTTGCTGCCTAGTAGCCGTATCATGGGTGGTTTTCATAAACATCTGAAGGACAGTTGCTGCCTAGTAGCCGTATCATGGGTGGTTTTCATAAACATCTGAAGGAAGCACCGCAGTGGCAGTCTACTGGCTCCATTAGTATCCCACCATGCCTTCTGGCAGCCCAAGCCCACACAGGTAGAAGACACAGCAGGTGGCACGTTAGCATATTCATGGTCCGCTCGTGCATAATTCATTAGGTCTCCTGGTGGAAAATTGGCAGGTTAGTCACGTAATTGGTAGGGTGGAGATATCGAGACAGACACACACAATGCACACACAACTTTATCTGTGTGTGTGTGTGTGTGTGTGTGTGTGTGTGTGTGTGTGTGTGTGTGTGTGTGTGTGTGTGTGTGTGTGTGTGTGTGTGGCAGGCCCAGAGTGTATAGCAGCAGCCTGCCAAGCCTCATTCCACAGATTCCTCTGCAAGAAAAAAATAATCTGGGAGAGAAAGAGAGAGGGAGAGATGCAGCCAGGGACACGAGACAGGGAATGGAGCCAGCAAAAGAAAGGGGCCAGAGGGAGGCCTTGGTTTGAAAAAGTAGGAGAGTGGGAGAGTAGGAGAGTTAGAGAATTAGAGAGTAGGAGCACTAGCTTTTGTTTCAACTGACCAGGCTGTTGTTGTATTGGAATGTATTGACTTGCCTGGTTAAATCAACTCACCAGGCTGTTGTTGTGGTTAAATCATTCTTAGATCAAAATCATTTCTCATTTAGTACAAATTATTTAGATCAAAATACACAAAAACACACCTCTTAGCCTGAAAGCTTAGAGTACACACACCTCTTCAGAAACAATGTGTAAATGCGTAGCATGCCGTGTGTGGTGATTGCAGCCATTTCAAATGTCAGTTGCTTAAGACTTTGGGTGAGTTAGACCACCCTGGCTTTAAGACTTCGGGTGAGTTAGACCACCCTGGCTTTAAGACTTATGGTGAGTTAGACCACCCTGGCTTTAAGACACATCGGGTGAGTTAGAGCACCCTGGCTTTAAGACTTCTGGTGAGTTAGACCACCCTGGCTTTAAGACTTTAAGACTTCTGGTGAGTTAGAGCACCCTGGCTTTAAGACTTCTGGTGAGTTAGACCACCCTGGCTTTAAGACTTTAAGACTTCTGGTGAGTTAGACCATCCTGGCTTTAAGACTTTAAGACTTCTGGTGAGTTAGACCACCCTGGCTACAGCTGAGTGAGAGAGAAGTGTTTGTGTGTCTGTCTGCCTCAGTAGGGTGAGAGAGAACGAGATTAGGAAACTGTTAGTGCTTTTTAATTAATGCTGATGTGTAAACAGCATTTCTATCTCATATTTTACTGTATGTTGATCAGGATTACAGATTGTATGTAATGCCCTCCCTCCCTCCCTCCCTCTTGCAGGTCTTGTTGATGGGTGCTTGCACATTTTAGCCTATTGCCCCATTTCCTTGCTGCACTCCCCCTGCGGTGTGTGTCTGTGTGTGGGGGGGGCTGCCAGTTTGCACGGCACAGAGAGCCGTCTGGTTTACATGTTTCTGGGAAGGAAGCACTTACAAGTGAAGGAATAAATTATGTGGTTATTTTACCAGGCATGTCAATGCAGCTGTTATTGTCTTTCTTGTCCAAGTACACTGAAGACAAAGAAATAATTGCGTCATTTATAAGTACTGCATAACTGCACTTACTATTGAACTTTAGGGTAATTGAGTTATTCCACAGCGTATTATTTGTTTTATTTAATCAAATAAAGCAGACCAACATACACATGAATATTCATTATGTAGTGGCATCTCTTTGTCCCTATTGGCTGTCACTCTAACCTGTGATCTGGCAGTGACATAACCAGTGGAATGACATCAGCTGATTAGTCAGTGTCTCTTTGTCCTGTGGCATGTGGCTCTTTATTAGAGAACACTGTGACCTACACTAGAACCTAGCCAGGGAATATTGATGTTGTATTATTTCACTGTTGTGTGTGTAGAATGGAACGGCTCTCACAGAGAAAATCAATAGGGGCTGCAGCGAGGGAGGTGTGTGTGTGTGTGTGTGTGTGTCCACGCATATAAGTCCATGCGCATGTGTCCATAGGCACCCAAGCTCATGTCAATGTAAAGCATCATTCAATTATGTCCGGGTGGGTGAGGGTGAGGTTTGGTGTGCAACTCTACCATGTGTTCTACCATTAGTAAATTGCCACTCAACCTGCATATTGATGACTGTAAGAACCCTCTCCCAGGCCAGCTGTTACGTGTGTGTGTTTGATTTGATTTATTAGGATCCTCATTAGCCAACGCCAATGGAGACAGCTAGTCTCCCTGGGCTCCGACACATAACGATAAAGACATCACTGAGAAAAGACTTTACAATTTAAAATGTACATACATTTAGAAACACTGGTCTATAGAGAGACACACACACACACACACACACACACACACACACACACACACACACACACACACACACACACACACACACACACACACACACACACACACACACACACACACACACACACACACACACACTGCATTCAGTTCAGTGATGTAGTGTAGTGACTTCTCTGAGTTCTCTCTATAGACCAGTGTTTTTCAATCCCTTATTGATCGTTTGAGAAACTAAAAACAGCTGTTTTCTGATGCACAGACTGAATGAATGCATAGAGGATGAGGCTTCCAGTGAGCCTTCCAGTGAGCCTCTGGAAAAGGCTGTTTTGGGTGTGTAACTCCCTCCACCTTTCTCAGCATCGAGGAGGGGGGGTGGTGCCGGGGCCCCAGGAACTTTGGGAGTGGAAGAAGGAATGAAGAAGATGAAAGGGTCGTCATGTCATTCACAGGGCAGAAAAGAGGAAGATATGAAACGTGTGAGAATTTACATACACAAATAGGAAGGAAGTAGGACTCATGAAATGTGTGTGTGTGTGTGTACCTCAGTAGGGTGTGTATGGCAATTAAAAAATATTTTCGCCCCTGTCTGAAATTAGTTGTTCTCAACCCCCCTAGGTTAAATTAAGCACCCGGGAGTGGCTGGTGGAGAGAAAGGAAGAGTTACTTCAAACACACAGACACACACAGCACACTCTTGGCACACATGAAAACTAATCACAGAAACCAAGTTTTTATCTCAGAGCAACCTTATGGCAACCTCATTTGATTCGCTCCACTCACTCCTGTGAATCACAGGGGGTTGGTGGCACCTTAATTGGGGAGGACAGGCAATGGCTAGAGTGGAATTAGTGGAACGGTATCAAAAATGGTTTCCATGTGTTTGATGCTTTTCCATTTTCTCGGTTCCAGACATTATTATGAGCCGTCCTCCCCTCAGCAGCCTCCACTGAATTGTGAATCTATTCTCTCAGAATGTGAGGAGTGGCTGTGTGCTACCCTACCTTTCCCTGCTTTTAGGTCTATATTAGCTGAGTCATTGGGGCTTCATGGGCTTCTCCCTGTCTGCTCTGTTGTTTAGTCTGGGAGTTTTCAGGTTGTGAGGGAGTGGAGGTTCCCTGGCGTTGCCCAGCTGCTCTGCGTCAGCCCTCATTCCTCCTCAGAGTCCAGAAACTACCCCTAGCAGACTCTTCTCCCCGAGGCACTTCAAGTATGTCTGAAAGGAATTTGATTGGTATAAGGCAATACATAGCCTCCTATGGGCCAATAACCTAAGCCCAGGAACTTCAATCTAGAATTTAGACCTGTGACTAGGTCTAGTTACTAACCAATGTGGTAGTACTGTAGATCTACCTTTCCCCTGGTTTGGCTAGGTGGAATGTTTTCCATATTGCATATACCCATCTAATCCTTTCAGATCTACACAAGTGCCTAGGGAGTAGGGGCTATGGAGTAGGGACCAAGTAGTAGGGGCTATGGAGTAGGGACCAAGTAGTAGGGGCTAAGGAGTAGGAGCTAAGGAGTAGGGGCTATGGGGTAGGGACTAAGGAGCAGGGACTAAGGGGTAGGGGCTAAGGAGTAGGAGCTAAGGGGTAGGGGCTAAGGAGTAGGGGCAAAGGGATAGGGGCTAAGGAGTAGGAGCTAAGGAGTAGGAGCTAAGGAGTAGGGACTATGGAGTAGGGACTAAGGAGTAGGGGCTAAGGGGTAGGGACTAAGGGGTAGGGGCTAAGGAGTATGAGCTAAGGGGTAGGGGCTAAGGAGTAGGGGCTAAGGGGTAGGGGCTAAGGAGTAGGAGCTAACGAGTATGAGCTAAGGAGTAGGGACTAAGGGGTAGGGTCTAAGGAGTAGGGGCTAAGGGGTAGGGACTAAGGGGTAGGGACTAAGCATTAGGGGCTAAGGAGTAGGGACTAAGGAGTAGGGACAAATGAGTAGGGGCTAAGGAGTAGGGGCTATGGGGTAGGGATTAGAGGTCGACCGATTATGATTTTTCAACCCCGATACTGATACCGATTATTGGATGACCAAAAAAGCCGATACCGATTACTCGGCCAATTTATTTTTTATTTTGCAATGTATTTGTAATAATGACAATTACAACAATACTGAATGAACACTTATTTTAACTTAATATAATACATCAATAAAATCAATTTAGCCGCAAATAAATAATGAAACATGTTCAATTTGGTTTAAATAAGTTCCTTGCTCAGAACATGAGAACATGAGTAGGGGCTAAGCAGTAGGGGCTAAGGAGTAGTGGCTAAGGAGTAGGGGCCAAGGAGTAGGTGATATGAGTTTTTAGTGGATGGGGCTTTTGTCTGAGCTCTGCTGGTTTCACTCAGTCACATTTCAAAGGTCAAAGGTGCACTGTTGAGGTGGTCTGCCAGCACCACTGTGTGTCCAGTCTGTCCCGTTGTCACTGGTGAGGTGGTCAGCCAGCACCACTGTGTGCCCAGTCTGTCCCGTTGTCACTGGTGAGGTGGTCAGCCAGCACCACTGTGTGCTCAGTCTGTCCCGTTGTCACTGGTGAGGTGGTAAGCCAGCACCACTGTGTGTCCAGTCTGTCCCGTTGTCACTGGTGAGGTGGTCAGCCAGCACCACTGTGTGCCCAGTCTGTCCCGTTGTCACTGGTGAGGTGGTCAGCCAGCACCACTGTGTGCCCAGCCTGTCCCGTTGTCACTGGTGAGGTGGTATTGTATACAAGTGGGAATGTCCAGTCTCTGTGTGTGGTAATGTGCAGTGTGTGTTTTTTTGTGTCTGTCGTTATGATGACTTGGAGAATTCTACAGGTCAGCCTCCTTCTCTCGCTTTCCTCCTCTGTTCTCCCTCCCCTGTCCACTCTTTTCACTTGACTGCATAAACACACACTCCCATTTACTTACGAAGTGCCAAGCTATCAACTTTCTGTCTGCACTTCACTCTTTTTTTACAGTTAGCCCATTGAAGCTATTTGAGGTATTTCATTTACTTGGTATTTTTCCTGGATGACTTGAAATTCAGTGAAGGAACCACTGTCGTATTGTAGATAGGAATACCTGTCTATGTTTGTGTTGTGTAACAAAAAGCGTTTGTTAAGTGTTGTCTAAATGCTTGTTGCCATTGATAGAGGTTCCATCAAATCAAATCAAATCAAATTTATTTATATAGCCCTTCGTACATCAGCTGATATCTCAAAGTGCTGTACAGAAACCCAGCCTAAAACCCCAAACAGCAAGCAATGCAGGTGTAGAAGCACGGTGGCTAGGAAAAACTCCCTAGAAAAGCCAAAACCTAGGAAGAAACCTAGAGAGGAACCAGGCTATGTGGGGTGGCCAGTCCTCTTCTGGCTGTGCCGGGTAGAGATTATAACAGAACATGGCCAAGATGTTCAAATGTTCATAAATGACCAGCATGGTCGAATAATAATAAGGCAGAACAGTTGAAACTGGAGCAGCAGCACGGCCAGGTGGACTGGGGACAGCAAGGAGTCATCATGTCAAGTAGTCCTGGGGCATGGTCCTAGGGCCGCGGTTCAGTTGAAACTGGAGCAGCAGCACGGCCAGGTGGACTGGGGACAGCAAGGAGTCATCATGTCAGGTAGTCCTGGGGCATGGTCCTAGGGCTCAGGTCCTCCGAGAGAGAGAAGGAGAGAATTAGAGAACGCACACTTAGATTCACACAGGACACCGAATTGGACAGGAGAAGTACTCCAGATATAACAAACTGACCCCAGCCCCCGACACATAAATTACTGCAGCATAAATACTGGAGGCTGAGACAGGAGGGGTCAGGAGACACTGTGGCCCCACCCGAGGACACCCCGGACAGGGCCAAACAGGAAGGATATAACCCCACCCACTATGCCAAAGCACAGCCCCCACACCACTGGAGGGATATCTTCAACCACCAACTTACCATCCTGAGACAAAGCTGAGTATAGCCCGCAAAGATCTCCGCCACGGCACAACCCAAGGGGGGGGCGCCAACCCAGACAGGATGACCACATCAGTGAATCAACCCACTCAGGTGACGCACCCCCTCCAGGGACGGCATGAGAGAGCCCCAGCAAGCCAGTGACTCAGCCCCTGTAATAGGGTTAGAGGCAGAGAATCCCAGTGGAAAGAGGGGAACCGGCCAGGCAGAGACAGCAAGGGTGGTTCGTTGCTCCAGAGCCTTTCCGTTCACCTTCCCACTCCTGGGCCAGACTACACTCAATCATATGACCCACTGAAGAGATGAGTCTTCAGTAAAGACTTAAAGGTTGAGACCGAGTTTGCGTCTCTGACATGGGTAGGCAGACCGTTCCATAAAAATGGAGCTCTATAGGAGAAAGCCCTGCCTCCAGCTGTTTGCTTAGAAATTCTAGGGACAATTAGGAGGCCTGCGTCTTGTGACCGTAGCGTACGTGTAGGTATGTACGGCAGGACCAAATCAGAGAGATAGGTAGGAGCAAGCCCATGCAATGCTTTGTAGGTTAGCAGTAAAACCTTGAAATCAGCCCTTGCTTTGACAGGAAGCCAGTGTAGGGAGGCTAGCACTGGAGTAATATGATCAAATTTTTTGGTTCTAGTCAGGATTCTAGCAGCCGTATTTAGCACTAACTGAAGTTTATTTAGTGCTTTATCCGGGTAGCCGGAAAGTAGAGCATTGCAGTAGTCTAACCTAGAAGTGACAAAAGCATGGATTAATCGTTGCCATGATGCCAGAATAGCAGCCTAAACTAGAGCTCCTGTAAATTTGTAAATATTTAATCATTTTTAAGTACTTTTGATTGCATTTTTGTTTTTGTTAGCTATTGTGTTAGGTATCAGCATGGCATGGCTGGCAAGTCAGTTGGTTTTGTCTAACTAATGTGTCACTGTCATCAAGAACCTCAGCTAGCTAACGTCCTAGAAAACTAGCTAGCTAGCTATGTTTTGATTCACAGTAAGGGGATGGTGTTTGTAGATGGCAGGCTCGTTGAAGATGCTGAAGTTTAAGTTTTGAACAGTTTTCTCCAGTGGTTAGCTTCAAGGCGGACTATTCTGGACTGATGTGCAGTTTGCTTTTCTGGCACCTTTGCGGCTGTTGACTCTTCACCCAGGTGGGTGCTACACATTGGTAGTGGTGGAGTTCTACCCATGGTGTCGGACTTCAGAGACTACTACTGAGAAGCGCTGCTTCAGCGACCGTGAGGTGCCATGATTTTTTAACTATTTGTTTTAGTTTAAAACCTTTGCATGTTTTTTTGTTGTTGCTTAAAGTGCTGTGAGATTGTAATTAAAATAGTTTATAAGAGTTTAATTTATTATTATTGTTATTGTTATTGTTAAACTGACACAGTCAAAATGACAGCTCTTTTCTAACAGTTGGAGGAGAGGAAAATGGACTGTGCCGACTGGGCAGTTTACACAGCTCCTAAAACAACAGGCCTGCTGGGAAATGGGAATTTTGCGCCTCCTCCTCCTCTGCAACTTCCCAAGCTGACTGACTGGCTTCTTCGAGGTGTACATGGGGACATTAGGCACCCTTGCCTTATGCCCCCAGGTCAGAGTTGAGTTAATGAACAGACTGTCTATGTAAGTTCTCAACATGAAGGTTGCCTCCTATCTGTCAACTGACAAATGGATTACATAAACATTCAGTTTGTTATGTGGTTTATCGTGAGTTTGCCCCATTCATGTTTGCAATATTCATGTGGAGACAAAGGCCTTCCTAAGTAACTATAACCAGAAGTAGGATTACCATTCAACTTTCTTTCAACTCTGAACCTTTGTGTTGTCTTCTTTCCTCCCCTGCTCTTTCCATTTCTTAATTTCAGTGGCTCTGAGATGTCTCTCTGTCTCCTGATCTTTTTCAATCTTATGTTTTCTAAAACACTTAGAGACCCACTCTGTTCTGCCGTTCTGGACCTCTCTCCGACCCCGTACCCAGTCAGTTAGAACCTGCACGCTCCGATTCCCATCCCCGGGCTTATCTGTGCTCCAGGCAGCTCGGAATGCCATTTCCCACTCCAAAGTGGGCTGTTTTCATGGACATTACTGGCTACAAGTGGACTTGAGTTGGAAAGGTCAGGTTAGACTCAGGACTGTGCAGATAGTTAATGCATTACTAAATAGTTAAACAAATTTATATACATAGAAAGTAAAATTATAGACTCAAATTACATGAGTCATATATGGACTCAACCCAGAGGTCACCTGCTGTCACTTGACTCATGCGTGTGCGTGCGAGCACACACAAAAATATACACACGCATACAGTACACACACATAAACAGAGTTTGACTGATGCCTGATGCACATTCCACTAGCGATGTTCCCTTAAACCAGAGTCTTCCCTCTGTCATTACTAAGGAATCCACCAACGCAGGCTCCGGCAGGAATATTGTATTTAAAGACGGTAATGTTGGGCCTGCCTCTCTGCCTGGTCCAGTCCGTCTCCTAGGGAAAGTGTGATTTAAGAGGACCTAATTTAACGTGGGGCGTAGGATACAGGAATGGGGCGTAGGACACAGGAATGGGATGTAGGATACAGGAATCGGGCGACGGACACATGAATGGGGCGTAGGGGTGTGTGTTACTATGTGCTTATTCATTCACAGACTTGGGAAGGGTTCCCAAATCTAAATTTTGAATCCAAATAATCTGAATATTTGAACTATATAAATACTGTAAGTAAGCAAGTTAGGGTTGCGCACCTTTCTCTCTAACAATATTTTGAAATATCAGCTGTTTTTCCATAACCTTATGCTTCTACATTATTGCTGCATGGGATTTTTACTTAAATGTAGTAATTCTGGAAACTAACCACACTCTTGAGCTTTCCACACTGAAAACTCCCTATTCGCTGGTGGAATAGATATTTTCAATCGCTACATTGGCTTGCGTTGAAATGTAATCAGAGTAAAGGGTAGGCCTAAACACTTTTAACAATTCATTCTCCTAGAACACCATGTGGAAGTTCATCACAGGAGCATATAGCTCCACTGGAACAAGATTTATGGGGTTGCAGACTTGTTCGTCATCCCCTCTTTTTAACCTTTTATTTACTCTGCATTCCTCCAAGTATTTTTGTATACATTTTCTTATAACCTTTATTTAACTAGGTATTACCCTGTAATTTCTGAGCTGTCTCTCCCTCTTTCTCCCCATTGATTTGTTTGCGCCAGAAATAGAGGGCAGAGGGCAGTGTGGGCGCCAAGAGCACGTGAGAGAGAAAAACATGGCTATACTTACCGCCAGGGAAAATCCTGGATGCTTTTTGTGAAGTTGGAGAGCAACTGGCTTGGGAGAACACATCACACAGTCCCTCTTCATTTGAAGTAAACTGATTAGATGAGAGTGAAGACAGAAAGGAAATACATAATAAACTCTTTGAGATTGTAATGAAAAGTTTATTATTATTATAATATAATGGAATGAAAATGCCTTTACACTCTTAATGCTGAGTGCATAATAAAAGAGTGTCGTATTATTCCATGGAATTGAATGCACACAGAGCTTTGATGGAAGGGTCTTTGCCCTCTCTGCTCACATTCTGCATAGCTTTGGTTGACAGTGTATTCAGTTGACAGCTGTATTGAGTTGACAGTGTATTCAGTTGAAAGTGTATTCAGTTAACAGTGAGTTGACAGTGTATTCAGTTCACATCTGTATTGAGTTGACAGTGTATTCAGTTGACAGATGTATTGAGTTGACAGTGATATACTGTATTCTACTGTACCATTGGGCCTTATTCATCTCTCATTCCAGAACCCAAGCACCATTTGGTACTGATCAAACATACACCCCTGTGCATTGGACATGAGACATGGCTTACTTTAACACGTGCTCAGACTACACACACACGCACACACACACACACACACACACACACACACACACACACACACACACACACACACACACACACACACACACACACACACACACACACACACACACACACACACACACACACACACACACACACACAGAGTAAATCCACCTCACCATAGAGTGTGGTCTACATGCTTGAGCCTGACCCTGCACAGTCCCCCATTCCCCCAGAGCACCCTAACACATTCCCCAGGACTGAGCTGATGATTTGGAGAGATGGATTGCCTTGAGGGGTGCTTGTGTGAACTATTTGCCTGTGCATGTGTGTGTGCAATTGTACGTGTGTGTTTTCAAGGCTTATTGTTTTAACCATCATCTAGAGAGGTAAGTCAAGCCTACCGTGGCAGTTTGAACAAGAATATTCTCAGATTGAGTTGAATAACAATTTAAGAACAACTTTTAGTTCCACTCAAGATTGCATGTTCCTGAATACCTCCGGGCAACACACACACACACACACACACACACACACACACACACACACACACACACACACACACACACACACACACACACACACACACACACACACACACACACACACACACACACACACACACACAAATAGCCCAGTGCATAGTGTTCCCTCTCCCTGAGGCTAAGTTTCTGAATCCCTCCAGTAATGGAATGGGTCCAAAATGGCACACTATTCCCTACATAGTACACTATGGGCCCTGGTCAAATGTAGTGCACTATATAGGGAAAAAGGTTCCATTTGGGACGAATCCACGGTGTTTAGATACCTTATCATCCAGGGGGCTAAGCTGTAACTGATAACATCTGTATTTACCAGAGCTGTCTGAACATGACCATCGTGCCATTCCACAAACTTCACTAACTGCACAACCTGTTAACTGTTATTCTCAAGCATTACCTCCACTCAAATCAGGGGAATGAGAATTACCACATACCAGTTATATTTCACCTTTCTATATGTTACATTTTCCCTCTTTCTCAGAGTCACTGTGGTGTGTGTGTGTGTGTGTGTGTGTGTGTGTGTGTGTGTGTGTGTGTGTGTGAGAGAAAGACAGGGAGGGAGGGCTCAGCTAGTGCTGTCGTCAGAGCTGTAATGCATGGTAGTGTTGAGAGCAAGCCAGAGCCAAGCCAACCTTTCAGATAACACTCCTGCTGTATCAGATTGTGTGTGTGTGTGTGTGTGTGTGTGTGTGTGTGTGTGTGTGTGTGTGTGTCAGCCCTGTGCATGGTGATCATATCTCTTTTGACTGTATGGAAAGGGAACTTGACTATTGGACAACTTGGTTACATGACTGTAGATACTTGACTGCAGTTACATGACAGTAGTTACTTTACTGTAGTTATATGGCTGTAGTTACATGACTGTAGTTACTTTACTGTAGTTATATGGCTGTAGTTACATGACTGTAGTTACTTTACTGTAGATACTTGACTGTAGTTACTTTACTGTAGTTATATGGCTGTAGTTACATGACTGTAGTTACTTTACTGTAGATACTTGACTGTAGTTACTTGACTGTAGTTACATGACTGTAGTTACTTGACTGTAGTTACTTGACTGTAGTTACATGACTGTAGTTACTTGACTAGTTACTTGACTGTAGTTACTTGACTGTAGTTACTTGACTGTAGTTAGATGACTGTAGTTTCATGACTGTAGTTACTTGACTAGCTACTTGACTGTAGTCCTGTTGCGCCTTCGTCACCACACTGTCTGTGTGGGTGGACCATTTCAGTTTGTCAGTGATGTGTGCGCCAAGGAACTTGAAGCTTTCTACCTTCTCCACTGTGGTCCCGTCAATGTGCATAGGAGGGTGCTCCCTCTGCTGTTTCCTGAAGTCCACGATCAGCTCCTTAATTTTGTTGACATTGGGTTAGAGGTTATTTTCCTGGCATCACACTCCCAGGGCCCTCACTTCTTCTCTTCAATTATAATTGTGCGTGGTCATACAGTCGTGGGTGAACATGGAGTACAGGAGGGGGCTGAGCATGCATCCTTGTCTGGCTCAGAGTATGTTACTATCCCTGATGTCTCTCTGGAAGAAAATCCTCTCCCTGAGCTAGTCAACTTTATTATCCAGAGACAGAACATTAGCGAGTAATATACTCGGAAGCGGTGGGTGGTGTGCGCGCCTCCTGAGTCGGACTAAAAGTCCACTCCGAGTACTTGTTTTTCCGCCAGCTGTGTTTTGGAAAAATGGATCCGATTTTGGGAAAGTCATATTCCTGGTCATAATGCTGGTTATGCTGGTCTGTTACCAATGCTGGTAATGCTGGTGTGTTACCAATGCTGGTTATGCTGGTGTGTTACCAATGCTGGTAATGCTGGTGTGTTACCAATGCTGTTTATGCTGGTGTGTTACCAATGCTGGTAATGCTGGTGTGTTACCAATGCTGGTAATGCTGGTGTGTTACCAATGCTGTTTATGCTGGTGTGTTACCAATGCTGGTTATGCTGGTGTGTTACCAATGCTGGTAATGCTGGTGTGTTACCACCGCTCAGAAATCCAAAAGTTCTTCCCGGCTGTATGTAATAACACAAAACCTTTCCTGATTATAGTTACATGACTGTGTGGGAAGGAACATGGCACTACTACTGTAAGAGAATTATATGACAGTGAGAATGCTGCAAGTCCCTGTATCCCATACATCTCAGGCAGAGCCATATATTTAGAAACATATATTCTAAATACAGCGCATTCGGAACGTATTCAGACCCCTTGACTTTTTCCACGTTACAGCCTTATTCTATAATGTATTAAATAATTCCCCCCCTCATCAATCTACACACAATACTGCATAATGACAATGTAAAAAAACAACAACTGTGTGGTATGCTCCACTTTCCCAGAATGCTCTTTCTGATATTCAGTGTTGTCATGCACCTATCAGAGAGAGCTCGAACAACACAGACAACCGAGATGCCCCAAGGGCACACCGTAGACTAAAATCAACACCCAGTCAAGGTGTCTCTTTAAACATACAAGACTGTGTTGTTATTTCTTGCCTGTATTTTACCAAATACTTTGATATTTTATCATAAGTTGCCCTTGATCAGAATGCTCTTGATTAAAGTGAACCTCTCCATATCCCTCCTTCTCTACTCTAGCTGGAGATATCTCAATAGCAAGGATCTGGGTCAATTCCAAATTCAATTCAGGATATGAAATACAATATCACAGGCCCTATGATAAATAGATTACTGGTTCTGTAGGTCTCATGATGTAACTGGGCCAAATACATAGGGTAGGTAGGCTTAGAATGAACTTACCCTGGTATTATATTGTATTTTTATTCCCACTTTGTTTCTACTTTATCTGTCTCTCTGTCTGTCTCTCTGTGTCTCTGTTTTTCTCTGTCTGTCTCTCTGTGTCTGTAACAATCGTCTTCGGGAGAAAGAGAGGAGGACCAATGCGCAGCGTGGTAAATGTCCATAACGTTTATTTAAAGACATAAACTGAACACTACAAAACAATAAACGTGAAACGAATGAAACCGAAACAGTACCGTGTGGCAACAACACACACACGGAAAACAAACACCCACCACTCAAAAGTGAAACCCAGGCTACCTAAGTATGATTCTCAATCAGAGACAACTAACGACACCTGCCTCTGATTGAGAACCATACTAGGCTGAACTCAAAACCCCAACATAGAAAAACACACATAGACTGCCCACACCAACTCACGCCCTGACCATACTAAATAAAGACAAAACAAAGGAAATAAAGGTCAGAACATGACAGTACCCCCCCCCCCCACCAAAGGTGCGGACTCCGGCCGCAAAATCTGAACCTACAGGGGAGGGTCTGGGTGGGCGCCTGTCCGCGTTGGCGGCTCTGGCGCGGGACTTGGACCCCACTTCACCATAGTTTTTCTCCACCTCATTGTCCGCCTCCGTGGCCTCTTAAACACGGCGATCCTCGCCGCCGACCTCGGACTGGGGACCCTAGAAATTGGTCCCGAATGGACGGGAGATTCCGGCAGCGCAGGACAGGCGGGAGACTGCGGCAGTGCCGGACATGCAGGAGGCTCCGGAGAGAAGGGCGGCTCTGGCATCGCCTGGCTGACTGATGGCTCTGGCAGCTCCTGGCTGACTGACGGCTCTGGCAGCTCCTGGCTGATTGACGGCTCTGGCGGCTCCTGGCTGACTGACTGACGGCTCTGGCGGCTCCTGGTTGACTGGCGGCTCTGGCGGCCCAGGACAGACTGGCGGCTCCTGGCTGACTGACAGCTCTGGCGGCTCCTGGCTGACTGGCGGCTCTGGCGGCCCAGGACAGACTGCCGGCTCAGGACAGACGGGAGACTCTGGCGGCTCAGGACAGACAGGAGACTCTGGCGGCTCAGGACAGACGGGAGACTCTGGCGGCTCAGGACAGACGGGAGACTCTGGCGGCTCAGGACAGACGGGAGACTCTAGCGGCTCAGGACAGACGGAAGACTCTGGCGGCTCAGGACAGACGGGAGACTCTGGCGGCTCAGGACAGAAGGGAGACTCTAGCGGCTCAGGACAGACGGGAGACTCTAGCGGCTCAGGACAGACGGAAGACTCTGGCGGCTCAGGACAGACGGGAGACTCTGGCGGCTCAGGACAGAAGGGAGACTCTGGCGGCTCAGGACAGACGGGAGACTCTGGCAGCGCTGGACAGGCGGGAGCACCTGTAGGGAGAAAATGGAGAGACAGCCTGGTGCGGGGGGCTGCCAGCGGAGGGCTGGTGCGTGGAGGTGGCACTGGGTAGACCGGACCGTGTAGGCACACTGGAGCTCTTGAGCACCGAGCCTGCCCAACCATACCTGGTTGAATGCTTCCCGTAGCCAGGCCAGTGCGGCGAGGTGGAATAGCCCGCACTGGGCTGTGCTGGCGAACCGGGGACACCATGCATAAGGCTGATGCCATGTACGCCGGCCCGAGGAGAAGCTCTGGAGACCAGATGCGTAGAGACGGCTTCATGGCACCTGGCTTGATGCCCACTCTAGCCCGGCCGATACGAGGAGCTGGAATGTACCGCACCGGGCTATGCACCCGCACTGGGGAAACTGTGCACTCCACCGCATAACACAGTGCCTGCCCAGTCCCTCTCTCTCTCCGGTAAGCACGGGAAGTTGGCGCAGGTCTCCTACCTGGCTTCGCCACACTCCCCAAGTGCCCCCCCCCCAAAGACATTTCTGGGGCTGCCTCTCGGGCTTCCAGCCGCGCCGCCGTGCTGCCTCCTCCAACCAGCGCCTTTCTGCCTTCGCTGCATTCCAGCTCTGCTTTGGGTCGGCGATATTCCCCTGGCTGTGACCAGGGTCCTTTGCTGTCCAGAATCTCCTCTCATGTCCAGGAGTCCTGTGTTCTTTGCCGCTGCTGCCTGTTACCACGCTGCTTGGTCCTTTGTTGGTTGGTGTTTCTGTAACCGTCGTCCTCGGGAGAAAGAGAGGAGGGCCAATGCGCAGTGTGGTAAGTGTCCATAACGTTTATTTAAAGACATAAACTGAACACTACAAAACAATACACGTGAAACGAACGAAACCGAAACAGTACCGTGAAAACAAACACCCACCACTCAAAAGTGAAACCCAGGCTACCTAAGTACAATTCGCAAACAGAGACAACTAACAACACCTGCCTCTGATTGAAAACCATTCTAGGCTGAACTCAAAACCCCAACATAGAAAAACACGCATAGACTGCCCACCCCAACTCACGCCTTGACCATACTAAATAAAGACAAAACAAAGGAAATAAAGGTCAGAACGTGACAGTGTCTCTGTTTTTCTCTGTCTGTCTCTCTGTCTCTGTTTTTCTCTGTCTGTCTCTCTGTGTTTCTCTGTCGGTCTCTCCTGTGTTCAGTCGGTTTTCTGTGTCTGTCCCACTGGGGCCACCCATATGTAAAAGTAGTGCCTGTCTGTCTGCTAAATGTCTGTTTTCTGTGTCTGTCTGCCTGTCTGCCTGTCTGCCTGTCTGTCTGTCTGTCTGTCTGTCTGTCTGTCTGTCTGTCTCTCTCTATTGGAGTGTGTCTCCTCTAATGAAGTATCAATCAGCCACTTGGGTGGTTCTGCTCTACTGTCCTGTGTGTGTGTGTGTGTGTGTGTGTGTGTGTGTGTGTGTGTGTGTGTGTGTGTGTGTGTGTGTGTGTGTGTGTGTGTGTGCTCAACAATCACCATAAGTTAATGAAGTGAGGCAGGGAGGCTTTGAAAGAAAATGCATCAGCACCACAAAGGACAATCACACACACTCTCCCTCTCTCTCTCTCTCTCCCTCTCCCTCTCTCTCTCTCTCACACACACACATTTCTTTAAATCAAATGGGAATAGGGGTGCAGATTGAATTTCTCATGGTCATGATAGTCGTGTCACAGACTGCTGGTAGGCTTTGGCATGACCTGAGGGATTGGTTGTTTATTTGATTAAGATTGTCATGTACCCATGTCCTGTAGTGCCCGCATTGGCATTGGCATTGGGCTGCAGGACACACATAGACTGGTATACTTTCTAGACTGGTACACCTTCTAGACTGGTATACCTTCTAGACTGGTATACCTTCTAGACTGATACACCTTCTAGACTGGTACACCTTCTAGACTGGTACACCTTCTAGACTGGTATACCTTCTAGACTGGTACACCTTATAGACTGGTACACCTTCTAGACTGGTACACCTTCTAGACTGGTACACCTTCTAGACTGGTATACCTTCTAGACTGGTACACCTTCTATAGACTTATAGACTGGTATACCTTCTAGACTGGTACTGACTGATACACCTTCTGGTAGACTGGTACACCTTCTAGACTGGTACACCTTCTAGACCTTCTAGACTGGTATACCTTTCAAGACTGGTACACCTTCTAGACTGGTACACCTTCTAGACTGGTACACCTTCTAGACTACACCTTCTAAACTGACTGGTATACCTTCTAGACTGGTATACCTTCTTAGACTGGGTATACTGGTACTTCTAGACTGGTATTCTACCTTCTTCTAGACTGGTAGACTGGTATACCTTATACCTTCAAGGCTGGTACACCTTCTAGACTGAGACTGGTATACCTTCTAGACTGGTATACCTTCTAGACTGGTACACCTTATAGACTGGTACACCTTATAGACTGGTACACCTTATAGACTGGTATACCTTCTAGACTGCTATACCTTCTAGACTGGTATACCTTCTAGACGGGTATACCTTCTAGACTGGTATACCTTCTAGACTGGTATACCTTCTCTCCGGCTGCTTCCTCATTTCTTTTTGTCTCGCTATCTCCTCTTTCGGTTTTTCCCCATATCTCTCCATCCCCTTTGTGCTCTCTTTCCCTGTATCCCATCCTGTCTATCTCTTTTTTCTCTCTCTTCTAGATCTCTTTCTTGTTCTCTCCTCTAGTTATGTTGTGTATTTGTGACAGTTGTGTCCCAAAATGTCACCCTATTCCCTACACAGTGCACTCCTTTTGACCTGAGCTCAATGGGTCCTGGTCAAAAGTAGTGCACTGCACTCTATAGCGAGCCATTTTGGACCCATCGACAGACTGGCTGAAGCTCTGACTGACTGTTCTGATTGAGTCTGTTGCCCCATTGCTGTAATACTATCACCATCTCTGGTTAGAGTTACAGTATACACAAACCTGTTATGCAACTGTCATGTGCTTCCATTACCAAATCTTGGTCTATCAAGCCCAGTCTGGCTGACTGACCTTGGAACCAGTAGACACCACAATACACTACCAGGAACAAGAGAACCAGTAGACACCACAAGACACTACCAGGAACAAGAGAACCAGTAGACACCACAAGACACTACCAGGAACAAGATAACCAGTAGACAACACAAGACACTACCAGGAACAAGATAACCAGTAGACACCACAAGACACTACCAGGAACAAGATAACCAGTATACACCACATGACACTACCAGGAACAAGAGAACCAGTAGACACTACTAGAAACAAGAGAACCAGTAGACACCACAAGACACTACTAGGAACAAGAGAACCAATAGACACCACAAGAGACTACTAAGAACAAGAGAACCAGTAGACACCACAAGACACTACTAGGAACAAGATAACCGTAGACACCACAAGACACTACTAGGAGCAAGAGAACCAGTAGACACCACAAGACACTACAAGGAACAAGAGAACCAGTAGACACCACAAGACACTACCAGGAACAAGAGAACCAGTAGAAATTGAAATAGAAATGATAACTTCCCAATTGGAACATTTATAAATGTTTGATGCCAGAATTTAGTTGGTGTCTTGTCAGTAGATGATCATCATCTCATATTTGGATATAGGTAGCCTGGTCCTAGATGTGTTTGTGCTGTCTTGCCAATTGACCCTAGGAGTTGGCAAGACAGCACAAACAGATCTGAGACCAGGCTAGGTTATAATGTAGGCACCTTTTCGGTTATTTTTATGCTGTCACTTTTCAGGCGTGCTTGACGATTTTGTTAGCTGTTGGGAAATCTAGGTCACTGTCTCACATGGGAGTTTTTTTCTATTCTGTGCTTCAGAAAATTCAGTGCCAAAAATACAGTACAGTATATCTACTTTGAGCAGACATGATAGCTACACAGGCTCGTGCCAGAGAAACTCATGGTTCAAAACCTCCCTCTCTCTCTGTCCCATTTTCTATTCTTCTAATCCTGCCAAACCCCTTGGGGGGACGTTGGGTAAATTGAGCAAAAGGAAAGGGGAGGAGGGATGAGGAGAAGGGAGAAGGAGAGGGTGAAAAAGCCATAGTCATTATTACTGGCCAGATGTTTACTTTGGTGAAGTTGAAAAAAAAGTGTGTATTTTATTGTGAACAGATGGAAGAAATATGATACAATAGGGAAATGTAGGGAGATGGGGGGCATGTCCCAAGGCTGCCTTTTACCAATGAGTTCTCAGGAAGAGTCCTGTGCCACGTTGAACTGTAAACATTTTGAGGAGTAATGACTACAGTATAACCACTCCTTCCTACACACTCACTGTCTCTCCCTCACTGTCCCTCCCTCACTGTCTCTCCCTCACTGTCTCTCTCTCACTGTCTCTCTCTCACTGTCTCTCCCTCACTGTTTCTCCCTCACTGTCTCTCTCTCACTGTCTCTCCCTCACTGTCCCTCTCTCACTGTCTCTCCCTCACTGTCTCTCCCTCACTGTCTCTCTCTCACTGTCTCTCCCTCACTGTCTCTCTCTCACTATCTCTCCCTCACTGTCTCTCCCTCACTGTCCCTCCCTCACTATCTCTCCCTCACTGTCTCTCCCTCACTGTCTCTCTCTCACTATCTCTCCCTCACTGTCTCTCCCTCACTGTCTCTCTCTCACTGTCTCTCCCTCACTGTCTCTCCCTCACTGTCTCTCTCTCACTGTCTCTCTCTCACTGTCTCTCCCTCATTGTCTCCCCCTCACTGTCTCTCTCTTTTTCTTTCTGACAGACACACACATTCACTTCCTGCTTTTATTGGACAAACTGACACATTCTTTTGGCAGGTGTGTGTGTGTGTGTGCATGCGCACGTGCGTAAATGCATGTGTGTGTGTGTGTGTGTGTGTGACACCTGGTATTTTATGGTATGGTCAGGTCAGGATTAGGAGTGCACTATAACCGTGCTGTCAGCAGTGACTATCAGTGAGCGTGGCTGGCAGTGTTTATGTAGCATGCTTCAGCACTTACTTAAGCTAGGTAGCTATAGCATGTCTGCATGGTGTTCGTGTCAAGGCGCGTGCTCTCCGCTCCCTGTGTATATGAACACCTGTCCGAGTCCTTTAGATGATCCCAACAATAACTATCAAGTGAGAGTTGGAGTACAGATTGGAACTGGAACTGAAGTGGTTACTGGAAAAGTGCTTAAGTGGTTAAAAGCGTTGGGCCCATAACCAAAAGGTCATTGGTTCGAAACCCTGAGCCCACAAAGTGAACAATCTGTCAATGTGCCCTTGAGCAAGGCACTTAGCCCTAATTGCTCCTGTAAGTCGCTATGGATAAGAGGGTCTGTTAAATTGAAGAACTATGAACTGTCAGAAAATGAAGAGGGTTAAAGGAGCACGGGAAAGAAGCAGGTCACGCTCCTCTACTTTTCAGTCTTTCTCTCTCTCCATCCACCACTCATTTTGTTCTGTGTGAACAGAAGGATGCAGAAGCCTAAAGACATACATGAGTCATCGTTCCACAGTACTACTATGTGTTGTGTTCCTGTTACCTTTCCTGTTTTTCAACATGGACAGAAAGCCTTTGAATTATTAATTCACACCCCCCCATGGTTCTCTTCCAATCACGTTTGAGGATAGTAGGTCTCTTCCGTTCCCTTCTTCCTCTATCGCTTGGTTGTCACTAGTTACCACAGCCACAAAGTCAAAATGGCCTATATTGGAGGGGAAATTAAGGTTAGGGATAGTCATAAGGTTAAGAGTGTGGTTAAGGTTAGGGTTAGGTTTAAAATCAGATTTTAAGAAAATAAATAGTTGAAATAGGCGGGGTTTACCCATTTGTGGCTAGGGTTGTCACTAATTACTGGTTACCATATCTCTTGGAATGATTCCAGGGCTCTTTTCAGAAGGGCTCAACGGTACACATAATACACAACGTTCACCTCATTGAATACACCCCAGCTAAAGGTTGGCTGGGTGTTCAGCAGATGTTTGGGTGATGTGTGAGAACATGATTTAACTAATCTGCCTGTTCGGTTTTTATCATGTCTTCATCTGGCTCTGGTTACCGTTGAAGGAACTCCTCAGCATTGTTAATGAGAGGCAATGTAAACTTGTGACTCAGTGTATGTGTGTATATGTTCATGGGTTTGCATGCATTTTCACAACACTAATTCCAGTGACCTCATCTTAAAACAATGAAACAAACAGTGGGGTAAATGACCATTTCCAGGTGTGTTTGCATACATATGTGTCTTCAGAGTATATAACCACTCTCTTACTCTACTCTGTCTGTCTCTCTCTTTCTCCCTCTCTCACTCTCTCTCCCCTCCCCTGCTCTCTCTCTCACTCTCTCTCCCCCTCCCCTGCTCTCTCTCTTTCTCCTCCCCTCTCTCCCTCCTCCCCTCTCTCCCTCTCTCTCTCTCTCTCTCCCTCCTCTCTCCCTCTCTCTCTCTCTTCTCCCTCTCTCCTCCCCTCTCTCTCTCCCTCCTCCCCTCTCTCTCTCTCTTCTCCCTCTCTCTCTCTCCATCTCTCCCCCCCCTCGCCCCTCTCGCAAATTCAAACTGCTTGATTGGCATGAAAAACTTTGCGTCAATGTTGCCAAAACCACAATGTATACAATATACAATTGTAATGAAATAATGAATAATAATATAAAATGGAAGTAAATCATAATATATATTTTTTTACAAACAATAACAACAATAAAATGGTAACAGTCAATAGTAGAAACAGAATAAATAATAGGGATGATAAAAGTCTAAACATGGAACTTGAAACGATGAATAATTTACTATAAATAACTGTCATCTTCACTATTACATCAGTACTACAACTACCATCATCATTAATACTAGTACTACCTCCACCATCATTAAACTGCTATAGTTACCATCACCCCTACTACCCGTACCACTACTATAATAATATAATAATAATAATACTAGAAAATAACAATTACTCTCTCTCCCTCTCCTTCTCTCTCTCTCTCCCTCTCCTTCTCTCTCTCTTTCTCTCTGTGTCTCTCTCTATCCCCCTCTCAATTTAATTCAATTCAATTTACTTTATTGGCATGACGTAACAATGTACATATTGCCAAAGCTTATTTTGGATATTTACACAAAGTTGGTGAAATGACACACTCTAATTGTTTTATATTTTTCACATTTTGTCAGGAAATGCAGCTCCATCGCAGGTTCTGCTGTTGTGCAGTGGTTACACAGCCTTTCCTCTACATGGAGCCAGGTTTTCCTGTGTCTACCCTTCTAAATGGCAAGGCTGTACTCACTGAGCCTGTACTTTGTCAAGATTTTTCTAAGGTTTTGATCAGTAACCATGGTCAAATAGTTAGCCACGGTGTACTGTCGATTTAGAGCCAGATAGCACTGCATTTTGCTTTGTGCTTGTGTTTCCCAATAAGCAATGTAGTTTTGTTTTGACTGTGTTGTAATTTGGTTTATTCTGATTGATTGGATGCTCTGGTCCTGAGGATTCAGTGTGTTAGTAGAACAGGTTTGTGAACTCAGCCCCCGAACCAGCTGGATGAGGGGACTCTTTTCTTTGCTCAGCTCTTGGCATTGCAGGGCTTGGTAATGATATGAGAGGGGGTCACTGTATTTTAGATGTTTCCAAAACTGAATTGCTCTTTTTTGAGTTTTTATTATTAGTGGATATTGGCCTAATTCTGCCCTGCATGCATTGTTTGTAGTTTTCCTCTGGACATGTAGGGGAATCTTACAGAACTCTGTATTCAGGGTATCAATGGGGTGGTTGTTTTGCAAGTGGACCCCACATCTCACTGCCATGAAGTGCAATTGGTTCAATGACATATTCAATTAGGTATTTCAATTTGAATTTGCTTTTTAATGGCGTAGAATGCCCAGCATGCTTTCTCTCTCAGTTCATTCACTGCATCATTAAGGTGTCCAGTTGACCTTAATTTTAACCCTAATTGTGTGCAGTACTCTATATATTTTGTACCAATTGAGAACTTTGTTCTAATTCCCTGAGATCTGGATCTTCTCTGGAAAATCATTATTTTAGTATTTTTGGGGTTTCACTGCCAAGGCCCAGATCTGGCAGTACTGCTCTAGCAGGTCCAGGCTCTGTTGTAGGCCATGTGCTGTGGGTGACCTCTCTCTCTCTCTTTCTCCCCCTCTCCTTCTCTCTCTCTGTCTCCATCTATCCCCCTCTTCCTCCCCCCTCCCTCTCTCTCTCTCTCTCTCATTCTCCATTCCATCCAGATGTTCCCTGGAATCTATCATGAGCTTTTACATTTTGGCAGCTGAGATCGAAGACAGATGTGTTCCATCTGTATTTGGGTGCCCACGTGTCTGTGTGTTTTTGTTTGCGTGTATGTGTTCCACAGCACATGCAGCTTGGTTTCTATGTACTGTTGACCTCTAATAGAGGTACTTACTGTACATTGTGTGATGCGGTGTGGATCTTTCTTGCGAACTGTAAAGTGTGTGTGTGTGTGTGTTCACCCATCTGTGTATGTGCCTTTGGTCGTCCGTATGTGAACTCTTTCCTCTCTCCGGGAGCTGGTTTGTCCCCAGTGAGTGCAGCAGCCCTACTGGATCGCACGGCCACGTCAGCAGTCTGTGCTGTGTGTGTGCGTGTGTGCGATTGTGCGTCTAATTTCTACAGACTCCCTCCTTCCTCCCTACTATTCCCACTGCTGCCGGATTTTTATATATTCATTGCTTTGACATTGCTCAATGAGCAATCATCAAAATCCTATTTTAAGTTATAAGGAACACAAGGACCCCCCAAAAAATAAATGTGTTTATTTCCACTCTATGTGCAATAACAAATGCTACACTTAACACTCAACAACAGCAACGTTTGGTTTAGAATGGTTGACTTCGATTGAGTCGAGTCACTCTCCTCACTGGTCTCTTTGGATCGATGCAGTCGGAGGTTCCAGGGCTATGGTCTGATTCTTCTCGGGTCCTTTTCCACGAGACACTTGGGGCTAGCACACTGTCCTCTTCATACTTCCTCCTCTTCAGAGGGTTGCCCTCTAGCTGGCAGCAGCATGGATCAGTTGAGGGTCAGGGGTCAGACTTCCTGGGCCTCTATCAGGTGATGGTAACTCTAGAGGTGAGTCAGGTGTCAGTCCTCTGATGCTCTCGTCCTCTTGGAGGGGCATGTCTTCTGGCTGAAAAGACTCCTGCTAAAGCAGGCCTTTGACACTATAGAGACATGGAGTAGAATAGTACTTGGAAATGTGTCTTTTACTCTGCTCCCAACCACCCCAGATACCACAGAAACAGACACACAACAAATGTCTTGCATGACCTCCAGGGCCACAGGAACTGCTGCCTGCCTAGCCTGGGCCACTGCCTGTTCCAGCTCAGCCCTTGGGACAACGCCATGGTTCCTGGCCACTAGGGCCCTATGACCAGCAAGGGAGGACAGGGGGACGTCTAGGCTGGATGAAGCGACCGACCTCTCTGGGCCCATCTTCTTCCTCCGAGTCAAAGTTGGACTCGAAGCCAGAGTCATAGTCCAAGTCAAACTCCTATTAGTCAGGCACAAAGTACCGAGTTTAAATAAAGGTTAAAAACAGGTTAAATAAAAAAATGAAAGTGCACAACACGCGGAACCATATTGAATTCCACTAGCATTGTTGCAATTCCAAAGACTTCTCAGAAGATTTAGGTGGTTATGAAGGGAATGTTGAATCTGGCTAATTTAGAATGTGGAATTCGAGAATGTTTCTGATTGTTTCCATGGCCTTCCAAGCTCTGGTTCCTTATGATGCAGGTGATATCACAGTGTTGGCTTGTGACATCATACACAAAACTGCTCAGGCATGTGCATGTTTTATTGTTACCATGACAACAAAACTGACTCATGCAAACACACCTGGAAAATGGTCATTTACCCCACTGTTTGTTTCATTGTTTTAAGATGAGGTCACTGGAATTAGTGTTGTGAAAATGCATGCAAACCCACGAACATATACACACATACACTGAGTTAAAAAACTGACAAAAACTGATGAATTACCTTTTTAGAAAAACAAATATATGTTTTACATCTGGGCTCACTGTGCCTGCCTGTTGGAGGGCAGAATAAAGTTGAGAGGAAGATAAAATAGAGGAAGATTGAGCAAGAGAGACAGACACCCCTCAAAAAAGTGGAAAAGGCCTCGCTGACCACAAAACCTCACTCACTATTAATGAACAAGAAACATATAGTTCAGAGCCATTTCTGGCAAAGATGGAGGAAGTAGTGAAAGCTAACATTTTCTGATAAAAAGTGTGGCCTCTGTATGGATATACCCTTGTTGTCAGATTGGGAGTGTAGCACCAATACTCTTTTCCTCCTCCTTTCCTCCACTACTGGGGTGGCAGGGTAGCCTAGTGGTTAGAGTGTTGTACTAGTAACCAAAAGGTTGCAAGCTCAAATCCCCAAGCTGACAAGGTACAAATCTGTCGTTCTGCCCCTGAACAGGCAGTTAACCCACTGTTCCTAGACTGACTTGCCTAGTAAAATAAAGGTGAAATAAAATAAAAAAAATCTGTGATTCATGACTGCTGATCTGAAAGGATTCAATAGTTAAAGGTGATGTGTTGGTGTTTGTTGCATACCTCCAATTGTTTGCTCAGTTTCATAGGGAGTGCTAGTTTACAGGGGTCAGTAAACATGGTTAACTGCCCTGTACAGGACTAAACACAATTTTAGCCTATGGTCAAACCCCTACATCCCAACCTGAGCAGTCCGTTTTGCCACCTTTGGTCTCTTGGTCTCTCCATTCTTCCCACCCCTACGAGAGGTCAGCTCCCACTCAGTACATTTAATTGACAACTCAGGGGTTGTTCGTAAATTGTGTTGTCAGATTGTATGTTGGTAAATACAGAGGGTTTTCTCTTTCCGAGCGTTCAGAGCGCACACTGCTCTATTTACTGAGAACGGTCATATTCAGGGTTTCTTGCACGTTCATAAATTCATCAGTTATTCTGCACTCTAGCACACTCAGATGAGAGTGCTCAGAAATCTGAGTATATAGCCAGAGTGACTTTACGAACGTAGGAGATATGCTAACTGGATAACAGTCGTTCAATTTCAGCATAGCTAGCTAGCAAAGCGGTTCACATTTCTTGCTAGCTAACCAAATGACACCTGCGTCTCTAGCTGTAGCCACCGAAAAACGATATGAGGATAACAAAAATTGGTCACTCACTCACTCCTCTAATTACATGGCATCCTCCCAGAAGCTAGCAAGCTAGTTATCTAACGTTCTGTCTAATGGCCCTGTGTTTTTAGCTTGCTAAATAAATAGCCTATTAGCCACGGTATGACTGACTTGTGATCATTACCCTTGCTAGTAAGGCTTGGAATGTATTGACATTCCAAGCCTTAGTGATATTAATCCATTTTTGTCCAAAATATCGAGTCATTGTAACTGACAGCGCATCCCGAATGGACGCTGCAAACAATGTACCAGGCCAGCTGTGATTTACAACCTGATAACAATATGTTTTGGACTACCAAGAAATGTATTGGTGAATTATATTACTCATGCATTGAACTGCAATCATCTATTCTGCCAACAATGGTTTACTGTACGTCATGGAATTTTGATCCAAATATAATCTATCTAATCTATGATATTATGATTGTCTGTTTTTTTTCATATCTGGAAAATAGTTCAAACGCTGTGAGTTACACTTTAAATAAGACATCTCAGTCAGCCCCCCCCAAAAAAATATTATAAAAAAATACACAAAAAAGATTTGCACTTGTCTTTTCCTATCAGCACTGACTTTGCTGATAACGGTGCTCACCACGACTGTGATGTGGTTGTCTCACCTAGCTATCTGAACATAAGTTCTTCTGCTAAACAACTCAAATGTTAAGAATTTACAGTAATCACCCTCTGACTCAGTGTGTTAATAGTCACACGTGAAGTTGACACTTGTGTAACATAAAATACCCAAGACTGAAGAAGAAGGTGAAACCCACTTCTCCCTGGTTTATGAAACCAGTGTCATGGGAAAGTCTTTTAGAAATAGATGCTGTGATGTGTGTTACTTGACTCATATTATTTTTCTTCTTCTCATGGCTGCTCAGTTTCGTCTTGAAGGGACTGCAGTGAGGTGTTTTGACTCAGTGCTCTAGACAGGCCTGCTGCACCCATTCCCATAACATGTCCTGCTGCACCCATTCCCATAACATGTCCTGCTGCACCCATTCCCATAACATGTCCTACTGCACCCATTCCCATAACAACATGTCCTGCTGCACCCATTCCCATAACATGTCCTCCTGCACCCATTCCCATAACATGTCCTCCTGCACCCATTCCCATAACATGTCCTGCTGCACCCATTCCCATAACAACATGTCCTGCTGCACCCATTCCCTTAGCAACAAGTCCTGCTGCACCCATTCCCATAACATGTCCTCCTGCACCCATTCCCATAACAACATGTCCTGCTGCACCCATTCCCTTAGCAACATGTCCTGCTGCACCCATTCCCTTAACAACATGTCCTGCTGCACCCATTCCCTTAACAACATGTCCTGCTGCACCCATTCCCTCAACAACATGTCCTGCTGCACCCATTCCCATAACAACATGTCCTGCTGCACCCATTCCCATAACAACATGTCCTGCTGCACCCATTCCCATAACAACATGTCCTGCTGCACCCATCCCCATAACAACATGTCCTGCTGCACCCATTCCCATAACAACAAGTCCTGCTGCACCCATTCCCTTAACAACATGCCCTGCTGCACCCATTCCCTGAACAACATGTCCTGCTGCACCCATTCCCATAACAGCATGTCCTGCTGCACCCATTCCCATAACAACATGTCCTGCTGCACCCATCCCCATAACAACATGTCCTGCTGCACCCATCCCCATAACAACATGTCCTGCTGCACCCATTCCCTTAACAACATGTCCTGCTGCACCCATTCCCTTAACAACATGTCCTGCTGCACCCATTCCCTTAACAACATGTCTTATGACTGGGATGACAGACTGTGTTCAAAGGTTGATCTGCAAAGTAGGTTTCAGTTATCTCTCTCTCTCTCTCTCTCTGAGCATAATATAAACCGGGCACTACAGTCTGCCTAAGGTTGCATGTGTGTACTGTATGTGTGTTTGTGGAGTGAGAAAAGGACACACTGACCCACTTTCACTGTTCTGCTGCAGTGACTCAGATGGAGAGAATGAAATAAAAAGAGAGCGGCACCAATAAGGCAGAGGGCAACCTCAGCAGCTCGCCCGTTATCTCAGCATCTGATTCACTGGGGAACTAATTGATTTGTGATTGACAGCTGAGATTGACGACTGAGGACGGAGTCTTATCTGACCTCCAGGGTTCTTCTGGGAATAGAAGGAGTGGGAGCTGTTCTGAGAAAGACACGGCACATTTGCCGGAAAAAACTAGTATGAGACAGGAAGTGTTTATTTTACATGTTATATCCCATCGTTAAAGGAAAGCATAGGGGCTAGCAAAAACAATATAAAAAGTGTTGGTGCGACGTTATCCCAGTGACGTTCTGAGAACAACCTAAGGGGACGTTCTCTGGGGGATGTTTGTGTAGTTCCCTGTAAGTTAGCTGGACGTCACTGAGGACCGTGTCAGGACCTTTTTTAGGACATTTTCAGGACTTTCATTTTACTAGAGTCCTTAAGACGTTGTATGATGGTCCCAAGGGAACGTTCTCTGGGTCCTAAAAACATCCTCGGCGATGTCCCCAGGACAAACCAGGAAGCAGACAAAACCTCCAGGGGACCATGACACAACATCCCGACTGCTTTAGGCGACCATTTTCTGACGACACGGGGACGACCTAACGACTCATTATTGTTTGCAGGAAAACTAAATATTAACATGCTAAATAGTATTCAAAGTAGTATGTACTTGTAGTCGTGATAGTTGAGAAAGTGCATACTCATGCAGTATGCAAGTACTAAACAGGTGGTACCCGATTCGGAACACAGCCCTCGTCTCCTCTTGGCAGATGAAAGCAACATTGTTTCAACCTATCCAGTTGTTTCACATCACGTGATAAAGAGATCATAAAAGAAAGGAGGCCATTTAAGAGTATTGGAACGCAGCCACTGTCCTCTGGCTTTCTCAAGGCCCCTGTACAAACTGATGGGCATTGAGGCAGGACTACAAATGCAGTGATTTTCCACTGGCTGGCTGCCTCTACACTGTAGCTATTTGTCTGTGGGCATGGCTCAACAGGAAGGACTTTAGAGAGAGAGGGAAGGAGAAACAAAGAGGGAGAGAGAGAAAGAGAGAGGATGGGAAAAGGATTCTTAGAAGCCCTGAGCCCTGAAGCGTTTAGTTACGTAAAAGCTCACTTAGTGACCAGAGACACACTTGAACAGTCACACGCATGCACTTTAAGTTGTGTGAAATCTGACTTTAGGTTTCAATCTTTACTTAGCAGTTGGAGGCAGTAGCATTAAACATTAAAAGTAAGGGGCTTTCCACGCATCAGAACTCTATATTTGGCAGGGTAATGTATCCGAAATGTGTAATAGTCCCTTTACAACAGCAAAGCAGGTGGTTTTCATTTGCTGTGCTTTTGGTCATGGGTCTTGATTATGTACTGTACAATAAGCTTTTGCCAGAGGGTGGCCATAAACACAGCTCCAGAAACGGACAATATTGCTAATTATAATGGTAAAAGAATAATGATTGATGATGATAATGTCATTGTGGAGGATGATGAAGATCATGATGATAAATATAGTAATCAGGAAAATTATAATGTTGATGGTAGTGGTGATGACTTCAATGATGTCAATTATGATGACCCAAAAAATGTATTGATGATGATGAATGACCCTAACCATCTCCTCTCTCTCTCTCTCTCTCTCTCTCTCTCTCTCTCTCTCTCTCTCTCTCTCTCTCTCTCTCTCTCTCTCTCTCTCTCTCTCTCTCTCTCTCTCTCTCTCTCTCTCTCTCTCTCTCTCTCTCTCTCTCTCTCTCTCTCTCTCTCTCTCTCTCTCTCTCTCTCTCTCTCTCTCTCTCATTGTCTGTAGGGAGGAGGTCCAACAGAACTGTGTTCGTTGGAAGAAGAAGTTCTCCTTCATCTGTAAGATGAGTGCCAGTCCCACCACTGGAGTCCTGGACCCCTGCATCTGCAGGGTCTCTGTACGCAAGGTAACTACATATCCCATCAACCCCTGCTATAGTATTTTACAGTGCCTAATGATGATACTCTACAGGTGACATTTTCTTAGGGAAAACAACCTACTCAGTGAGAGAAAGTGTGTCCTGTCTTTTTAAAATGGTATAGTTATTTTGGGCATCTTTTTCCTCACTGCTTGTCATTGCCCAAGTTCTCTCCCTGCCTCAAAAGTGTGTCATAGGTACCTTATTACCACATACAAGGTAATTGATCTATAATTACTCCTGTATAAGGCATTCTGTGGTAATGTAAGCCTACTCCCTAACCTTTTACCTCTAACTCTGATGTAACTGAATGAGACCTTCCTACACCTTTCACACACCTACACACTGGATCAACCTTGGCAGGTGTTTTTCAATGTCTGAAATATGATTAGTTCCCTTAGGTCCCATTCCCAAATCTACACGCTGTTGCAGACAGCTTAGATCTGTCTATGGACTCTTTTGTTGCTTGTTGTTTACAATGCTAGTTATATTACTCCTCTCGTTACCATGGTATCAGCAAATATGGAATTGTGAAACATTTCCCTTTCATGTATCAGTAACGGCTGACTGGAGATCAGGGCATGGCTATAATCACACACCTGCATATCTGCTATTATGACATGGAGTCCTCAGATCTCAGATCAGTTTATCTGTGGGGACTCTATGATTCCAACAGTGTAGCATACAAGTGCTCACTGTTAAAGCCACATTCTGTAATACTATTGAGCATGACAAGCTTAACATGATCATTTATAATCAAACTGTTAAAAAATGATTCTTCCTTTGTTTTATTTAGTCTCCTCGTGTTAGAAATCACTTGAAATATGAATTCTAGCTGCTTAACTTTATGTACAATAATAGTCTATAGAAGGAAAGAAAGTGTTTGTACTTCATGCATTTCATCCACTTCTTCTTGTCACTGCAGGAGCTCAAAGGAGGAAAGACGTTTTCAAAGGTAAGACTAAAAAATGTGACATGTCCTCTTTTAGCATGCCTCTACTAATGTTGTTTGGTTTCCCTGTTGGGCATTTCTGTACAGTTGACACACACACACACACACACACACACACACACACACACACACACACACACACACACACACACACACACACACACACACTTGTTTTACTATCCTTGTGGGTACCAAACAATTAATTCCCATAACCCCTAAGCCTAACTCTAATGCTAACCCTAACCCTAATTGTAACCCCTAAGCCTAAAATAGCAATTGTGCTTGTTTTACTGTCCTTGTGAGGACTTCTGGTCCCCACAAAGATAGTGTAAACCAAAAACACACACCATATGTACAGTATATCTGGAGCAGATGAGTCAGTGTGTGTGTGTGATACAGTACATTTTACAGCCCCAATAACAGTAAAACCACTGTGGTTAAAGTCATGTAAAAGGGAATTGGGTCCATAGCTCAAGCCAACTAGTATGACGTACATGTGACAAAGCCTTGTGACACAGGATGGGACTTTTGGGGAAGGTGGGGAAAACAGTGCAGTGACGTGGACAACTTTTTTCCTTCCTTACTGCTTTTCCAGCTGTAGTGTTTGTGGTTTTTAGTGTTTCCACTAGTTGACAGTAAACTGTGTGAAGAAACCTTTTAGCTCTTCAGTGACCCTGACCTAAGTTTTTAGGTGTGACCCTGACCTAAGTTTTTAGGTGTGACTCAGTCAGGTGTGACCCTGACCTCAGTTTTTAGGTGTGACCCAGTCAGGTGTGACCCTGACCTAAGTTTTTAGGTGTGACCCAGTCAGGTGTGACCCTGACCTAAGTTTTTAGGTGTGACCCAATCAGGTGTGACACTGACCTCAGTTTTTAGGTGTGACCCTGACCTCAGTTTTTAGGTGTGACCCTGACCTCAGTTTTTAGGTGTGACCCTGACCTAAGTTTTTAGGTGTGACCTAGTCAGGTGTGACCCTGACCTCAGTTTTTAGGTGTGACCCAGTCGGGTGTGACCCTGACCTCAGTTTTTAGGTGTGACCCAGTCGGGTGTGACCCTGACCTCAGTTTTTAGGTGTGACCCAGTCGGGTGTGACCCTGACCTCAGTTTTTAGGTGTGACCCTGACCTAAGTTTTTAGGTGTGACCCTGACCTAAGTTTTTAGGTGTGACCCAGTCAGTGATTGGTCACCTGGTGGACCATTACCAATAGACCCATTTCCCAGATGTGTCATGAAAAGTTGCACGCACAGTTCGTCATCAGAAACCTCTTCATTTGCCTAGCAGTGGCTACGATCACATGCAACTTTAAATGGAGCTCATGCAAGTTAACAAACATGTTGTCACATGGTTATCGAGCTAGCAAGCCAGCGAGGCAAGGTAGAATATCGTAACTAGAGCTAGATAAAGCCGGTAGAATAATATACTTGTTGAACATAGCTATAGCCATCAGTCTTGTGTGTTTTCATGGTCATCTCTCACTGTTAAGTTTGTCAAGATTACGACTTTAGCGTTAGGGTCATTCTTAAATTGCGGTAGCATTTGCTTACCTTGCCTTTGCAGCCATGAAAAACACCCTCTAATGACAAACAGTTACAGATTGAGTTGAGTTTATTTTTATTTTTACAGGGACAGTGCACATTAATCAACGTTTCAGTAAAAGTGCCGGTTTTAGCCAGCCAGATCATACACGTTTTTGTTTATGTCGAAATGATTATCAATAATACAACATAATGCAAGTCCTTTATACTGCAAAACCTTATGTTTATGCATTGTTTA
Source organism: Oncorhynchus masou masou (assembly GCF_036934945.1). NCBI lineage: Eukaryota > Metazoa > Chordata > Actinopteri > Salmoniformes > Salmonidae > Oncorhynchus > Oncorhynchus masou. The sequence goes on along the minus strand of NC_088239.1, from coordinate 74,524,467 downwards.
AAGTGCTTAGGGAAAGCAAATTGTCTTGTCTCAGTAGCGATGTGTAGAGTTGTCGTGACGTGTTTGGGGGATTTAAAGTTATCAAGCTACTATTTTGAATGCTAGAAAGTGAAAACATGTATTTAATATATTGTATTGATAAAAAAAAGCAAGGCTATTATTAAATAACTATTTTATTTACTAGTATAGTGTGTCCCTCAGTTTTATGTTATTGGTGTTACCGCCTTGAAAATAACTTATTACAAAGATATACAAGGACCTTGAGCATTCTCTCCAGTAGCAAACTGTTGTCATGGGATCTATAATTATTAGCTAATCACACCTTTTACTATGCCATAAATTTGAGGATTCCATTGATAATTTGATGTCTAAATACAAAGTTAGTCAATTTAAATGAAGGGAAATAACATTGTGGGCAAAATTATTAATCACATCACTTTAGGATATATATATATATATTTTTAAAGAATTATGACCTTAAATGGAGGCCATAAATGCTCAAATCTAAGAAAAGTCGAATTGACCAAAAATGTCTCATTGGTGTAATCGTCATTGTTGTTACTATTGCTACTGGTGGCACAATGTTATCATAATGGTAAAAACATGTTTAAGCCATTAAGCTAGCATATTTATTGATTTAGAATGGGAAGATGTACCCCCACACACAAACAAAGAATTATGCTTGCTTGTAAACAAAACATTGCTTTATAGGTCCTTTGGGTTTCTAGAAATGACTGACATATGGTAATAGCCTCTTCAAAGTGTGTAGACTTGTGCCTTAGAAGAAGTTCTGCATTTAGTCTCTTGCCTCACAAGATTTAGTTGGGAAACAGATTGTCCTTTTTGATGTTGATAACAGTGCAAGGGAACTATGAAGCACTCATAGTGTAAAGAGTCATCGTAGAGGCCACACATGATTCTAGGGATTCTAGTGCTGCTTATTGACAAGGCATGTGACTGGTGGCCTTCAAGTCTTTATGACACCAGTTTCTTTATGGAAGAGGAAAGTGTGACGACATGGTCACCCATTAGAGAAGGAAGTGTGTGTGTGTGTGTGTGTGTGTGTGTGTGTGTGTGTGTGTGTGTGTGTGTGTGTGTGTGTGTGTGTGTGTGTGTGTGTGTGTGTGTGTGTGTGTGTGTGTGTGTGTGTGTGTGTGTTAAGGCTGGCTGGATGTTATCATTGGGCTAGTGCTTCCCTGTCCCTCTCGTTTCCTCCATATTTGCTGACCCCGTTCATCCGGGAAGAAGGCACTGCACCGGAAAGTCCGCTGAGTCAGCTGAAAGAAAAGGAGAGAAAGTGAGAGACAGAGAGAGGGCATGTGGCATGGGAGGATAGAGGGTCTTTGACCTCTCCAGGCCTGTAGGAGTTTGACACAGAGGGACATAGGGACAAGAGGAAGTACTATAGAAAAGGTCTACTAGTTCTCGGTCTTCTGATGTGTTTGTCCAGTCCTTCTTCCTCTCAATAGTACAGGCTGATGTCTGCCCAACTAACTAACAGTCTTGCGTGTCAGACACATGGAACCCACCCCAGTGTCTGTCAGAGATATAGTGGCTGTGGGAAGGACCCCGCTTACAGTTTGTGAATGAAAATTGATAGAATAAGACAAGGTTTTCTGATCTGCACGTGTGCTTTGAAACCTTGTCTTCTGACCACATAAAAGGAAGGAGTAGGATAATATGGAGATTCTTGTGTGACTCAGTTTAGATGACCGGCGAGGCTGTTTGATTATAGCCCCGAAAGCAGAAGTCTGGGGATATAAAAAAGAAAGGGGAAAAAAGCAACACTGCACTTCTTTTACTGGTAACCATTAGTCAGCCGAACCACAACAGACACAATCATATGGTGTCTTGACCATGTTGCTGGACAAAACATATTGTGAGTGTGTGTGTGTGTGTGTGATTGCATTAAGCTTCCTCTCTAGTTTTAAAGCTGCTTTTTGCTCGAAACTTTATGATCTACCAGTGGTCTTCCCCAGGGGTCACTTGGTCACCAAATGTGTCCTCAAACAGGAGTGACTCACACTTACCTGTAACAATAATGACCATTACTGACAATGTGTAAAGTGGTAAAACGTGGACATAATGTGTAACTGGTGAGCTTTGCTGCCACCCACCCACTGTATATGTCATAAAGATAACTTTACACTGTCATAATGAGCATAACATTACCAATAATAACATCTTATTTTATTTAACTAGGCAAGTCAGTTAAGAACAAATACTATTTTACAATGACAGCCTACCCTGGGCCAATTGTGCACCGCCCTATAGGACTCCCAATCACCGCTGGATGTGATACAGCCTGGATTTGAACCAGGGACTGTAGTGACACCTAAGTGCCTTAGACAGCTGTGCCACTCGGGAGCTTCTGGCAAGCTATGACACCTAACAACTCAAATACATGTCTTTAATAGACAAGGTTTGAGTTATCTTACACTATAAAACCAAGGCATAGAAAATGACTTACAATGAAGTTTCTATCATGGTTTCTGGTTTAACAGTGTCTGATGTGGTCTCATAAGCGACCATGGTGCCTTAATTGTGTAATTATGTCTCAAGAGAGAGAGTCATGTGACTTCAAAGGCTCCATGTTGTCAGGGCAACAGCCTAAAAAGTCATGTTTACCCAAGGTTGAGTTTGTCTGTGTAATGGTTGTGAAAGCTGTCACAATGTTTGCAGCTGCATTTATTGATCCAGCCATTTTGTATGTAAGTTTACAAGATGGCGCCGACATACTTTGTTTCTAGTAAGGTACTGTTAGACATTGACTGCACTGCTGCAGCTAGAAACACAAGCATTTCGCTGCACCTGTTTAAACATCTGCTAATCTGTGTACGTGACAAATAAACTTTGATTAGATTTTTATCTATGGAGTGGAACATCCCTTTAAGTTAATAAACTATTACTATTAAATATTTATGTTATTATAAAGACCTCTGGGACATTTTCTGGAGCAGTTTGGAGATTGATTAAGATTGTAGCGAGAATTGAGTGATTGGAATCCTGAACACTAAACTAATTTATACAGAAGACAACAACTATAAGTTTAAAAAAATATTCTATTGAAATCCTGCTGTAATTGTCTCTTAGTTGAACCAACGCTAAAATAGCACCGTACCTGGTCAGCAATGGTTTCACTGGCTGGTCACATATTATGTTATGGCATACAGTGCCTTCGGAAAGTATTCAGACCCCTTGACTTTTTCCAGTTTGTTACGTTACAGCCTTATTCTAAAATGGATTACATTTTTTTAAATGTTCAGAAATCTACACACAATAACCCATAATGACAAAGCGTAAACAGGTTTTTAGAAAATTTTGCAAAACAGAAATACCTTATTTACATAAGAATTCAGACCCGTTGCTATGAAACTCGAAATTGAGCTCAGGTGCATCCTGTTTCCATTGATCATCCTTTAGATGTTTCTACAATGTGATTGGAGTCCACATGTGGTAAATTCAATTGATTGGACATGATTTGGAAAGGCACACACCTGTCTATACAAGGTCCCACAGTTGACAGTGCATGTCAGAGCAAAAACCAAGCCATGAGGTCGAAGGAATTGTCCGCAGCGCTCCGAGACAGGATTGTGTCGAGGCACAGATCTGGGGAAGGGTACTAAAACATTTCTGCAGCATTGAAGGTCCCCAAGAACACAGTGGCCTCTATCGTTCTTAAATTGAAGAAGTTTGGAACCAGCTGGCCGCCCGGCCAAACTGAGCAATTGGGGGAGAAGGGCCTTGACCCCATGGTCACTCTGACAGAGTTCCAGAGTTCCTCTGTGGAGATGGGAGAACCTTCCAGAAGGACAACCATCTCTGCAGCACTCCACCAATCAGGCATTTATATGAGAGTGGCCACTCCTCAATAAAAGGCACATGACAGCCCGAGTTTTCGGGGGCTGGGGGACGGGGGGGGGGGGGACAGGGGGAGAGAGGGAGAGAGTTTTATTTATATTTATTTATTTACCTTTATTTAACTAGGCAAGTCAGTTAAGAACAAATTCTTATTTTCAATGACGGCCTAGCAACAGTGGGTTAACTGCCTGTTCAGGGGCAGAACGACAGATTTGTACCTTGTCAGCTCGAGGGTTTGAACTTGCAACCTTCTGGTTACTAGTCCAACACTCTAACCATTAGGCTACCCTGCCGCCCCAGTGAGAGAGTGGGGGGGTGGGCTGGTGGTGAGAGAGGAGGGAGAGAGCTAGGGGACAGGGGGAGAGACAGTAGTGAGAGAGAGAGGGGTGGGGAGAGAGGAGGGAGAGGGCTCGGGGACAGGGGGAGAGACAGTAGTGAGAGAGAGAGGTAGAGATAATAGTGGGATAAGGGAGAGAGAGAGAAGGTAAGAAGACTGAGAGACATACATGAGGTAAGGGACATTAATAGGCCCTAATGGAGTGAGAGTATTTACGGTTGGGTGACCTCACCAGCCTCCCATGCCAATAGTTATGTAATGGCACATTGGGAGGTGGGGGTGTGTGTGTGTGTGTGTGTGTGTGTTAACCCTTTGCTCACTTACCCCCCAGTAAAGTAGAAAGACTGAAATGGCACGCTGAAAGCATACACTCCATGCATGATGTGTTTACACGCCCTTGTTTCTATATCTCATGGGTAGCTAGTTTGAAACCATACACACTGAAATAAAACATGCCTTAATACAATGGGGACCAGGTGTGTTAACACCTGACCATGGTACACAGTTTTCATCAAACATATTTGTTAACATCTCTCTCTCTCTCTCTCTCTCTAGCTGGGCTTTGCTGACCTCAACATGGCGGAGTTTGCTGGCTCAGGCTCCACTGTGCGCTGCTGTATCCTCGAGGGCTACGACACTAAGAACACTCGTCAGGACAACTCCATTCTCAAGGTAACTACACACACAAACTCACACGTTCACATGAGCTTATCGAAACCCCATGTGCAAAGATGTGTCCTTTGTACACGTGGTGGCGAAACCCAGAGAGCAAGACCATGTTGAGACTTGTTTAGGAATGGTTCAGGTTGAATAAACAGTTTTCCTTCCCACTTGGCATTGGATAGGTATTTGCAGGGCCCCTAAATGGTTATCTGATGGATGAATAGAAAGATATTGCCAGGTGCCCCTCTCTTGGCTTATTTCTAACCTGACTCTTTTATAGAGCTTACTCACATACCATACAAACTTTCATTTGACCATAGAAACATTGTATTACACTGAGGAAATGAACAGTAGTTATTCTACTACAAAGGCTGCAGTGTTTTGTTGTAACAATATACAATGATGTTGATGGTGATTATGTTGATGATGATAATGTTATTACAATTTTTTCTAGGTTACTATTGGAATTACACTTTTGTCGGGGGATCCTTGCTTCAAAACGTGAGTTGGACCTCTGGCGCCACCTCTTGGCCAAGATGTATACCATCAACATAGCTTGCGAAATAGTCGAAAATAGATTATTTTGTTGCTTTAAGTCACTACAAGGAACACTGATAGGCGCTCTACCATTGACCTAATTCTACAAGATTTCCTCCTCTCACTCTCATTCAAACTTTGGTTTTCTTAACCTTTGTCAACTTAGTACTTTTCATTCTCTTTTAGTACCCATGGTTGTTTAGTTCTGCTGTGACAAATATGATCAAATATTACTTAATTAATCTGTGTTTTCAATGCTTACTTTGAACTTAATTACACAATGACCTTTGACCTTCTAGGCCCCCCAGTACAGCCAAGTCAATCTCGATCCCGGGCCAGGACCCATCCCTGCAGCTGGACTGTAAAGGCGAGGGCACCGATGCCAACTCAAACCCTCCCCCAGGGGGCGTCATCAGGACATCATCAGGACGGCCCCTCAAACCCAGACTCCCCTCAGCTCCCCTCAACTCTGGTACAACAGACAATCGCACCCAATCACAGCTGACTGTTTACACATGTGATTTATTTGTATCTATTTAATTTGATTGTTATTTCAATAAGTTGACTCCTGTGTTGTCTATATGGGGAGCCATTTGTAACATGCTACTGTGTATTTTGTGAAAAAGTGTAATTGGGTGCCACAGAAAGCTAACATCCTGTGTGTTGTGTTGTGGCTCCAGGTCTACCCGAGCAGTTGGAGCAGAGCCTGCCCAGCCCAGATGAGGTCTTCCACATAGGACACTCCCGGAACTCCAGCTATGCCAGCCAGCAGAGCAAGATATCAGGTCAGTCAGCCTCTTTTGGATTGCCATGTTGTGTATGTTGGTAGGAGAAGAGTGAAGCTGCCACTAGGCGCTGATATTGGGTCTGTTTTGCATTTTCCCCACTAATGGTCAAGGTTAGGTTTAGGGGGAAGTTTATCCTAGATCTTTACCTAGAGGAAACTTCGCACTGGAGCATTTTGACACGGTGCCATAGCTACTCAAGTCAGGGTCTCCATTCGCCCATAGATGACATCTTAGCCCTGGACAAACTCAATTAGGGTCCAGTGATTTGATCTAAAAGATTTAATGACGGGGGAGGATCATTATGGACAAATAATATCAAGTCTGGCATGGGGTTATATGACAACCCCATGTGTGTGTGTGTGTGTGTGTGTGTGTGTGTGTGTGTGTGTGTGTGTGTGTATAATTGACTTGTATGTCTTCCCATCCTCCCCTCTCCTCCAGGGTACAGTACGGAGCACTCTCGCTCCTCCAGCCTAACAGACCTCACACACCGGCGTAACACCTCCACAAGCAGTAGCACTTCTGGGGGCCTGGCCACCCCCACCCAGACCCCCCACGCACATGCACATGCCCTCGCCAACTCCCACCCCCTTGCAGCAGACCCCCAGACAACCGGAGAGCCTGGCACCAAGTGTGAGAGACCCCCGCGGCCACCGCGGCCCATCCTGCTCTCCAACAGACCCTCCAGGCAAGCTACAGCACACACACACACACACACACACACACACACACACACACACACACACACACACACACACAAATATACACAGACACACACACATATTTAAGTAATAAGGCCCGAGGGGTGTGGTATATGGCCAATGTACCACGGCTAAGGGCTGCTCTTAAGTACGATGCAAAGCGGAGTGCCTGGATACAGCCCTTAGGAGTGGTATATTGGCCATATACCACAAAGCCATGTTTTGTCATACCTGTGGTATACGGTCTAATATACCACGGTGGTCAGCCAAACAGCATTCACGGCTCGAACCACCCAGTTTATAAAAACACACACACACCACACATATACACTGATTTTGGAAAACATTAAGAACACATTCCTAACATTGAGTTGCACCCCCGTTTTTGCCCTCAGAACAGCCTCATTTCATCAGGGCATGGACTCTACAATGTGTCGAAAGCATTCCACAGGGATGCTGGCCCATGTTCACTCCAATGCTTCCCACAGTTGTGTCAAGTTGGCTGGATGTCCATTGAGTGGTGGAACATTCATGAACACACGGAAAATTGTTGAGCGTGAAACTGCAGCATTGCAGTTCTTGACACAAACCGGGGCGCCTGGCACCTGCTACCATCCACCATTCAAAAGGCACTTAAATATTTTGTCTTGCCCATTCACCCCCTGAATCGTACACATAGACAATCCATGTCTCAAATGTTTTAAGGCTTCAACATCCTTCTTTAACCTGTCTCCTTCCCTTCATCTACGCTGATTGAAGTGGATTTAACAGATGACATCAATAAGGGATCATAGCTTTCACCTGGATTCACCTGGTCAGTCTGTCATGGAAAGAGCAGGTGTTCTTAATGTTTTGTACACTCAATGTATATTTGTACACTCAATGTATATACAGTACCAGTCAAAGGTTTGGACACACCTACTCATTCAAAGGGTTTTCTACATTTTCTACATTGTAGAATAATAGTGACGACATAAAAACTATGAAATAACACATATGGAATCATGTAGTAAGCAGAAAAATATATGTTAGATTCTTCAAAGTAACCACCCTTTGCCTTGATGACAGCTTTGCTCACTCTTGGAATTTTCTCAACCAGCTTCATGAGGTAGTCACCTGGAATGCTTTTCCAACAGTCTTGAAGGAGTTCCCACATATGCTGAGCACTTGTTGGCTGCTTTTCCTTCACTCTGCGGTCCAACTCATCCCAAACCATCTCAATTGGGTTGAGGTCGGGTGATTGTGGAGGCCAGGCTATCTGATACAGCACTCCTTAACTCTCCTTCTTGGTCAAATAGCCCTTACACAGCCTGGAGGTGTGTTTTGGGTAATTGTCCTGTTGAAAATCAAATGATAGTCCCACTAAACGCAAACCAGATGGGATGGCGTATCGCTGCAGAATGCTGTGGTAGCCATGCTGGTTAAGTGTGCCTTGAATTCTAAATAAATCACTGACAGTGTCACCAGCAAAGCAACCCCACACCATCACATCTCCTCCTTCATGCTTCACGGTGGGAACCACACATGCCGAGATCATCCGTTCACATACTCTGCGTCTCACAAAGACACGGTGGTTGGAACCAAAAATCTCAAATTTGGACTCATCAGACCAAAGGACAGATTTCCACCAGTCTAACGTCCATTGCTCATGTTTCTTGGCCCAAGCAAATCTCTTATTATTATTGGTGTCCTTTAATAGTGGTTCCTTTGCAGCAATTCGACGTGGTCTTTTACCAAATAGGGCTCTCTTCTGTATACCAACCCTACCTTGTCACTACACACCTGATTGGCTCAAACGCATTAAAGAGGAAAAAAATTCCACAAATTAACTTTATACAAGGCACACCTGTTAATTGAAATGCATTCCAGGTGACTGACTATCTCATGAAGCTGGTTGAGAGAATGCCAAAAGTGTGCAAAGCTGTCATCAGTGGCTACTTTGAAGAATCTACAATCTATTTAGATTTGTTTAACACTTTCTGGGTTACTACATGATTTCATATGTGTTATTTCATGATGTTGATGTCTTCACTGTTATTCTACAATGTAGAAAATAGTAAAAATTAAGAAATTACCCTGGAATAAGTAGGTGTGTCCAAACTTTTGACTGGTACTGTATATACACACACACATATATTTGTATTTCTTTGTCATGACATTTATTCCCAAAAACCTAAATTGTTGCTGGGCCAAAAACCCTGAATATAAAGAAAGGAAAAGCATGCAGACAGTAGACTCAGAAGTGCTTTATTCCTGCACCTCAACCAATGACTTTTTGGCAGCAATATATCGAACACCGTTTTGGTTGTACCGTGTCAAAAAGGTACACATCAAATATGGAGACAAGTATGACCTGATTAGCATTCAATAGTTATTGCCTTGGTGAGACGTTCAGCACAATCACTGACGGCTGAGATAACAAACAACATCTGACCGAGGCTAACTGCATCACAGTCAACAACCTTTGAAAATAGCCTCAATCAGATGTTGTTGGGTTAACCCTGTCATGTGACATGCCAGGAGGAAGAAGGACACGGTTGAGAGTCAACCCACCTGGGTGGATGATACGCGCATAGACGCCGACGACATCGTGGACAAGATTATCCAGAGCCAGAACTTTGCCGATGTCAGCAGCCACGAAGAAGGTAAGGGTAGGAAGAAGGTTGTGTTGATGGAACAGTGAGCATGACCACACAGTGATAATGTTTTGCTTCTCTCTCATCTCCTCACTGTTTTCTCCTCTACCTATTCTCTCCCTCTCTTTTTTTGTCTTTAATTATTGCTTCCATACATAGACAGCAACCTCAGATTGTTTGTCAGCAAAGATGGGACTACAGCCCTAAGTGGGTTACAACTGGGGAACAAGTGAGTTTGTGCATGTCAGAATGTCTGTGTACAGTATGTTATTACATGATCAAAAAGATAATTTATTATGGTAGTGAAATAAATAAATGAATCCCTTCCTCTTCTTCTGTGTTTGCTGTAGGGTGACTGCTGGCGTCTTTGAGCCAGTGGTGATCGAGAGCCACTAGCGATGAGTGTGTGTGTGTTCACACAAATGCACATACCCCTGTCTTTTGAGTTACACCACTTCAACAAACACCACTAAACAACATATGTAACCCTTTAATGAGATATTTACGGTGATGGGAGGTGTAATTTATGAATAATCCATTCATGTAGAAAAGTTTTTATATTCATGCTTTCATCTGGGGGACCATAGGTGTAAAGGGTGCAAACTACTTGAGAGAGAGAAATGGGAAACCATTGCACCGTGGGAGTTGTAGTGAAACACTGAAAATCAGGAAAAAGCTTGCCACACAGGTTGTGTTGGAGGCAAATGTGGCTGCCTCAAAAAGTTGGAATGTTATGATTTAACCTGTTTGTATAATTTTTGAACAATGTTTGTGTATGATAATGGTTGGGGATACATTTAGTTATTCAAATAACAAATATAAATTCAAATGAGGGGAGATTACTTTATCAAAGAAAGACTTGGTTACAAACTACTAAATAGAGAAATTGAACAGGCCATTTGAACTAGGCTTGAATGGGTGGTTTTCAATGTGAAATGTTCTATATTTGATGACCCCTTGCAATCCCCCGATTTCAGAAACCGTACCAGACCTGGGGTCAAAATTACGGTATAGCCCAAAGAACCCATGTTATAGAATAAAATTATATATACATTATAGAATATATTATAAATTACAAAATGTTTTACAATATAGGCTTATATATAATATGATCAAAGATCATGTTGAAATACGGACCTCAGAAAGAGAAACGCGTGCACATATGGCTGGCCATATGCAACTGTACATACTACATGGTCAATGATTCATCCATTACTCTAGTCTAGATAAATGCAGGCCGGATTGGTAATTGATTACTGTAGTCTAGGTAAATGCAGGCAGGATTGGTAATTGATTACTGTAGTCTAGGTAAATGCAGGCCGGATTGGTAATTGATTACTGTAGTCTAGATAAATGCAGGCCGGATTGGTAATCGAGTACTGGAGTCTAAGCCCTTGATCCTCTCCTGGGTCTTGTACATAGTGTCTCACATTACGGATGTAAAGAAGACTATCCTCAAGCGCACCAGCTGACTATACCGTAAGTGGAAAAGTTGGAAAATCAGAGGGGGACATTTCTGTCTTTGTTGACAGTCTGTCTGTCTGTTTGTCTGTCGTTTTATCCCTTGACTGTCGCTCATTTGTCCTGTATGTCAGACCCAATTATTTTGTGTCACCATGCCCATGACATCCCTCCATGTTGTCAAGGACTGGAGTTGTCAATGAATTACGTTACTAGGTTTCTGGGAGAAAAAAATACATCTTGATCTGCAAGAAAGCCCTTTTGTATTTGTGTTCTCAACAAATCAATGCTTACAGTGAGACTCAAAAGGAAACTTGACTGCATATTATTTCAAATATGCTTTCTCAATGCAAGCCAGGTCACTGATTTTGAGTAGGGGGCCCTTAAATGGTTTGGTTACTGAAGTGGGTTACTAAAGATGGCTGGCTAACTTTGGAATCCTTCTTTGTGAAATACCTTCTATATGGGCTTGGCTAGAACTGTCCAACTGTTGCCCTTCCACTAAGCCTCAATATCACCAGTCGTTATCAAGCGTAATGAACTGACAAGGGCTCTAATGATAAAACTGACAATGGTATCTGGTCATCTTCATTTAATTGAACAAGCTATTCTATTTGCAGGGGAGAAATGTAATTTTATTTCTGTCCCCCCCCGGATTTTGATCCCGTTAGAAGAACATTGCATTGTGGGTATGGTGTAGTCAGAGCCCTTAGGAGCTAACAATGGAGGATTTTGAGTAGAAACTCCCCTCTCATTCCCAAATGACAATGGCCTCTTGTATGTGTGTTTGTGCCTGCGCATATCTTTTTGGGGGAGGGAGTGGAAAAGAGGAAATGTCCATGTGTGTGTGTGTGTGTGTGTGTGTGTGTGTCTGTCTGTGTGTGTGTGTGTACGTGTGTGTCTGTGTGTGTCTGTGTGTGTGTCTGTCTGTGAGTGTGTCTGTGTGTGTGTGTGTGTCTGTGTGTGTCTGTGCGTGTGTGTCTGTGTGCGTGTGTCTGTGCGTCTGTGTCTGTTCCGTGCGTGTGTCTGTTCCGTGCGTGTGTCTGTGCGTGTGTGTGTGCAAGTTGAAGAGCTTGCCACTCACCTGTCTCACGGTTCTTGACCCCTGAGTAATGTTTCAGTTGATCTGAGCAGGAAAATGGACCTAATGCTCGCACCTTAGCCTGTCTTATCGCCCTTAGTCTGTTCATTTGAAATGTATTTTAAAGGAAAAGTGCAATATGGGCTTTCATCTACACACCTGTAGCTTCAACATAGCTTCCTAACAAGGATGTTTTTTTTACAACAGACATAAGGTGTCCCAAATGGCACCTTATTCCCTACATAGTGAACTACTTTTGAACAGAGCCCTGTATAGAGAATACAGTGATATTTGGGACACAGACATTCACAGCATACTGGGAGTTGACATTCAGAGGCACAGAGAAAAATGTCTCCTGACTGGCCCTTTAAAAATACAATTGGGCTGTGTGTGCTGTTGCAATGTGCTTTTTTGTGTGTATTTCACTCTCCACCTTGTGTCATTGTAGATGCTGTGTGCATACTGTATGTGAAAAAAAGAAACAATGAATGCATAAACTTTAACTTCACTGACGTGCATACACATGCATGGGAAAATGTTGACAGGTTTTCTTAGCTTTATTTGTATGTGTCAAGCTGAAATGGACCATTCAACTCTATTTCATCAACTTTGATTATACAAGCCCTCTGCAACACAGTGAATCTGTATTTTAGCGTGAGCTTCTTTTACAACGAAACCGTTACACTGTCTATCTCGTAGTAGTGTAGTCCCAAGCATTTTATTCATGGTTATAATGGCAAACACTTGATTCATATTTGACTTGTTTTAATTTTTACCAGCTGGCTGGTTTATTTGTTCTATGCAGCAGACATGTATTGGTAAACCTGTACCTGTGCTCTACTTTGAAACGTTGAAAATTCAAGTAGACAAAAAAAATATATACACTAAAGAGTTGTAATAATTGGTTATTTCTGATTCCCCTGCTACTGTTTTTATTTTTACAAGAGGGCTCATTGTATATTTCTTGAATTGTTTGGGTTCTGTTTTCATACATTCTTGACTATTTGTAACCTGTGATTTTTCTAACAAACGAGTTGAACCAATATGTTAACATGAGGTTCTGCTGTCATGAATGGAGCGCTAAGGATTTTCTGCTGCATATTTGAAATATGAATTAATCAACACATCACTATGGAGGGTGAGGTTTCTCTGATGCAACACATCACTATGGAGGGTGAGGTTTCTCTGATGCAACACATCACTATGGAGGGTGAGGTTTCTCTGATGCAACACATCACTATGGAGGGTGAGGTTTCTCTGATGCAACACATCACTATGGAGGGTGAGGTTTCTCTGATGCAACACATCATCAGATATTTGTCATGGCTTTTCAGCCACTATATCACCTCCATTTTGTGGTTTGAAGTACTTGGTAAGAGGATGGCAGTCAAGACAGATTGCTCTCTGAAAGACCGAGTACTGTAAATCACTTTCATTGTTCAATCAGATATTTTAAAAAGAAAATCAATAATTTCTTTGAAAATCATAATTTGCAAACTCACATGGACCTTTCGTAAGGCTAATCAGCTCAGTAGGTAGGGGAACCAGAATTTAAATGGGGACCAGATATACCATTCCTCCGTCTGAAACCTAGGCTGCTATGATATTCATGATAACAGCACTTAGGTCTGGACTACTAACTTGACATAACATTTGATCTATTTCAATTATTTATCCTCTATTTCTTTTATTTTTGTTAATCTTTGTAAAGGGATTTTAAAACTATGCACACGAGTCCAAGACTCTCCGAGAGGTCCACCCAAACTTATGACCTTAAGAATTATAATGTTAATAATAAGAGATGTATATGATTAAAAAAGTCAACAGTTAATGAATTTATATCAATAGACGACTATTGAAATGACTATTTTTCTGATTTTCCAGAATTATTTAGACATTTATTGTAAACACACACACACACACACACACACACACACACACACACACACACACACACACAGGTATTGCTCCAAAGTTTATCTTTTTTTTTCTCCTAAAATGCATTTATTCTGTCACATTCAACTCACATGTGGAGGGACACTGTGACATGATGAATTGGAACTATATATGTACACACATTGTAATGTTTCCTATTCAAGATGGTAAATGTCTATTTGAACAATTTAAATGTCATATTTTGGGGAAATAAAGCCGTTGTTGGGTATCTAAAATTAAAATAAAACTTGTTGGCTGATTTATTACACATTCATAATACAATGTACCTCTCAATTTCATATAGGAGGCCATACAGTAACTCCATAATGATCATGCTGTTACTTTGACTACAAGTATACAGTATCTCCAAGACACAACAATCACTTACATGTGATTAAGCAATGAATCATCTAGCTGGTACCACTATCTACCAAGGAACATGTTGCAATAGTAATTTCAACTAAGCTTCCGGAGGACCTATAATCCTTTCACTCCCTCCGCTCTACCTTCTGTTCCTCTGTATTTTCTGCTAAAGACTATCGCTCTAAATTTCAAGCTTCTCCCTCTAACCCTAGGAATCTCTTTTCCACCTTCTCCTTCCTCCTCCACATATTCTCACTACTGGTGCCCCCCCGGGGCTAGGTTCTAGGTCCTCTCCTCTTCTCTCTAAACACCAAGTCACTTGGCTCCGACATATTCTCACCATGGTGTCTCCTATCATTGGTATGCGGATGACACTCAAATACTTTTCTCCATCCCCCCTTCTGACACCCACGTGGCGACACGCATCTCTGCGTGCTTGACAGATATCTCCACTTGGATGTCGGCCCACCACCTCAAGCTCAACCTCGGCAAGACAGAGCTGCTCTTCCTCCTGGGGCAGACCTTCCCGCTCTAAGACCTCTCCATCACGGTTGACTCCACGGTGTCCCCTCCCAGAGTGCAAATAACCTTGGTGTGACCCTGGACCCTGTCGTTCTCTGCAAACATCAAAGCAGTGACTCGCTCCTGCAGGTACATACTCTACAACATCCGTAGAATACGGCCCTACCTCACACAGGAAGCGGCGCAGGTCCTAATCCATGTACTTGTAATTTCCCATCTGAGTTACGACAACTCACTGTTGGCTGGGCACTTCGCTTGTGCCATCAAACCCATGCAATTTATCGAGAACGTTGCAGCCCACCTGGTGTTCAGCCTTTCCAAGTTCTCCCATGTCATCCCGCTCCTCCGCACACTCCACTGGCTTCGAGTCGAAGCTTGCATCCACTACAAGACCATGGTACTTGCCTACGGAGCAGCAAGTGCTACTGCCCCTCATTACCTTCATGCAATGTTCAAACCCTACACCCCAAACTGAGTACTCTGTCCTGCTACCACTTGGCCCTCCCACCCCTATGGAAGGACAGCTCCCACTCAGCCCAGTCAAAGCGCTTCGTTGTCCTGGCACCACAATGGTGGAATCAGTTCCCCCTTAAGATAGGACAGCAGAGTCCCAGCCCATCTTCTAAAAACATCTGACACCCTACTTCTTCAAAGAGTATCTTAAATAATCCCACAGCGACTCTTCAACCTCAGGATGCTGAATAAATTCGGCACGCTCAGCCGAAAGTACCATTGGGTGCATTCTGCCTGCCCTGCAGGACACCTACAACACCAGGTGTTGCAGGAAGGCCAAAAAGATCATCAGGAACCCCAGCCACCATCACTCAGGCACAGGCAGTATAGGAGCATCGTCGCTAAAACTGTAAGACTGACCAATAGCTTCTACCTATCATTGCCAGAATTGTTAATATGCATGGCATTGGCACCAGGTTCTATGGTCATATGAGATGGAAAAAGGCCTTACACAGTAGGGTTGGCATTGAAAGAAGAATGGATATGCAAAAAAAGTACTCATAAAGGGCCTTCAGAAAGTATTCATACCCCTTGACTTATTCCACGTTTGTTGTTACAGCCAGAATACAAATGGATTAAATAAAAAAATCCTCACCCATCTACACCCAATACCCCATAATGACAAAGTGAAAACTTTTTACATTTTAGCAAATGTATTGAAAATGAAATACAAAAATATCTTATTTACATAAGTATTCACACCCCTGAGTCAATCATTTTTAGAAGCACTTTTGGCAGCGATTACAGATTTGAGTCTTTCTTGATATGTCTCTAAGAGCTTTCCACACCTGGATTGTGAAACATTTGACCATTGTTCTTTTCAAAATTATTCAAGCTCTGTCAAATTGGTTGTTGATCATTGCTAGACAACTATTTTCAGGTCTTTTCATAGATTTTCAAGTAGATTTAAGTCAAAACTGTAACGTACCACTCAGGAACATTTACTGTGTTCTTGGCAAGCAACTCCAGTGTAGCTTTGGCCTTGTGTTTTAGGTTATTGTCCTGCTGAAAGGTGAAGTAATCTCCCAGTGTCTGGTGGAAAGCAGACAACCAGGTTTTCCTCTAGGATTTTGCCTGTGCTTAGCTCCCTTCTGTTTCTTTTTTTATCCAGAAAAGCATACCTGTAGCATGATGCAGCCATCACTATGCTTGACAATATGGAGAGTGGTACTCAGTAATGTGTTATATTTTCCCCCAAAAGTTTGTCTACCACATTCTTTGCAGTATTACTGTAGTGCCTTGTTGCAAACAGGAAGCATGTTGGGGAATATTTTTATTCTTTACAGGCTTCCTTCTTTTCACTTTGTAGAGGAACTACAATGTTGTTGATCCATCCTCAGTTGCTTTCTCCTATCACAGCCATTAAACATGACCAATAGGCGCCCTTCTTTGCGAGGCATTGGAAAACCTCCCTGGTCTTCAGGTTTTTGCCCCATGTGACATATTTGGCTTTCCCATTTAATCTACAGTAACGGGAAGATATAACAAAAGTCCTTCCAACAAAAGCCTACATGTGTCAGCCTTCCAACCAGGGCCAGACAGCTCATTAGGCAGCCGGTTATGGCGACGGAACAAAAAGGGCAGCATTTTCAGAGCTAAACTGACCAATTTGTATTTATTTTTATTTAACTAGGCAACTTAGTTAAGAACAAATTCTTATTTAAAATGACGGCCTACCCCGGCCAAACCCTAACCCGGATGACGCTGGGCCAATTGTGCACTGACCCAAGCATGGCCAGTTGTGATACAGCCTGGAATTGAACCAGGGTCTGTAGTGATACCTCTAGCACTAAGATGCAGTGCCTTAGCCCGCTGCACCACTTGGGTGCCAAAGACACACTTCCAACAACACATTAAACCTCACATAATTTTGCCCAAAAACAATGACAAATTCTCTCAACCAGTGGCATATGGGCTTTTGAGGTGAGCGCTGATGCCACCCTATGATAAGCAGTGACCACTTTGTCATAGGCAGTGATGCAACATATTTATCTTGTCCATTCCCAGTGTGCCTCTCCAGGGTGCTCTTGGAGAGACGTCACTGCTGAGCTCCACCAACATTTCGTCCAAAAACGTATCTAACATAAATCATGTAGCAGATATAGGATAAGGTAGAACGAGTATGTGGCCTTTTCTGTAGCCTACAGGCTGGAGATAAAATGTATGACAATGTAATGAGATGGAAACTTTAAATCCTACAGATGTCGCCGAACAAATGGCCTAACCTATATGTCGCCAAATTAAACAAAAGATGCGCTGAAATGTTAACATGTCCTAAAAATAGGACAGGTCAAAATATAATGGACAATATAGAATGGACAATCAGGCTACTCACAACTGCTGTCCAGGAGTTTCATCCCAAGGGCAACATTTTAATGATCAGTGGTTTCAAGTTTGTATCTGTACATTTTCCACGAGCTGATCATAGCAAAAAATAAAATACTTCTGCTTTTCCCGCTGTGTAAACACATTGCAAATAGGCCCAGGATAACTGATATTCAGACCTTAAATAGCTAAATTGATAAGTCACAGGAATCAGGACTAATAAAGTCAATGCAAACGTCTGTTTTACAAACTGGTGGGCCTGTGGGTCAACCACATGAACATCTGACACCAATAATCAACTAATCATGATCTTCAGTTTAGAATGCAATTAGTTTCATCAGCTGTGTTAACTAGGGAAGGGGAAAAGGTGTGACACCACACTGGAGTTGCCGATCCCTGCAGTAAGCACAGACCGACGCTGGTACCTTTTGGATGTCTTTTTTTGGTGTAGTCCTGACCAGCCTTGATTTCCACGTCCACGGATGTTGTTTTTTGGTCCGATCTGGACCAAGTCTGAACCAATCATAGACATCTATGATTGGTTCAGATTTTGTCCGGTCTGGACGAGCCTTGATTTTGCCCAAACATTAACGTCTATGAATTTTTTCAACTTTCATTCCGAAACAAAAACTAAACTGATTTCAACGTCTGAAAAAAACATACACCTATTTTCCCCTTTCATTCAGAACCTACATTTAACCTAACTTTTACATCTGGAAAAAAATGGCTATTTTTGACATCTTTCAATGTAATTTTGCTTACTGGGACTATTCTTGTAGGGGCAGCAATTTTTTGGTCTAGCCTAGGGCGGCAGAATGGCCCAGTCCTGCTTCCAACCTAGTGTCACGTTCGCCGTAACAAGGAGACCAAGACGCAGCGTGATATGAATACATCTTCTTTTAATAAAAGAAGAACACTTAACTATACAAAAAACGTGACGCTATATAACACGAGTGCTGAAACAGGCAACAACACATAGACAATAACCCACCAAATACCCAAGGAATATGGCTACCTAAATATGGTCCCCAATCAGAGACAACGATAAACAGCTGCCTCTGATTGAGAACCAATCTAGGCAACCATAGACAAACACCTAGACTTGAAACAACCCCATAAACATACAAGAACCCAAGACAGGACAAAAACACATCACCCTCGTCACACCCTGACCTAACCAAAATAATAAAGAAAACAAAGAATGCTAAGGTCAGGGAATGACAGTAACCCATACATATATGGGAGGGTCTGGGTGGGCATCTAACCTTGGAGGCTTAGGTTCTGGACACCGCCCGCCTTCTTTACACTGAGGGCTGGGGACCGTCGCTGGAGACCCCAGGCTAGTGACCGTCGTGGGAGGTTCCGGACTGTAGCCTGTCATGGGAGGTTCCGGTCAGGGTACTGTCGCCGGACGCTCTGGACTGGGTACTGTCGCCAGACGCTCTGGACTGGCGAGGCACACTGTAGGCCTGGTGCGTGGTGCCTGTACTGGTGGTACCAGGCTGGGGACACGCACCTCATGGCGAGTGCGGGGAGGAGGAACCGGGAGTACTGGACCCTGGAGGCACACTGGAGGCGGAACTGGTGGTACCGGGCTGGGGACACGCACCTCAGGGCGAGTGCGGGGAGGAGGAACAGGACCTACTGGGCTCTGGAGGCGCACAGGAGGCCTGGTGCGTGGTGCCGGAACTGCTGGTACCGGGCTGGGCACACGCACCTCAGGGCGAGTGCGGGGAAGAGGAACAGGGTGTACTGGACTGTGGAGGCACACTGGAGGTCTGGAGTGTAGAGCTGGCACAACCCGCCCTGGCTGGATGTTTATTTTCGCCCTGTATTTGCTGGCACAGAACGCACGAAGAACACTTAACAAACTATACAAAACGACCGTGACGCTATGTAACACGAGTGATGAAACAGGCAACTACACATGGACAATAACCCACCAAATACCCAAGGAATATGGCTACCTAAATATGGTCCCCAATCAGAGACAACGATAAACAGCTGCCTCTGATTGAGAACCAATCTAGGCAACCATAGACATAAACACCTAGACTTGAAACATACAAAAACACATATCACCCTTGTCACACCCTGACCTAACCAAAATAATAAGGAAAACAAAGAATACTATGGTCAGGGTGTGACACCTAGGCTAAAGAAGTTTCAGGGCTTCCAACTTTTGACAAAGGTTTGGAGTGAGATTTGTTATGTGAATTTCATTGCTCAATGGCACAACCCCTAGACGGGGTTCTGGGTGTCCTCTCCCAGGAAAACTGTACTGTTTTAAAGCTCATTTCCTGCAATTCTACATATTCTGACATCGTTTAAGCCTATGACCAGGGTGGAAAATAAAAAAATAAAATCCAGAGGTCAGGTGTACTTAGGACGACTGTTACTTTGAGTATGCTAATATTTGTACTTTACATTTTTTTTTCGGGTGGTTTGAAACTTTATTCAGACAGTAATTAAATGAGCTGGGGAGACAGGAAAATGGGAGAAACAGTAGAATGGTTGGATGCAGGGATTGATCCCTGATCTCAGGTGAAAAGCTGTATGTGACAGGGGGTGTTACCACTACACCAAAGCTCTGCACAAGAATGACTGATATTAACAATTGATGGCTTTGGGTAACCAAATCATATTCTCCTCAATATTCAGTCGATTTATGCCTACTAGTTGAAGATCCTTGCCATCATATTACTCTACATAGACTAAATATTATGCATTTGTGAGTCTCCCTAAAATGTTGAAAATGATATTTGATTCCTGGAGCATTTAATATCCAAAGCTTATTTATATGACTTATTCTAAACTGTCCATGAATGGCTGAAATAATACATAGCCTCATGTAATATATTTTGTAAATACATAGTAGGCATATCAGATTTTAAATATGTGAATTCACTGGCAACATTGGAAAGAAGTGGAATAATAAAACAAGTATGGGGAATAACAGTAGTGTTCTTGCTGACAAGCACAGTAATTACCCTATATTGTTACCCTATAGAATCCGCCATTGTTAAGAATGAGAATTGTTACACTGATCAGACTAAATCAAGCAAATAAATCAAGAAAAGCCCCATATACTACCCACCACTGCAACCTGTATGCTCTCCTTGGCTGGCCCTCGCTTCATATTCATTGCCAAACCCACTGGCTCCAGGTCATCTATAAGTCTTTGCTAGGTAAACCCCCACCTTATCTCAGCTCACTGGTCACCATAGCAGCAACCACCAGCATAGCAGCATGCGCTCCAGCAGGTATATTTCACAGGTCATCCCCAAAGCCAACACTTGCTTTGGCTGTCTTTCCTTCCAGTTCTCTGCTGCCAATGACTGGAACGAATTGCAAAAATCACTGGAGCTGGAGACATATCTCCCTCTCTAACTTTAAGCATCAGCTGTCAGAGCTGCTTACCGATCACTGGACCTGTACAAAGCCAATCTGTAAATAGCACACCCAACTACCTCATCCCCATATTGTTATTTATCTTCTTGCTCTTTTGCACTCCAGTATCTCTAGTTGCATATCATCATCTGCACATCTATCACTCCAGTGTTAATGCTCAATTGTAATTATTTTGCCTCTATGGCCTATTTATTGCCTACCTCCCTACATTTGCACACACTTTGTGCAAATGTAGAAACGCAAGTTAATAGTCCTGCACCCAAAAAGACACAAAAATAATTGTCTGCGCGAACTACAGGTCAACATAATCTATGCTGTCTCTGCAAAGATAAATGAAAGAGCCAATGGTCTGGAGAAAATGATACACGAAAACACCATTTTTTTTTGACCTCAAGACCTCTTTGACTCATGCAGACGAGTATCGAAGAGCGTAAACATGCAAACACTGCAACCTCTGATAAATGCACTACACAGGATAAGACCATTGACATGCACTGACAAGTGCACTTGTCAGAAGCAGAGCGATACCAGAGAAGGTGGGGCTAAAGCTTTAAGGTGTCCCAGAGGACCAGGGTGAGAATGTGAAGTGCATAGTAAGTGACATCTGTAACATTGTAGCCCTGGACTTCCCCGAAGGATATATGGACATGGTGTGGATGTCGCTCATCGTATTGTGAAGAAGCAAGATGCCATCAGCAGCCGCTCAATCATCATCCAAGTCGCTTTCTGCACAGCAAGAGATGCAGATTGGAAGAAAGCAAAGGAAAGCGCCTTTTTGATAGAGAGAAAATGTTTAGTCGGTGAGGACCTGACTGCTGCAGACAAGGTAGCAAGGTAGCTTCTTGTCCAAGACGCCCGAAATCAAGGAATGGGTGGAAACAGAGGAATCAGAGCCTTCTTCGTGGACTGAAAATAAATTAGACCAGGGTGATTTGCTCCTGCGGTAGGCTTACAATATAGCCCTTTCCCTACAATAAACTGAGCGTTCTAGTTTTGAATTGTGGTGTTATGGTTTACAAGTTAAGACTTCTGTTAATACATAAACTCAGCAAAAATGGACAGATTATTTGTGTTGTGTAATGTATATGGATACTGTTCTAGTCCTCCAAATGACTTTCTTCTAGAGGAAATTGAGGAAATTCTTACATCTTCTGAGAAAATATCCATCCAGTCAGATTATAGTTGGTGGGGATTTTAATATGGTTTATTATAATGAGACCGATACTGTAGATTGTTCCATAGGCCAAACACTGGTGTGAAGCAATTGGTGTATTTCTGCCAAAGCCTGACATATGGAGAGTTCAAAACCCTGGAGAGAAACAGTACACATGGCGTAATAGAGATCGTTCACTACAATCAAGAATAGACTTGTTGGTGATAACCTTTCATCTTGAGCCCAACACTGTAGAGGTAAAAATACTGACTTCAGTCCTGACGGATCATAAAGTTGTAAAGGACATTTTCATTGTGCATCTTATCTTTGGTGTCATAAACAATCCTTGGTTCCTGCCTGTGTCTGGTCAAGAGATAGGGGGGGGGGGACCAAATCATGTCTATGTACAGTAGGTTTAGCTAGCAGTAAGGAACACTCTTTTGGAGCTCACTTCAGACCAGTACTTATGCATCTAAATTGAACTGTGACCTCTCCAGCTTGCTAACAATAAAGAGTGATTCATTCGATATTGACTTTGAGTGTCCTGTGTAAGATTTTCCATAACACATTCATATTGCTGACTATAAGAATGTGCAAAAATGATAAGAAATACTCTGGTGGTTATTGGAAATTAAATATCTCATTGTTATTGCATGATGATTTAGAAAATGTGATTAAGAATATAATTTATGTTTACTGGAATTTAACTACCTCTAATGTAGAATATGGGAAATATTGGGAACTGCTGAGATTTTAAATCCGCTCAGCCTGTATTACTTATGGAAAAGGGCTTGCTTTAAGAAGGAGGTTTGAGGTAGCTGATATCTAAGAAAATTGTTGATATCACAGAGATTGCGCATCATGATCTTAATGATAAAGCTAAATTGAATCATTTACAGAATCAACTAGATACATTTTATGAGGAAATGGCTAGAAGAGCCTTCATAAGATCCAGAAAACAATGTCTTGAAAAAAATGAAAAGAACAGTCGATACTTTTTTAATTTGGAAAAGAGGAGAGGGGAACTCAACACACTTCGGAATCTTAAGATTAATGGGGTAACCTCTGAGGATAGAGAGTTGTTATCAGACTTTACCAAAAGTTATGAGAATCTTTACTCCTTAGATAACAGTTTGAGTGACTAATGATCTCCTTGATTCTATAGAGAATGTTAACTCGATTAGGGAAGAGTTCAGTCGGTCTTGTTGTCAAGATTGATCCATTATGGACATCCAATATGGGGTTGCTTAATAAAAAAATAACTAATTTACAGGTTGTGATGGATTAACCTCAGAATTTTACAAAACCTCTGAAGAAATAGCAACATGTTTATTTGAAACCTTTAAGCAGGCTATAAAGAAGGGAGAACTACCTGCCTCTCTGAAGGAAGGGGTTATTACTCTTATACCTAAACCAAACAAGGATCTCTTAATTATTGATAATTGCCATCCAATCACACTCCTAAATAACGACTAGAAAAGTGTAGCCTCAATCTTTGCGAAAAGGTTAAAGACGTGCTTGAATGATCTGGTTGATGAATGTCAATCAAAGTTATGAAAGGGCACAATACATCTAATCATCTGAGGCTGGTATTAGATTTGGTTGAGTATTGTGATCTATTGGATGATTTCTCTGTTATCTTATTTCTGGATTTTCAGAAAGCGTTTGATACCTTAAGTCACAATTTTATCTTTGATTGTCTTAAGCATTTGAAGTTTGCTAGTTTTTTGTTGATGATGCTATTAAAACTCTGTATAATGGTGGCAATAGCTGAATCAAACTCTGTCATGGAATATCTTCAAGGTTTAACATTTACAAAGGAATACGACAAGGTTGTCCAATTCCACCTTATATTTTTGTTAGTAGCTCAAATCTTATGCTCCTTAGTTTAGCAAAGTCAATTTGAAGGCATTACATTCCAGGCCAGAGAGAACAAGATATCCCAACTGGCGGATGACACCTCACTTTTTTTGAAAAATGTGTCACAAACTAGATTAGCATTGGATATTGTGAAGCAGTTCTCCAAAATCTCAGGTTTGGTATTAAATCTTTCCAAATGTGAGAGGTTTGTTCTGAAAGGAGCTGTCAATCCAGCAGATTGTAACATCTCTGAAAAATATACTGTAATACACTGTTACCTCAGTGTAAAATCACCAAAAATCTTAAGGATCTGAATTTTTTTTTTTTACCTTAATTTTTACCAGGCAAGTCAGTTAAGAACAAATTCTTATTTTCAATGACGGCCAAGGAACAGTGGGTTAACTGCCTGTTCAGGAGCAGAACGACAGATTGGTACCTTGTCAGCTCGGGGATTTGAACTTGCAACCTTTCGGTTACTAGTCCAACACTCTAACCACTAGGCTACCCTGCCGCCCTGAATGATCTTAATTTGAATCCTGTAACTGAATCTACAAATATATCAAAAATAAATTATCCTCATGGTTAGGGAGGGATTTTATCCTAAGCTGAGGGGCTATCGATTGACACTCAAATCCACTTGTTGTACCTTAGATAGGCCATTGTACAACTTCATATGGAAAAACAAGCCACATAAGATAAAAATAGATGTTATCATCAACAGGGTTTATGATGGCAATCTCTTTTATCAGATATCAAAAGTTAACTGGGTTAAAAGGCACATTAAAAAATCCTTGTAGTTTCTGGAATATTATACCTCATTTTGTTTTTCAGAAGCTCGGAGGGCTTAATTTTTTACTACAATGTCCCTATATTGTGGGTAAACTTCCTGTGAAATTGGCAGCTTTTCACAAGCAGGCTTTAATGTGCTGGCCTTTGCTGTATAAACACAACTTTCACCTCATAAATGATTGTATGGAATAATGGGTCGATATTACATAGAAACAAGATGTTATTTTACCGTAACTGGTTCTCGAAAAACATTGTCATTGTCAGCTAATTAGTTAGTATTTGTGTAAATCTATTGATGTGGAGAGAATTTATGTAAAGTTACAACTGAGGTTTCAAGCAAGGACAATTATACCTAGTGAGAAAATCTTTACTTCAGAATTCTGCTTATTTTGGAACATCTCCTTTGTAAGTGATATCCAGGTGAATGGCATAGGTTTACTAGATAAGAAATTCAACAATCGTTTAGTAAGGGATATTTTCTACAGAATTTCTATTCCTTCGGCTATATTTTTTTGGGCATCATCGTTTGATGTAAACTGGCGCCGTGCTTGGCTCACTCCACACACATTTATGGTGACCAATAAAGTAAAGGAGATCTCCTTTAAGATTATCCATAGATTCTACTAGTGTAATAGCTTGATTTCTAAATATATACCTGATGTTAACATAGAATGCAGTTTTTGTGAACTAGAAACGGAATCTATTGAACACTTACTCTGTAATTGTTTACATAATGAGCTGTTCTGGACTGTAAAACTATATATATTGTCAAGAAAATGCATACAACCATTTAAATATCTAAGTTTGAAATATTATTTTACTACACTGATTCCACAATTGAATGTCAGTATGTCATAAATCTCTTTATTTTATTAGGAAAACACAAATCAAAATGTAGAAAAAGTCCCTTTAAAAAAAATGTTATTCTGATTTGAGAAACGATTTAGAATCATTAAAACGTATACAAAAAAAATGTATTCACTACATGTTTATTTTTTTCACTTATTTTTTTAAATTTCACCTTTATTTAACCAGGTAGGCTAGTTGAGAACAAGCTCGCATTTACAACTGCGACCTGGCCAAGATAAAGCAAAGCAGTGCCACACAAACTGACAAAGCAGTGCCACACGAGTTGACAAATCTATCGTTCTGTCCCTGAACAGGCAGTTAACCCACTGTTCCTAGGCCGTCATTGAAAATAAGAATTTGTTCTTAACTGACTTGCCTAGTTAAATAAAGGTAAAAATAAAAACAAAACAAACAGAGTTACAAATGGAACTACAAACATACAGTCAATAATACAGTAGAAAAAGTCTATATACAGTGTGTGCAAATGAGGTAAGATAAGGGAGGTATACGGCAATGAATAGGCCATAGTGGCTAAATAATTACAATATAGCAATTAAACACTGGAGTGATACATGTGCAGAAGATGAGTGTGCAAGTGGAGATACTGGGGCGCAAAGGAGCAAAATAAATCAAGTACATTTGATTTGATATAATGTGGATTTGTATTATTCTTATGTTTTGTCTTCCATATTTATTTGTGTAATCCCTCTGTTTTTCGTGTTTTACGTGTTACTGTTAAATAAAAAATGTTTAAAAAATGCCGTTCTAATCTTGAGGGCGTTTCTTTAAATACGTGAGTGGCACGACTGGCCAATGACAGAGCCCTGATGTTAAATAGCAGGCGAAGATGTTCTGATTTCAGAACACAGTTGAAAAGTTAATACGCTGACTATAATGGACTAATTAGAAAAATTATAGCAGTAATTTTCAATGCGTGAGATAAAACGTGTGTCTCCCGGCCAATGCGTGAGAGTTGGCAGCTCGGAGAAGGCTAGGGCTACAGTAACATAACCTATACGGAGGCTATGATATCTCAAGTATTGGCACTCACAAAAATAGCTTTACACTGAATTCTGATGACAGGACAACCTGAGCATAAAAGGTAGGCAAGATCTATCATAGATACCTAGCTAAGTTGTTTTCAGCCGATTTACAGTAATGTCAACGCCATCCCTTTTATTTTATATTCCGTGAACTGATGGAGATGAAATGGTTTAACTTTGTTTGTAGTTTCATTGTAAGAGAGCCAGGCGGATTTACTTAAAAGACGTGTAGCCAAGTAACGTTACTGTTAAGAGCTCTCATTTCACTTTAATGGATTGATTTCATATCGAGGTAAATCGCGTGCATAAGAGTTTGCACTCGACTCAAAGTCCTGATATTACCAGCTAATATGTTTGACATGACTTTAGTGAGAAAAAAGCATGGCGGTTAGTCAACCTAAAAGGGAAACTGAAAGCCGGTATGAACATTGCACGCCCAACGTTAGTTATGGGGAAGTGGGAATGGTTTACCAGGTCGAGGCACAATTTCTAACCCAGGGGCCTCAAACTATCTCAACAAGTTTTTCTGACTCAAGAAAAGAGTTAACATTTTTCCCCCCATAAAGTTATGAGTTAATTAAATTAATATGGACGTCATTTTTAATGACGTAGACTAAGAAGCAAAATTCAGTTTAATGTCAATAATAATTATTCCAGATAATTGTCCATCAATGGATTTCGATTTGACAGCTATGATTAAGTAAGGCCCGAGGAGGTGTGGTATATGGCTTTTACATCCATTTGCCAACTCCATGTAGGCTACACAAGTGGCACGAATTGATTTGCAATGACTCCAGTGATATCGATATTTATATTTAATGTATCAAATGGTAGGCTACAGTAGCCTGCCATATAAATTAATGGCCAATATATGCAAATGTAGCCTATCATTCTCCACATTTAATGTAATTTTCATTTTGGACTTTTTCCCCATAACAAGCACGCGAGGGAGTTCCATAACTTCAATTTCAAATTTCTACTCGCGATGCGCTCTAGACCCTAGAACTGAGTATAAGTGAAACCCTTTCCTTGACACTGTTATCCATGAGAAAAGTCGAAATTAGAATGCAGTTCACTTTAAACCACCTCAGAGATAATTTATCTAACGAGCTGTAGTGCGCCTAAAGTAGTTTTCCAATGCTTTGTCGCCGTTATCAGTTCTAGCGCGTTAATATGTTATGACCAATCTAAATAGACTACCTACAACTGGTAAAAAAGTTGTCACGACGTGCATGCTGCTCTGCGACACAGCTACCTCTGCTGTAGCACTCGTTCAACCAGTGCTCTCAACGCGCACACACCCCTCCGGCCCTCATCCTCTCCACCATTCAATTGGCTTTATTTAAAGCAACTGAAATATGTAAAACAAAATTGAAATAAACAATATAAAATGAACAGTAAACATTACAACCGCGAGTTTCAAAGGAATATATATATTTCAAATGTCATATTATGGCATTCACTCACCTACTTGTTCATTCACAGCCTGTTCAATTCCTGATAAGCAGCAGTAGGTCATGGTGATATATTACTATTGTAGCTGGAAATGGCAGATAAAAATCTATATAGTCATACAGAGGCCCATTATCAGCAACCATCGCTCCTGTGTTCCAATGGCACGTTGTGTTAACTAATCCAAGTTGAGCATTTTAAAAGGCTAATTGATCATTAGAAAACCCTTTTGCAATTATGTTAGCACAGCTGAAAAATGTTGGGCTGATTTTAAAAAAACAATAAAACTGGCCTTTAGACTAGTTGGGTATCTGGAGCATCAGCATTTGTGGGTTCGATTACAGGCTCAAAATGAACAGAAACAAATAACTTTCTTCTGAAACTCGTCAGACTATTCTTGTTCTGAGAAATGAAGGCTATTCCATGGGAGAAATTGCCAAGAAACTGAAGATCTCATACAACGCTTTGTACTATTCCCTTCACATAACAGCGCAAACTGGCACTAACCAGAATAGAAAGTGAGCAAGAGATATGAGCAAGAGGACAAGTACTGAGCAAGAGGACAAGTACATTAGTGTCTATTTTGAGAAACAGACGCCTCACAAGTCCTCAACTGGCAGCTTCATTAAATAGTACCGGCAAAACTCCGGTCTCAATGTCAAAAGTGAAGAGGCGACTCCGGGATGCTGGCCTTCTAGGCATTCTTTTAAAGGTCAATACTCAAAACTTGATGACTTGGTTTGAAGTTACTTAGAGATTATTTGGACATGAAATTCAGAGTATGCAAACTAGGGGACATTGAATGAAATTGTGTTTTGGTTAGAAAATGCTAATGTTAATGGTTGATGGCAGTGTCAATAAACTTTGATCAGTGCGGAGAACAAATTTGCCTGACCAGTCTGAAGTGTCTCCACTCCAATCATGATGGGGGATTCTTTACAAACGCGCATCCAATCGCCTTAGTCCTAGACCCTTACTAAACCAAACTCCAATCTGCAGCGGGAACAAAATGAGGATCTCTCCCGGGTGATGCCACAGTTACAATGCTTGTGATGTACAACTGCGAATCAAATTTGATTGGTCACATACACATGGTTAATAGATGTTAATGCGAGTGTAGCGAAATGTTTGTGCTTCTAGTTCCGACCATGCAGTCGGAACATATTTGCAAACAGCTGGTGCATGAAATCTAAGGAAGTCTCTAGATTTTGCTCGCCTGAAGTAGAGTATATTGTAATAAACTGCAGGCCACACTACTTGCCTAGAGAGTTTTCAGCTATACTTTTCGTGGCTGTTTATTTTCCACCACAGACAAATGCTGGCACTAAGACCGCACTCAGTCAGCTGCATAAGGAAATAAGCAAACAGGAAACCACTCACCCAGAGGCGGCACTCCTAGTGGCCAGAGGCTTTAATGTAGGGAAACTTAATTAAATTATTCCAAATCTCTATCAACATGTTAAATGTGGAACCAGAGGGAAAAATATTCTTGATCACCTGTTCTCCACCCACAGAGACGCATACAAAGCTCTCCCTCGCCCTCCATTTGGTAAATCTGACCACAACTCTATCCTTATATTTTATTTGTAATAATGACAATTACAACAATACTGAATGAACACTTATTTTAACTTAATATAATACATCAATAAAAATCCATTTAGCCTCAAATAAATAATGAAACTTGTTCAATTTGGTTTAAATAATGCAAAAACAAAGTGTTGGAGAAGTAAAAGTGCAATATGTGCCATGTAAAAAAGCTAACGTTTGAGTTCCTTGCTCAGAACATGAGAACATATGAAAGTTGATGGTTCCTTTTAACATGAGACTTCAATATTCCAAGGTAATAGGTTTTAGGTTGTAGTTAATATAGTATTTATATGACTATTTCTCTCTATACCATTTGTATTTCATATACATTTGACTATTGGATGTTCTTATAGGCACTATAGTATTGCCAGTGTAACAGTATAGCTTCCGTCCCTCTCCTCGTCCCTACCTTGGCTCGAACCAGGAACACATTGACAACAGCCACACTCGAAGCAGCATTACCCATGCAGAGCAAGGGAAACAACCACTCCAAGTCTCAGAGCGAGTGACGTTTGAAACGCTATTAGTGAGCACCCCGCTAACTAGCTAGCCATTTCACATCGGTTACACCAGCCATTAGGCTAATAGGCTTGAAGTCATAAACAGCGCTGTGCTTGCGAAGAGCTGCTGGCTTACGAGCCTGCTGCTGCCTACCATCACTCAGTCAGACTGCTCTATCAAATCATAGACTTAATTATAACATAATAACACACAGAAATACGAGCCTTTGGTCATTAATATGGTCGAACTATCATTTTGAAAACAAAACTTTATTATTTCAGTGAAATACGGGACCGTTCGCTATTTTATCTAACGGGTGGCATCCCTAAGTCTAAATATTCTTGTTACACTGCACAACCTTCAATGTTATGTCATAATTACGTAACATTTGGGCAAATTAGTTCGCAATGAGCCAGGTGGCCCAAACTGTTGCATATACCCTGACTCTGCGTGCAATGAACGCAAGAGAAGTGACAATTTCACCTGGTTAATATTGCCTGCTAACCTGGATTTCTTTTAGCTAAATATGCAGGTTTAAAAATATATACTTCTGTGTATTGATTTTAAGAAAGGCATTGGTGTTTATGGTTAGGTACAGTCGTCCAACGATTGTGCTTTTTTTACAAATGCACTTTTGTTAAATCATCCCCCAGCGTTGCATCGATTATATGCAATGCAGGACACGCTAGATAAACTAGTAATATCATCAACCATGTGTAGTTATAGCTAGTGATTATGATTGATTGTTTTTTATAAGATAAGTTTAATGCTAGCTAGCAACTTACCTTTGCTTACTGCATTTGCGTAACAGGCAGTCTCCTCGTGGAGTGCAACGAGAGGCAGGTGGTTATAGCGTTGGACTAGTTAACTGTAAGGTTGCAAGATTGGTTCCCCCGAGCTGACAAGGTTAGACTCTTTCGTTCTGCCCCTGAACAAGGCAGTTAACCCACTGTTCCTAGGCCGTCATTGGAAATAAGAATGTGTTTATAACTGACTTGCCTAGTTAAATAAAGGTATAAAAAATATGTAAAAATCGGCACCCAAAAATACCCATTTCCGATTGTTATGAAAACTTGATTTCGACCCTAATTAATCGGCCATTCCGATTAATCGGTCGACCTCCAATACATACAATGTCTCCATTCTCTCAAGGCTTAAAGATCCTTCTGTCTCCCCGTCATCTACACTGATTGAAGTGGTTTTAACAGGTGACATCAATACGGGTTCATAGGTTTCACCTGGATTCACCTGGTCAGACAATGTCATGGAAGAGTAGGTGTTCTTAACCTTTTTGGGATAGGGGGCAGCATTTTCACTTTTGGATGAATAGCGTGCCCAGAGTGAACTGCCTCTTACTCTGTCCCAGATGCTAATATATGCATATTATTATTAGTATTGAATAGAAAACACTCTGAAGTTTCTAAAACTGTTTGAATGATGTCTGTGAGTATAACCAAACTCATGGCAGGCAAAAACCTGAGAAAAAAATCCAACCAGGAAGTGGAAAATCTGAGGTTTGTAGTTTTTCAACTCAGCCCCCATTGAAGATACAGTGGGATATTAATTATGTTTCACTTCCCAAGGCTTCCACTAGATGTCAACAGTATTTAGAACCTGTTTTGAGGATTCTACTCTTAAGGGGCTCATAAGAGCTCTTTGAGTGAGTGGTCTGGCAGAGTGCCACAGCCTCAGTCTGGCGTGCTCACATGAAAGGTAGCTATGTTCCACTTCATTTGCATAGACAAAGGAATTGTCCGGTTGGAACATTAATGAAGTTGTATGTTAAAAACATCCTAAAGATTGATTCCATACTTAGTTTGGCATGTTTCTACGGGCTGTAAAGGAACTTTTTGAACTTTTCGTCCAACGCGACCTGAACACGCTTTTGGATTTGTTTACCAAATGCCCTAACAAAAGAAGATATTTGGACATAACTGATGAACATTATCGAACAAATCAAACATTTATGGTGGAACTGGGATTCCTGGTAGTGCATTCTGATGAAGATCATCAAAGGTAAGTGAATATTTAAAATGCCATTTCTGAGTAATGTTGACTACCCAATATGGCGGGTATCTTTTTGGCAGCTTTGTTGTCTAAAGGCTGTACTCAGATTATTGCATGATGCTTTCTCCGTAAAGTTTTTTTGAAATCTGACACAGCGGTTGCATTAAGGAGAAGTTTATCTAAAGTTCCATGTATAATAGTCGTATCTTTATCCATGTTTATTATGAGTATTTCTGTAAATTGATGTGGCTCTCTGCACAATCACCGCATGCTTTAGAACTACTGAACGTAACATGCCAATGTAAACTCTGAATTTTTTTATATAAATATGAACTTTATCAAACAAAACATACATGTATTGTGTAACATGAAGCCCTATAAGTGTCATCTGTTGAAGATCATCAAAGGTTAGCGATTAATTTTATCTCTTTCTGCTTTTTGTGACTCATCTCTGGCTGGAAAAATGGTTGTGTTTTTCTGTGGCTTGGTGGTGACCTAACATAATCGTTTGTGGTGCTTTTGCTGTAAATCCTTTTTGAAATTAGACACTGTTGCTGGATTAACAAGGATTTTATCTTTAAAATGGTGTAAAATACTTGTATGCTTGAGGAATTTTAATGTAGCTTCATAACATTATGTCTGACACTGTATTTTACAGGTACGAAGGCAGACAAAGTTTACAGATATGAATCTGTAAGGGAACCCACAACATGGCAAGCACACAGCAATCTGCTTTTGAGTATGTCCAAAATGGCAGAGCTCTTCTTGAGGGTCACCTCCAGAAACCCTCCTTGGTCGTTGATGAGTTGCGAAAGAATAACATCTTCAGCGAAAAACAAGTTAGAGAAATTAAATCCCATAAAAAGAGGTCTGTCAAAACCAGAAAGATGCTGGACATGGTTATCAAGAAAGGGGAATATGCCAGTTATGAACTGTTAAAAATATTGTACAACACAAGGAACCAAACCTTACCAAGAACAAACCCTACCCAGAATCAACCTCGCCACCCAGATTTACATCAATGGATCAGCTGCTTTTCGTTTACAGATGACCCAGATTTACAGAGTGGCCTCGTCTCTGGTACGTAAAGTGATCCAGCTGCTAGTATACGACAATAGAGTTGAGATTACAGGGTAGGTTAGCATGTCTTGGGGTATGATCTTTGACCCTCTAACTTTCACACATCATTATTCACGATTCATTCAGGATTATCCGTAGTCATGGTAGCATCCACATTAATGTAGAAGTGTTTAGAAACATTATATTCCTATTTACAGTAAGTGATTCCAAAATGACACAATACATAGTTTACCATTCATTTCATTCAAATAATCTGAAACACAACCAAAACAAACTGCAAATGCATCCAACAAGTTTGTAGCATCACAAGGTTGAAGTAGTCATTGTATGGAAAATGTAAGGAAATGTTAGTGTTTTCTCATTATTCTTGTCTGTTTTCTCTCCAGAATCAGGGCCTTGTGAGAGGTACAAAAGGCAGCTGCGAACGAAAGCCATTGAGTTTCTTCATGCAAAATGGGACCAGCAAATGCATTTCCTCAAAGACAAGGCAAAATTCAAACCCTTTACTTACATTCCTGTCGTAATGGACACCGACTTGAGTGAGTTGTCCAAAACTAAAAGCAAGTACAAAAAAGCACGCTCTAAGAAACTTAAGACTTACATTCCAAGAGACAAGGGAAAACTGTCCCCTGGTCACTTACTGGAAAGCAGTGAGAAAAAGATTCTACTTGTTGGTAAACCTGGCATTGGAAAGACAACTGTTGTCCAGCAAGTTTTAAATATCTGGGCAGAGAATGAGAATCCTCAAGAGAGTTATATGTTCTACTTTGATGAGCCTTCGATGAGATCAATGTCTCACTCTTCACAGCCCTCATCCTTGAGGTCTCTGCTGTTTGAAAGATATCTTAAGCCAGAGGAAGGCACAGAGGATGTGATGCTGTGTGATATTCAAAATAATTCAGAAAATGTTATCTTTGTGTTTGATGGGATCATGGATGTGATTGGCAACCCCGTGCTAAATAACATTTTGGCAAAAGAACTTCTGTGTGATGCCAAGATTCTGACCACGTGCAGACCAGAGGCAGAAGACTGCGAGTTTTTATCTGACTGGCCGTCTTACAGAGTGGAGGTCCAAGGATTCAGCAATGAGTCCATCCATGCTTACTTAAAGTGGATGTTAGGCACTGAGGATGACTATGTTTGTAGTGTTGCGAGCAACGACGCACTATTCAGTCTATGCCATGTCCCAATGTACGCTTTCATAGTGACTGCTTGTATTTCATTTAGTCCCTGTGAGGCTAAAAACCACCCATGCACCATAACAGAAATGTATGTGCGGATCTTTCGTCATTGCATGAAAAGACATGGTGACCAAAATGTTGAGTATCTGGATAAGTACATTCATGACAATATGGGGAACATCAAGTTTCTAGCTATAAACTCTTTCCAAGCATTACTTGCGAAAACCGTAAACTTGACAGAAATGGATTGCAAGGACAACAGTGTTCAACATGCGTTCTTGACATCCAGTGCAGCAAAGGAATCGTCAACTGGCCATTCGTTTGCTTTTCTCCACAACACGATGCAGGAGTTTTGGGCTGCTCTTTTTCTGTTGATGACACCTGGAAACATCACCTCCGTCCTTCAACAGTGTCAGACAGAAGAAGGAAAGTACTTGAAGTACATTGTGTCCTTCCTCTGTGGACTCTTGTCCAGTGACATTGCTGAATTGATTAACTGTGTAGTGCCAGAAGACCAGATAAGGGAAATATCTGACATATACCTTGAGAAAGTCATAGACACCTTCCTCGGGTCTGCAATACTACAGGGACATGAGTCCCATACCGAGTTGGATGCTGATCTCCTCTTCGTTTGCCAGTGCTTGTATGAGCACCAGTCACCCGAAGCCTGTTCACTCCTTCTACAAAAAGTGGAGTATGAGCTTGATCTCAGTGGACAATATCTTGATCCTCAACAGTGCTGTGCCGTGTCATATGTGATCAACCAGTCCACAAACAGGAATGTCCGTCTTTCCCTGATTGACTGCACTTTCTCTGATCCAGGATTGAGGCTGATTCTGGGCTCTTTGAAAAATCTTCAATGTCTCAGGTGAGTCTGCTATCAGTGATCCTTTCCACTATGCTTGTAGCTTTGGAAGTGTGCTCAGCTCTGGCTGGAAGAGTCTAGACAGTATATTCATACTAATTGGTAAGATATTGTATAAATACTTTAACAGATTCTGAAAGTATCACATTGACATGGTACACAACATGGTTTGAACACTATCATCTTGCCTTTAGATAATTACAGTAACATAACTTGTGTTAATAGATTGGATCCCACTACACAATGTCAGGTGTGGAAAGCTGCTCTTCACTCAGGGAACCCGAGTGACTCTGAAGGCTTGCTAAGACTGTGTGAATATGAAATTCACTTAAGAGTCATGGAGCAACAGGACCAAAAGGTGTGGGAGAGAGTGGGAGAGGTCCTGAAGCGCAAGAGACCAGAGAAGGTCAAACTCTGTCTACATTTGGTTGACAACTCACTGCATGCAGCTGATTCCTTGGGAAAGAGCATATTTGACCATTTGCCAAACGTTGAGGCTATCAGGTGGGTACATTAAATGTACTGGAGGGTCATTATGTAGGTTGTTTATTATGTAGCTGAGCTCAAACTTCATTATGATAACTGTATAACCATTGTATAAAACCATTATTTTAGGTTTGTTGAACCTGTTGATCTGAGACAATCATTAGTGGCATGGAAAATGGAGGTGAGGTCATTCCAGCAGGATATCTTGCTGCACGGGGCTCTGTACCAGATGGCGACAGGACTGGAACGGGTAGAGGACCTGCAAGCAGTGCTTTGTCTGGCTAGCACATGTTCTTTAGAGGAGCAGAGCAAATTCATTTTGAGTTTGTACCAACATATAGGAAAATATGAGAATGATGAAGGTGTAGCAGTTCTACCAACATTGCAGCCAGTTTTCAAGTCATTTCCTGCAGTCTGGTACATACACTTTGCTGATACGAAGGCCTCTGTCCTCCTTGATGTGATGAAACTCCAAAACGTGAAGAAACCAGTGGAGCTGTGGTGGTCAAATGATGAGTGTGACATGAACCTCATTCATTGTTTGCCTTATATTTCACAGCTAAGGCAAGTTATGTTTTGTTATTTGTCTGATTGAAACCCATTTTGTTTATGCGATTTACAGGCTAACACTTTTCATTGTCTATAGCTTTAGCATAAAGGTCCTAATGGAGTGTGGTCATTAAAAAAAGTTCTCTATGAACAGGTTCAATGACTGCATTCTGATCCAGTATGATGACACTAAAGGAACCATTGAAGGCCTTTTGAAACTATTCTGTTTTGCAAAGCAGTGTCAGCTTGAAACAGGAGAGGAGACACTGAGGATGCTGTCGACGGTATGCAGCTACTCAAACTTCCCTTTTGCGAGTGATAACAAAGACGAACAGAGTGATTTTCTGCTAGATTTATACTCCTCTGCAAAGTCATTTGAACTTGAATTGGAGGGCCAAATTCTCCCATCATTGTTGACAGTCTTTCAGTCAGCTCAGCCTGCAGCCTGGGTCCTTGACCTCGGTACAGACAAGGCCTCCATCCTACTTGAGGTGCTGAAACTCCAAACAGAGAAGAAACCAGTTAGACTGAAGGGCTGGCTAGAAACTGATAAAAGCAAAATAGGGAGTTTTCTTCGGTGCCTACCATACATTTCACAACTGAGGTAGGTCAATGGTCAGTCCCTTTCAAACACATACAGTAGGTGAGAATAGTTGTTCCACCCTTTCATGGCCTAACACATTGTTTTCTGGCAGGATTATTCCTCAAGATGAGAGTGATACAGAGGTGAAGATGCCTACACTGACTTCTGAGCAACTAAAGAGATACTTCCTTTTGCACCTGCTTGATCATGGAGATCTGGACAACACTGAGACAGGACAGAGCTCTGTTGATGAACTGTTGTCAGTTCTTGGGTTTGCTCATTCAGACGACTCTCCAGAAAGGTGCTTGTTTCTGTTAGATCTGTTCTCACATGGGAAAGACTACGAGACTCAAACAGGCAGAAAAGTTTGTCACGCATTACTTCCTGTTTATCGGTCAGCCCCTGCAGTCTGGTCCATAGACCTCTCGGAGAGAAAGGGCTCTCTAAGCTGTGATGACCAGTTCCAGCTGTCTCTGTGGGGTGCACTCCCTGTCGGCTCAGAATGGGATGCACAGCTAGCCTCCTCACTCCTCCAGGCCCTAGACTACACCATCACATTGTCAGGGTGGTTGCCCACTGTAACCTGCAAGGCAGTAGGTGCAGTCCTAGGCCAATCTGCCCCTGGAGAAAAACTCAACGTCAGTCTCATCCCAGATAGTATCTCATTCCAAGGAGCTGCATTACTCTTCAAGCAAGTGAAAGAGTTTCACAAACTTAAGTATGATTTTGATAGTGGTATTTTAACAATGTAGAATGGTGGGGGTAAAAAAAAGCATTTTGATCATGATTTGCAGAATAAGTTCTCTTTTTTTGTATTGACTTCCAGGGTAAACGAAATGTCAACAGCAAAGCTGGCCAGATTGGCAAGGTCAATGACATGCCGAAGACCAATGGTCGTTGAGGAGCTGACTCTGGTCTTGTCTAGGTCAATTCCAAAAGAAGGGGTGCAGTGTAGAGTGCTCAGTGGTTTAGCTTTACTCCTTAGAGTTTGGACTGTAAGGGTCTTAAATCTGATAGACTGTCCAATCCAGGGTTTCCTTCTCACTACCTTGTTGTGTCATCAGGGTCCACTCACTATCAGGCAAGTTTCTAGATCTTCTTCACACTTGAAAAAATATGGACTTTTGTTTTGTGAGGTGTGCTATTGTTTTGAAAGATGGGTTTGTGTATGTTTCCATGACAGACTGGGTAAGGAGACTCTGCAGCAGCTGGCTGTTGTGGTGTATGAGGCTCAGGATGAGGAACTGACCCAATGCTTTCTGGAAAAGTCGGGTAGTGATCTGTCTAACTGTACACTGGACTGGGATGTGCTTCACTACCTTCTGAAGACCACCACACAACCCATCACCATCAACCTCAGGAGGAGCAGAATCAGAGACCAATACATACCTTATCTCCTCCCTTTGCTGAAGAATGTTCACTTTCAAAGGTCTGGGTGACACAAGATATTGATTTCTAGTTCATATTGAATGTTACATGATTCCAACAATGAAAATGTTGTTTTCCTGTTATAGTAATTATATCACTTGGTACCGTATTCCTTTGTGTCTGCAGGACAAGCTCCCAGTTTGAGAGGACAGCTCTGAGAGAAATACATGAGCAACGTGCTGGTCACTTGGTGAACAGTTTAGTGAAGTCATCAGATGACTGGATCGACCTGAACAACCTGGTTTTGAACCATGATGACTGTGAAGCGCTTCGTTTTGCCCTGCACTACAGTGATGGTGTCAAACTCAACTTGTTGTTGACCATCATTCCAAAGGAGGAAATGGAGAGCATTCTGACTCTTCTACACAGAGTCTCTGAGCTCAGGTCACTGTCCAATTGTCTATCCCTTACCTTGAATGTGACTTTTACTTGATTGAAGTTTGTGTTTTTGGGTATGAGCGACGTGAACAGACAACCTGGTCGCACACCCATTTGCATTATATTATGTTTTTTTTTGTGTTCCTTTAATTTATATGAAACGTTACAAATGGTCCTGTGGCGTTGTAATAGCGGTCTTACAGTTTCATACGTCTTGGCGGCATTTGATGCTAATTTTAGCTAGCAGGTTAGCTTAACATCACTATCAGGCTAGGTTAACATAGCTAGCGGGTTAGCTTTCCCCCCCAATTTTCTCCCAATTTCGTGGTATCCAGTTGGTAATAATTATAGTCTTGTCTCATTGCTGAAACTCCCGTTCAGAAGATCGAGAGCCATGCGTCCTCCGAAACACAACCCAACCTAGCCACACTGCTGCTTGACACAATGCACATCCAACCTGGAAGCCAGCCGCGCCCGGCCCACCACAGGAGTCACTAGTGCGCGATGAGACAAATCCCTGCCGGCCAAGCCCTCCCTAACCCGGAAGACGCTGGGCCAATTGTGTGTCACCCCATGGACCTCCCGGTCGCGGCTAGCTGCGACGGAGCCTGGGCTCGAACCCAGAGTCTCTGGTGGCACAGCCTTAGAGCACTACGCCACCCGGGAGGCCCTGCTAGCAGGTTAGCTTAACATGGTTAGGGTTAGCTAACATGCTTGTAAAACGCTATGGTTGTGGTTAGCTAAAGTTCCTAATTAGCTAAGATGCTGAAGTTGTCCCCAACGCAATTCCAACATGCAACTTTAGTTTCTTTCTGAAGTAACCAGACCATTTGCAACATATCATAGGTATTGGCTGTAACCCCCACCAATTTTTTTTTATTATCCTTTGTGTAGTCGGAGAGACCAAGCTGTAATAGAATACTGTTCCAATGTACTTGTCCACCAATTTCTGCTTACCTTGCAGGGTCGAAAGGAAACTATTGTTGGAGCTGCTCCATACCTGTGCAGGATTGAGAAGGAGGAGAGGAGTGGCACCTACACTCCTGACACTGCTGCATCACAAACTGGACCTCTCCTGCTCCTCTGCCATGGACCTGTTTGGGCAGGAGAAGACTGTTTTGAGCCTCAGTTTTGGAGACTGTAGGGTCATCTCCGCGGCCATCCAGGAAGCTGATGGTGACACAGAGCTGATCCTACACGACTGTCATGTTGAGGATGAAGGAATAGAGGAGCTGTTTCATGTTTTGCACAGGATTCATATGAGGTGAGATGCCTGTCTTAAGAAAGATTCCTTGTTTTAACATTTGTTTGACTACTTATAATGTCCTCTCCTGAATCGAACGTTTACTCCTGCAGTAAATGGCAATTGCACACAACCATTCTGTGATCTTGTGAATTTTACATTTGAACATCCAGTAGGCTAATGACATTGTTTGACTTTGTTACACAATAGCTTTGGAAAACCTCTTCTGCTGCAACTCCTGCACTTGATATTTGTGGAAGATTGCGACAGGTCAGTGAGGCTTGCTTCATTACTCTCCAGAGCCCTAGAAAAGAAGGTGGACCTCAGTCATAGCCCTTTAGACTCGAGGGCCTGTTCAACACTTGCCTTGGTTCTAGAACACTCGGAAGGGCTTTCCGAGCTGGACCTCAGTGACTGTCACCTCACTGACACACACCTGGATGTGCTGCTCCCACATCTGCACAAAGTTCAAGTCCTGAAGTAAGGACAATATCAAGTGGAATGTCCATTGAACAGCAATAACTATTGCAGATTGCACTTTTAAGACCGTAAAACTACATAATGTTCTCTCTTTCAGTCTTTGCAATAATGAAATCACCAACAAAGGTGCTGTGAAACTCAACCTATACATGATCGGCAATAGCTTCACAGAAACTGTATGGTGAGTAAAACATTCTTGCTTGTTGTTCTAACATAGCAGCGTTAGCTAGATAGATACAGTGCCTTGCGAAGGTATTCGGCCCCCTTGAACTTTGCGACCTTTTGCCACATTTCAGGCTTCAAACATAAAGATATAAAACTGTATTT
Organism: Oncorhynchus masou masou; assembly: GCF_036934945.1. Classification (NCBI taxonomy): domain Eukaryota; kingdom Metazoa; phylum Chordata; class Actinopteri; order Salmoniformes; family Salmonidae; genus Oncorhynchus; species Oncorhynchus masou. The sequence goes on along the minus strand of NC_088239.1, from coordinate 74,483,489 downwards.
TTTTGTGAAGAATCAACAACAAGTGGGACACAATCATGAAGTGGAACAACATTTATTGGATATTTCAAACTTTTTTAACAAATCAAAAACTGAAAAATTGGGCGTGCAAAATTATTCAACCCCTTTACTTTCAGTGCAGCAAACTCTCTCCAGAAGTTCAGTGAGGATCTCTGAATGATCCAATGTTGACCTAAATGACTAATGATGATAAATACAATCCACCTGTGTGTAATCAAGTCTCCGTATAAATGCACCTGCACTGTGATAGTCTCAGAGGTCCGTTAAAAGCGCAGAGAGCATCATGAAGAACAAGGAACACACCAGGCAGGTCCGAGATACTGTTGTGAAGAAGTTTAAAGCCAGATTTGGATACAAAAAGATTTCCCAAGCTTTAAACATCCCAAGGAGCACTGTGCAAGCGATAATATTGAAATGGAAGGAGTATCAGACCACTGCAAATCTACCAAGACCTGGCCGTCCCTCTAAACTTTCAGCTCATACAAGGAGAAGACTGATCAGAGATGCAGCCAAGAGGCCCATGATCACTCTGGATGAACTGCAGAGATCTACAGCTGAGGTGGGAGACTCTGTCCATAGGACAACAATCAGTCGTATATTGCACAAATCTGGCCTTTATGGAAGAGTGGCAAGAAGAAAGCCATTTCTTAAAGATATCCATACAAAGTTTTGTTTAAAGTTTGCCACCTGGGAGACACACCAAACATGTGGAAGAAGGTGCTCTGGTCAGATGAAACCAAAATTGAACTTTTTGGCAACAATGCAAAACGTTATGTTTGGCATAAAAGCAACACAGCCCATCACCCTGAACACACCATCCCCACTGTCAAACATGGTGGTGGCAGCATCATGGTTTGGGCCTGCTTTTCTTCAGCAGGGACAGGGAAGATGGTTAAAATTGATGGGAAGATGGATGGAGCCAAATACAGGACCATTCTGGAAGAAAACCTGATGGAGTCTGCAAAAGACCTGAGACTGGACGGAGATTTGTCTTCCAACAAGATAATGATCCAAAACATAAAGCAAAATCTACAATGGAATGGTTCAAAAATAAACATATCCAGGTGTTAGAATGGCCAAGTCAAAGTCCAGACCTGAATCCAATCGAGAATCTGTGGAAAGAACTGAAAACTGCTGTTCACAAATGCTCTCCATCCAACCCCACTGAGCTCGAGCTGTTTTGCAAGGAGGAATGGGAAAAAATTTCAGTCTCTCGATGTGCAAAACTGATAGAGACATACCCCAAGCGACTTACAACTGTAATCGCAGCAAAAGGTGGCGCTACAAAGTATTAACTTAAGGGGGCTGAATAATTTTGCACGCCCAATTTTTCAGTTTTTGATTTGTTAAAAAAGTTTGAAATATCGAATAAATGTCGTTCCACTTCATGATTGTGTCCCACTTGTTGTTGATTCTTCACAAAAAAAATACAGTTTTATATCTTTATGTTTGAAGCCTGAAATGTGGCAAAAGGTCGCAAAGTTCATGGGGGCCGAATACTTTCGCAAGGCACTGTAACAACTATTAAAAAGTTGGATAGCTAGCCTGCTAACGTAACTGTTAGCTAGCTAGCTAACTTAGCATTATAGCTAGGTAGCATAGAAACCACAACAACCAAACTCTCCGAATGGCTCGGGAGGAAGGCAGAGTCATAGACAACGGTTCAGTACCCAAGTGGATCGTAATTATTTTTTGGGATGTTGATGTTTCTGTCAGAACATTCCCAGAGTGGCCCGACACTCCTCCATAGCTGATGCTAAGTGATAATTTACACTTTCAGGTTGGGCTGTTTGTTTTGGATAGCTTTTGAAACCTCTGAAAATGTCCAGAGAAAGGAAATATGCAATTTGTTGACACTAAAACATAGTAGACTTATTTATTAACCTTTATGTAAATAGGGAGTCACATTGAGAACTATTTTACAAGAGTCCTGTATACGTTTATAAATAAAACACAACAGCCGTACATACTCATTACAAATAAAACACACTATAATAAAACACATAATACACCAGATTAAACATATTTAAGAAAAGCAATCATATTCTGTAACATAAGTCTCCAATCAAAGGGGCAAAAAAACTAAAAGCAGATTTTCCCAATTCTGTGGAGACCAAAGGATTTCCAGAGTTATCCATCCCTGAGACCGGGTTTGCTAATTTATATGTCTCAATGAAGTAATGTACAGAGGAAGTTTCTGCAAGACTGCTATGTAAGTAAATAAGAGTGCAGCTCTCGTCTTACAGAGGTCCATCCCACATGTTTGTAAAGAATACAATGACTAGTCCTAAAACCATCCCCAGTGGTAAAACATATTGCTGAATGGAATACTGAGTCCAATGGTTTCAAAACTGGCTGGCGCGTGCATATAAATGTCATCATAGTCTATTACAGGGAGAAGCGTTGTTTGAACAATCTTCCTTCTATTTTCAGAATTGAAGCAGGATTTATTTCTATATAAAAAAACAATCGTCGATCTCCGCTCCTTTGTCAAGTTTTCAATGTGTGTTTCAATAGACAACTTGTCATCAATCCAGATACCCAAGTACTTATAGTGAGAATCTTGCTCCATTCGGAGTGCAAATATGCAAGTCTTTAAGGTCAACATTAGGAGACCTAGAGAACAAAATTTACTTGGTTTAATTTGCTTTTAACACAAATGTAAGATCAGTAAGTGATTTTTGGAATGAGTCAATCATGCTGAATGTCACGAATGGCCTGCTGCACTAAAGAGGCACAGGGATAAATAACTGTCATCTGCGTAGAGGTGAATGTTACAGGTGTTAACAGTATTTCCAATGTCATTTATACACAATGTGAACAACAATGACCCCAAAGTCGAACACTGGGGTACCCCTTTAAGCACTTCAATAAATGTGGATTTAACCCAGTCTATCATAATAGCGAGGGAGGCTGTCACTAAGATAATTGTGAAATCACAAACGGGCATCAGTGCCAAGGTGTAACACAGACAACTTCCTCAATAAGATAGAATGATCAACTGTATCAGACTTTTGACAAATCTGTAAGTAGGACAGCACAATTCATTTTAGCATCCAAAGCATTGACAGTATCATTTACAACTGATGTGGTTACAGTAATAGTACTGTGCCCTGGTCTCAATCCTGATTGATGTACATTCAAAATACAGTTCACAGATAAAAAGAACGAAGTTGCAACCTTGATATGAAAACCTTGATATGGGATGATAGTTGTCAAGATCACAAGCCCTTATGCAGTGGCAGCACATAAGTTGATTTCCACACTTGAGGAATATTTCCTGATAAATGTTAAATTAAAGATGTGGGTTATTGAGCCCACATTGAGGGACGCTGTACACTTGAGCCGACGCTTTAGCCAAATGGTCAGCCCCTGTAGATTTATTTAATGTCGCATCCCAACAACACATCAAGGACTTTATTGTGTGAATTGCTGAAAGGAAAAACCCTGACTCACATTTTCAAAATGATTCAGTAAAATTCCTCCAACATCCAGTACATTCTCATACTGAGTAGGTTTTTGAATTCTGTCAGAGCCTGCAGAAATAACATGTTGATTTAAATTCATTAACGCTACCAGTTATCAGTAATAGGGCCAGACTCTACATTCATTTGTAAGGGAAGAGTGGAAGTACCACCCTTTAATGATTTCAGTTTTCTAGAATTTATATGGATTTCCAGTACATGTACAGTCAGCAAGAGTGTTAATATAATAATAGCATCTCTATTGCGTATGAATTCAGATAATTCAGGTGTGAACCAAAGGCTCGATTTATTTTGAACTCTGTTTTTTAAAACGGGCATGCTTATCTGAAATGTTGTTAAAAACAGTAATAACTTGATTTAGAGCCAATTCAGAATGGGATCCACATTCACAAATGCGAGTGAATAAAAAAGTTATTTGCAACTCTGTTTTTCTGTTTGCAGCGGGTCATTTCATGGGGAATGGTCAGAGACGCTCTCATATTGTAACATCATCAAACTTTTGACAATAAAGGCGCTAACATTGCATCCGTTCTAAAAGTTGGTTGAATTCTCTAAATCTATGGCTCTGCCTGCCTCCACAACTGTCACAATGTAGAATCATTCCTCTCCACAGGCTCTCCAACAACATGATTACTGAGTTTGACATCTTATTGGAGGACAACCGCTACAAACTGTGGCCAGCTCATGTGGAGCCTGGGTGGCACGATCAGCGCGTTACTTCCCTGGGATCTACCGCTGTGACAAATGAGACCTCTAAAGTATTTTCAACAGTAGAGTTATTGATTTAAATTGAACAGCACAAGCTGTGTTTTCACAAAATGATTTTGGTGTAAAATAGTCCATATGACATGTTTCTCAATTATTGCCCGTGATGTGATTGCCAAATAAATAACTTTTTACAATGGATTTTTCAGTTAGACATAATGTGTTTTGCATATGCTAACCTCACTGTTGTCTTCCACTTGTATAGAAAAAAACCCTCATTGAAGAATTTGACCCTGACAAAACAATAACAGACAAGATTACCTACAGGTAACTACTTTGGGTTTAATGATCCATTACAGCTATGTTTTTAGGCTTTGCGTACTCATGTTTTATTTCCAATCACAGCCCAAACATTGCTGAAGCAAGCCTATGTTCGGGATCAAATTTATTGGAGGTAGTGAGTTAGTGCATTTTAAATTGGCTGTCTGGTTGTATGCTGGAGGACTTCTTAGTCAGGTTTGCAGTCAAAACTGAATTAATCATGCCACGAGGCTGGCAGTTTCTAAATCAAGTGTTAACTCCCATGCATCCAGGACTTGCTGCAGTGCAAATCAAACATACTTCTGAAAGCATTATCTGGAAAAACACTCTTTGCAATTGCTTGAATACCAGCCTATGTTTTACCCCTGTTTACTAATCAATGGCTGTGGTCTGGGAGCAAGAATTGGATTTATGTATACTCTGCCAATGCAGATACAAAAAAAGAGTAATGAGAGCAAGCTTCAATACAGAAAACTTAGCAAACGAGGCATTTGTGGTAATTAAGTGCATGGAGGCCGCCATCTTAAGGCACGTCCCTCATTGGTTACTCTTAGACTTGCCCCACATCTATTTTATTCTCCCTCCATTTCATGGGGATGGCAGGTAGCCTAGTGGTTAGAGCTTTGGGCCAGTAAAGGTTGAAGATCGAATCCCCGAGCTGACAATGTAAAACAGTCTGTCATTCTGCCCCTGAACAAGGTAGTTGATCCACTGTTCCTAGGCTGTGATTGTAAATAAGAATTTGTTCTTAACTGACTTGTCTAGTTAGATAAGAATAAAATACATCATGGTGCTCCCCAGGTTCCAGTGTGGGTCTCGTGGCAGGTTTCACTGCAGAGCTACAGGGCTGGTTTTTGGGATGAGGGGGGCAGGAATTGTGGAGTACAGTGTGGTCCACTGGGACAGGGATATGCTTGCTAACACCAGCTATGAGCCTGCAGGCCCCCTGTTTCAACTCAGGAGTCCAGAGGGACATATGTACCAACTACATCTACCTCACTGCGAGGTTAAGGGTGAGTGAATTGTTGTTGTCTTCACCAATCTGCACTGAAACACCACACATTATGAAAAAATTGGTTTCATGCATTTCATCTCTCCCAGTGTCTGCAGCTGAGAACCTTCTTGTGGCCCACATATGCAGAAAGAACAGGGAGTTCTTAATACCCAAGGTGACACACTCACACCTGATTGTAAGCATTAGTGGGCTTTCAAATTATGGAAAAGCTCGTAAAAAACAATCCAACAGCAACCGTATCCAAGGACAGGTGCTACTGTTCCTTGAGCCTGAAGCAACTCCAGAAGAGCAACGGCTCTGGGTGTTCCTGCTGCCCCGAGACATGCCGCCAGACCAGGTACGTCCAAGTCCCTGAAAATGAACTTCTCCCTTTTCAAATATTTTGTCAATTTATGAATAACTGGTTAGTTACCTGGGCCTGGTTTCCCAAAATGATCTAAATAAAGGGAAATAAAAAAAAATATATATACAATGGGGCAAAAAAAGTATTTAGTGAGCCACCAATTGCGCAAGTTCTCCCACTTAAACAAATGAGAGAGGCCTGTCATTTTCATCATAGGTACACTTCAACTATGACAGACAAAATGAGAAAACAAAATCCAGAAAATCACATTATAGGATTTTTAATGAATTTATTTGCAAATTATGGTGGAAAATAAGTATTAACTTGATAATAACTCCAGGCCATCCGTCTGAGCTGAAGCTGGGACTTGCAGCAAGAAAACACACAATCAAGTCGACATGAAAATGGCTAAAAAGCAACATATTTGAGGGCTTGTAATGGCCTAGTCAAAGTCGAGACCTAATCCCAATGGAGATGTTGAGGCAGGACTTGAAACAAGCGGTTCATGCTTGAAAACCCACAAATGTGGAAGAGTAAGTTGTCCATGGAAGAGTGGGCCAGAATTCCTCCTCAGAGATGTGAGAGACTGATCAACAACTACATGAAGTGTTTAGTTGAAGTCAATGCAGCTAACGGTTACCATTTTAATCCATCTGGGTACAAACTGTCAACATCACACGATGCACACTGACTATTATTATACATATTTTTTGCAAATATTTACTTAATAAGCTTTTCACGGTAAGGTTGTACACCTGTTGTATTTGGCATGTGACAAAACATTTTTTTGGTCATTGGAAACACTTATCTTCCACAAGCTTTTTTACTACAAAACAAAAACGTGCATTTTTCACATACAGTGGTAAGAAAGAGTATGTGAACCCTTTGAAAATACCTGGATTTCTGCATAAATTGGTCATAAAATGTCATTTATTTATTGAACGCACTGTGTAAACAATCACGGTGCAGGGTGGGGAAAGTATGTGAACCCTTGGATTTAATAACTGGTTGACCCTCCTTTTGCAGCAATAACCTCAACCAAACGTTTTCTGTAGTTGCGGATCAGACCTGCACAACGGTCAGGAGGAATTTTGGACCATTCCTCTTTACAAAACTGTTTCAGTTCAGCAATATTCTTGGGATGTCTGGTGTGAACTGTTCTCTTGAGGTCAAGCCACAGCATCTCAATCGGGTTGAGGTCAGGACTCTGACTGGGCCACTCCAGAAGGCATATTTTCTTCTGTTCTGTTTTGGGTCGTTGTTCTGTTGCATCACCCAACTTCTGTTGAGCTTCAATCGGCAGACAGATAGCCTAACATTCTCCTGCAAAATGTCTTGATAAACTTGGGAATTCATTTTTCCATCGATGATAGCAAGCTGTCCAGGCCCCGAGGCAGCAAAGCAGCCTCAAACCATGACGCTCCCGCCACCATAGTTTACAGTTGGGATGAGGTTTTGATGTTGGTGTGCTGTGCCTTTTTTTTTCTCCACACATAGTGTTGTGTGTTCCTTCCAAACAATTCGACTGTAGTTTCTTCTGTCCACAGAATATTTTACCAGTAGCGTGGTGGAACATCCAGGTGCTCTTTTGCAAACTTCAGACGTGCAGCAATGTTTTTTTTTGGACAGCAGTGGCTTCTTCTGTGGTGTTCTCCCATGAACACTATCCTTGTTAGTCTTTTACGTATCGTAGATTCGTCAACAGAGATGTTAGCATCCTCCAGAGATTTCTGTAAGTCTTTAGCTGACACTAGGATTCTTCTTAACCTCATTGAGCATTCTGTGCTGTGCTCTTGCAGTCATCTTTGCAGGACGGCCACTCCTAGGGAGAGTAGCAACAGTACTGAACTTTCTCATTTATAGACAATTTGTCTTACCGTGGACTGATGAACATCAAGGCTTTTAGAGATACTTTTTTAACCCTTTCCAGCTTTATGAAAGTCAACAATTCTTAATCTTTGTTCGAGGCATGGTTCACATCAGGCAATGCTTCTTGTGAATAGCAAACTCAAATTGTGTGAGTGATTTTATAGGGCAAGGCAGCTCTAACCAACATCTCCAATCTTGCCTCATTGATTGGACTCCAGGTTAGCTGACTCCAATTAGCTTTTGGAGAAGTCATTAGCCTAGGGGTTCATCTACTTTTTCAAAACTACACTGTGAATGTTTAAATTAAGTATTCAATTTAGATAAGGAAAAATACAATAATTTGCGTTATTAGTTTAAGCACACTATGTTTGTCTATTGTTGTGACTTAGATTAAGATTTGATGACCAATTTATGCAGAAATCCAGGTAATTCCAAAGAGTTCACATACTTTTTCTTGCCACTGTATGTTGGGGGTGGTGCTGGAGATGTTTCCCTTTACGGCTAAAGGAAACCTTTGTAGGAGCATCGTTATATCTCTGAGCTGTTTCCCGAAAAGATCATTACTAAAGTTGCACTTGAAAACACTTACAGACCGCATCAGACCACTGGTAGAACAGCTAAATGCTACCCTACCTACCCCATGTTGCGCAACATTTCTATGGGCTATGCAATTGCATGAGAAAACAGAGTTTTGATTGCCTCTTAAAAAGAGGAGTATCCCATCAGCTTTCTATAGGCTAGGCCTACAATATTTATTTATTTATTCATCATCTTTCCTAATATTAAGCACTATGCTTCACTTTACAACAGGAGTATAGCCTACCTGGCTGGCATGAAAATGAACCATGGGAAAAGCATCCTCCATTTGCTATTTAGGTGCATAGATGACGTGTATTTTTTTTCTGTTTTTCCCATGTTCCAAGACAGGTGCATGATAATGGTCCATTCTAAATCAAAACTAATTTCACACATAAATGATTTAGCATATGTAAAGACAACATTAAATTAAGAATAGTCTGACGGGTGACAATATTAGCCTATCACTTGTGAATAATTTATTATCACTTGTGCATGAAGGCAAGAAACTGTGCATACCTTTTTTTGCGACCTGTTTCAAACCATGGTCGCACACCTCATGTATCCTAGCCCATAGACCTATATGCTTTAAATTGATAAGGTTTGTATCACAGCTAAATAAGTGGTCTAATAACATCTTAAAATTAAGCACATTAATCCGCTTTATAAGCGGTGTAGAGCTTAACTGTCATACATACATAGGCTGTGCATGAGTTTCAAGTTTGGGGAAGATAATTTTTAACTTTTGAGAACCGCTAATTGATTGCATTTTGGAGTATTCGCACTTACTGTTGTGTGCGCATTGCTGCGCTTATAATGTGAAAATATAGACTAATAGTTTAACATTTGAAGCTAAACTATCAGCCCTGTATTAATTTGGGATCTATTGACTCCTACAACTGTCCCAGAATATGTTTGGAATATTTATTTATTGTGCAGAAGGACAAGTTGACCAATCAAATAGGTAAACGTTTTCCCTATTGGGGCGGCAGGGTAGCCTAGTGGTTAGAGTGTTGGACTAGTAACCGGAAGGTTGCAAGTTCATATCCCCGAGCTGACAAGGTACAAATCTGTTGTTCTGCCCCTGAACAGGCAGTTAACCCACTGTTCCTAGGCCGTCATTGAAAATAAGAATTTGTTCTTATCTGACTTGCCTAGTTAAATAAAGGTAAAAAATTGGGGATAGTAGGCTAGTATTTTGGCTGTTCGTTAGGCCTACTCATCTTGTTGGCTGATGAAAAGTAGGCTAAATGTGGACAGTTCTAACATCATCAATATGCCCCTCGGAATTCCATAAGAGTTGCATCCCCGATGTGTCTGTCTTCATTCACTTGTAGCTTACTTCTTAGCTTAAATGCCTGTGAGAACGACCTGATCACGTGACTGGCATTGGCTACATCTGAGAGAGCCATGTGAGTGCACAGCTTTCCCTGGACTTATAATTAGCTTTTAACTTATTAGATTCAACCTGAGTGCCAAATGGCCACTTTGGCCGCAAACGGCATGGATTTTTAGTGGGCATTATGGCCACACAAGGCAGATGTCGGCAGGAAATTTGAGGGACTGATGCTTGTCAAGTGCTTGTCAAATTCTGAACGAGAGACTGATGAAGTGTGTGTAGCTTGCAACTTTTTTAAATCATCATTAGATTCTATCTAGGAGCTGAGCCGTCATCAGTATTGTGGAATAATTATACATTGAAGGTAAGATTTGAATGGAGAAAGCTGATCCGAGAGTAGCGCTCCCTTTCTTTCGATCCTATCAGTATCGACAAATGCTCAAACGACGCACTTTAGTGACCGTTCTCTCTACGTGGTGTTTTGGGAAACACGTGACATCTCCAGCCGTTATAGGAACGTTAAAATACTTGTGAGCTTAAGGTCCTTCACTACAGGGAAACCGGGCCCAGATCCTTACAATTTATATTAATGTGTAACTCGACTTAAAGTTACGAGTCAGTGATGCACAAAGTAAACTGCAATATCGGGCCGATTTCCGCAACAACTAAGAATGTGAATCGCGAGGCTTCACTTCTGCTGTTCTGGTCCTGCAGATATCGGGCGTCTTCCTCTTCCCATGCGTTGCTGATGCATGCCAGATCTTACGCCTGGATAGGTGCCCAATGGCACGTGTTATAGCAATCTGGTGCCCAATGGCACGGTTGGCGACATGGAACACAACCATTGGTTGATGCATGTAACATCTGAGCAGGGAAATACGACCATCATGTTGCAGCAGTGTGAAGTGCACATGGGATATTTTTTGCTACTTCAACGTCTTGGATCAACCTCATCTGCAGAATCTGCAGTTCATCCTTATGCTCATTGCAACGTCATATTGCTGAGGCTGTTTAAATTGTAACATGGGGGAGAAAAAATAAAATAACTAAGCCTTGTGAATTCCAAACCAGCCCCTACCAACTCACTCGGAGTTCCCTCCATTTTCACGTGTAGCTGACAAAACTAAGAGGGTGACTTCCAGAGTGGCAAGACAATCCAATTACGGGTCTAATTAGCCCCTCCCACCCTCTCTGATGTTCACTCCTTCAGCATTTGGACACTTGTGCATATGATGGAGGCGCATGTGAACGTGCAAATCGAGGGGGAAGATGAAAGACCTGGTTTGGGATTCAGCATTCCTAAACCCTATTTCATCTGTCAAAATATTTTGTCAAAATATTTTTCTCACAGGTGGAAAATCAGCACAAAGAGTTCACATTCATTAAGACCAGCTCATCCTGTATACTGACACCCACAGCCAAATATAGTGTGACTTCTGACCTCAAACAAGGCTTTCTTGTTCAACCCAAAGTAAGTGGAACAGAAAACCAGAGACATCTTGCTAATAATGTCACATGTTATTCTGCCTTCCATTAGGACTAACCATACCATTTCTCCATCACTTACTCTTTCAGAAATACACTTTGCACATTGCACATTGCACATACCAACACGCCACCTTTGAGGTCTTCTTGAACCGTAGTATCACAGAACTCAATATGAAAATTCTGGAGACAAAGCTAAAGACGAGGAAACGCTGGTGTCGCCGAGTGATTCTCAACACACCACGGGGTAATCGTTTCCTTCTTACCAACCAGTCAGACAGGATATTTGCTTTATCATACACACAGATTTCATTTTAAACCTGTACTGTTATCCTACATTACATTCAATCTGATAACATACAGTAGCCTACATTCTGAGAAGATGGTTATCTCATCTGTCTGCTGCATTAAATAAATTCCTGGCCACACAGGTCTCACCATGTCTCCTCCCCTACTTTCATCAGATAATGCTGCTAAGATGAAAAGATTCAATGAGCAGCAGTGGATAAAGAACCTGTGTGACATACTGGGAGAACTGTCAAAGGACCAAAATAAGAAGCTTAAGTCAATGATGAGGAATAAGGAACAAAAGCCAATCACCAAGAGTGCTTTGGAGGGACGAAAAAGCCCTGAGGAGCTTGCAGAGCTGATGGTGGAGACCTGGGGGATGCATGACTCCATCAAGGCCACCAAAGAGTTCATGGAGAGACTGCCACGCAATGATGATCGAGTGACCTCCTTGCTGCAGCCATTCTTGTAGCATTTTGGTAAAGGGTGGGAGATTATGGAAGTGTGGTGGCTACCTGCAAAAAACTATGCGAGTATGCTCTTACAAGGTCCAAAACTCAGGGAAAATCAAATCCATTGGAAATGATGTAATGAACAGAGCATTTAGAGAACAACTATATTGTATTGCAGTTGTCTATAATTTTGTAAACCTTTTGGGGAAAAATCAAGTTCAGTTGAACAATATTTTGAGATTTTATGTATATTTCTATATTTGAAAACTTTTTTTAATCACTGAAATATGTACAGTATGACCAACGACAACTTTGTCGTTCAATGTATATTTATATTTGTAAACTTTTTTTTCAACCACCAGAATAATATGTAAAGTATGACCAATTACTTTTTCTACCTGTTTGAATCTTGGTGTTGTCTCATCCACACATTCTGATAAAACCATGAATCTAATCCGTGGCCAATTATTTTTCTACCCTTTCACTGTCATAATGGTACAAATCTTTGCCGCAAATCCTAAAACTAGTATGTATGATTATTGCTATCCTCATTTGACATCAGGAAAGACAAAAATGCCAAAACCCTCATCATTAGTTCTTGATATTAACCAATTGCCTACACTGTTGTGCTTGTTTTTTAATTTAATTTTTTTTTTTTTTTAAATGTGCTTTTCTATGCAATAAAGATTAGTGTACACACTGAGCAATAACCTACAATATTGGTAGGCCTAAACCTAATATTTTGTTGATTAAATACATTATTTAGATTGTAAATTGCAATATTGAACTCTTCTTATACAATAAACTGCAGTCAACAGACTGCACTAGCCCAATAGCAGCTAGCTAGCTGCAATCCTGATGAGCTTCTCCTGGCTAACGTCCCTGTCCCGAAGCAAACACCAACTAGCCTGGAGCTAGCCTATGCTAGGCCTATCTCCCGGCAAGCTGAAGAAGTCCATCAGCCACTCCTTGGGCTACAATACATATTTTGCCAATTGGCCTGGACCCCTTTTCTTGCCGATATGGAACCCCGCCGATCCATCACGACTGGAATACCGACGTAAACCGCCCAAGTGGTTTTCAACAGGCCCCTCCGTCACGGCGTCCCCTGAATGCCCATCTGCTAGCCATCTAGAGCATACCGGACTGTTAGCTGAGGTGGTCCCTCAGTTGCTTTCTTGGGCTACTATATCTATTTTGCCTGTTATGTACTTGAGTGAAGACCCAAAAGCGGTTTTAACAGAAACAGAGTTCTTTTAATGAAAAAACAGGAATGGCATAGATCCTCTTCCGACGTTGTCAATGGAACAAAAGATAGTTAGTAGAGTGCAGGATGCACCTGCCAGGCAGACTCCGACAGGATAGGACTAGGTGGAAGCAAACGAGACGATAGCTTGCTTCTGGCATGAGAAACACAAACGAGAATCTGACACCGAAAGTAGCAGGAACAGAGAGAGAAATAGAGACCTAATCAGAGGGAAAAAAGGGAACAGGTGGGGAAAGGGTGAATGAGCTAGTTAGGGGAGATGAGGAACAGCTGGAGAAGGAGAGAAAGAGAAGGTAACCTAATAAGACCAGCAGAGAGAGACAGAGTGAAGAGAAAGGACAGGAACAGACATAATAAGACATGACAGTACCCCCCACTCACCGAGCGCCTCCTGGCGCACTCGAGGAGGAAACCTGGCGGCAACGGAGGAAATTATCGATCAGCGAACGGTCCAGCACGTCCCGAGAGGGAACCCAACTCCTCTCCTCAGGACCGTACCCCTCCCAATCCACTAGGTACTGATGACCACGGCCCCGAGGACGCATGTCCAAAATCTTACGAACCCTGTAGATAGGTGCGCCCTCGACAAGGATGGGGGGGGAGCGGGGGCGCGAAGAACGGGCTTAACACAGGAGACATGGAAGACCGGGTGAACGCGACGAAGATAGCGCGGGAGAAGAAGTCGCACTGCGACAGGATTAATGACTTGAGAAATACGGAACGGACCAATGAACCGCGGGGTCAACTTGCGAGAAGCTGTCTTAAGGGGAAGGTTCTGAGTGGAGAGCCATACTCTCTGACCGCAACAATATCTAGGACTCTTGGTCCTACGCTTGTTAGCGGCCCTAACAGTCTGCCCTATTACGGCAAAGTGCCGACCTGACCCCCTTCCAGGTGTGCTCGCAACGCTGGACAAAAGCCTGAGCGGAGGGGACGCAGGACTCGGCGAGCTGAGATGAGAACAGCGGAGGCTGGTACCCGAGGCTACTCTGAAAAGGAGATAGACCGGTAGCAGACGAAGGAAGCGAGTTGTGGGCGTACTCTGCCCAGGGGAGCTGTTCTGACCAAGACGCAGGGTTACGAAAAGAAAGACTGCGTAAGATGCGACCAACAGTCTGATTGGCCCATTCGGCTTGACCGTTAGACTGGGGATGAAAGCCGGACGAGAGACTGACGGAAGCCCCAATCAAACGGCAAAACTCCCTCCAAAATTGAGACGTGAACTGCGGGCCTCTGTCTGAAACGACGTCTGACGGAAGGCCATGAATTCGGAAAACATTCTCGATAATGATCTGAGCCGTCTCCTTAGCAGAAGGGAGCTTAGCGAGAGGAATGAAATGAGCCGCCTTAGAGAATCTATCGACAACCGTAAGAATAACTGTCTTCCCCGCTGATGAAGGCAGTCCGGTGATAAAATCTAAAGCGATGTGAGACCACGGTCGAGAGGGAATGGGAAGCGGTCTGAGACGGCCGGCAGGAGGAGAGTTCCCAGATTTAGTCTGCGCGCAGACCGAACAAGCAGCGACAAATCGACGCGCGTCACGTTCCCGAGTGGGCCACCAGAAACGCTGGCGAATGGAAGCGAGCGTACCCGAACGCCGGGGTGGCCGGCTAACTTGGCAGAGTGGGCCCACTGAAGAACGGCCGGACGAGTAGGAACGGGAACGAACAGAAGGTTCCTAGGACAAGCTCGCGGCGACGGAGTGTGAGCGAGTGCTTGCTTTACCTGCCTCTCAATTCCCCAGACAGTCAACCCGACAACACGCCCCTCAGGGAGAATCCCCTCGGGGTCGGTGGAGACCTCAGAAGAACTGAAGAGACGAGATAAAGCATCAGGCTTGGTGTTTTTGAGCCCGGACGATAAGAAATAACAAACTCGAAACGAGCGAAAAACAGAGCCCAACGAGCCTGACGCGCATTAAGTCGTTTGGCTGAACGGATGTACTCAAGGTTCCTATGGTCAGTCCAAACGACAAAAGGAACGGTCGCCCCCTCCAACCACTGTCGCCATTCGCCTAGGGCTAAGCGGATGGCGAGCAGTTCGCGTTACCAACATCATAATTACGTTCTGACGGCGATAAGCGATGAGAGAAAAACGCGCAAGGATGGACCTTGCCGTCAGAGAGGGAGCGCTGAGAAAGAATGGCTCCCACGCCCACCTCTGACGCGTCAACCTCAACAACAAACTGTCTAGAGATGTCAGGTGTAACAAGAATAGGTGCGGATGTAAAACGATTCTTGAGAAGATCAAAAGCTCCCTGGGCGGAAACGGACCACTTAAAGCACGTCTTAACAGAAGTAAGGGCTGTGAGGGGAGCTGCCACCTGACCGAAATTACGGATGAAACGACGATAGAAATTCGCGAAGCCAAGAAAGCGCTGCAGCTCGACGCGTGACTTAGGAACGGGCCAATCAATGACAGCCTGGACCTTAGCGGGATCCATCTTAATGCCCTCAGCGGAAATAACAGAACCGAGAAAGGGACAGAGGAGGCATGAAAAGTGCACTTCTCAGCCTTCACATAAAGACAGTTCTCCAAAAGGCGCTGGAGGACGCGTCGCACGTGCTGAACATGAATCGGGAGAGACGGTGAAAAAATCAGGATATCGTCCATGTAAACGAAAACAAAAATGTTCAGCATGTCTCTCAGGACGTCGTTAACTAGTGCCTGAAAGACAGCTGGAGCGTTAACGAGGCCGAAAGGAAGAACCCGGTATTCAAAGTGCCCTAACGGAGTGTTAAACGCCGTCTTCCACTCGTCCCCCTCCCTGATGCGCACGAGATGGTAGGCGTTACGAAGGTCCAATTTGGTGAAAAACCTGGCTCCCTGCAGGATCTCGAAGGCTGAAGACATAAGAGGAAGCGGATAACGATTCTTAACTGTTATGTCATTCAGCCCTCGATAATCCACGCATGGGCGCAGGGACCCGTCCTTCTTCTGAACAAAAAAAAACCCCGCTCCGGCGGGAGAGGAGGAGGAGACTATGGTACCGGCGTCGAGCGATACAGACAAATAATCCTCGAGAGCCTTACGTTCGGGAGCCGACAGAGAGTATAATCTACCCCGGGGGAGTAGTTCCCGGAAGGAGATCAATACTACAGTCATACGACCGGTGTGGAGGGAGAGAAGTGGCCTTGGAACGACTGAACACCGTGCGCAGATCGTGATACTCCTCCGGCACCCCTGTCAAATCACCAGGCTCCTCCTGTGAAGAAGAGACAGAGGAAACAGGAGGGATAGCAGACATTAAACAGGTCACATGACAAGAAACATTCCAGGATAGGATAGTATTACTAGACCAATTAATAGAAGGGTTATGGCGCACTAGCCAGGGATGACCCAAAACAACAGGTGTAAAGGTGAACGAAAAATTAAAAAAGAAATGGTTTCGCTATGATTACCAGAGACAGTGAGGGTTAAAGGCAGCGTCTCACGCTGAATCTTGGGGAGAGAACTACCATCTAAAGCGAACAAGGCCGTGGGATCCCTTAACTGTCTGAGAGGAATGTCATGTTCCCGAGCCCAGGTCTCGTCCATAAAACAGCCCTCCGCCCCAGAGTCTATCAAGGCACTGCAGGAAGCAGATGAACCGGGCCAGCGGAGATGGACCGGAAAGGTAGTGCAGGATCTTGAAGGAGAGACCTGAGTAGTTGCGCTCACCAGTAGCCCTCCTCTTACTGATGAGCTCTGGCTTTTACTGGGCATGAGGTGACAAAATGACCAGCGGAGCCGCAGTAGAGACAGAGGCGGTTGGTGATTCTCCGTTCCTTCTCCTTGGCCGAGATGCGGATACCCCCAGCTGCATAGGCTCAGCATCCGAGCCGGCGGAGGAGGGTGGCAGTGATGCGGCAGGTGGCAGTGATGCGGAGAGGGGGCAACGGAGAACGCAAACTCCTTTCCACGAGCTCGGCGACGAAGATCAAACCGTCGCTCTATGCGAATAGCGAGAGCTATTAAGGAGTCCAGACTGGAAGGAACCTCCCGGGAGAGAATCTCATCCTTAACCTCGGCGAGGAGACCCTCCAGAAAACGAGCGAGCAAAGCCGGCTCGTTCCAGTCACTAGAGGCAGCGAGAGTGCGAAACTCAATAGAATAATCCGTTATGGATCGATTCCCCTGACATAGGGAAGACAGGGCCCTGGAAGCCTCCTCCCCAAAAACAGAACGGTCAAAAACCCGTATCATCTCCTCCTTAAAGTCCTGATACTGGTTAATACACTCAGCCCTCGCCTCCCAGATTGCCGTGCCCCACTCACGCGCCCGTCCGGTAAGGAGAGAAATGACGTAGGCGATGCGGGCTGTGCTCCTGGAGTAAGTGTTGGGCTGGAGAGAGAACACCACATCACACTGAGTGAGGAATGAGCGGCACTCAGTGGGCTCCCCAGAGTAACACGGCGGGTTATTGATCCTGGGCTCCGGAGACTCGGAAACCCTGGAAGTGGGCGGTGGATCGAGGTGGAGTTGGTGAACCTGTCTTGTGAGGTCGGAGACTTGGACGGCCAGGGTCTCAACGGCATGTCGAGCAGCAGACAATTCCTCCTCGTGTCTGCCTAGCATCGCTCCCTGGATCTCGACGGCGGAGTGAAAAGGGTCCGGAGCCGCTGGGTCCATTCTTGGTCAGATTCTTCTGTTATGTACTTGAGTGAAGACCCAAAAGCGGTTTTAACAGAAACAGAGTTCTTTTAATGAAAAAACAGGAATGGCATAGATCCTCTTCCGACGTTGTCAATGGAACAAAAGATAGTTAGTAGAGTGCAGGATGCACCTGCCAGGCAGACTCCGACAGGATAGGACTAGGTGGAAGCAAACGAGACGATAGCTTGCTTCTGGCATGAGAAACACAAACGAGAATCTGACACCGAAAGTAGCAGGAACAGAGAGAGAAATAGAGACCTAATCAGAGGGAAAAAAGGGAACAGGTGGGGAAAGGGTGAATGAGCTAGTTAGGGGAGATGAGGAACAGCTGGAGAAGGAGAGAAAGAGAAGGTAACCTAATAAGACCAGCAGAGAGAGACAGAGTGAAGAGAAAGGACAGGAACAGACATAATAAGACATGACATTGCCAATTAGCCTGGACACTTTTACTACACAGACCCCTGCTGATCCATCATGACTGGTTTGCCGACGTAATCCTTACATGGGGGCTACAACAGACTTTGTCCATCGTGCCGTCCCTGTAAAGCCCTTCTGCTAGCCTGCTAGCCCTGGCCCGCTAGCTGTCTGAATCGCCGTGGTTCCAGCCTGTCCAGCTACTCATTGGACCCTATGATCACTAGGCTACGCATGCCTCTCCCTAATGTCAATATGCCTTGTCCATTGCTGTTTTGGTTGGTGATTATTGTCTTATTTCACTGTAGAGCATCCAGCCATGCTTAATCTGCCTCAGCTAACCCTCTTGTCCCACTTCCCACACATGCGGTGACCGCACCTGGTTTAATTGATGTCTCTAGAGACTATACCTCTCTCATCATCACTCAATGCCTTGGTTTACCTCCACTGTATTCACATCCCACCATTCCTTTGTCTATACATTATGCATTGAATCTATTCTACCGCGCACAGAAACCTTTTACTCTCTGTTCCGAACATACTAGACGACCAGTTCTTATAGCCCTTAGCCGTACCCTTATCCTACTCTTCTGCACCTTTGGTGATGTAGAGGTTAATCCAGGCCCTGCAGTGCCTAGCTCCATTCCCATTCCCCAGGCACTATCATTTGTTGACTTCTGTAACCAAAAAAGCCTTGGTTTCATGCATGTTAACATTAGAAGCCTCCTCCCAAAGTTTGTTTTATTCACTGCTTAGCACATTCTGCCAACCCGGATTTCCTAGCCGTGTCTGAATCCTGGCTTCAGAAGGCCACAAGAACCCCTGAAATTTACATCCCTAACTATAACATTTTCCGACAAGATAGAACTGCCAAAGGGGGCGGAGTTGCAATCTACTGCAGAGATAGCCTGCAGAGTTCTGTCTTACTATCCTGGTCTGTGCCAAAACAATTTGAGGTTCGACTTTTAAAAATCCTCCTTTGCAGAAACAAGTCTCTCACCATTGCAGCTTGCTATAGACCACCTTTTGCCTCCAGCTGTGCCCTGAACACCATATGTGAATTGATTGCCCTCATCTACCTTCAGAGCTCGCGCTGTTAGGTGACCTAATCTGGGACATGCTTAACACCCCGGCCATGCTACAATCTAAGCTTGATGCCCTCAATCTCACACAAATTATCAATGAACCTACCACGTACAACCCCAAATCTGTAAAGACAGGCACCCTCATAGATACCAACCTGCCCTCCAAATACACCTCTGCTGTCTTCAACTAGGATCTCAGCGATCACTGCCAC
The DNA here is from genome assembly GCF_036934945.1 of Oncorhynchus masou masou. Classification (NCBI taxonomy): domain Eukaryota; kingdom Metazoa; phylum Chordata; class Actinopteri; order Salmoniformes; family Salmonidae; genus Oncorhynchus; species Oncorhynchus masou. The sequence continues at coordinate 74,463,979 of NC_088239.1, read as the reverse complement.
ATTGCTTGCGTCCGTAATGGGTCTGCGGTCAAACGACCACCCCTCATCACTGTCAAACGCTGCCTAAAACACTTCAGCGGGCAGGCCTTTCTAACCGACCTGGCCTGGGTATCCTGGAAGGATATTGACCTCATTCCGTCAGTAGAAGGTGCCTGGTTATTATTTTAAAAGTGCTTTCCCCACAATCTTAAATAAGCATGCCCCATTCAAAAAATGTTGAACCAGGAACAGATAAAGCCCTTGGTTCACTCCAGACCTGACTGCCCTTGACCAGCACAAAAACATCCTGTGGCGTACGGCATTAGCATCGAATAGCCCCCGCGATATGCAACTTTTCAGGGAAGTTAGGAACCAATATACACAGGGAGTTAGGAAAGCAAAGGCTAGCTTCTTCAAAAAGAAAGTTGCATCCTGTAGCTCTCACTCCAAAAAGTTCTGGGACACTGTAAAGTCCATGGAGAATAAGAGCACCTCCTCCCAGCTGCCCACTGCACTGAGGTTAGGAAACACTGTCGCCACTGATAAATTCACAATAATTGAGTATTTCAATAAGCATTTTACTACGGCTGGCCACCCCTAACCTGGTCAACAGCCCTGCACCCCCCACAGCATCTTGCCCAAGCCTCCCCCATTTCTCCTTCACCCAAATCCAGATTGCTGATGTTCTGAAAGAGCTGCAAAATCTGGACCCCTACAAATCAGCAGGGCTAGATAATCTGGACCCTCTCTTTCTAAAAATTAGCTGCTGAAATTGTTGCAACCCCTATTACTAGCCCGTTCAACCTCTCTTTCGTATCGTCTGAGATCCCCAAAGATTGGAAAGCTGCCGCGGTCATCCCCCTCTTCAAAGGAGAGACACTCTAGACACAAACTGCTACAGATCTATATCTATCCTACCCTGCCTTTCTAAGGTCTTTGAAAGCCAAGCTAACAAACATCACAGACCATTTCGAATCCTACTGTACTTTCTCTGCTATGCAATCTGGTTTCCGAGCTGGTCATGGGTGTACCTCAGCCACGCTTAAGGTCCTAAACGATATCATAACCACCATCGTTAAGAGACAATACTGTGTAGCTGTATTCATCACCATGGCCAAGACTTTCGACTCTGTCAATCACCACATACTTATCGGCAGACTCAACAGCCTTGGTTTCTCAAATGACTGCCTCGCCTGGTTCACCAACTACTTCTCAGACAGAGTTCAGTGTGTCAAATCGAAGGGCCTGTTGTCCGGACCTCGTGTAATCTCTATGGGGGTGCCACACGGTTCAATTCTCAGGCCGACTCTTTTCTCTGTATACATCAATGATGTCGCTCTTGCTGCTGGTGATTCTCTGATCCACCTCTACGCAGACGACACCATTCTGTAGACTTCTGGCCCTTCTTTAGACACTGTTAACTAACCTCCAGACGAGCTTCAATGCCATACAACTCTCTTTCCGTGGCCTCCAACTTCTCTTAAATGCAAGTACAACTAAATGCATGCTCTTCAACCGTTTGCTGCCCGCACCTGCCCGCCCGTCCAGCATCACTACTCTGGACGGTTCTGACTTAGAATATGTGGACAACCACAAATACCTAGGTGTTTGGGTAGACTGTAAACTCTCCTTCCAGACTCACATTAAGCATCTCCAATCGAAAATTAAATCTAGAATCGGCTTCCCATTTCGCAGCAAAGCATCCTTCACTCATGCTGCCAAACATACCCTCGTAAAACTGACTATCCTGCCGATCCTTGACTTCGTGGATGTCATTTACAAAATAGCCTCCAACACTCTATTCAGCAAATTGGATGCAGTTGTCGTGTCTTTACTATCATTAACTGAAGACTTAGTTTTTATCAAAGATTCTCTGTAATTATTATTACGCGATTTAACTGATTAATCATGTAACTGTAATCAACTAGGAAGTCGGGGCACCAAGGAAAATATTCAGATTAAAGTTATAATTTTCCTAATATAACTTTTCAGATATTTTCATATCTGATCAATGAATTCTTCTTTACCTCAAGTTAGTCTCATTCCAAACGTCGTAAATTGTTGGTTATCTGCACGAACCCAGGCTTCGCTATCATCCATACATCAATTGTCTTAAATCATTTATTTATTAACAAACTAAACAATCACAGAAGTGCACAAACAAACACAGTAAATATGGTTACAAGAAATGATAGGGGAATGTGTCCTAGTGGGCTAAACCGGCATGGTGGCTTATTAGACAAAATGGGATTGGGGGTCGACTGAGATGACAACACACAGTTGATAATTATAACAATTGAAATGCTAATCCTTTGCACATGAACGCTCACTCATTCGGGAACAATTGCAATCAACATATATATTTACGCACAGTGTGTCGTCGGGGTCTCTGTTGAAAAGTTTGTTTCTGTTGGAGAGTTTGTCCACCCTCTCTGTCGTGGTTAGAATGGATAGTTCAGAGTGACATTCATTCATGTCGTTATAGAATAGATATTTCGGCGGTTGTCGGTCTTCGCGTTCAATGATACCTTATTCCTAGCTGCAGACTAGTACTTAATATCAGACTTGTTTTTATTCTGTCGGTATCGATAGTCTTAAGAGTTTAACCACTTGGGATGGTTAAAAGATTCAGCAGTCTGGTCTCAAACCTTGGCCCTCTCGTTATACAACAATTAGATGTAAGCCTCATATCGGAGGCTATTATATAAACAGCATTATGGTAATGTGGCCATATTGTCTCCCATGAGTTTCACAATATTGTACCATATGGAACAGTTCGTAGCTGGATTCTTCACCGATCTTTTATACCTTCACCAGAACATAAATGTTGCTCGGACAACAAGTTCTGTGAGGTGGAAGAAATTCCTTTGTTCTCTATGAAAATTCACTCTGTCTCTATACTGTGTCCATGAGGAGAACATCTCCAGGAATTTACAACCTCTCTCTGACCACAGCAGCCTGGGTGAAGGAGATAGGGGGATGGGGCTTGCTGTACCCAAAGAGGGCAATGTCATGACAGTCTATCACAGTGCCATCCGTTTTGTCACCAAAGCCCCATATACTACCTATCACTGCGACCTGTATGCTCTCGTTGGATGGCCCTCGCTTTATATTCGTCGCCAAACCCACTGGCTCCAGGTCATCTATAAGTCTTTGCTAGGTAAAGACCCGCCTATCTCAGCTCACTGGTCACCATTGCAGCACCCACCCGTAGCACACTCTCCATCAGGTATATTTCACTGGTCACCCCCAGAGCCAATTTCTACTTTGGCCGCCTTTCCTTCCAGTTCTCTGCTGCCAATGACTGGAACAAATTGTAAAAATCACTGAAGCTGGAGACTCATATCTCCCTCACTAACTTTAAGCACCAGCTGTCAGAGCAGTTCACAGATCACCGCACCTGTACATGGCCCATCCAACTACCTCATCCCCATACGGTTATTTATTTTTGCTCCTTTGCACCCCGTATCTCTACTTGCACATTCATCTTCTGCACATCTATCACTCCAGTGCTTAATTGCTAAATTGTAATTATTTAGCCACTATGTCCTATTTATTGCCTTACCTCCCTTATCTTACCCCATTTGCACACACAGCATATAGACTTTTTTTTCTATTGTTTTATTGACTGTATGTTTGTTTATTCCATGTGTAACTGTGTTTTTGTTGTTTGTGTTGCACTGCTTTGCTTTTTCTTGACCAGGTCGCAGTTGTAAATGAGAACTTGTTCTCAGCTAGCCTACCTGGTTAAATAAAGATGAAATAAAAAATAAATAAAATAGGTTTGATATTGTCATTGACAAACTGAAGAACAGTAAGCCTAGCAATGTATGTAGCTAGCAGGTTTAATAATAAAATGATACAATTTGAAGATAATTGACTTTAATTGTATTTATTTATGGCAAGGTGATCTGGTCTGCTTGGCTAGCGAGGAGAACCTTTGTGGTCAGTGTTGCCAACTAATTTTCAGGGGAGGTTGCTAGAGGCAGGTCGATTTGTTGCTAAATGACTTGATATCATTGCGTAATAACGTAAAACTGCGTCATTACTTAGCGTCATTATGTAGAATACACAACAACGTTACTCAAATTGACTGGCCATCTCGGCGAAAAATACGACTTGACATTTGTTAGTTTAGATTTGTTTGTTTATCACATTTTATTTCTAAAAGTAATAAATGCAACACATTTTATATGATCAGATATTTTTATTTTTAAACGACACTTAATTATTGAACAATTATATTTTACCGAGTAAACCTACAAATTCTGAACAATTATAGTTTTAAGCAGTGTATTGGTAGTTCGTTATCATGCCTGGCTGCAAAAGTGCAATGTGAGTGACGTCAGCAGCAGACGCTCAGCTCGTGCACATGTAGCTCCAGTCAGCCAACAATGATTTGTAATTTGCAGAAATTGCTGCTGGCTGTGCACGAGCTGAGCGTCTGCTGCTGAGGTCACAACGCACTTTTGCAGCCGGGCACGTGTATTGTGACCGAGTAAATAGTTTTTGTGTAATTTAGAGGGAAAATGCATGCATTTTCGCGTTTAAGTCACTTTTCAAAAGTTACAAATAAATTTTTAAAAGTAGCTACATTTGTTGCTAGGTGCCGTTATAAAAAAAGTTGCCAGGGTAGTCTGAAAAGTTGCTAAATCTAGCAACAGAATTGCTAAATTGGCATCACTGTTTGTGGTAGTCTAAACAGAATCCTTGCGATGTCCAACTTTGACGTGACCGCATTGAATTTAAACGGTTTGAGTAGGGTTTAGGCGAGGGCATGCACCGAACATGTACCTATTTTGGGTTTAGGCGAGGGTATGGACAGAACGTTTACCTATTTTCTTCATCATCCGGGTCACGCTCGCAGTTTGCGGATGTCATTCAAACGCGGAAACAACACGTTAGAAATGGTAAAAGATCATTGCCAGGGCTACTAGCCATTTTGTAATATAACCTGTATAGTGTTACTATTTATTTTATAGCCACAAGCCTATTTAAATTTCTACGGAATAGCTGATACAATTTCGTAAGGGAAACTCCAGAGACTAAGTGAAAGCCTGAAGAGTTGCACGAACTCGCTAGCTAGATACTAACATTACTTAACTAGCTGTCATCCCTCATGTCTGTACGGTAGTTACAGACAGTTAGCTAACTAGCTATCACACTGTCGTCGTTTTCATGTGTCGTGCATGGTTCATTTTATCACCCAGACGGATTATGAAAGGAAACGTAACTACCTTGCCTGACTATCCAACCAGGCTGACCTATAATGCTGTTCTAATAATAGCTAGCCTATAGAACCCCACAGTCGAGGTGTCATAATACCCATAAAACCTAGCGGTCAAACAGGGAAATGGTTCCAATTTTCCGCCATTCATTGTTTCCCATAGGGTATTTTAGAAACACTTAAAATAAAGGCTGTGTTTAATCTAGGCTTCCCCTGGCGTGACGTTTAGATAACCATGTAAAACTCTCTCAGACAAGGCGACTTGTCAATATATTCAGCTCTACTTTGATTCAAAAATGCTAATTAGCATCAAAATAGACATCATGCAATGTTACAAAAAGCTCCTGCATGTCATATTTAGCTGGCACCTTTGCTAACAGGTACATTTTAAAGAAATTTCATTACTTCATTTAGCCAACATTAGATAATGTCCAGAGATAATAATCCAGAGATTCTTACCTTTGCCTCGATTCGGCAGTCTCCAGATCATCATGGCATTTGTGGTTCATTATGATAGCCACATTAGCAGCTATTTAGCGTTTCTTTTGTTAGGGGTAAATACTGGCGAATATATTTATAAAAGTCACTTTGTCCAAGAGAGATTTACACGGTTATTAAAACATCACGCCAGGGTAAGCCTACACAAAACGCAGCCCCTATATTAAGTGTTTAGAAAATCCCCTATAGGACAAGTGAATGGCTGAAAAATGATTGGAACCATTTCCCTGTTTAACTGCACACTTTTATGGGTATTATGACTCATATGGTGGTACTTTTATTATCTCAATAATAGCGTGATACAGTATTTTCTCAGTTTAACCTCACACTCATACATTTTGTCTTAATTTCTTGCAGGCAACAGGGACAGATCGAGCAGTTGGCATGGGCCTGGTTGGCTTCAGCCTCCTATTGTTTACATACTACACAATCTGGGTCATCATACTGGTAGGTCACAGGAGGTTGGTAGTACCTTAATTGGGGAGCATGGGCTCGTGGTAACGGCTGGAGTGGAATGGTATCGAACACGTGTAACTGGTTTTTTTTGTCGCACTGCTTTGCTTTATCTTGGCCAGGACGCAGTTGTAAATGAGAACTTGTTCTCAACTGGCAAAGCTGGTTAAATAAAGGTGATATTTTTTTTTTTTACATGGGGGCGTGATGCCATTCCATTTGTGTCGTTCCAGACATGAGCTGTGCTCCCCTCAGCAGCCCCCTGTGTGGTAGTTATAGCCTAGCTACAGATTGTTACACCAGATAATGTGATTTAACTAAAGATTTTTTATATCCATTACTGGGAGTTACAAGATAGGTACTGTTTGGTGGAGAACAGAGAATTTTCGACCAACCTTGGTGATACTGGCATCGTTCTCCTGTTTCCACGAATCAACGATTAAGACAGTATTGCTAAGGTTGGTCAAATTCTTTGTCCTACACCAAACAGTATCTATCCTGTAACTCCAAGTAATGGATACCAAAAATATTTGGTTAAATCACATTATCTGGTATAACAATCTGTAGCTAGGTATAGCCGAGAACGCCTTTTGATTAGAAAAATATTTGCCCATTGTCGAAGTGCTCAGAAAGCTACTTTTTGGGCCTGAATGCCGAAACATTAAAGAAATAAAGATGCTGAAAGTTTACCCATTTTACATACACCACCATACCATGAGACATACGTCTTCATCACTGGAAAAGATAAACGGTTGAGATTGATATCATTTAAAAGCTTACAAACAGAGTTAGCAAACTATTTTATAATTTGAGATTTATTCAATTTTAATTTAAAAGACCATGTTTTAACGTAAATGATCAAAAACACCAACTAATTTGTTGTAGTTTAGGCCCTATTTTACGTCATCTAACGTTATTGTGTTGTGCCGGCCATCGGTTGAGACACAACATGCTCTTGAAAACAGGGTGGGTGTCATGTTTTAGCTGATAAATGTACTAAAATGGGAATGAGATTTCAACTTTCAAATGGTACTAGAAAGATCGTTGGAGGTCCACACATTCGAGAATGTTGACTTTGCATTGTAATTTGCAAGTTAAACTCGTTGCCAGAAATCCAATAGAAGATTATGTATTGTTTGTGTCTACTAACTCGTGGGATATTGTACAATTTCCAGCCCTTCGTGGACAGCGATCATGTGGTCCACCAGTATTTCCTTCCACGGGAGTACTCTGTCATTCTACCTGGGATTGCAGCATTGATACTGCTGCTCTGTGTAGGTGAGTTCTTGAATGCTACATTAGATGGGTTCTAATCTAGTGTTTTGCTCCCTTGCCTGTTCTCTACTCTCAGCCTGTCCATCTAAAAGGACTGGATATACATAGGATATAAGGCATTCTGGTTGTTCACAAGGACCTCCCTGAGCTAGGTGCAGCTGAGATGACAATCTGATGGTCTACAAATCACAGAACAGCCTAACTGGGCATGAGCAGATCCATATGCAATACATCCAAATTGGTGAATATGTGGCACCTACAATGGTGGCCAAATATATTGGTAGCCTTGCACTTTTCTTAAATAATTCCCCATTTCTTCTAAAATAAGTTGAACTTGGAAGATAAAAACATTATCTCCACATGTTGTTATTGGATTGTCACATGGCAGAACCATTCTTTTGGGGGGAACTTAAGTTTACAATGTTTAATTAAGGAAATTTAAACAAATGGCATGGACACAATTTTTGGCACCCAGGAGCTAATATTTGGTTAAACATCCTTTTGCGAAGATAACAACAAAACAAAGTATTTTAGCCATCTATGAGCTTGCTATACCTTTCTACTGGGAATTTGGCCACCTTTTTTAGCTGCAAATGACTCCAATTCTTCAATGTTTTGAATGTTGCCTTCCACCAACTGCTGTTTTCAGATTTCCCCAAAGGTTTTTGATGGGATCCAGATCTGGATTCCTCGCTGGCCACTCCAGAACATTTTTGAATGCTTTATTTGGTTATTGGTAAACATAGTGCTGATGTATTGCCAAATTTTGTTTCATTGGTCTACAGAACATTTCCCCAGGATTTAGGCATGTTTAGATGGGATTTTACAAAGTTCAAATGGTCTTTCTTGTCTCTTTTAGCATTGGAGTCTTCCTATGTTTACCAATGACCAAATTAAGCATTCAAAGAAAAGACCAACCTCACTACAATCAAACATGGGGGAGGTTCACTAATGCTTTGAATGCTTTGCTTTGATGCCTCTGGTACTAGGGGCCTTGAACGTGTGCAAGACATAATGAAAACAGCAGATTATCAAGGTGTTTTGGAGTGCATTGTTCAACCCAGTGTCTAAAAACTGGGTTTCTGTTGAAGGTCGTGGGTCTTCCAGCAGGACAACAACCCAAACACACATACATTTTTTTTAAAGCCCCCAGGAATGGTTCAAGAATAAACACTGGACTGTTCTGGAGTGGGCAGCGACTGCTCCAGATCTGAATCCCATCCAAAACCAATTTTTTTATACAAGGGAAAGGGAGATACCTAGTCAGTTGTACAACTGAATGCCTTCAAATGAAATGTGTCTTCCACATTTAACCCAACCCCTCTGAATCAGAGAGATGCAGGGGGCTGCCTTAATCAACATCCATGTCTTCGGCACCCAGTGAACAGTGGGTTAATTGCCTTGCTCAGGGGCAGAATGACAGATTTTTACCTTGTCAGCTCGGAGTATATGCCATTTGTTTACATTTTCTTAATTAACATTCCCCTCCCAAAGAAATGTTGGTTCTGCAATGTTGACAATAGAACAAAGGTGTGGAGACCAAACTTTATTTTTTAAATTCAACTTATTTTAGAAGAAATGGGGAATTAAATTAAGAGAAGTGCAAGAGTGCCAATATATTTGGCCACCACTGTAGTTCAGTCTCGTCTTGATGAGAACAGTGACCTTATTCTTCTCGTTTTAAGAGTAACCACAGATATTCTCCTCTCCTCAGGTACCTTCATTGGAGTGGTCACCAGGAAGAAACACAAGCCTAAGGTGGACTAAGAGGGATGGTGTCACAGAGACGCTGTCAGACGGGTCAGGATGTAGCGCTAGTAGTTATGCTAACAGTAGCTTCACTAAAACCTCCCTGTTCAAGCGTCTTGCCTTACATTCCGTTGGGAGAAATCAAAAATAAAGTCTGGCTTCTCTCTGACAGCTGATGAAAACATCTAATGACTGAAAGACATAAGACAAGACTTGAAGAGCTGCTGTACACCAACACCTATCCCTTCTCCTTATCCAGACCCATAACCTTGTGGTTGGCAATGCATGTCAGAGATTGACATTAAAGCCTGAAAGGCACTTGCCCATTGGGCAAGTCAAAAGTTTTTTTTTTGGTTGCCAAAAGATTATGATCACTTCCCTGAAAATATAAATGAGTTATTTACACACAAACTGCCATTTATGGCCTGCCTGTCACCTACACATAGGGAAGGAATCAGATCAGTACTGGAATTCTTTGTAATTTTGGTTGTTATCAGTAAAAACATTAATAGCAGGCCCAACTTGCCCGACTGCCATAAATGCCATAAATTGTTTGTCTTTTGTGTAAACAATGGGAATGAACCAGAAAGATCAGCTTTAGGCTACTGGAATTCTTTTCAGTTTGATTTCTATATGTATTTATTTTTCTTAACATGCCCATTGGGGCAAACTCAGAACAGGCCAAACTTGTGCAACTGCTCACTTCACTTGACCCAGGCAATAGGGCAACCCTTAATGTCAATCCCTGCATGGCTGCAGATGCTATATTTATCCTAAGGAGCATTGTCACTTTGCCAGGGATACAAAATTCAAAAGGTACTTGCACATCTGAGCAATCCTATTTGCAGGTGCATGGCAACAATTGAACAAGATGAAGGAAAAAGGAAACCGCACACTGCTCTTGATAGTATCACTGATCTTTAATAAGCTTACGCGTGAGGCCTTCATCAGAGCTTTTGTGAATTCTTTTGAAATTTGCACTCTTATGTAGACCTAGCCCCACCCACATCTGTTCCACACATCGAAGGGGGTTGGAGGCAAAGGAAAAAAAGGGATGAAATCGATGTGTCAGTATTCACTTTCACTGTATGTGGTCAGCCCTAGATAAAAACCTGGCTTCATAATGTGGAGAGGAATTAGATTAGCTGATTTTGTGGAGTACTATATCAGATTAGATCAAAGTTTCACTAGCGTCCCATTTCACCACATTTTGGATGTCTTTTCAGGCACTGTTTTAAGACTTAAAGATTTATTTTGAGTTCTTAGTTGCTAAGAATGACCAATTTCAATTGTTTAGTTAGTAACTGTCGTCTTCACGGACTGAAAGGACCCAATTGATATCCGAGCATATTTATTATGTCCACACAAGCACTTGGTATTTTAAATAATCATTGTGGCAAATTAGGAAATCTGTCATGCTTTTAAATACCATTAAGTGCTTGGCTAGTTCAAGTACAAGATAACTTAGCATCTGATATGATGGACGATTTTCTAAAGTCTGTTGAGCAAAACAAGGTCTAAAAATGTGGATGGTGTATAGGGTTAAAGTTCCTCTGTATTCACAAAATAAAAATATTATATTGATAATTCTCGCACAATTCATTCAGGATTTCAATGTTTAGAATGTGGTCTATTAATGAGAATTGATTAAAATAATCATGTTTTATTGTGTAGACTATACATCTACGATTTAGGTCATATCATTGATCACATCAAACTATTCCTCGTAAAATGTGTCATATATGGCGTTTTTTATCATCTGTGTGCCCGCGTTATTTTCAGGTCACAGACATGAGCTAATGCTTTGTGAAAGGAGATTTCTGGTGCAGCTTGTTGGGGGTTCCGCGCAGTGTCATTATCGCCACATCCCCGCTTGCGCGCATTCATTGAAAGAACGGATTGCTATGTCAATCGTGGATAGGAGGAATGCGCTGATCTCGGGAACTATAGAGCAGACACGGGAGGACCTGAATTAGTGGCATCGATGAGCCAAACTGAGGCAAGAATCTTCATATTTTGGAATATCTATTACTAATGTTAACGCAAATATTATTTTAATATTGCATGTTTTGTTAGGATATGCTTTTGACTATATGGACGTAGCCTACTGTAGTTTTTTTAGTCGTGCTAAATTTACCCGTCGGTATCCCATGCGCGCAATGACAGGCAGCGGATAGACGACAGAAGGATGTATCCGAATTGTGTGTGAAAAGTTTAATTTAGGCAGGAAAGAATAACACCATATTCAAACCATCCGGCCAACATTATCAGAAATTGTTGGCTGTATCACCGTTATGCGCATGCAATAACCCTTTTTGCCTATTGTTTTATTGTATGGCTAGTCCTATAATAACCCATATATTATTGTATACCCTACACATGTATAGAGTATTACTATATGGCAAAAGGTGTAGGCCTACTTTATTACGCTGGTATACTGCTGTGGGTGTGGTGTCAACTCTGTTCCACTGGTCAGTGGGTCAATATAGAGCAGTGCAGATACTCAAATTGGATGGAGTCCTCTTTCAAAGATTCTACATGTTGATAAAAACAACCTATTTTCTACCCTATGTTTTATCAATGGTTTATCCTTGATTCATCATGATTTAACATAATACAACTACTAATTAAATGGTTATTTTGCTAATAGATGCTTGAAGCTGGGTACTCTCCAAAACAAGCACCTCATTAGTTACAGCCACTGTGCTTGAACAGATAAAGTGTCCCTAGGGCTTGCAGGGGTGCATTGAGAGCAACAGCTTCATCTAGGCCCTAGGGACTTGAACAGACTTGTTCCTCTCCTGCGTGTTGTCAAGGAGACAGCTGGTTGATCCATGATCACTGATGGTTCATATTTACATACCCCATGTGGGGGAAGGAGGGATACACTAGCAGGGCTGGCCTGGCCATCTGTCATTTTGGGAAATGCCAGATGGGCTGGTTCATTTTTAGCCCAGTGGGCCTGTCTAACTCAGGTTTTTTGTGCAAAATTATAAATTTTTGGCTAATAATGTGGGCCTCAGAGAAAATATGGCCTGGTGTAGGGGCCTTGAGGAAAAGGTGGGCCAGTGTGGGAACCTCAAGGAAAAGAAGGGGCAGGTGTGTTAGAAATGTCAGGGCTGATTTCTGGTCCCAGTCTGTCCCTGTACACTAACCTATATTGACAGTCCTTAATGATTTCTGGTCTCAGTCTGCCCCTGTACACTAGCCTACAGTATTTTCACAGTCCTTAGTGATTTCTGGTTCCAGTCCGCCCCTTTACACTAGCCTATATTCACACTCCTTAATTACTTGGCTAATAATGGGGGCCTCAAGGAAAAAATGGCCTGGTGTAGGGGCCTCGAGGAAAAAAATGGACCGGTGTAGGGGCCTTGAGGAAAAAAATGGCCAGTGTGGGAGCCTCAAGGAAAAGAAGGGGCAGGTGTGCTAGAAATGTCAGGGCTGATTTCTGGTCCCAGTCTGTCCCTGTACACTAACCTATATTCACAGTCCTTAGTGATTGCTGGTCCCAGTCCGCCCCTCTACACTAGCCTATATTCACAGTCCTTAGTTACCCTCTACTCGCTTGTTCCTAACAGGAAAGGCTTCTGTGGTCAAATTTATGTGGCCTGTTCGATTTCACTGTCAGTTAAAATCAGGCCAATAAAAGCTCTCCATTCTCTGAGGCCTATAGAGCCATTGCACTTTTGTTGCAGTGGTCACTTTCTGCATGCCACAGGCAGCCCAGGTCTCTCTACGACACAACTTATTTTCAACCTCTGGTTTGCCCAGCAATGAGTTACCTCACGTCAATCGATAGGAAGACCAACTTGCGTGGTCCAACTGGTCTTACCTGCGTAGTTGTCTTTCTTTTGTAAATGGCATTACATTTTAATGGAGACAAACAGCCCTTTTAGTGATGTGGCATTTTGTAGAGATGGTTGCAAGTGCTGGTGCTTGAGCACTCATTCTGGTGTGTGTGTGGCATCCCCACCCCAGATGGAGATGTCTGGGGTTCCGGCGGGGGTGACACGGAGGACTGGGACAGTGAAGAGGACGATGTGGGGGGGCCTGAGGCAGCAGTGGAAGCTACTGGGCCTGTTTGAGATTGACCAGCAGCACGAGTTCTACAGCCTCACCTCTATGATGAAGGAAGGTCTCTCTGCAGCCGTGCAGACCACCATCGACAACCCACCACCGGTGAGCACCAACCACGGGTCACATTAGGTGTGGTGCAAGTATTCTAAGTAAATTTTACTAAGCATGTTTGCACCACGTTAAAAATCTGACCTGTTTATTTCAGTGGAGGATAGAACACTTAAAACAAAGTTAGAACACGAGACTGTCTTCACTTACACCTTGTTTTTAACCCTTTGTGTTTAATGCCCCGTGTACAGGTATTTTACAAACGTCACACCCAGTGCAAACACGTGGTAGATTAAGATGTTTTACAAGGCTCACAAGGGATAGACAGTTTGATCTGGGCATCGTGTTGTCAGCGTGCATAACTATGTACAGTGGTCTGAAACTAGTCAAAAACAAGTTTTAAATGGTCCAAACAAACAACAATATACATACACCTGTCATATGCCATTGTCAACATTTTCATGTTTGGTTATAAACTGGATACATTTTGATTTCCTGGTAGCGGGTAACTGTTGACTCACTCCACCTCCATCAAGCCCAGAGGACCATGAGAAGGTCAACAGGGGTGGGGATGTAACATGAACAAAAGGAGCTCATCAGATAGAGCCATGCTCCATCCACCTGTATTACTCATGGCTTATGGCCCCTATATAGAAGAACCCTGGGTCATGTTCATTAGGCAGCAAACGGAAGAAAATGGACTGGAACAGGGAGTGATTACCTGGACTTTTCCAATAAGAAAGGCTCAAATTGTTATGGTTCTCATTGTTTTTTTAGCCGCTTGTTAGCTTACTACTAGCTACAATGGCACCTTCTCTGCAACAATCGTTTTAAGACGTATGCCCAATTTTGACTTTACATCATTGAGGCATCTTTCGATTACAAACTGAAAACCGGCTCCCTACTATTTGCTCTGATGACTTGCCCATGCGGATTTGAGAAGGCGTTGAGGCGTTACCATATTGCTTTCACCCATCTGGTGCCCTCAGATTGACCAAAAGTCATCAGCACCAAGGACAGATGGAAAGTTGCTAAGTATCCGGTTTGGAACAGAGTATTTGGCTGAGCTCGGGGAGGTGGCTATTAGTAGCTTGTGCATTTGCTTTGTTTAACTGACAAACACTGTTGTTGTCCCTACAATGGAGAAGGGGGACAAAACAGGATTATATTAGCAACCTGATCTCAGAGCATTTTGTATTATTCTGTAATTAAAACCGAGACATCCCATTTAGTATGATATGTTACTTTTTCGTATGGCATGTATTCATTTGTGGATGTCTATCACCCATTTGGTATGATATGTTACGAATTCAATTCGTATTATATGTTACGAATATGCAAAACATACAATATGTCATGAATTCTAGATAGGTGGCTAACGTTAACGAGGCTAGGAATTAGGGTTAAATAAAAATGTAGGAGTTAGGTTAAAGTGTTAAGGTTAGGGGAAGGGTTAGCTAAAAGGGTTAAGGTCAGGGGAAGGGTTAGCTAACATGCAAAGTAGCTAAAAAGTAGTAAGTAGTTGAAAAGTTGCTAATTAGTTAAAATGCTAAAGTTGCCTGTGATGAGATTAGAATTCTCAACCTTTGGCTTAAGTAATCATCTGTTTAATGTAACCATACCAAACATAACGTAATATATCATAACATATAATATTATGGCCACCCGAGTGGCGCAGGTGTCTAAGGCACTGCATCGCAGTGCTAGAGGCATCACTACAGATACGGGTTCGATCCCGGGCTGTATCACAACCGGCCGTGATTTGGGAGTCCCATATGGCGGTGTACAATTGGCCCAGCGTTGTCCGGGCTAGGGGATGGTTTGGCCGGAGTAGCTTTACAAGTAGGCCGTCATTGTAAATAAGAATTTGTTCTTAACTGACTTGTCTAGTTAAATATAGGTTAAAAAACATGGACTGTCTTGGATTTACGAACAGAATAATACGAAATGCTCTGCGACCAGGCTGATATTAGAGCCAAGTGGGACTTGGATTTGGGTGTAATCATGAGAACTTATTTGCAGAAACCATTTTACATTGGCGTTTGGTTGCTGTGCCGGATCCTATGGTGCTGAATACGATTTTTATATATTTTTAAATTCTTTACACACACACACACACACACACACACACACACACACACACACACACACACACACACACACACACACACACACACACACACACACACACACACACACACACACACACACACACATTCAAATGGAGCCTGCTGACTCAGCAGTGTGATACATGAATGTCCAGTCTGTTGTCTCTTAATCACATATTATCTTACATACACACACACCCTGTTGACCCACCTCTGGTAGCGTGTTAACTAATTTTGTGTCGCAATGTTTAGATTTCATGAAAAGTTGAGAGTAGTTCAACAGGAAAGGTATCTGTACATTTTTGTTGTTGGTGGACTGTCATTGCTGTTAATTGTCTTTTTTTCATATTTAAAAATGTAGCTGTGTAGAACATTCACAAAATGTTGGTAGTGAATACAACATTTAAAATAGTGAAAACATAAAACAAATGCCTTCTTTTTAGAATGCAAAATGTTAGATATATCTGACCCACAGTGATTGTAGAAATGTTTATTGCTTTGCATAATTGGTATATATTACAGGTAACCATTATTCCATTTTCTTTTTGAATTTTTTTTATCATAGGATGAATTGTCAGAAGATGATTACAGATTGGAAGTCACTCAAATACATAAGGTATGCTGATTTCCAAAAATCTCTCTTATCTCTTACTGATACAGAGGAGTTTGTCTGTGCAAACAGCAGGTATCTAAATAGAGCCAAGATATCTTGTGGAGTTCCTCAAGGATCTATTCTTGGGCTGGTTGTTTGACCTCCATCCATGACCTTGCTGCAGTATCTATCACCTTATTTCTATTACTGTTTGCTGATGATACCAATCAGATCTGAACTCAAAATAACTCTCTGTCTCTGTGTGTGTAGGACTTTAAAATGGAGACATTTGCAGGGCCAGTGTTTGCCAGCTTGCGTCGCTCCCTGGGAATGACAGAAAAGGAGTATCAGCATTCTCTCTCCTTCGATGGCTCATACCTGCAGTTCATCAGCAACTCCAAAAGCAAGGCTGACTTCTTTCTGACGTGCGTAAGCATATTCTACTCCTCTCTTCATCTCTCCCTTTCCTGCTAGTGTATATCTCTCTCACCACACATAGACATACAGCAATAGTGAAAATATAGAAGAGTTCCTTTGTTAGTCCTATTTTGGTATTTTATTATGGATCCCCATTAGCTGTTGCAAAAGCAGCAGCTACTCTTCCTGGGGTCCACACAAAACATGAAACATAATACAGTACATCAATAGACAAGAACAGCTCAAGGACCGAACTATATACATTTAAAAAAAAGGCACACATAGCCTACATATCGATGCATAAACACAAACTATCTAGGTCAAATAGGGGAGAGATTTTGTGCCGCAAGACCCCTGGTGGCATGTCTGGTAGGATAAGTGTGTGCGTCAGAGCTGTGTATAAGTTGACTATGCAAACAATTTGGGATTTAACACGTTTCTTATAAAAAGAAGAAGTGATGCAGTCACTCTCTCCTCACCTCTTTGCCAAGAGAGACTGGCATGCATAGTATTTATATCAGCCCTCTGATTACAATTAAGAGCAAAATGTGCCGCTCTCTTCTGGGCCTGATTTCTGCATCTCTCTTTCTCTTCCAGGAACGATAAGTGTTTTTTCCTGAAGACCCAGAATAAGAGAGAGGTGAAATTCCTCTTGTCCAATCTGAGAATCTACATGGAGCACCTAGAGAAGTATCCCCATTCACTGCTGGTCAAGTTCTTAGGTAACAGGATGGACTCTCATGGAACATCTTTGTATCTGTTTTTAGTTCTCTTAGCTACCATAGCTTTGCATTTGACTGACTTTCGGTTTGTTTTCAAGGTGTCCACAGGATAAACATTTCCCATAGGAGGAAGGTACAGAGACCATAGATTGTTATTCATAGGCATAGTGTGTGTAATTATCTACAACTTTGTTCATGCCTTGTCTTACCCTTTTCACAGAAGTACTTTATTGTAATGCAGAGTGTTTTTTATCCTGACGATCGAATAAATGCCAGGTAAGCCTGTTTCAGAGTTCAACCAAAAAGTCTGGAATAGGGACTATATTACAGGCTCTGGTAGCAATACTGCTATACTGACTTTGTTCTCTGTTGTCTTTTGTTGCAGGTATGACATCAAGGGTTGTGAGGTGAGCCGGTGGACAGACCCCGCCCCTGAGGGTAGCCAGGTTATTGTTGTCCTCAAGGACTTGAACTTCCAGGGCCAGTATATCACTCTGGGTAAGAGGAACGAATCCTGTCATAGTATGTTACAGCAAGCGTTATGTCACGTGTACCAGATGACTGACTACAATGAAAAAATGCAGTTATATATATTTCATATATATGCTTGTGCTGACAGACCAGCAGCGGCCGTGGCTGCTCCGGCAGGTGGAGATTGACACGTCGTTCTTGCAGAGACTCAACGTGCTGGACTACAGCCTCCTGGTGGGCCATCAGCCCCTGCACCAGGACGAACGCCACCAGGGCCTTTCTTTTGCCAACCTTATCATGCGCACAAAAAAGTGGGTGGAAATTGTATTTTTTTTTTTTTAATTCTTTCTTGATGTTTACCCCCTCTCCTATTTAACCTTTTCAGATGGCTGTTGGTTTCTATTGACTCTGGTTACCCCTTCTCCTCTTTAACCTTTTCAGATGGTTGTTGGTTTCTATTAACTCTGGTTACCCCCTCTCCCCTTTAACCTTTTCAGATGGTCGTTGGTGTCTATTGACTCTGGTTACCCCTTCTCCTCTTTAACCTTTTCAGATGGTTGTTGGTTTCTATTAACTCTGGTTACCCCTTCTCCTCTTTAACCTTTTCAGATGGTTGTTGGTTTCTATTAACTCTGGTTACCCCTTCTCCTCTTTAACCTTTTCAGATGGTTGTTGGTTTCTATTAACTCTGGTTACCCCCTCTCCCCTTTAACCTTTTCAGATGGTCGTTGGTGTCTATTGACTCTGGTTACCCCTTCTCCTCTTTAACCTTTTCAGATGGTTGTTGGTTTCTATTAACTCTGGTTACCCCTTCTCCTCTTTAACCTTTTCAGATGGTTGTTGGTTTCTATTAACTCTGGTTACCCCTTCTCCTCTTTAACCTTTTCAGATGGTTGTTGGTTTCTATTAACTCTGGTTACCCCCTCTCCCCTTTAACCTTTTCAGATGGTCGTTGGTGTCTATTGACTCTGGTTACCCCTTCTCCTCTTTAACCTTTTCAGATGGTTGTTGGTTTCTATTAACTCTGGTTACCCCCTCTCCCCTTTAACCTTTTCAGATGGTTGTTGGTTTCTATTAACTCTGGTTACCCCCTCTCCGCTTTAACCTCTCAGGTCAGTGATCACTGGCTCAAGCCCCACCCATGCGGGCATGCCCACTGTTCCAGGGGTGGTCCCAGAGGAAGACTCCATCCTGTCGGTGTCAGAGATGGATGGCGGGACAGGAAGTGGCAGCGTTGCCGAATCAAGGGGAGGAAGTGACCCGGGCAGTGCCCTTTCCGGGAGAACCTGTACTGAGCAGCCGGCCGGGTCGGTCACAGATTCGATGGTGCTCAGGGACTTCCAGGCCCAGAACCGCCGGCTGCTGCCCAACTTCAAGAACCCGCTACACGTCATTGACGGACCGGAGCATCGCTACTTTGTGGGCATCATTGACATCTTCACTGTCTACAGCTTCAAGAAGAGGCTGGAGCATTGGTGGAAGAGACTGCGGCACCCAGGGCAGGCCTTCTCCACCGTCAGCCCCACCTCTTACTGCCTTAGACTCTGCCAGTGGGTACAGGACCACACCGAGTAGACTCAGAAAAAGAGGAGGATGAGGATGGTTAGTCCCAGTAGCAGATTCTCTGCCCAAGAACAAACGTTTGCATGCACACAACTTGGACACTGACCAGAGACATGAAGCTATGCTTTTAAAGCGCTATAATTTCAGATTGATCAAGGAGCAGTTACTTTCATGTTTCTACATCTCCAGACCAAAGCTAAAACAAATATAAACCATTATATACAAATATAATATTCACCATCGCAAATTCATGGGTTTCCTTTTCATATTATTTGTTAAGTAAACAAAGAAAAAGGTGCGACATTTATAATCAAGTACTATGAATTAATTAGCTGATTCTCCAAAGTATAATCGTTTTTAATTGTTGAAGTTCAATTATCAAGTGAATGCTGAAAACCAAAATAATTGTACAAATTTGCCACCTCATATGGATTTATTTTTACAATTGTACTTTGAAGTGTTTATACCTGTGCAATTTTGTTGTATTTTTAAAAGCTGTGTTTTCACTGTTCAACTGACCAAGTGAATATACTCTCCCGATATATGATTGTGCAGTGTGTGTGTGTGTGTGTGTGTGTGTGTGTGTGTGTGTGTGTATATATATATATATATATATATATATATATATATATATATATATATATATATATATATATATATATATATATATATATATATATATATATATTTTTTTTTTGTATTCTTTGTGCGGTCATGGCAAGGTCGGTATAAAGGGTTAACGTTTAAAAGTGATGACAAACGGTTGTCATAAAGGTTCTGTTCCCCTGCTCAGACATTGCTGACGCATGTCAGATCTTACAATGCCTGGATAAGTATTTTACATATCAGCTAACCACATCATATGTCATAGCAATCTGGTGCCCGACTGCAGAGTTGATGACGTGGCACGCAACCATTGGTTGATGCATGCAATGTCTGAACAGGGAAACACAACCTTTATAAGACTGCCTGGTTCTTATGATGACCAACACATTTTTTTAAAGGGAAAGTTCACTTCTGGAAATTGTATCTTATTTTTGACTTACCTAGGGAAGAACCTTGACACCCTAGGTAACACCGTAGGGAAGTTGAAAATACACAAATTGAACTATCCCTTTGATGCCATGTTGCCTCAGAAGAGATTTTACTCACACTGCCCAGTTTTTATGGTGAAATGTAGGCTAAAGACTTAGTCTTGCTGTTAGAAAATATAACACAAATGTGCTTTAAACCTCTTGAGGTGCTCCATTCTGTACCTCACCCTCGACACCCTGTGTCAGTCAGGGAAATATGAGGATTGTTTTTCACAACTCTGTCTGGGTCTGAATGTTGTTTGAAAGTAAGGCACTGTATTTACAGGGTTTAAGTTGTCTAGAAACAGAAATCTATTCTATCCATGAATAGAATTGACTTTACATCCTATTTGAATGTAAGATGTAGCATAAAAAACATTCACACAAAGTTGGGGAAATAAAATACCCTGATGTGAGGACTAAGTTATGTGGTCATTTTTACAACATATTCACTAATGTAAGCTACTTCGTAATGGTGTGGATGGCTAACTCTAATCCACCATCTACACTCTCTCCTGGCTCAACTTGTTGACCCCTGGTAAAGTCATGTTTGTGCCTTCTGTCTATAATAGCCGTGTGCTGAAACCTTTGCTCAATGCATAAATAACTTTGAGTTAAGGTGTGTGTGAACTTTGCTTATTTGCTTACGGGCTTGTATCTAACTCTCTGAAGGTACCCTCTCTCTAAAGGTAGTTCAGTGGTTCCCTACCTTTTTTGCTTACTGTACCACCAACTGAATTTTGCTCTGCCCGGAGTACACCTGAAGTACCCCCTCAAGTCCCTAGTTGGGAACCACTGCTCTTTTTTATTTTTATTTTTTCACCTTTATTTAACCAGGTAGGCTAGTTGAGAACAAGTTCTCATTTACAACTGCAACCTGGCCAAGGTTAAAGCAAGCAGTGTGACACAAGCAACAACACAGAGTGACACATGGAATAACAAACATACAGTCAATAATACAATAGAAAAAGCCTATATACCGTGTTTGCAAATAAGGGAGGTAAGGCAATGAATAGGCCATAGTGGCTAAATAATTACAATATAGCAATTAAACACTGGAGTGATATAGTGCAGAAGATGAGTGTGCAAGTAGAGATACTGGGGTGCAAAGGTGCAAAATAAAATAACAGTATGGGGAAGAGATGGTTGGATGGGCTATTTACAGATGGGCTATGTACAGGTGCAGTGATCGGTGAGCTGCTCTGACAGTAGGTGCTTAAAGCTAGTGAGGGAGATATGAGTCTCCAGCTTCAGTGATTTTTGCAGTTTGTTCCAGTCATTGGCAGCAGAGAACTGGAAGGAAAGGCAGCCAAAGGAGGAATTGGCTATGGGGGTGACCAGTGGAATATACCTGCTGGAGCGCGTGCTACGTGTGTGTGCTGCTATGGTGATCAGTGAGCTGAGATAAGACGGGGGTTTACCTAGCAAATACTTATAGATGACCTGCAGCCAGTGGGTTTTGCAATGAATATAAAGCGAGGGCCAGCCAACGAGAGCATACAGGTCGCAGTGGTGGGTAGTATATGAGCTTTGGTAGATGGATGGCACTGTGATAGACTGCATCCAATTTGCTGAGGAGAGTGTTGGAGACTATTTTGTAAATGACAGGGAAGCAGGGCTGTTGACCAGGGTAGGGGTATATTGGTTCCTAACTTCCCTGAAAAGTTGCATATTGCGGGGGCTATTCGATGCTAGTGCAGTACGCCACAGGATGGTTTTGTGCTGGTCAAGGGCTATATCTGTTCCTGGTTCTACAGTTTTTGAATGGGGCATGCTTATTTAATATGGTGAGGAAAGCACGTTTAAAGAATAACCAGGCATCCTCTACTGACGAAATGAGGTCAATATCCTTCCATGATACCTGGTCGAATAGAAAGGCCTGCTCGCTGAAGTGTTTTAGGGAGTATTTGACAGTGATGAGGGGTGGTTAGGATGATATCTATGAGGGTGTTCGTGTTTACGAATTTGGGGTTGTACCTGGTGGGTTCATTGATAATTTGTGTGAGATTGAGGCAATCAAGCTTAGATTGTAGGATGGCCGGGGTGTTAAAAGCATGTCCCAGTTTAGGTCACCTAACAGCACGAGCTTTGAAGGTAGATGGGGGGCAATCAATTCACATATGGTGTCCAGGGCACAGCTGGGGGCAGAAGGTGGTCTATAGCAAGCGGCAATGGTGAGAGACTGGATTTTTAAAAGTAGAAGCTCAAATTGTTTGGGCACAGACCTGGATAGTAAGACAGAACTCTGCAGGCTATCTCTGCAGTAGATTGCAACTCCGCCCCCTTTGGCAGTTCGATCTTGTCGGAAAATGTTATAGTTAGGGATGGAAATTTCAGGGGTTTTGGTGGTCTTCCTAAGCCAGGATTCAAACACGGCTAGGACATCCGGGTTGGCAGTGTGCTAAGGCAGTGAATAAAACAAACAGGGAGGAGGCTTCTACTGTTAACATGCAAGAAACCAAGGCTTTTACGGTTACAGAAGTCAACAAATGAGAGCGCCTTGGGAATGGGAGTGGAGCTAGGTATGCAGGGCCTGGATTAACCTCTACATCACCAGGGGAACAGAGGAGGAGTAGGATAAGGGTACGGCTAAAGGCTATAAGAACTGGTTGTCTTGTACGTTCGGAACAGAGTAAAAAGAGCAGGTATCTGGGCACGGTAGAATAGATTCACAGCATAATGTACAGACAAAGGTATGGTAGGATGTGAATACAATTGAGGTAGACCTATGCATTGCGTGACGATGAGAGAGATATTGTCTCTAGGAACATCATTTAAACCAGCTGAGGTCACCGCATGTGTGGGAGGTGGAACTAAAGGGTTAACTAAGGAGTATTTACAGTGAAATAAGGCAATAATTACTAACCAAAACAGCGATGGAGAAGGCATATTAACATTAGGGAGAGGCATGCGTAGCCGAGTGATCATAGGGGTCCAGTGAGTGGCTTGGCGGACTGGAGACACAGCGATTCAGGCAGCTACAGGGCTAGCAAGCTAGCAGAAGGGCCTTAGAGGGACGTTGCAACGGAAGAAGTCAGTTGTAGCCCCCTCGTGCTGTTACGTCGGTAGACCAGTCATGATGGATCAGCAGGGCTCCGTGTGGTAAAAGGGTCCAGGCCAATTGGCAAAATAGGTATAGTGGCCAAAGACTTTGTCCGATGGGTCTCTTAAGCTAACAGTTCGATATGCTCTAGCCAGCTAGCGGCCGCGGCTGCAGTCGTTGCAACACCAGAGAACCTTTAGAAGGGCGATGGTTAGGCCTACAGAGGGAATGTTTGTATTTCTGAATTCAAATATAATAGTTTAGATTAGAATACCAATCCAGGGGTAACTTCAGGTGTGGTATTCTGATAGTCAAACGATCACATTTATGTTACAAAGCTCTTTTTACATTAACGGTTGTGACAAAGTGCTTTACAGATACTCAGCCTAATACCCCAAAAAGCAAATAGTGCAGACCCAGAAGCACATCAGATATGACACTAGGCTAATAGAAAAAAAAAGTTCCAAGGGCTGGGCCTAATGTTGTGTATACAATCATTTTTGTAGTGATTCCTATGTTGTTGATGTAAAGAATATTTGTTGGCCTGTTGTGTGTAATTAAAAGTAAAAAATAAATATTTCACCTTTATTTAACCAGGTAGGCCAGTTGAGAACAAGATCTCATTTACAACTGTGACCTGGCCAAGATAAAGCAAAGCAGTGCGACAAAAACAGCAACACAGAGTTACATATGGGATAAACAAACGTACAGTCAATAACACAATAGAAAAAGCAGTATACAGTGTGTGCAAATGAAGTAAGTAGGTAAGGCAATAAATAGGCCATAGTGGCGAAGTAATTACAATTTAGCAATTAACACTCGAGTGATATATGAGCAGAAGAGAATGTGTAAGTAGAAATACTGGTGTGCAAAAGAGCAGAAAAACAAAAACAAATATGGGGATGAGGTAGGTAGTTGGTTGGTACAGCTGCATCGACCGGTATGCTGCTCTGACAGCTGAAGCTTAAAGTTAGTGAGGGAGATTATATGTCTCCAACTTCAGTGATTTTTGCAGTTCGTTCCAGTCATTGGCAGCAGAGAACTGGAAGGAAAGGTGGCCAAAGTAAGTGTTGGCTTTGGGGATGACCAATGAAATATACCTGCTGGAGCGCATGCTATGGGTGGGTGTTGCTATGGTGACTAGCGAGCTGAGATAAGGCGGAGCTTTACCTAGCAAAGACTTATAGATGACCTGGAGCCAGTGGGTTTGGCGACAAATGAGTAGCGAGGACCAGCCAACGAGAGCATACAGGTCGCAGTGATGGGTAGTATATGGGGCTTTGGTGACAAAACGGATGGTACTGTGATAGACTGCATCCAGTTTGCTGAGTAGAGTGTATTGATCACATCTTTACTAATGCTGCAGAAATTTGCTTGAAAGCAGTATCCAGATCCATCAGATGTAGTGATCAAAATATAGTAGCCATATCTAGGAAAATCAAAGTTCCAAGGGCTGGGCCTAATATTGTGTATACAATCATTTTTGTAGTGATTCCTATGTTGTTGATGTAAAGAATATTTGTTGGCCTATTTTGGAGGCTATTTTGACATTGCCGAAGTCAAGGATCGGTAGGATAGTCAGTTTTATGAGGATATGTTTGGCAGCATGGGTGAAGGATGCTTTGCTGTGAAATAGGAAGCCGATTCTAGATTTAATTTGGGATTGGAGATGCTTAATGTGAGTCTGGAAGGAGAGTTTACAGTCTAACCAGACACCTAGGTATTTGTAGTTTCCCACATATTCTAAGTCAGAACCATCCAGAGTAGTGATAATGGACGGGCGGGTGGGTGTGGGCAGCGATTTGGGAGAAGAGCATGTATTTAGTTTTACTTGCATTTAAGAGCAGTTGGAGGCCACAGAAGGAGAGTTGTATGGCGTTGAAGCTCGTTTGGAGATTTGTTAACACAGTTTCCAAAGAAAGGCCAGATGTATACAGAATCGTGTGATCTGCGTAGAGGTGGATCAAAGAATCACCCGCAGCAAGAGTGACATCATTGACATATACAGAGAAAAGAGTCGGCCCGAGAATTGAACCCTGTGGCACCCCCATAGAGACTGCCAGATGTCCGGACAACAGGCCCTCCGATTTGACACACTGAACTCTATCTGAGAAGTAGTTGGTGAACCAAGCGAGGCAGTCATTAGAGAAACTAAGGCTGTTGAGTCTGCCGATAAGAATGTGGTGATTGACAGAGTCAAAAGCCTTGGCCAGGTCGATCAATACTGCTGCACAGTGTTGTCTCTTATCGATGGTGGTTATGATATTGTTTCGGACCTTGAGCGTTGCTGAGGTGCACCCATGACCAGCTCAGAAACTGGATTGCATAGTGAAGAAGGTACGGTGGGATTCTAAATGGTTGGTGATCTGTTTGTTCACTTAGCTTTCAAAGACTTTAGAAAGGCAGGGCAGGATGGTTATAGGTCTGTAACAGTTTGTGCCTAGAGTGAAGAAGGGGAGGAATCTCAGATGATACAAAAGAGAGGTTGAACAGACTAGTAATAGGGGTTGCAACAATGGCGGCAGATCATTTTAGGAAGAGATGGTCCAGATTGTCTAGCCCAGCTAATGTGTAGGGATCCGGAATTTGCAGCTCTTTCAAAACATCAGCTGTCTGGATTTGGGTGAAGGAGAATCAGGGAGGGCTTGGGCTAGTTGCTGCAGGTGGCCGGGGGTTGGGGTAGCCAGGTGGAAAGCATGGTCAGCCATAGAGAAATGCTTATTAAAATTCTTTATTATTGTGGATTTATCAGTGGTGACAGTGTTTCCTAGTCTCAGTGCAGTGGGCAGCTGGGAGGAGGTGCTCTTATTCTCCACTGCTTTTACAGAGTCCCAAAACCTTTTGGAATTAGTGCTGCAGGATGCAAAATTCAATTTGAAAAAGCTAGGCTATGCTGTCCTAACTGACTGTGTATATTGGTTCCTGACTTCCCCGAAAATGTGCATATCGCGGGGACTATGAGGAGCAACCAGACACTGCACTTGACACATTTATGAAATGGCTTATTCCAGTTACTAATAAGCATTCAACCATTAAGAAAATTACTGTAAAAACTGTTACATTCCCTTGGATTGATGTGGAATTGAAAAATGGTATGTTTGAGAGGGATGAGGCAAAAGGAATGGCAAATAAGTCCGGCAGCACAAGTGTACTGCAAATTGAGACAAAGTGACGAAACTGAATAAAACGAAGAAGAAACTACACTATGAAACAAAGATAAATGACAAAGAATGATAGTAAAAAGCTTTGGAGCATGTTAAATGAATTTTTTGGGCAAAAAGGCAAACTCATTGAATTAGATAGCTCATTCATCACAAAACCTACTGAAATGGCCAATTACTTTAATGATTTTTTTCATTGGCAAGAGTAGCAATCAGGCATTACATGCCAGCAACAAATGCTGATATTACACATCCAAGAATAACTGATCAAATTATGAAAGTCAAGCATTGTAATTTCGAATTCCGTAAAGTGAGTGTGGAAGAAGTTAATATTTTTTTTTGTCTATCAACAATGACAAGCCACCGGAGTCTGACAACTTGGATGGAATATTACTGAGGATAATAGCAGATGATATTGCCACTCCTATTTGCCATAATCAATCTAAGCCTACTCGAAAGTGTGTGCCCTCAGGCCTGGAGGGAAGCAAAAACAGTTCCACTACCCAAGAATATTAAAGCCCCTTTTACTGGCTCAAATAGCCAACCAATCAGCCTGTTACCATCCCTTAGTAAACTTTTGGAAAATAATGTGTTTGACCAAATACAATACTATTTTACTGTAAACAAAATGACAACATACTGTCAGCACACTTATAGGGAAGGATATTCAACAAGCATGACATTTACACAGAATGACTGATGATTGCCTGATGACTGATGAGAAACATTTATGACAAAAAGACTGTGGGAGTTGTTTTGTTAGACCTAAGTGTGGCTTTTGACATTATCGATCATAGTCTACTGATGGAAAAAATGTGTTATGTCTTTACACCCCCTGCTATATTGTGGATAAAGAGTTACCTGTCTAACAGAACACAGAGGGCGTTTTTTAATGGAATCCTCTCCAACATAATCCAGGTAGAGTCAGGAATTCCCCAGGGCAGCTGTCTAGGCCCCTTACTTAAAAAAAATCACTAATGACATGCCACTGGCCTTGAGTAAAGCCAATGTGTCTATGTACAGTGCCTTACGAAGGTATTCGGCCCCCTTGAACTTTGCAACCTTTTGCCACATTTCAGGCTTCAAACATAAAGATATAAAACTGTATTTTTTGTGAAGAATCAACAACTAGTGGGACACAATCATGAAGTGGAACGACATTTAAGGTGGCCCTACAAAGTATTAACTTAAAGGGGCTGAATAATTTTGCACGCCCAATTTTTCAGTTTTTGATTTGTTAAAAAAGTTTGAAATATCCAATAAATGTCGTTCCAGTTCATGATTGTGTCCCACTTGTTGTTGATTCTTCACAAAAAAATACAGCTTTATATCTTTATGTTTGAAGCCTGAAATGTGGCAAAAGGTCGCAAAGTTCAAGGGGGCCGAATACTTTCGCAAGGCACTGTATGTGGATGACTCAACACTATGCACGTCAGCTACTACAGCGAGTGAAATCACTGCAGTACATAACAAAGAGCTGCAGTTAGTTTCAGAGTGGGTGGAAAGGACTAAGTTACAAAAACTAAAAGCATTGTATTTGCAACTAATCATTCACTAAATCCTAAACCTCAACTAAATCTTGTAATAAATCATGTGGAAATTGAGCAAGTTGAGGTGATTAAACTGCTTGGAGTAAATCTGGATTGTAAACTGTCATGGTCAAAACATGTTGATACTACAGTAGCTAAGATGGGGAGAAGTCTGTCCATAATAAAGCGCTACTCTGCCTTTTTAACAACACTATCAACAAGACAGGTTCTACAGGCTCTAGTTTTGTATCACCTGGACTACTGTTCAGTCTTGTGGTCAGGTGCCACAAAGAAGGACCTTAGAAAATTACAATTGGCTCAGAACAGGGCAGCACTGCTGGTCCTTACACAGAGAGCTAACATTAATAATATGCATGTAAATCTCCCATGGCTCAAAGTGGAGGAGAGAGACTTCATCACTACTTGTTTTTGTAAGAAGTGTTGACATGCTGAATGCACAGAGGTGTCTTTTTAAAATATTAGCACAGCTCAGACACCCATGCATACCACACAAGACATGCCACCAGAGGTCTCTTCACAATCTTCAAGTCAAGAACAGACTATGAGAGGCGCACAGTACTACATAGAGCGATGACTACATGGAACTCTATTCTACAGGTAATTGATGCTAGCAGTAGAATCAGATTTAAGAAATAGATAAAAATACACCTTATGGAACAGCAGGGACTGTGAAGAGACACACACACACACACAGGCACAGACACATATACACATGATAAGACACGCACTCTACACACATGTACACATGGATGCTGTATTGTAAATATGTGATAGTGGAGTAGTGGCCTGAGGGAACACACTAAATGTATTGGGTAAAGTGCTATGAAATGTAATGTCATGTAATGTTTTCAAATGTATATAACTGCCTTAATGTTGCTGGAACCAAAAGCTAATGGGGATCCTTAATAAATACAAAATAGAAATGTAGTTAGTACAGGGCTTGAACAAAAGCCTGCATACCAAGTAGCTACCCTGGAGGATGGTTGCCACTCTTGATATACAGTAAAATATTGCAACATTACAACCAAATACTTTTGTCTTTATAAAATGATACCCTCATTCAATGAATCAGGGATCAAATGGATACGTATCTAGTTAGCTATAGTTAACTAGCGAGATAACTGCTAGTTAGTCTGTTGTCTGTCATTATTTTATACCTGCTGCTGAAATGTAGTGCTCTCTCTCCTCTGGCAATGGCCCACTCCTACAGACACACACGCAACGCACGCAGACACGCACTGAAGGGTCATTCTGATAAATGGCTGACGTAGATTTTTAAGTGATTGGTAATATTTAAATGATCATGAATTACATGAACAAAGTCATTAAACTAATTTCCATAACTTTTCATGACCTTACAAACCCTAATTTGACTATTTGGAACAGCGCATCATGCGCATTTAGGCTGGAACATTTTCAATGTGTGCAATCTTGAACAGCCTACTGTCACGCATAGATTCACAGACTAGCGGCAAATAAACTTGAACAAAGCAGAATCAGGAAATGAATGCCCACTCTCCATTGCTATTCAATGCAGATCCCACCTTCATTCCGCTTTGGTCAACCTTTTTTTTGCCTCGGTGTGTGAATCTGTGCCGGCAATAGGCTACTTTTCAAAACATTTAAGATGCCGGTACGACGCTCCGGACAGCTCCGGGCCAAGTCAAGCACTGGTTACGAATTCCAATTTGTTGTGGCTCGTGTTAGCTAGGTGGCAAATGCTAACGTTAACTAGCTGTTTAACGTTAGCTAGATTACAGGTTAGGGGTTAAGGTTAGGGTTAAAGTAGCTAATTAGCTAAAATACTAAAGTTGTCCACGATGAGATTCAAAAACGCAAGATAGGTAGCTAGACATTCATGTTGAATGGCCACCCACCCATCCAACCACCTTAACTTACCTTAATCCAAGTCTAAGCCACTGGGGGGGGGGGTACTATGCTAGCATATGGAATTTTTTTAAGATGGTCATACTGTGTATCATTTAGTTATTTGATTTAGATTTTATGACCCCTTTAGGTATCCGCCCCAAAAATTACAAAATGATTTGGTAAAAATATTGAATGTAGCCTTTACTACTGTAGCCCATAGAAACACATTGTATAATACATTCATAAATGGCAAAAAAGACAGTAAAAAATACATCATCATAAGGAATATGGTTTTGAAGTGTCTGTCCTATAGACCCCTTTCCAGTACACAACACGGACGTTAGGCAAGACTCTAGGCTGCAGTAAGAAAGCCATTGCCATCTGCACCCATTCAACATAGCCGAGATTTAAGTTTTTATTACTTCTAAACAAAATAAATGTTTGGTGTTCTCATATGCTTACAATGATGTTCTAATTATTGCATGAACAGTCGCTAAGATTATATTTGGTTGTGATCTTTGCAAAATAACTATTTTGGATGCAGCGGTTGTTAGCTAGAATGCTAACACTCATTGACATAGATGTAGCAAAAGCTAGCCAAAGAGACATTTTACTGGTTGAAGTTGAAGTGTTTTCTATGTGTAATGCAGTTGATTTGCGATGATGACACAAACATTAAATTAAACAGAACATTCATATGAGCCTTAAAATCCAATTATAATCCAAAAGTAGCGTGAAATGTACTCATAAGCAATATGTAAATAGAAGCTTTTTCTGCTGGCGTTTTATAAGAACTCCCCTATGTTCTTCCACCAACTTGCATGCATCCCCCTCGTGCGGTAATGTTTGCAAACACAGAAAGAGGTCTATATCTAGGAGATATAAGAAAGCCCAGGAAATATATATACATTTTTTAATATATATTTTTTGGACACATATTTAACCCTTTATTTTTGTTGGTACAAAACTACTGTTCCTCCATACTTCCATTTGTTTGTATGGGCTACCTTCAAACAAGTTCTGTGACACTTGTGGGGGTCGTAGAATAAAACGGAGAACACCATCTTGTTATTGAGTCATTTGTTGACCGCTAGGATGCTACAGATGTTTTCGTGAGAAGACCGATTTGCGGGATGTCTCATGTTCTGACAAACACCGCTGTAGCTCAGCCACCTCCCACCGTACGTACAGTAGATGCAGAAGGCGGACATAAGTGGATGCAATGGATTGAGCTGCAGCCCAAATAAAAAAAACTTGATATCTCTAGTTTAAACTGACAGATTTTGATGGGGATTCACAGTCAATAGACTCAATATTTCTTAAGTAACCTTCTGTCTTCTGTAACCATACCAAATGTAACATATCATACTAATTTGAGACCAGGCTGTGTGTTTGTGTACTGCATCATCCCGGATTTACATTTACTATGTTACATCTAGTCTGAGACCAGGCTGTGCGTTTGTGTACTACATCATCGCATCTGCGCGACAGGACTCCCTTTGCAGGGGACAGTAACAAGCCGAAGAAGCGGTGCATACTCTGATACGATGGATTTCAATCTCAAAAAGCTTACTTCTGATGCAGGAGTCTTCTTCACTCGTGCAGTCCAGGTATTTAGCAAATGTGTTGTTTAAAATCCCATGAATAATTGTTTTTGTCGTGCTCTGACCGAGGTGCGTAGTCTAATTATCTTATTCCGAAACGGATTGTAATGGGTCGTCTTTCTCATATAACGCTGCAAACACCAAATATAAACGGTTACTTAAAAAATATTTAAGAATAGGGAATGTTTTTCGTTTAGGTTTTTCTCACCGTTAACGTCATTGTAAGCCGATAATTCTGGTTAAGCCCTTCTCCATTATTTATGTCTGTTTTCGACCGTAGCGCCGAGGGTTGCATGTGACGGTCACCAAGATACGGGGCGGCGACTCCTCTAACCGCTACTTTACACTCCTGTCAGAGAATTGTAGGGCCAGGCTACTAGACCTGTTTGCTATACATTTCTATGCATCATGCCACTGGTTGTCATTGCAGTCCTCACTGAAAAAAGGCGATTTTTTTTTGTATTATGTTGTATTGAGTGGGGACTAATAATGGTATGTGTAGCAGCCTATGTCTTATTCCTCAGTCATTGGTCCTATTCTAATCATAGGATTGACCTTTTTCCCTGTCATCCGGCAGGTACAGTAGTTTAGCGATTAGAGAGGCGAGCCCGGAGGGTTGCCAGTTTGAATCCCAGGACCAAAGGGTATCAAATCCTAGATGCCATTGCCTGCAATTGTGCCCTTGACCAAGGCATTTAACCCCCCCACAACAACAGCCCCCTCTCCAAAACCTGTATGAGTGTGTGTGCATTCGGCAATTATTCAGACCTTTTCCCTTTTTCCACATTTTGTTACATTACAGCCTTATTCTAAATGGATTTCCCTCACCAATCTACAC
The DNA here is from genome assembly GCF_036934945.1 of Oncorhynchus masou masou. NCBI lineage: Eukaryota > Metazoa > Chordata > Actinopteri > Salmoniformes > Salmonidae > Oncorhynchus > Oncorhynchus masou. The sequence continues at coordinate 74,431,662 of NC_088239.1, read as the reverse complement.
ATAGTACCACATAATAACAAAGCAAAACATTGTTTTTTTGTTGTTGCAAATTTATTAAAAAGAACACAGAAAAATACCTTATTTATGTGAGACTTGAAATTGAGCTCAGCTGCATCCTGTTTCCTTTGATCATCCTTGGTGTTTCTTCAACTTGATTGGAGTCCAACCACCTGTGGTAAATTCAATTGATTGGACATGATTTGAATAGACACACCTGTCTATACAAGGTCCCACAGTTGACAGTGCATGTCAGAGCAAACACCAAGCCATTAGGTCGAAGGAATTGTCCGTAGAGCGCCGAGACAGAATTGTGTCGGCACAGATCTGGGGAAGGGTACCAAAACATTTATGCAGCATTGAAGGTCCCCAAGAACACAGTGACCTCCATCATTCTTAAATGGAGAAGTTTGGAACCACCAAGACTCTTCCTAGAGCTTGCCACCTGGCCAAACTGAGCAATCGGATGGGAAGAAGGGTGACCAAGAACCTGATAGTCACTCTGATAAAGCTCCAGAGTTCCTCTGCGGAGATGGGAGAACCTTCCAGAAGGACAACCATCTGTGCAGTACTCCACCAATCAGGCCTTTTATGGTAGAGACTGAAATCACTCCTCAGTAAAAGGCACATGACCGCCCGCTTGGAGTTTGCCAAAAGCCTTTTGGCACCTAAAGGACGAAGACAATGAGAAACAAGATTCTCTGATCTGATAAAACCAAGATTGAACTCTTTGGCCTGAATGCCAAGTGTCACATCTGGAGAACCTGGCACCATCTCTACGGTGAAGTGTGGTGGCAGCATTATGCTGTGAAGATGTTTTTCAGCGGCAGGGACTGGGAGACAAGTCAGGATCAAGGGAAAGATAAAAAGATTAAAGTACAGAGAGATCCTTGATGAAAACTTGCTCCAGAGCGCTCGGGACCTCAGACTGGGGTAACGGTTCACCTTCCAACAGGACAAAGACCCTAAGCACACAGCCAAGACAATGAAGGAGTGGATTTGGGACAGGTCTCTGAATGTCCTTGAGTGGCCTAGCCAGAGCCCGGACTTGAACCTGATCAAACATCTCTGGAGAGACCTGAAAATAGCTGTGCAGCAAATCTCCCCATCCAACAGTTTGAGAGGATCTGCAGAAAAGAATGGGAGAAACACCCCCAAATACAGGTGTGCCAAGCTTGTAGCATTATACTCAAGGCTGTAATCGCTGCCAAAGGTGCTTCAACAAAGTACTGAGTAAAGGGTCTGAATATTTGTGTAAATGTGATATTTTTTTAAACCATTTGCCAAATTTCTAAAAACATGTTTTTGCTTTGTCATTTTGGGGTATTGTGTGTAGAATGATGAGGAAAAGCAAGAATGTGATACGTTTTAGAGTAAGGCTGTAACGTAACAAAATGTGGAAAAGTCAAGGTGTCTGAATACTTTCTGAATGCACTGTGTATATATACACTGAGTGTACAAAACATTAAGGATGCCTGCTCTTTCCATGACATAGACTGACCATGTGAAATCAATGATCCCCTATTGATGTCAATTGTTAAATCCTCTTCAATCTGTCTACATGAAGGGGAGGAGACAGGTTAAAAAACATTTAAAAAAAAAGCTTGAGCTTTGTTCACGCTCAACATGTGTGTGCCAGCATCCCTGTGTGGAATGTTTTCAGCATATTACCTTGTTTAGTCCATGCACTGACGAATTGAGGCTGCTCTGGGGGCACAATGAAGGGGGGGGGGGGCGCAACTCAACATTAGGAAGTTGTTCTTAATGTTTAGTACACTGTGTATGTGTGTCTTTCCGAGGGGTTGGGTTAAGTTAAATTTCAGTTGGACCTTCTGTGCAATTTACCATTAAACCGATCCCACTATGTTGCTCAGTTGGTAGAGCATGGCTGTTGCAGCGCCAGGGTTGTGAGTTAGATTATAAAAAAGTTTAAAAAATGTCTGTTTAAATGACAAATTAAAACAAAATATATATTATCATTAGGCGATCCACAACAGGACTAGTATGCTAGCACTCTCAGTACTTTTTCAACTTGGAGTGGTATTAAGTAGGCCTATTTGGAATTTAGTGTTTCTCTGGCTTCTAGGAATTGGATGTTTTCACAGGGCTTACATGGCTGCCAATGGATTGAATAGCCTGCAATGTAGGTTTTCAATGGTCAAACAAGTCCACACTGTACAGGTTTTGGTAAAGCAAGTGAACAATACAGCATCATGTGATACCACGAGTATGAGAAAAGATTTATTTTTACTGCTCTAATTACAATGGTAACCAGTTTATAATAGCAATAAGACACTTCAGGTTTGTGGTATATGGCCAATATACCACGCTAAGAACTGTATCCAGGTACTCTTAGCCGTGGTATATTGGCCATATATCACACCCCCCCATGCCTCATTGCTTAAATATTATACCCTCTCAGTTATTGTAATGGTGGTATGATATTTCTGCTTCTGTAACTTTCTCACTTATCATTATCCATGATTCACTCAGGACTATCCATAATCATGGTAGCATCCACATTAATGTAGAAGTGTTTAGAAACATTATATTCTTATTTACAATCAAAGTGACTCCAAAATAACACTACATTATTTACCATTCATTTCTGTTAGACACAAAATAATATGTAACGCAACCAAAACAAACAGCAAATGCATCCAACAAGTTTGTAGAGTCACAAGCTTGATGTAATCATTGCATGCTAGGAATATGGGACTAAATACTAAACTTTGGACTACTTTGATATACATATAAGTGAATTGGTCCCAAATCTTTTTGTCCCCTGAAATGAAGGGTCTATGTACAAAAAGGGCTGTAATTTCTAAATGTTTTGCACGATATGGATTAAAAAAAACTCAAGTTAAAGCTGACAGTCTGTACTTCATAGTCATTGTATCATTCAAATCCAAAGTGCTGGAGTACAGAGCCAAAACAACATGTCACTGTCACAATACTTTTAGAGCTCACTTTAGATGGCTAGTAGTAGTATCAGCTTTACTGTGTGAAATGCAAGAGGCAGGCTTTCTCCACCAATCAGTGACTGTGATTCAACCTAAAGTGCAGGGTCACTCGAGAGGAAACAGATGTTTCACTCTCACCAGTCACCTCTGTTGACGACCACATGTGATCCATGAACAAGAAAATATGGCCAAATATTACCATTCCGTAAGAATGGTAATCACTGAAGCGTTATCCTATGTTTGGATGATTTGGATTTGGGTTACCAGTGACAGCCATTGTAACAGCCCTTTTATGCCATTTCCAGCTCCCGTCTTCACATGCCAAAAATCCCCCTGTGAGAAATAAACCTTACTGCACCAATGCATAGAAAGAAAGTCTGATGTAGTCCGACTGTGCTGTGAGACTAGCTCTGTGGCTGATGGCAAACCACATTATGCACTTAGTAGCCCAAAAAATATAGATTTTGAAATGGCTTGATATTGTCAGCACATTATTAGGGATGTGGTTGTAGTACTTTTTAGGAGTAGATATGGCATGTATTTCAATGTACTACGTATGAAATGGGTTGGGTGTTTATAAGGTGGTATTTCAAGCAAAGGTACATTTATTATAGCCTTATGATAGGCTTCTTCTTCTTGTTGCCATTTTGCAGTGGAGCAGAAGTGAAAGTCTTCAAGTGATTGGTTAGTCATAATGAGGGAGCTCAAGACGTCTTGTGATGCCAGATGGAATGAGGGAGCTCAAGACGTCTTGTGATGCCAGATGGAATGAGGGAGCTCAAGACGTCTTGTGATGCCAGATGGAATGAGGGAGCTCAAGACGTCTTGTGATGCCAGATGGAATGAGGGAGCTCAAGACGTCTTGTGATGCCAGATGGAATGAGGGAGCTCAAGACGTCTTGTGATGCCAGATGGAATGAGGGAGCTCAAGACGTCTTGTGATGCCAGATGGAATGAGGGAGCTCAAGACGTATTGTGATGCCGGATGGACTACCAGTGTGGCTGCTGCACAATTATAGAGCAGTCACTCAGGGAGCTTCTGCGCTCTGCTATCCTCACAGTTCTCTCTCT